>NW_026585895.1:46262810-46612810 GCF_907164565.1 Psammomys obesus | reverse complement strand
TTATGGCTCACTGGGTCTAGACATGATGGACTTCGGAGACTAGAACCAAGTCTCAATACAAATACCTTGCCCAAACACTCTATCTAACCAAACCCAGAGATTTGTAGTTGAACAGCAACTTGCGCGTCTTTCAATGCTGTATGCAGCTAGAAGCTGTGTTTGGAGAAATCTTAACTTTCTCATACATCCAGAGAAACTCTGCCCTCCACCTCTCCAAACCCTTTAGTCAGGTATCCACTTCCTCACAAATAACAGAAAACCACAAAGTAACTTTAAAGCGCTAAACTCAAATGCCTTACTTTAGCCGCAAGTCAGTAAAACCAGAATGAAGTAAGAAATTTCATTTTCAACTTGAAAATCAAATACAACAATCTTATGTGTCAATACACAATAAAATATAAATTCCACAGGTTATATAAAGGGCAAAGTTTAACCACTAATTCTATTGTTCAACTTTCATGAATTCAAGTCGAAATATTAATGTTCATCTACTACAGTTTCATGAAGTCGAATTCGACAACTTCTTTCTTCACTTCCAAGTAAACATTCTTGTGAAATTCAGTTTAGTGTTGACTCTAGTATACACTGTTTACACTTATAAAGAGGTAAGCAATAGCAACTCACTAGCCATGTTGCTAAAATCATCTCAGGAAAAAGTAAATGACCAAATTCTTAATTTCACACAGAATGTAAAATGAAAATTTCATGTTACACTAAAATAATCATAGGGGGAGAAGGAGTTCAATGTTCCAGAACCTTCTGTAAAGCTTTCAATCAATTTTATTTATATGCAAAACCAGGAGAAACTAAGGTGTGGGAGGGGGGCAGAAAAAAGAAAAAACAAAACACATACAAGAAAAAAAAAAAAAAAAAAAAACCCAAGCTCCTCCCGATGCTAAAGCTCTCAATTCACTGACAGGCAAATGGCTTCATGCTGCCACTTAATCTCATTTCTTGCATAATGCCCTCTAATTAGCATATCAAAGTGAATTAATACTTCTAGGGCATTAGCAATGGGGAAATCTGCTCCAGGCTTACAATAGCAGTTAAGAGAGAGCCAAGAAATCCTCAAAAACACCACAAACCACTTTGCATTGCAAAACTGTTCAATTTATTTGTCCTCTCTCTCTAAACACTTTTACCGCACACTGTTTTACTACTGTTCACCAAACAAAATGATAATTGCCAAAGTTACCAGCATCTGCAATGCCTGTTTAGAATCTTAATTTAGATTATGTTGCAGATAATTCCTATATGCGACCATTTGTTCTATTATAAATGTTAATACAGAGACAGTGGAAATGTTGACATTTTCAATCAGTTAATTTGAATTTGAAATAAAATTTTATGGGATTTTAAAATTTATGAATTTTTTAATGTAAAAAGCCACCTGCTGGACTCTGATGCCTAAGAAATATGCTTTGAAAACTGATGTACCACATAAAACAAAACAAAATCATTTTGCACTAACATATGCTGGCATCTCCTAAATAATGGTTTAAACATCAGGAGAAATCATCAGCATTAAAAGGATTACAATGTATACCAAAAACTCATTAATATGATTACATAAAAAGAGTTAGTACTCTAAACAGCTTAGCACTTTTAAAATACTTATGCTCAAAGAAAACAAATATAAAATTTTAAACAAGAATATTTATCCATAATTACTTTGTTTCAGTAGTAATTGTTACTATGTGTAAGTCAAAAAACTGCTCTGCTTAGTCAATTTAACTTCTTTGCTAAATTCAGTGCACAAGCAAGCTACACTTTACACTAGAAACTATAAGCATATTATATGTTTAGCTCATGTCTATGAAGAAGGTAATAAGGGATTCTAACTGCAAGTCTGCTTACAAAGAGTATTGTTAAAATCAAGACTTTAAGATTAAAATGTGTTTTTGAATATGTTCTATGTCTGAAGGCATAAAAGATGGCATAGTTTTCCAGTAGCTCACTCAAGCATTACTTTTTAATTTATTTACTAAATATAGCACTACCACATAGCTGTAATAGCAGTTTGTTTAATTAACTTCTATAACTTTGTAAAGAAAAGAAAATGTGATAAACAGACCTGGAAATCTTCACTGATTTCACTGATTTACACCACACTATATACTTGTGATGTAAATGAGGGTCTCTCCACACTTCCTGCCTGGAATGGCCTATAAAAATAGAGCAAGTACTTGGAAAGGTCAGCATAGGAAGGGAGATGGGGAGCTTTGTCAGTTACTACCTCACTCCTGCTGATCACACTGATAAATGGCTAAAGCACAAGCCTGCTGAGAAAACAAAACATTATTCTCATCGTGTCAAGACTGAGATAAAAACGATCTAAAGATTCTTCACAAATACTTGAATATGGGAAAAAGTCTAAATCTTTATTTCACTTGATATGTTAGTGCTGATGTGTCAAGTATTTACTTTGAATAAATATGTATGGTATCCACATAAAACAAAGTGGTGACTTATGTGGTTCAGAAAATTCTGCTTTAATTCCTAGAGACCCAAATAAATTATAATTTCATCCTAGAGCATGGCCGCATAGGGTACCAAAATACAAATAAACTAATAAGATGCTAACTAAATCTTGCTTTGGATTATAAAATTTATAAATTAAAATCTAGAACTACAAGTAAATGTAATTAAAAAGAGTCATCAGCATGAAAAAAAATGTAGTTTTATGTTATAAAAGTAAATGGATCTGTGTGTTTTGGGAGCAACTTGGGGCTTCCATTACCAGTGTAGTAATATACTTCTGATTTAGAAAAAGTTTTATAAATTAATAAAAATTACAAAGTAAAGCTCTTAAATAAAATATCAAAACCACACAAACCTGTAATGAGGCTCACTAAAAGTAAGGTACAAAAGAAATACCTGCAGAGATCAAGTTAGTATTGACAACAGGCTTCAATATTTTTGTTCAAATATATTTTTATTGGAAAAAAAAAAAGGCTAGAAAAGATCTTCTCATTTTAAAGGTATATCTGCATGATACTTCAGCCCAGAGAGTTCTAAAACAGCTTGGCAATGACAATTTTTCATAGGTTTCTACCAACAGATTGTGTGTATTATTGTTTAAGAATGAAAAAGGAGGAGGAAAACAGTCAGACAAATGGCATTCTTTTACATCCTTTAAAACCTCCTACAAAAACTCCAGGAAACAATATAAATCTAAAAAAACATGATAAAATATTCTTAAATGGCTTTTAGAAAAATATATTGATAAAGCAATATAATTTATGACCTTTCTAACATACACTGACTTCATATTTTTCCTGTTTAATCATTTAGTATTCACAATGTAAACAAACCATAATGTCTCTTTAAAATTCATATAAAATTTTAAGTATTAAAGCCCCATTACTATTCACATCACAAAAATTCTGAGAGGGGAGGAATAATAGAGAAAATAAGATTGGCCAATTGTTGCCATTATTGAAGGTAAGTAATGTTTAATTTTTTCTTATTTCTATATATATATGTACATATTATTGTTGTTGTATATATATTGTGTGTACTTGTATATATGTGTATATGTGGTGGTTGGCAGTGTCTATAATACAAAGCTCTTAAAAGCTGGAAAATAGCCTCATTGAAACAAAACATTTGCATTTTATATATACATAAAATGCATATACATATATATGCATATATATAATACATATATAAAATGCAAATGTTTTGTTATATATATATATCTTCCATTTATAATGCATTTCTTTTCAAAACTTTGGAGCAACTGATAACTATACTGATATAATTCAAGATCAATTTAAAATAACCAGTAACTACACAACCATTTAGACTCAGAAATAATAATTTTTATATCTTTGCTTAATGTTTACTTGATGACTGATCTGACTTTGACACATTGAAAATTAAGAGAATAACAAAGCAATATACAATGAAAAACATAGCAAATTTTTACATGGATATCTTCAGAAAAGAACAGGCCAGAAAAAAAAAAAAGCACGCAAATAAAACACTAAACATGTAGGGTAAAAAGTAAATGGAAGGCTTAACTCAGAGCACTATCCTGTCCTTCTGAAAGCTCCTCACACTTTCAGCAATAAAGATAAAGGTTCAATCATGTCGTATACTAAGTGGGTACAAACTACATTCATGTGCAAACTACATGCTTGCCCCAGTTCTGATATCTAAAATTCTCATGGCTTTCTCAAGATGGATTCTTTTAAAAGTACAGCATTTGTAATAGTCATTTTCTTCTCTTGAAACATAAAAAATCCTTCAACCAGCCCAACCAGCCAAGCAGGCCTTTCTCTTCCCCTGCGGACACCTCCTGCAGTAGAGAAGTTCATTAAGTTTTATGATCTTCCCAAGTCAGTCCTGCTTATAAGCCTCACAAAGCCTACAAATCTGGCAAACCATCACGTCTGCCATTAGACATTACTAGTAAATGAACACTATTTAGGGTTTGTGGTGGCAATAAATCAGAGTTTGGTTGGCAGCTATCAACAATGTGTATTTTAACCTAGCATTGTAAAAGGAAAGGGTTATGTTGACTTTGTTTAACATACACTATTTTTTCACAATACTACAATTCAGACCATAAACTAAATTGCTATATTAGTATACATTAAAAATATTTTCCTTGAAAAATGTTGTCTTCAGTTGAATTCCCATAATTAATGGTCTTATAAAAAAAAGAAAGAAAAAAAAAAAAAAGGACAGATTTTTTTTTTTTTTTCACAAAGGAAACCCTTCCAGTCAAGATTAAAGTAGTAGGTAAGTGATTATACCAAGAGAAGCATGGAGGCCTCACTGCATCAGAGATATTTATTTAATAAGCAATGTATGGTAACGTAGGACTTTGTTATCATGCTAAAGAAAACTCAACCCATCAACTATTATCTCCCTTGCTTACATAGTTTAAAACAGACACATTTCTTGATTTTAAAGCCTGTAACTTTTTAGTTGCTTCTAAAATGTATAAATATACCAATTCAATGAAAAATGTTCTCCTCCAAAATAACTGTACAATAAATTTTACAATCGAATACATTTTAAAAAAAACAATCATCTTATAGTAAAAGTACAGTTTTCTTACTTCTGAACAAGAAAATAATATAATTGTAGTAGATTGCCCATTTATCTGTCAGAAAGGGAAAAGAATGCCTGTTTCATATTTGGTAGGGGAGGAAATAAGATGTTTTCGAAACTAAGTCCCTTGTGTGCAGCAAAACTGGTAGTAATCACCACCTGATCAGAAACCACAAAATCTGCTGGTAGCTCTACAAATACATGACTTTTTTTTTTTTTTTTAATGATTTTTGCCTTATTTCAAAAGAAAAGCGCAACCAAAATCACCTTATCCACTGAAGTGGCAGTTCCCACCTACCTACCCCTCCAGCTCTCAACTTGTCAGCTCCCTCCCCTCCATTATGCAGAACAGTCATCACATAATATTTCTGATTTATATTCACAAATGACTAGATGAACTTTCTCTACGTAATTAATCTTTACATATTATGATAACAGATTAATAAAATGAGTTAAAGAGAAAGAACTAAGTAGCATATATAGATTCCTAACACTTATTTTCTAAGTTCATAATGTCTCTAAGGCAGAACTGCAGAAGCAGATGGGGGATAGGCTCTGGAATGTGATGCCCGGCTTTCTCTGCTTTTGCTAACACTTATGTCTACACAGCTGTTTTATTTCAAATTGAGGGCTCCGAGTCTAGCGATCCTGTCTCCTTCTACGACTGGGTTTAGAGCATGAGGCAGAGCTGTGGATAGTAAGGGAGAAAGGAAAAGAGAGCGAGTGAGCGAGCGAGAGCTTCACCCCCATCAATCACTCAGTACTTAAATCCCATCGCTCTCAAGCCCAGAGAGGCTGGCAGGAGATGCCTCTGCCCAGACAGCCGCCTTCACTCTGCGGGCTGCTGTCTTTTTATAAAAGAGATAACCTGCAAACTTGGGTCGCAGGTCAATACACAAAAAGAGGATCTAATTTACAAGTTATCACTGAAAGCCCAAGAAACAATTTTCAAAACACAGAAATTCCTTTTGTCTGCTCTCTCCTGGTTCTTAAATAGCAATAACCCTACCAAAGCTCTCTCTGACCATAATCCCAGACTCTGAAAAGACTCCGTTCTTTTCCTAACTCACCTTTGACATGTCATTGACTACACTTCCCTTTCAGAGTGGTGTAACTAAGTCCTGTGCAAATAAGCAACTAGAAGACTAACACTTCTTAATTGAATTTCTCCTGCTGATAAGTGTCCAAACATGAAACGCTCTGTAGTTCTGTGTGGCTAGACCAAAACTTTAAAGGGGCAAAAAACAAATAAACACAAATCATAAGAAAGGAGTTGTTGCTAGAGAACAATTCCCTCTCTTTAGCACTATACTGCCATATAAAGTTGAATCAATCTTAATATTCACATAATAATACACAGTCAATAGTACAGTACTTAGCTGTCAGCATGAACTGGAGTGCAGCCCTGATAGCAAGAAAATCCTAGGAAATTAAGCAACATAATGTACTAAGATTTATATAGTTTTATTCTCCCAAATTAAAAGCCGTCAAAATTCAATGCTACATGTCTTTATAGTTATAGATTAAAATCATCTACCATCTTAAATCACCAAGTACTCTAAAGGTGGCTAAAAATTAACATACAATAAGTCAATAATTTAAAATGACTGGCTTTCAGAATGTAAAGTATATCACAAAAAAAACTATTATAAAAAAAAATCTATGGCATGAGTAAAAAACAAGTAAGATTATTTCTTTAGGCTCTCAATATTTACTAATAATTACAGTTTAGCATCATACATTAAAAAAGAGCAATATACTACCATCTCCCTTAGCTTACTTTTACGAATATGAATAGTATCTGTTTAAACAGAGTATAACTCGACTACCTGCCTAACAATCCTAGACAGTATGCTATTATTTACTCAATTAAAGAAAGTCAAACACTGAACCATTAAAACAACATCAGTTGAAAAATGCAATATATTGGGCTTGACTTTTTCTTCTTTGCCTCAACTTACAAAAAGGCAACTTTAAAAAGCAATACACCCAATACATACAACAAATCAATCAATCAATCAAATAAAAGCCTGATTAATACAGCGTTTTTTTACCATATATAGGAAAGATAAACACAAACTAAAACATGTAAATTATATCTTCCACTTTAGCTTTACCATTAAGTAAAAAATAAAAATACCTTAAATAGAAAAAGTCTGACAGGAAAGTTAAACTATAAGGAACTGCCAAAACATTCCCTAATATGTATCTGCAGTTTTCATCCTAACACTTCTGCAAACCTATCCTATCATCTACTCTTGCCTTAAGTTCAAAATTGTTTCATTTGCATCTGTGGACTTCTTTCTTTATATATTGGTGCTCAGTTACAAGTGTAAAAATTACAAGATAGAAGATGTAATATAAGTACTAATAGTGTGATACACTGTATATGCCTAAGCAGTCATTTTCCTTCCTGTGTTCTTAAAAGTAATATCCCCACCTAAAACAGTAATTCCAACGTGCTACTGAGGTCTGTTCAGTTGTGTCTTCTACCAGTAAAACCGAAGCTTAAGGCTGTGTAAGTAAAACAAAGTTCTGATGACGCCTCTCCGGGGAAACTGGACCCTGGCCTCCAGTCCCCCATTGCTCCTTTTAAAAACTGCTACAAAAACAAGGCAAAGAGATAGGAGAGAGCGGGTTGGCTAGAGCCCCCTTCCCGACCCCAGCAGGGCTGCCTCCTAGGGAACTGCAACCCAGCCCCATTCAAACATACGCTTCATTTTGTACCAAAGCAGAACAGAAAAATAGACTCCAGATTTATTGCAGTTTTCTCTCAAGATCAGGAGGTGGGAAGCAGAGAATGATCAAAGATGGCGGTGCCCAAAAGCAGCAGCTCTCAACTGGAGAGTCGAAGGAGTAGATCTGACCCCACCTCGGGGGTCTCCAGGCCCACTTCGGGCAGCAGAGTCTTACCTGTTTTCTCTTTGATTTCACACAAGACGCTGAAGAGCGCCGGTTTCATTCTGTGACAGTTCAGAGCGTGTTTCCTGAAAAACAAATAGCAAAACACAAAGGTATTAGCATCACCTATTGGAATAATATGGCGCCTTCCTTTAAGTTAAATCCAAGATTTAAAACCGGGCCCCGTTTGGGAAAGCTCTTTTGAAGCACGGGAAGTCAACAAAAACTCAAGTTGACTAGTTCGCGCCTGGCGGCAAGCTCCAGCGGCAAGAGCTCCAGCCCGAAAGCAGCGCGACAGCAGCCTCGGCGAACGCAGGAGAGACCCACGCAGGGGGCTCCGCTCCGGGGCCGCGGTGGGAACCCCAGGGACCAGACCGGCACGGAGGGGACCCCCCCATGCCCGAGCTCCGCTGGAGAAGCGGGCGCAGCGGCCGGCCGGCGGCGGCTATAGGCTGGTGACAGCTCCGCAAAGTTTGCCAAGCGGCCCTCCCTCCAGGAGAACTTGGCGCTCCGTGCAGGGACGTGCGGGAGACACAGCGGGTCGCCCCGAACTGGGCTGAGGGGTGTGGACGCCCGGAGTCTAGGCGGGAGGAGAAAGTTGCATTTCCCTGCAGCGCATCCCGGGGCCCGGCTGGGACGCACGGCGCACCGGGGTCTGGGCGGGAGGTTTAAATCCGGGGAGGGGGCCGGGCCGCAGGGCGGACGAAGCACTGACCGAGTCTGTCCCGAGCCCGGCAAGCAACTTTGCCCGCGCGATTGGGGGCACGGCGAGCGCCTGGCGGGCGGAGAAAGTTCCCGCCCGCGACTGAGGCCCCGGTCCCGGGACCCACCCGGGACCCGAGCCCGGCTCCCGCACACACACAAAAGATGCTTAATGAGACAACACCAACTTTGCTTGCGCCTCGTCCAAGCTCTGGTCGGTGATGGTCATGATCTGGTGGAGGATGTCGCCGATGTCCTGCTTCCTGCCGTCGCCGTCCGCCCCTTCGTGGCCGTGAGGGGGAGGCGGCAGAGCCATGCCCCCCTGGACCGAGTGGCCGGCCAGGTTCACCCCGGCCAGAGTCTGCAGCATCCTGGATTGATCGTCCATCCCGCCGCGCGCGCGGGCGGGAGCGGGCGGCGGAGGCGAAGGCTGAGGCGGCGGCGGCGGCGGCGGCGGCGGCGAGGGAGGAGAAGAAAGAGGGGGGGGGGGGGGGGGGGGCGGCCGCGCGCTCCCCGCCCGCGCGGGAGGGGGCGGCCCGGCCCGGCGCGGCCCGCTTCGGAGGGGACGCGGACCGGCGTCCGGCTCCCGCTTCCGCCGCGGCGGAGACCGAGGACTAGCGGCGGGCGGAAGCGGCGCGCTCGCCGGCGCTGGCGGAGGCGGAGGCGGCGGTGCCCGCTGCCCTCACGCGGCCGCCGCGCCGCCTCCTGAGCGCCCCGCGCCGCGCCGGGCGGCCCCGCACAACTTGGTCCTCAGCGCCAGCCGAGTTGCCGGGACGCCGCCGCCCACGCCAGCCTGAACGGTCCCCTCCCTCGGCCGCCCGCCGCCGCCGCCGCCGCCTCGAGCGGGCGGGATCCGAGCACCGGCGGCCCCGGGGGAGGGAGCGGCGGCGGCGGGCGGCGGCGGCGGAGGAGGAGGAGGCCGCCGGGCGGGCCGCGGGGAGCGAGAGGGGCGGAGGAGGAAAGTTTGGGAGCGGGCGGGCCGGCGCGGCGGGGGCACAGAGCCCGCTGTAGGGCCCCGGCGGGCCGCACGCCGGGCGGACAGCAGATTAATGAGGCGGGAGAAGTCGCCGCCGCCACCTCCGGTGCCGCGCACCCAGCCAGCAGCCGCCGCGGACCGGGCTCGGAGGCCGTTCGGCTGAGGGATTGACAGGCTGCCAGTGCCACTCACTCACTGCGGCCCCAGCGCCCGGGGGGAGGGGCGGGGGCGACCTGGAGGGCGGGGGAGCGCCCGGATGCCCCGCCTCTCGAGGCGTGGCCTGCGCTCATTGGGCCCTGTGCCTCCCGCCGCCGCCACTGGCCCCGCCCCTGGAACGCGGCCAGTCCCCTCTGGCCTCTGCTGTGGGGCGCCGGAGAGCGCGCCCGGGAGCCCCTAGGCTCGTCGCGCACGCGCCCCACAGACGGACAACTCCGGCCGGCGAAGGGCGACCGCCCGACTCCTGCTCCTTTCCTGTCGTCAGTCGCTGGGGACCTGACGGTAGTGTATAGGACCGGCTAAAGCGTCCCCGAGGCCAACCGCGTGGTCCCCGGTTGCGTGAGGCGAGCTTCACGCCTTGAACAGTGGCTGGTACACTTTCCCGCTCTTCCTGTCAAGAGGTGGTACCCTCTGGGCACAAGGACCCGAGCCCGGGGCCAATCGCATTGCGCTCAGCGCCGTACGAGGCGGGACACAGGCAAGAAAAGGTTGTCCCAATTGGAGCGTTCGAAAGTCCTGAGCTGAGACCGGGAAAGAGGGTCTCAAAGCCCCGCCCCTCCCGTGGTCGCCATAGTAACCCAGAAGTCAGTGCTAGAAGTTGGAGCTGTCACTAGAGCCTTGCGCTGCCCCTCAAGAAGGGACCAGTTAAGAGTGGGAGCTCGGGACCCTTCCCTGAAAGGGTAGCATATGGAAAGGCCGCAGGGGAACTCGTCGGCCGGAGAGAGTGACGTCCAGGAATAATTTCTAAACTAACTGCACTTTGCACACTCTTCAAGTCCTGGTGATCCGGGGACTCCTCTGGCAGGTGTGTGGAATCTGCGGAGAGCGAGCTGTTAGTCTCACGGACAAGTCCGTTTAGAAATGGATTGGATTTCCCTTGTCAGTTTACCTCTTCCTCAGGGGTCGACGCCAGCCACAGATTTGCATGCCTATAACACCTCTTCGTCCTATGGGAGACTAAAGGCTTCGATGGTGGTGGAATCTGGACCTGCACCCCAGGTGCAGTCTTGAGGCTGATCTCGACCTCATCTCAAAGGCTGGGGATTCAACAAGATCTCATTTTAGATTCGTGGAGATCACCCTAGGTTAGGTCTTTAACTGGTGGCTCTGAAGTCTAAGTGTTCCTTCCTCAGACTCAATAAGCTGTCTTACCTGCAACTAAAAATAGAGGTGTGAGGAGATGAAAAATGGCTGTTACTCTGCAGGGTTGAATGTAGGACAAGCAGTTCTTTAAATGCCAGATGGAGTCTTGGAATAAAGCAGGCTACTCAGTTCCAGGTTCTTTCCTTCGTATGTTGAGTGTGTTTTTAAATACTCCCCACTGCAAAGCTAACAGCCAAGCTCACGGGCCAGGCAAGCTACAAGCCTTACCAACTGCACAGCTGCTGAGGAAGGAGTTCCAGACGATCTACCCTGCTTAAGTCCAAAGAGCCTCCTTTGAGTTCATTAATATTCTCTGCTCTTCTGTGTGTCAAGTTGCTGATTCTTCAAGCCCTCATTATGAGTTACAACCATCAGTGATTGGATTTTCTCTACTCTAAACTTGTTTTTCAAACTGTCACCAAATCCTTGCACATTTTTTTTTAAATAAAGGAGTGAGGGCAAGCAGACAACTTTTTGTGATTCTTCAATGCTGAAGATGTAAAAATCACAGAATTTAATCTGAAAGATGCTCTAAGCTCTCAGATTCCTTCCAGCTCTAAAATTCAGTGATCCTGTGAGTCACTATTAGGCCTCCTTCCTGCCCTCCTTCTAGGCTCATAATCTTGACTAATCAGTCATAAGGATGAGGCTAATTAGCAATGGGGATTTATGGTTATTCCTAGCCCGCTCCAAACAATGAGTTATGTAAGCAAAGCAACGTATATAAAAATGTAAATAAAATTAAAGAAACAGTTAAGCAAATAAAGACAATTGGGAACTATGGGCTATGTAAACAAACTAAACATAAAAACATAAATTAGAATTAAGGAAGCACTTAAGCAAATGCCAGCAATTAGAAATAAAACAAACCTGTTAAATGCCTGACATCTGCAGCTAGGTTATGGCACACACCTCTAAATTTGAGGTCATTTGGTAGCATGGAAACCCGATATTTCTTCAGTAAGATCAGACAGACCTTTTGCTTAGGAGGCTTCCCATTTGGTTATTATTACTACAATAAGCGATAAAAGCCAGTAGGTCCTAGCAGGGTGTCCTTCATAGGTTCATTGACAACTGTGGTTGAGGTAAAGTATAAATCTTTTTTTTTTTTAAGATTTGTTTATTTTATTTTATGTGTGTAGGTGTTTTTGTCTGCATGTACATCTGTTCACCATATGTGAGCTGGTTGTTCATAGAAGCCAGAAGAGGGTGTCAGATCCCCTTGGGACTGGAATTACAGGCAATGTTAATCTGCCATGTGGATACTGGGAATCAAACCAAGGTCCTTCAGAAGAGCAGCCAAGACTCCTAACCACTGAGTCATCTCTTTGGCCATGTTATTCTCCCTACCCCCCTATTGTTGCTGTTTGTTTTATTTTTTAACATAGAATCTTATATATACCCAAGTCTGGCTTGAACTCACTGAGTGCCTGAGGATGACCTTGAACTTCTGATCTCCCTGCCTCTATCCTCCAGAATGCTAATATTTATAATGGAAGTTTTGTGTTATGTAAATATGTTTTTGTTTTAATCCCAAGTGTGGGATTTTAGTTGGGCTATAGTTTTTCCACAGACATTAATTGTCATGTGTGGGGCATGATCTTTGCCAGCTGGTAATGGCTTTCCATATGCAGCACAGAGAGGGGCATGATCTAGGACTTTGAAGATATAAACTGAGAGTCTAGAAAGAGAAGCAGTGGTGTACTGTGTTGGCATATAGCAATTTGGAGACACCCGAGAGATGGGTGGTGTGGCGGTTTGGAGCAAACAGGAGAGAAGCACTTTGGGGCACAGCGTTTTGGAGGAGACTGCTGGCTGCATTTGCTGTTGAAGGAGATTGGAATAGAGCCCCAAAAGAACCCTTGACCCTAAACAGCTGGGGGAAGTAAAAGGGCTCTCTCTCCCCACTAACTTTCTCTCTCCTACATAGGGTTGGGAGATTGGAAGGGAGGTTGAGGCCCAAACACCCCAAACAAAGTAGAGTTTTCAAAATGAATGCTGCAGATATTACAGTATGCACTACCTGGTTCATGCTCTGATAGGGATGGACCCCAGACATCATAGACGCTAAGCAAGTTGTCTACCACCTGAGCTACATCCCAGGCCCTAACACTGGAGGTTGCTTTATCTCTGCTGAGTAATATAAGTCACAGCCATGCCTTCACAGGTTAATAGAATAGACACTCCCTAAGTGCCTGAATCTACCTTTGCTGTTTCTAAAGTGGCGATTACTTTAAAAGTCAAGGAAGCTCTTAGCAATGGGGACCCTTTTAAGATCTTCCCTGTGGAGGACAGCAGACAGCATGGACTTCTCCAACCTTTCCCCAAACCTCTGAATAAAGTTGTTCTAACTGTTAAAAAAAAAAAAAAAAAAGTCAAGGAAAATATAATTCAAGTGGACATTCTTGTAACATTAACAGTGACAAAGTAGTATTAATAGCTAGGTATTTTAAGATGTAACTTCAATATATAACTGGTTTGATTCTAAGTAGAAAAAAATAGAGCTTAGCTGGCTAAGAAAAAATTACGTTTTTTGGTTTTGTTTTGTTTGTCCGTATACATGTGGCATATGCATATAAAGTGTGTTCAGGGCTTCTAGCCCATGTGCCAATGTAAATCCCAGATCAGGACTTGATGTGTCCTGCTCTGTCACTCTTCATCTCACAGAACCTGAAGCCAAGCTGATGGCCAGCAAGCTCCAGAGATCCTTCTCCACCTGCAACACTATGGCTGCAGGAACTCCCATAACCATGCTTAGCTTTTTACATGCCTCCAGGTGCTAGGATCAAAGGTGTGTGTCACCATACCTCACAGATACTTTTTTTTTCCCAAACAACATCTCGTGCTTGTACAGCAAACACTCTTCCCTATTACACCATTTCTAAAACTCAAGTTAGATTATGTCAGTTGTCATTTTAGAAAAACTGTCTCAGCACTTATCGTCTGTGCTGATTAGTTTTTTATTAACCTAGCCTTACCTGGAAAGAGAGAAAGAGAGAAAGGAAGAAAGAAAGAAAGAAAGAAAGAAAGAAAGAAAGAAAGAAAGAAAGGAAGGAAGGAAGGAAGGAAGGAAGGAAGGAAGGAAGGAAGGAAGGAAAAAAGAAAGAAAGAAAGGGGGCAGGGAGGAGATGAGGGAGGGAGAGAGGGTTTGGGAGGGAATGAGGGAGCGGGATACAGCTGGGATACAGAGTTAATAAAATGTAACTAATAATAAAAAATAAATCAAAAGAAAGAAAGGAGGAAGGAAGGAAAAAGGAAAAAAGAAAGAAAGCTGCAGAACTGCCTCCATCAGACGAGGTTGTGGTGTGATTATGGGATGTTCTCTTCATTTGCTGATTAATATGGGAGGACTCAGCTGACTGTGGCCAGTGCTACCCCTGGGTAGATGGTCCTGGGGTGTATGAGAATGGTCACTAAGAAAACCAGGAGAAACAAGTCAGTAAACAGTCCCTTCATGGTCTCTGCTTCACTTCCTGAATGCAACATCCTGCCTTGAGCTCCTGCCTTAACTTGCTTTGATGATGAACTTTAACCCTTTCTTCCTCCAGACTGATCTGATTACTATTTCATTGCAAAGAAGTAAACTAGAATATTCTTCAAAGTGTGGTTGTCCCATTGTCTCTCCTGTTTTAGATGTGAATCTCGAAAACTGGCCTTTACACTTGATGCTGTATGACACACATCCTAATCAAAGGTCCAGTGGATAACAGCCCACCTTTCTAAATAAGACCTTTTAAAGAGTCTGAGGCAGGGAGATCCAGAAATTGAGGCCAGCCTGAGTTACATAGGGAGAACATTTAAGAAACAGAGATGGAAGACAGAGAGAGAGAGAGAACTAATCAGGATACACAATTTCTGAAAATTTTTCTAGAGTGATGCGTCATTTACATGCTTTGATTCCTCATGGTAATTAGCCCAGTGCTGTCCCCTCTTTATTTGGAAGGCACTAGGGCTAATACTCTCAATTGCTTGCCTGTCATTTACTTGCCCACCTTGCTCATGCTGCATGATTCATACCAATGGCTATGTGCTTAGTCACAGTCCTGGCCCCTACCTCCTGAGCCTGTCAGAAAGGAGAGATGATTTCCTTAATAGGAATAAAGCCAGCCAGCCAGCCATGACTCTTCTCTCCTTTCGTCTCCTGCCTCTCTCCGTTGGTGAACATGCCCCTGATTCTTAGATGGCAGCAGAAGCCATCTGCTAATAAGAACACAAATCAACATGGTTGGTGGTTTAATCTTCCTTCTAAAATCCTTCACCTCCTCTGATCATGAGGGAGACGCCAGAAAAGTCCCAAATGAAGAACATCTACAAAACATTTGACCAATACTCCTTGTAACCATCAAGTTCATTAAAAACAAGGAATGTGAAAAGTGTCACAAGAATAGTCTAGCGCCTACCGTCCCATGCCTATAATAGCATACCTGTAATCCCAGCAATCAGAGAGGCAGAGGCAGGCAGATAACTATGAGTTCAAGCTCAGCCTGGTCTACAAAGCAAGTCCAGGACAGCCAAGGCTACACAGAGAGAAATAAACTGTCTCAAAATAAACAAAAAAATTAAAAAATAAAAAAATAGTCTAAGGGAACCTGATGAAGAGATCTTCCTCATATCCAGGATGGAACCTGGAAAAGAAAAATATATCAGAGTAAAAAAAAAAAAAAAAAAAAAAAAAAAAAAACTAAGAAACTTTATGAAATTTAGCTAATAGCAAAAGTATCTACCTGTTTTAATTAACATGAACTGTCAGCTTGAACCATCTGAGCATAGAACCATCTGAGCAAAACCCCTTCATTGAGGAATTGTCTGGATCAAATTGATTTACGGGCATGTCTGTGAGAGAGTGTCTTGATTGTTAGTTTACATAGGAGGACCCAGCCCACGGTGGGCAGTGACATTGTGGGCAGCGACATTCCTAGGCAGGTGATCCTGAGCTGTATAACAAGGCAGCTAAGCTGATGGGCAGTAGTGGCACATGTCTTTAATCCCAACACGAGAGAGTCAGAGGCAGACAGATCTCTGTGAGTTCAAGGCCAGCCTGGTCTACAAAGCAAGTCCTGGACAGACAGGGCCCTGTTACACAGAGAAACCCTGTCTTTAAAAACCAAAAAAAAAAAAAAAAAAAAAGAAGAAGAAGAAGGAAAGAGAGAGAGAGAGAAAAAAGAAAATAGATAAATAAATCAAGAAAAGAAAGACAGCAGCTAAGCCTGGGCCAACCAGAATGGGCCATGGCTTCTCCTTCCTGTTATTGGAGTTTCTACCCAGAATTCTCTTAATGATAGACTATAACCTATAAAGATGATATAAATCCTTTCCTCCCATAAGTTGCTTAGGGTCAGAGTGTTTTGTCACAGCAACAAAAATGATACTATTATAATACCATATTAATGTGCTAGAGAAACAGCATATACGACACTGAGAATCCCTGTCTTAGCTTCTCATTTTTTTCTACAAACGCTTTATAGTAATAAATAAATGCAACAAAACATTTGCTGAAATAATCATTAAGATGGGAGTGGTACTCAGGCCTATCATCCCAGTGCATAAGAAATGGAGGCAGGAAGATCAAAATCATCTTCAACTACTTAGTGATCCCAAGGCCATCCTGGCTGCCTGAGTACCAGGGACTAGTGAGATGGCTCAGCAGGTGAAGGTATTTGCTGCCAAGCCTGACAGCCTGAACTGAAATGTCCTTAACCTATATTGTGGAGGAAGATAGCTGACTCTGGCAAGTGGCATACATGATATGGCAGGCACCCCACACAAACACATATACACATATGGTAAATTTAAAAATACAATTTTAAAAATCAAACAAAAATAAGATTTCCAGGACTAGTGGTACACACCTTTAATCCCATCACTGGGGAGGCAGAGGCAGGGGGATATCTGTGTGTTTGAGACCAGCTGGTCTATAGAGTGAGTTCCAAGACAACCATGGCTATAGAGAGAGACACTGTCTCGAAAACAAAGAACAAACAATAACAACAAAAATTAACTAAACACAGTAGGTGAGGATGAGAGCTAGGGAGATATTGGCTGTATAGAGGTGCTGCTGAGCATCCACACCAAACCAGAGTTACCGCTGAATAGCCAGGGGAAAGCACACATGACTTCAGTTCCTATTAGAGAATAGAATACAGAGTTTTCTGTTGTTTGTAGATAGATGATCAAAGCACTGTAGGAAGGGGAGGAAGGGAGAAGGCAAAGGGAAGGAAATGGAGAAGGGAGGAAGAAGGGGATAAGCACAATGCCTAGTACCTCTTAGGGGAAGGATATTGTTTGGGATTTTTTGTTTTGTTTGTTTGTTTGTTTGTTTGTTTGTTTGTTTGGTTGGTTGGTTGGTTGGGTAGTTTGAGGCAGAGTATCACTATGTAGCCCAGGCTGGCCTTAAATTCACAGAGATCCACCTGCCTCTTTCTCACAGGTGCTAGGATCAAAGGTATGTGCCACCACACCTGGCACATATGGTTCTGTTTTTAATTTTTTTCAAAATAACATCTCAAGTAGCCCAGGCTGGCCTCAAAGTATAGCAGAGTAGATTCTTGAACTCATAATTCTTCTATTTCCAACTCTCAAGTGCTAGGGTTACAGGTGTGTGTGACCTGGGTGTCCTGCTGTTTGTACTGATTTCCTGTGAAGCAAGATTCAAAACCTTTAGACTTTACCAGGAGTAAAGTCTAAATGTGAAAGGTTATTATTCATGAGCTCTTATATCACACCTGGTTTTATTCTAAATACATAAGCTAGCAGCTGGCCACCAGAAAGACCAATGTTGTGGTTAGAAGGTTGGGTCATGAGCCAGGTTCACCATCCATTAAAGGAAGAAGATTGAGTTATGTCCAAAGGCCAATGATTGAATCACTCAGGCCTGCCTGCATTCTATTAATTACTTTCCAGTTGCTATGATAAAATCCAAAAGCAACTGAAGAAAGAAAGTTTATTGTGGCTTATGGTTCTAGTAGGATAGAGTCCATTATAGCAGGGTGAGGTGTGACATGGCAGCAGGAAAAAGAAAACGTTTTTATTCATACACAGGACACAGAAAGATTCAGCAGGGAATAGAATGAGGCTATAACTTCTCCAAGGTACACCGCAGTGAACTTGGGTTTTCAACAAGGATCCACTCTTCCTAAATGTTCCACCAGGGGAGGACCAAGTATTCAAATACCTGAGTATATGGGGGACATTTTTCATTCCCCCACCACAAAGTCCTAAAGAGAACTCGGGGCACCAATATTCAGTGTAATTTTCTGCTTTCCAGACGCATCAGTCTGTCAGGAGGAGGATGAGCTCTTACTCCAGAGAGAGTGGGAATGGGAGTTCTGTATTCAAGACCCTCTTACACCTTGACCTTGACCCGACCTCTTGATTGGTCCTGAGTTACATCCTTTACAACAATACTGTAATCATAAGTAAAGCATTTTCTTAAGTTCTGTGTCATTCCATGGAATTACTGACCCCAGCTGAGAAGGAACATAGGCATGCTCAAATTCGTAGTCAACCTGATCAAAAATGGAGAAGGTCTGGGGAACCCTGAACTTTTGGCTGGCTTCCATGCCCTTAATTGGATTAAGGCTAATTCAGACAATTAGCTTCAGAATTTTATCACCAGTACCCTAGAGATGAACAAAAGATAGGATATGTGGACAGCTGTGGGAGAAAAGCCAGACCTTCTTAAAAGGCCTTTTCTATTGACACCAAGATGCTTTTTTACTTTGAACAAGTTCTATGTCTCTGCCCTCACACAGTTGAGTCATGTGATTGAACTTTCTGTCCTTTGAGAAATACATATGGAGTTTCTAAGAGCCCTGCTTGTAAAAGCCTACCTCAGTCAAAAGTGGTTCTCTCCCCCCTCCTTTCCCTTTCTCTCCCAGCTTGCAGCAGAGGGCTAGGACTGAAGGAGTCACCTGGGACCATGTGATGCTTTTGAGAATGGCAGACATGACCTGAAACAACAAAGCAGGAGATGAAGAGCCTAGGCTCCAGGTGGCACATGTATCAACGTCCAAGGGATGATGCCAGCCCCTTGCTTGCCTTCTCCAGACATCTCTTTCTACAGGAGGAGTGAAATTATATCTTCTTTAAGCCAGTGTTGTGATGTATTTCCATACCAATGAACAAAGAAACCAGGGTCTACCAGAGAGTAAAGCTGTGGCCACTAATACAGTTATGGTCTGTGGGTCTGGCCAGGCCTAGTGCTACAGACATGTAATTCAAGCCATCCATAGGGCTAAAACAAAAAGATACATAAGGCCTATATTCAATTCCCAGAATTAAAAATAAGTAAAAAAGGGCAGCAAACAGACTGGTGTCAGACTGGAGCCAACTTAGATTCTAACTCCACCACTGGTTGCCTACTTGGCTTCATCTATGACTTCTCAGCCTTCTTATCTGTAAATGACTAGACCAACGCTTGAACTCAAGCAATGCCCCTCCTCAGCCTCTCAAACACCTGGGACTGCAGGCTCTCAGGCTCCCACTTGCTCAGCTCTTTCTTCTTCCTGCCTTCATTTCCTTTTCCTTTTTCTTTATATCTTCCTTTAGAACACTGTATACCCTTGTCCTATACCTCATCGCTTTGTTTTCGTTTGGGGGGGCTTTGTTTTGTTGTTTATTTTGTTTTTGGTTTTTTGAGACAAGTTTTCTCTGGCTGTCCTGCACTTGCTTTGTAGACCAGGCTGGCCTCAAACTCACAGAGATTCACCTGCCTCTGCCTCCTGAGTGCTGGGATTAAAAGCATATGCCACAACACCTGGCCCTACCTTGTTGCTTTGAAGACCAGATTTGCCTCGTACTCACAGATCTGACTCTGCCTCATAAGTGCTAGGGCTAAAGATAGGCACCACCATACCCAGCTTCCTTCCTTCCTTCCTTCCTTCCTTCCTTCCTTCCTTCCTTCCTTCCTTCCTTCCTTTCTTTCTTTCTTTCTTTCTTTCTTTCTTTCTTTCTTTCTTTCTTTTCCTACTTTTACACCCTCAATGACCTGTTAGTTCACTCTTGAGCCAGCCACGTGGCTCAAACTTCAGGTCTCAGAATTCTAAGAGTTTCCATAAAACAGCATTTTTTAAAAATTTTATATGACATACGGTCTTGCTGTGTAGCTCTTGGTTGGTCTGGAATTCCCTGTATAGACCAAGCTGCCTCTGGCTCCAAGCCATCATGTTCAGCTTTTGGAGAGATTCATTTATTTAGCAATAGGGTCTCTAGCACAGGCTAGATCTTGAAGTTCTGACCCCCCTGTCTCTTCCTCCTGGGTGCTAAGATTACAGGCGTGCACTGATCAAATCCAGGGCATTATGCACATTAAACAAGCACAGCACCAACAGGAGGTATCCAGCCTTCCACGAGACCACAAAGGCGGTCTGGCACTCTCCACAGCAAGATATCAACGCCAAATCAAATTGTGACCTACCTACCCCCTGCACATGACCACAGCCATTCCATGGATTCTTCCTTTACAGTGTGTTTCTCAGCCAATCAGTTGTCTGGAAGTCTGTAGTACTGAGGCTGAAACTCGGGACTTCAGGCATGTTAGGCAACAGCTCTGCCACTGAGCGACATCCCAACCCGGAATGTGGTGCTGTAGGTGCCTCATATAATTGTAATCAGACAATATCTGTACATACCCACTTCACAGTTTATCCATGCTGTAGCATCTATCAGAATTTCCTTTCAGATGAAACAATTGCCCATTGTATGCATATGATGCATTTTACACATCTATTATCCATCAACAGTCACTTGTGTCGCTATGGCTACTGTGAATAACACTATGAACATGAGTGTCTGAATGTTCCAGTTTACTTCCAGGTTCTGTGTTCAGGACTGAATTGCTGAATCAGATGGTAAAACCATCTTTGGGTTTTGGAGAACTTTCCTTGCTGCTTTCCATTCTGTTTCTGCCATTTTGTGTCTCCTCCACCCATAATACATGAGAGTTGATCCACTTCTAATGTAGCTTCCAGGAATCTATCTTACATACATGGTTACATGAAGGCAAGGGGCTAATGACACTCAGATATGTATTCTGAACCATATCTAGAATAGAATTGATTCCTACAAAATACTTGTTAAATAAATGAATAAACATAATATTTTTGAAAATCACTGTCATAAAGCAAAGAGATATTCTTTCATTTGAAGCATCCCAAAAGCTCCAGACAAGGTTTAAATAGATGCTGCATGGTGTGCCTAGAGAGATTATTTTTTAAGGTGGTACATAAATCCCAAGTTTCATTTCTTCAAAACAAGTAGCCCCATGGCATATTTCTTTTTATCTCACCAGCTTCTTGTCAACACCAGGTTCATCTCCTGGTCCTGTTTCTTTTCTAGGCTCACAATAAAACTGATTTAAAGTAAAAGTTTCTTTAAGAATTATGCGACAATATGCTGATGGGAAAATAAATTTTCTAAAATTATTTTTTCTAGCCATAAGGGGGCCATCAAAGAGCTCTTGGTGATATTATCTCCTAAGGACTTATGCGCAGGTTGTAAACTTCCTTCTGTTAGAAGCCACTGCATGGTGCCTTTGATGATCTCTTCCATTTTGAATTTCTAGCTCAGATTTAAACACAGAAACAACTCAAAGGGACTCACAAAGGCCTTTCATTTTACCATTATAATCAATAATGTTTTAATAAGGGAAAGTGCTTATTCAAATGTGTGTTTGAGGCTTTGTATCTGTACAAATAAGCTCCTAGGATATTTTCCTCAGAATGTCTTTCCTACCATGTCTGTGTGTGTGCGTGCATGTGTGTGTCTGGGTGTATGTGTGTATGGTGTATGCATATCGTGCGTATGTGGGATGTATGTTTGTATGGTGTGTGTGGTATGTGTGTGTTTGTATGGCGTGTATGCTGTGTGTTTGTATGGTGTGCATGTGGCGTATGTGCTATGTGTGTGTGGTGTTGCAGATCAAATCCAGATCTTCACACATACTAAGCATGTGCCCTACCACTGAGCTACAGCTCCTGCCTTTATGTTACTATTACTCTATAGTAGAACAATAAGGGGAGAAATGGTAAAATGAGTAAGTAAATGGTGGTTCATTTGAAGGTAGACAACAAGGATATCTATGTGTGTAAACATAAATGTTATAATGTTTAGGAATTTCTGTTCTTTGTGATTATTCATGGCTATTTCAAAAAGAAACCACATCATAAATCTCTGGACTAGGGATGGAACACTTGATCCAGGTGTAAAACAGTTTCTCTTAATATACAGTAACATTATACAGACTTAACATGTTATATTTAGAAATGTATGTGCATGAGTGTGTATACATATATGTACAATTAACAATTATATTTTTTTAAGAGGCCTGGAATTTAAAGGGGAGCAAGGAGGGATACATGAGAGGGTTTGGAGGGAGGAAAGGTAAGGAAGAAGTGTTGTAATTAAATTATAATCTCGATAGAAAGAAAAACATGTTTTGTTTGCTGAGCTTTTAAATCGAGGATGTGCAACCCCTAGACTTGTGGGACAAATCTCAGTCAACTGTACAGGGAGACGTGGAGAAAACTACTGATGAAAGACAGAAGGCAGGGCAGGTGGCATGCACCCGTAAGTCCCAGCACTCGGAGGCAGCGGCAGGTAGACCTATGTGAGTTGAAGGCCAATCTGGTTTACTTCTTGAGTTCTAATCTGCACGATGAGGACCTGTCTATAAGTAAATAAATGAGTACATACATACATACATACATACATACATACATACATACATACATACATTTTAAAGGGATAGGGCTTGGAATAAGGTAGAACCACTCACAGCTAGACACCAATCAGGCTGTGAGGACTTCCTTTTTCTATCCCCAATGACCCCAGACATACATATCTCTACCTCTGTGATGAACTACTCTGTTATTCATTTTGGCTCTCCTGAACTAGGCTTTGGGCTCCATGAGCACAGGGACACTGTGAGAACTAGGTTAATGCCACTGGCTTTACATGCTGGCTCAGAGGAGAGGCTGAGTTACATCAGTTAGAAAAATATATAAGTGACAAAATGAATGGAAAAGGACAAGTCAGGAGTCTGCAGAGCTGGGCTCACTGGGCTGACTAGTTTTGTAACTGACCTTACAGTGGGCCAAGAATCCATCTGAGTACTGTTCTCTGACTGTGGGCATCATGAGGGCCAGTACAGCTCTGACTGTCCTCATGTAGCCAAGGGTCTCTGCTGGGCTCAGGATCTCTGGGATTAGTGATCACAAAAAGAGAAAGAGAAAAGGTAGGAGAAGAGTGAGGAGAGATGTTCCATCTCTGTGAAAACAGGGTGCCAGTTGTTGGTCATGAGTACATAGATAAGATCTAGCCATGAAAGACCCTGGAATAGTTTAGGGTTGGAAGAGAATGGGACCCTGCTCTGAACTTTGGGCTAAGGAGATTGTGATAGTCGGTTTTAGTTAGGAAGTCAATAGAATCTAGAGCCTCTAGGGAGAGAATCCTGCTGTGGGATTGTCTCAATCAGGTTGACCTGTCAACATGTCTCTGGAGGAGTGTATTGATTGCATCAACTAAGGGGAGAGACAGGCCCATCATGGCTGTCTCCATTCCCTGAGTTCGGACCCTGATCTACACAAGAGCAGAGAAGGTAAACAGGCATGCGAGCATGGGTGCGCGCTCTCTGTGCTCTCAATTGTGGATGTGATGTGCCTCTCTGCTTGGAGGCCCTGCCACCTTAATTGAGCCCACAATGATGTGCTGTATTGGGGAACCAGGAGAGGAAATAAGGCCTTTCTCCCCTAAGTTACTTTTTGTTAGGGTGTTTTTATCACAACAAACTAAAATAGGCATCATCTGGTACCAGGCGGGCTGGGAGTAAGGAAGCGACATCAGGAGGACAGCAGGTGCTGGCTACCCTAGGCCAACTTGGGCTGGGTGCAAAGAGGAGACAAATCCTAGTTGCATCTTCTCCTGCTGAGTCTGGGGGTAGGTCCTGCAGAGTCTGCCCAGGACAAGGTTTCACTGCACAGGCTGTCAGTTTCCATTGTCTTCCCTTTCTTTTACAAACACTTGCTGTCCTTAATGGCTTTCCTATTTAATGCTCACAGAACACAGAGATCGGTGTGGATGTCATGTGATAAGCGCAGCTATAGAACTGACCATGAACCAAGGGCAGGTCCCGGTGTCTTACCAATACGAATGCATTTGATCTTCATAAATGCCCTTTGAGGGCTTGGGCTGTGGTGCAGTTGGTAGGCTGCTTGTCCAGCCGAAAAGCCTTGGGTTTGATCCCCAGCACTGCATAAACTGGGTGTGGTGGTACATGCCTATAATTGTAGCCCTTGGGAGGTAAAGGCAGGAAGATCAGAGTTCAAGGTCATCCTTGGTTACACAATGACTTTAGGGCCAGCCTGGGATACCTACCTCATTCTCTATCTCTCAAAAGAAATTTTGTGTGTGTGTGCATGCGTGTATGTGTGTGTGCATTTAGGTATGCATATATGTTTTGGTTTCTATGCACACATGTGCTGGCTGAGTGTAGAGACCAGATGTTTCTCAGGTAGTACCCACCTTGGAACTTTGTTTTGTTTTGTTTTGCTTTGTTTTATTTCTTCCTCATTGGCCTGTAGCTCACCAACTATGCCATGCTGGCTGGCCCTGGGGCCACAAACATCTGCCTCACCAGAGTCACAAGGTTAGCACCATACCCAGTTCTTTAAGGGAACTGAAGTTCCAACCTTGTGCTTGCACAGCAAGTACTTCAGTGATAACAGGCCTCTCCTCACCCGCTCACCCCCGCACCCTCCCCAACCCTGCCCTGGTGGCTCTTTGTATCCTATTAGACAGCTGAGAGGCTGGAGCCAGGAACAGCCATAGAGATGGAAAAGACTGTTCATACTTTATGGGGTGTTGGTATTTATTTTGTTCAACAAGCAGCAGTTGGTTTGGTGGTTTGTTTCATTTGCGGTGCAGGGATGATGTAGACTTTCATATGTGTTTGGAGGCACTCCATCACTAAGCTGTTGCCCTCCCCCCAAGCAGTGTCTCACAAGTTACCCAGGTTAGCTTTGAACTTACCATCCTTCTGCTTCACCCTCTTAAGGAGCTGGGATTACAGACCACCAAGCCCTGGTTCAAGTGTTAGTGATTGCCTACCCCAGAAAGGCCCTGCACTAGTAGAGCTTAGTGTCAAATATGACTATGAAAGTCCTAGTTCTGTCAGGTTCTGAGTTCTGTCTCTAAGGCTTGGTGGTAGCAAGTAGGTTCTGCAGATTCTTCATGCTACAATGTCTAGAACCTGTTTATCTTTGTAAAGCCACCTTCAGCTATTAGGTGTTTTGTTTTGTTTTGTTTTGCTTTGTTTTGTTTTGTTTTGTTTTGTTTTGTTTTGTTTTGTTTGTAGCTGGGTCTCACCAAGTTGCCCCAGGCTGATCTCAAAATCAATTCTCCATACTCCACCTCCTAAGTGCTGAGACTGAGGTCAGGAATCACCATGCCCAGCACTTCACCACTGTGAAGCCTCCAGCCTTCACGTCTGCTGCTAAGGCAACCTGTCTCTCCCCAAGTGGCTCAAGTGGAGAAGAGGCAGATACCCAAGGCAGTGTCTCTTGCTCTGCCCAGTCCTGTGTACAGGACACTTAGTGACTACTCACTGAGAACATCATCTCACTTCACTCCTGCTATAACTCAATGAAGGTGTTATCACATCTCCATTGTAGAAGAGAAGAACAAAACTGAAGAAAATGAAAATTTGTTCAAGGTCAACCAGCAGTTTATAACAGAGCCAGGCTTTGAACCTGTGTCCAAGATAGTATGTGTTTTGTTTTCTTTATTGTATTAGAAATTTATTTCCAGCTGGGCACGGTGGCACATGCCTGTTATTTCAGCACTCAGGGAGACAGGGGCAGGGAGATCTCTGTCACGAGTCCGGGACAGCTAAGGCTACACAGAGAAACCCTGGCTTGAAAGAAAAAAGAAAATTATTTCCCTCACATATACAGAATATAAGACCTATCTTTAATATAAATTATGCCTCCTCTACTCGGGTTTTTTTCCTCATGCAAAAATGAATGGCTAATTCCTTCGGGGGGGAACAGAACAGAAATAAATCTCGAACCCCACACCCTAGGAGCTTTTGTGTGTGGAATTCTGGGATCTCCAGCCCGGATTCCATTGCTGCGCAGTTGCTTAGGGCCCACAGTTGTCTCCTGTGTGCGTTTCTTGTTGGCTCAGCTTGATTTTATCCCTTGTGATGCACACAGTAAATGCATGATAAATGTTTGTTGAATGGATGGATTTTACATGTATCTCGCTGAAATATTCGCAGCTCCATTTGATTCACTGGAGTGGCATACCCGAACAAGAAATAATTTTTCTTAATGTGTCCCTTATAAATTGAACCCGACCATATTTGATTAATCTCACATCATGCATTTTTATTGCACCGATCACTCTGGTATCAGGTCAGATTTATTTTAAAAACAGATTCACAAAGGGTGCAGGGCTGCATCGACAGTGTAAATATGTTAATAATAAAAATAATACAGAAGATATTTTACTGGAAACTCTCAAATGCTAATGATGAGTAAGTGCATTCTGTGGAAATATGTTTGATTTACAAGGCAATTAATTTCAAAAAGATTCACATCCTATCCCATGTTTTGTATACTTACATAATGAAAACTAAAAAAAATTAAAAATGAATACTTAGGCCATAAAAACAGAGGAAAAACAACAAAACCACCTAAAGGTTCCCAACACTTTACTTAGAGCAACAGCACAATCATAGAAAATGGTACTATTCCACCATCCCAAAAAAAAGCATCTAGATTAGGAAGATCCGGCCAGGGGGTGGAGGAGTTTGGCTTTCATTTTGCAAATGTATATATTTGTTTGCTATGTATATATGGCCCTCATGACTAGAAACCCTATGCACTCACCACCCACTGACCAAAGAGCTCCAGTGCCTCCTGTCACCCAAGGAGATGCTTTGGGGTTTTCTGTTCCTGAAATAACAAAGTTTCTTACTGTGGGAACAGTGAGCCAAGCTGATGTATCTCGCCTCTTGCCCTATTCAAACCACAAAAGATGGGCTTCATTTGTGATTTCATGGCTCAGTCCTGGTGGTCTAAGAATGTCGTAGCTCTCATGCATGCTCTGGAGGCAGAGGCCCCTCTGGGTTGACTCCACCTGCATGGTAACTGAAGTGGAAGGTTGACTTGGCCTGGATCTCCAAGCACAACGGCTGTGACTGTCCTTCAGGGAGCATTCACTTCCCCAGAGCACCAAAACTACTTGACCTATTTTAAAGGCTTGTATGTAACTTTGATTTAAAAAATAAAAAGCAAAAACAAAAACTTTTTATTTATTTAAAAAAAAGAGGTGGAGTCTTGAATTTAATTTTTACAAAAGAAATTAATTTTCATCTCTCTTACAGTGATTAGTCGTCAAGATGATAGCGTGTGTAGAAAGAACTATCACTATTATTTTTTGTAGATTTTTTTTAAAGTAGAAAAACACTGAACTGGACCTTAAATAAATACAAACTAGCTTAGCAGCTGGTCGTGATCTTTATCATTGTTCTAGGCACTGGTTTCTCACAAAATCATGTAGGTGATATGCTTCTCTTTCTTCCTCCCTCCCGCCTTTAATAGGGTCTCATTTATCTTAAGCTGGTCTTGTACTCAATTAATAGCCAAGGACAACCTTGTGCTTTTAATCTTCTTGCTTCCACCTTCCAAATTTTGGGTTACAGGTAGGTGCCACTGTGCCTACTATAAACAGTGCTGGGCTTTGAACCTAAGGACTTCAGGCATGCTAGGCAAGCATTCTACCAACTGAACTTTTTTCCCAACCTCTCATCCCTTCTTTCTTTTTTTTTTTTAATTTTTTATTAATTACACTTTATTCATTTTGTATCCCCCCATAAGCCCCTCCCCTCCTTCCTCCCCTCCTCATCCCTTCTTTCAATAGCCACTTGCTACATTTCATTTTCATCCAGGGGATAATTAATTAGCATGTATTATTACTCTAGACCACCCATGTAGAGTTTAAATTATTCTTTGTTTCTTTTCTTTCTTTCTTTTTGTTTTGTTTTGCTTGTTTTTCAGGATAGAATTTCTCTGCGTAAAGCTCTTGGCTATCCTAGAACTTGCTTTGTAGACCAGGCTGGCTCTGAACTCAGAGAGATCCATCTGCCTCTGCGTTCCAGTGCTGGGATCAAAGGTGTGCGCCACCATGCTCAGCTGAGTTTATTCCCATGAGCTTCACCAAACATGTGTGGAGGAGTGTGTTCACCTGGAAGGTTTTCATGATCATTGTCACTATGTTTCACCGAAACATTTGTTGAGCACATACTATGTGCTCCATCAGGGCCAGTTATGAGCTGCTGTGAGGACTGACATTCATGCCATCACAGGTTATTTCTGACCAGGAAAGTCATCCAGGTAAAATAGGAAGATGATGAAGTTATAGGAAAGATTTAAAAGTGTACCGTTTGGAGACTCAGTTATTTTCTTGGCGTCGGGGCCACAGCTGCTCTCCCAGCATGTATAAATTTGAGCATAGTCTGCATGCATGTGCTCTTTGAAGGTGATGATAATGAATTGAGATATGGAAAACCTGAAACTGATTTCAAGGCCTGTGACTCAGGGGGAAATGCTTCAGAAAAAGAGTCCTGGGAGAAAAGGCAAAAGGAATTGAGGTTACTAACAATGTATCCTGGAGAAGAGAAGGTTAAGGAGAATTTAATAGCCATCTTCAAACATCTAAAGGGATATTGCTCATGTGTTTTAAACATCAGTTCTTGTCTACAAAGGACAGGGCATGAGGGAATTATCTTAAACGGGAGCAGGAGGGACTTAGATTAGATACCAATGTAGGGAAAAAAAAAAACAAAACCATCTGAAAGGACCCTGAGAGGATGGAAAGCAGCTTGATCTCCAGAAGGGTGAATTATTTAAGAACGGTGGCTGGTGGGAGGAGTGAGAGCATGGGACTCCTGAGTGAGCCAGTCACGACTAGTGGGAGCTTCAGCAAACGATTTCCCCTTTCTGGATTTCTCAGTTTCTCTTCTTGTTGGCTAAATGCGAGATAATGACAGGATCTGTGTATTGGATTGGTTTGGAGATTAAATTGGTCTAGGTACAGCACGCCACTAGCCTGGGGTGGGGCCTAGAGGAAGCTCATCCAGCAATGGATGCCGTTTGTTATTGTTAATCAACTGTGGTCTTAGAAGGGAAACAATCCTATACATATAAATACAAGCTCTCTTTTCAAGTTTAGTCAGTAAACGAATACTGCAGTGTGCTGTGGGTTTTATAATCTTTCTGAGATCATATGATGCCAATGCTTAGAAAGTAAAATAAATAAACTTTTTTTTTTCTTTTGAGACAGGGTTTCTCTGCGTGCTCCTTGACTATCCTGGAATTCACCCTTCATACCAGGCTGGCCCCAGACTCACATAGATCTGTGAGTCTTGCCTCTGCCTCCCAAGTGCTGAGATTAAAGATGTGGGCTCCACCTCCTATTGTTAGATATAATCTTAAAATAATTGAATCTCGGGATGGGGATGATGTCATCAGTCAAGTATCTGTGTGAAAGCATGAGGATCTGAGTTAACAATCACCAGTGCCTATGTAAAAATCAGGTACAGTGGCACACACATCTGTAACCCCAGCAATGGGCATACAGAGACAGGAGAATCCCTGGGCCTTGTTGGCTAACCAGTATTATTGAATCAGTAAGTTCCATGTTCAGAAAGAAATCCTGTCTCAAAATACAAGGTAGATACCACCAAGGTTGATGTCTAGCCTCCACACATGTGAACACACACAGCCTTGTACAGAAGACATGCGTGTGCAGGGCACAGTGAGAGAGAGAGAGAGAGAAGTAAGACAAATTTTCTTTTCTTCTGCCAAGCTAGGGATTGGACCAAAGCCCTTGCAAGTGCTATGCAAGTATTCTACCAATGAGCCGCATACCAAGTTCCAGAAAGCTCAAGTTTTGAGTGAAAGGTAGGTTGGAGAGAGACCTATAGATGCTCTCAGATGGGAGAAATTGCTGCAAATTATGTTGATGAACCAGGCACAGCCACAACTTTAGCATTTGGGAAGCTGAGGCAGGACGATTGCAAGTTGAAGTCAATCTAGGCTAAATAGTGAGTTCGGGGTAAGTCTGGGAGATGTAGTGAAACTCTGTTTTACTACAAAAACGAAAACAAAACAAATACAAAAACAGATCAGAAAAATGGGTGAGTAAAATTTGAAATTCTGGATTATCAGGGTAGTTCAAAGTTAAGGCATTTGTTGCCAGACCTGAGGATGTGAGCTTCATCCTTGGAGTTCATATGGTAGAAGGAGAGAACCAACTCCTACATATGTCCTCTGACCTCATCATGAACACCATGGCACGTGTGGGCACACATTCACAGTGAATGCAATGCAATATTAAAATAAAATATTTGAATCCATTAATCTCCAAATGCATCAGCTCAGGAGGCTCTTGGCGGACTTCACAGTCACCCCTTATTCATTGTCTAGGAATCTTGCAGCGTTCTTAGAAATATTTGTAACTTCAGAGAAAGACAGCTATTCATTCCTGATACTTTGAATACACATTAAAAAAAAAAAAAAAGTTATGAGCATGAGGTAGGAGGCATGCCACAGCATGTGAGAGAGTCAGAGGCCAGCTTTGTGTAGTCTGTTCCCTTCTCCGACTTTATGTGCTTTCAGGCGTCAAAATCAGGTTACTTGTGTGGCAAGTGCCTTTACCTGCCGAGCCCTCTCACTTGACGCTGTTTCAGATCCTCTGAATGCTTTCAAGAAGCTGTCCTCTGAAACTGTTTTCTAGAAACTTTACTCCATAGCAATTATAACTCTGGAGTACATTTAACTTACTAATATTTATTGAAATATTTTTAGCTGCAAAAACATTTTATGTGCACTATTATTTATTAATGCCCTGTTTTAAAATATTACGCACAAAATTTATTCCAGTGCACATTAGTAAATAAATTATGCTTGTAATTTCTAATGCATTTTTAATTATAAATTTATCCATGTCTACCTTTATTTATGATATCGGTGTCTCACTGTTGAACATACTGTATATTAAAGGAGACACTGTTAATTATGCATTCTTGGAAGTTGCATTTGACAAAACATTCCAGGTTTGTTTTTTTTTTTTTAAACATTCTAAGTACCGTTAGCATCTATTAATTCAGGAGTCAGCTCTCAGTCGTAACTAACCTCTGAAATCAGAAAAGTACTGTTAGAAGCTGGTCATAAGGCCAGATTTGGGAAAGGGGCCTCACTTACATGTAAATGTAGCTGGCTGTTGAGGTGCTGTAACACCATTTTCACCCCAAATACCCAAAAAGAGTTACTCGCGAGATGTAAAGATCACCAGGAAAATGCCACACAACAAATGGCCGGAGAATGTCTGCCTAGCCTGGGCCATGCAGCTCCATTTTAGTGCTGGGGATTGAATTTAGAGCGTTTCACACACCCTCAGCAGGGAACTCCGCCACTGAGCCATACTTTTGAGGGCACTGATAGGTATTTTATTACATCGGTGGGGTGTGTGTGTGTGTGTGTGTGTGTGTGTGTGTGTGGTCTGTGTGAAGGTCAGAGGACAACTTGTAGGAATTGTTCTCTTTTTGCTGTGCAGGTTTCAGAACTTGAACTCAGGTCGTCGTGCTTTGGCAGCGGTCTATTTTACCCGCTGTGCCATCTCACCAGGACATGTGTGTTCAGACACTCACTAGTTCCGGGTCTTATGTTTGAGATGATTTTGCCTGGTAAAATTTTGCACCTTCATCCCAACAACCAAAGTAACCTAGAAACAATATATTCGTCTTTCTAAATATTCTTTAAATTGAAGCATTATTTATATTAAAAAAATATGAATTGCTCTTACTTCTATACTTCCGGGGGCTTCTTTAGAATAGTCTAAATGAAATTTTGACACCTAATTTACCTTTTTTCTGGAATTTCTTTGTACCATGGTAGTATAAATAAGTGCCTATGTTTTCCCTAAAGGAAGGGAAAACACATTTCAAGAGCAGAAGGCAGCAAAATCAGCATGATAACAAGGACACGTAGTAGCAGATTTAAATAGAATGGTAGTACAGACTTACAGAACACTGGGAAGGTGTCCCCATGTCCTCCAGGTCTGGCAGGGGTCTGGAAATATGGCTTCCTCACCATTGTGCTGACTTGCAGCTTTCTGTGCCTGTTTGCCAAAGGGGCCCTTTTCATACACTGCTGATGTTTATGCAAAGTCAGAGTGTTATGGTTTGAATCTGAAAGGTCCCTCTCAGGCTCATGTCTTGAATGCTTGAGCTTCATCTAGAGCCCTTACTGGAAATTAGTCTTGTCAAGTAGGTATAAGGGTGTGCCTTTGAAAGCTGTGCTGACCCGTGGTTTCTCTCTGACTCTTTTTTTTTCTTTTCTTTTCTTTCTTTTTTTAATTTTTTCTTTCTTTTATTCAAGACAGGGTTTCTCTGTGTAGCCTTGGCTGTCCTGGACTCGCTTTGTAGACCAGGCTGGCCTTGAACTCATAGTGATCTGCCTGCCTCTGCCTCCCTGAATGCTGGGATTCCAGACATGCACCTTTCTCTCTCTGACTCTTTCTAATTTGCTCTGATGTGAACAGCCTCTGTCACACATTCGTACTGCCATACACGGAGCTACCAGACCCTGGCTTCCTCACCAAAGACAGAAACCTCCTGGGACTGCGAGCCTAAATCAATCTTTTCTACTTTATGTTGTTTTTGCCAGGTGTTATGGCAACACAAAAGTAATTCACAGAGCTAGAAAGCCTGACAGATGTGAGCACGGAGATTCAGGCTCCGCATGTGGCCTGCCACTGGGAGGAAAGCAAGTGTGTGAAAAGATACAGTCCTTGCTATCTTGGCATGCCAGGCCATAAAAGTATGGAACAGTTCTATACACCAGGCACTGTTCCAAGGACTCCATGGAGATTTCACTTCTGGAACCTTCACAACAGCTTAGAGGAGGAAACAGACACCAGAGGGGCAAGTAGGTTGTTATCCCATTAGCCTCGGAGCTGGTGGTGTTCTTTGGGGTTCTGCTCTCCACAATACCAGAAGCAAAGCAACATCTGCTGGCTAGCGTGGCTTTTTTCCTAAGCTGGAGGCAAAGGCTTGCCTTCTAACAGTCGTGGCTATGCGGAGCTTAGGGCCTCCTCTGTGCTTTTGTCCTAGTCCAGCCTCTGACCCAGCACCGCCAGTGTGTTTTCTGTGTGTTTGCTCTTGAGGTCTGAGCATATGTGCCCACAGATCAGGAGGGAGTCAAAGGACACTTCACCTTTTAAGGCTCCCTTTGCCTTCAGGTACAGCCTCCTGCTTCTTAGGGCCTCAAGTCATCCAAATGCTTTGTCTTCTTGCTTCCTTGTCTTCCTTCTCAGTGCTGATCCTTGGGTTCAGAAAAGCATGGGGATTGCCTCTTCCTCCTCCTCTTCCAAGTTCCTCTCTTTCTTTATTTATTTTTTGGTACAAGAATTTCTCTAGTGCCTAGGACAGACTTACTTCCTAACAGTATATGCCTGCTGACCGACTAGAATGTCATAAAAATGGTGACAGTTCCTGGTTCTTCTCTGTTAGTTATCCACAGGTCAGCTCTGTCTGTGTGAGTGACATTAGATCATTTAATCCCTGCACTGATTGCAATGAGCTTATTTAGACTTTTTTTTTCAATCCCTTAAAAAGATTTCTTTCTTGTATATATGAATATGTGAGTGCTTGAATGTATATGTATTCTTTATGTACATGCCTGGTGCCTATAGCAGCCAGAGTGGACATCAGACCCTCTGGCTCTGGAGTTCCAGGTGGGTTTGCAGTGCCAGATGTGGATGCTGAGAACCAAGCTCTTAACCAAGCCCCTGCCAGTGCTCTTAATCACTGAGCCATCTCTCTTGCCCCTGCCGTTCCCTTTTTGCATGTACAGAACTGTGTAAGAGGGAGGCAGCTTATTAGAGTGGTGACTCACAAAGCTGCTGAGTGGCAGAGTGGGGATTTGACCTTTAGAACTTACACATGCTTGGTACTCCAGTTGATTTCAGTTTTAGCTGGTTTTGTGTGTCTGAGACATAATGAGACAATTGGGCTTCAGAGTGGTCTCAGAAGACGTAAAAAGAGAATAGGATCTGTAATATTTATCACTTTAAATTATCTACTGTTTATACCAATAAAGACACGAGAGGTGTAAATTGAGGCAAAAACCTGCTGGCTCAGCGAGGTAATTTTATTTTCTTAATTATATACAAAATTTTTATTTGCAAGCCTGATTCTACAACTAAACTGAGGGCTCTTTAGAATTTAGAATTCTGTGTCCTTTTTCCGAGCTATTCTACCTTTCTCTTGAGCTCCTCCAAACCCATGTGTAATGGAAGTCTGGGTTTTTTTAAAAACTCAGTTATGTTATATACATACATTTTTGTTTAATTCAAGTGTGGGATTTTACTGTGGGCTTTAGTTTGTCCACAGCTGATAATTGCCTCCTTCGGGGTAGGGTCTTTGCCAGCTGGTAATGGCCTGCCTACATCATGCTACAAGGAGAGGGGTGTGGTCTAGGACTAAGAGGGGTATAAATAGGAGAGCCCTGAGAGGAAGTATGGTGTGTGGCGAGTGGCAGTTTGGAGAGACCAGAGACTCTTCATGGCACAGCGGCTTGGAGGAGTGAGATGGAAGAAACTGCTGGCTGCTTTTGCTGTTGACAGAAAACTGGTATAGCCTTAAAAGAACCCAACGACCCTAAACAGCCAGGAGAAGTAAAGGGCTCTGTGTCCCTTGTCCCACTAACCTTCTTTCTCCTATCTAGGGTTGGGGGGGTTGGAAGGGAGAGGCTTTAAGAAATCCCAAATAAAGAAGAGTTTAAGAAAGAGCTCAACACCCATGAATGCTCCCTAGCTCTCTTTCCTAGAATACTGCTTTACCTGTGTCCTTCTAGCTGCTTCTCTGTTGTTCCTACAAGCCCAAAGAGAAGATCTCTATCTCTTACTTGTCACTCCTTCCATAAAGGGTCTTCCAAGCCAAAAGAGGAGAGCTCTCATAGCTCCCAATTACTATAAAAGAAGTCTCTAGCTCCTCCCCTACACCTTTGACAGGCTGAACCATGCCACTGTCGTGGTGGGGAGGCTCCAAGCCAAGTCAGTAGCGGTCCAACCATTTCACCTTTATGGTGGGGTAGCTCGATCCCTCCCTCCCATGACTTAGCCTCTGGTCATAGAGCAAAGACGACAACATCTCTCTCAAGCAACTTGCCTTAAAATAAGCAAGAACTTTCCATTCTTTCGCATTCTTAGCTATGGAGGCTTTTAGAGGTACATGCATCTCTCCAGGACACACCCAACTGCATCTGACATCTCTTTAGGCTTTCATATTTAACAATTAGGTTTTCTATGTATAATAATCAAATATCCTGTAACAAAGATCTAGAGGGGCCCCGGAATGGGGTTCAGTGTGGTCCTGGCTTAGCAGATTAGGTCTAGGTTCCATTCGAAACAGGCAGAGAGGACAGAAATTCCTAAACCTTACAGAACAGACCTAGAAAATTGAACATTCACCCTCGTTCACATATACTGTTTTATGAGTGACTCCATCAGGGCCCTGATGACACACATGGTGGTGTGTCAGAATCCAGTTGGTGTGTGCTTCTCTCCTCTCCCCCAAGTTTGAAGTAAGAGACCAATCATATACTGCTTAAGTGAATCTCTAGGGTAAAACTGGTGTGGTATAAAAGTAACCTTTATTTGCCTGATGTCATTTCTGAAACTTACTGCCTCCATCTGCTAACCTAGGCTTAGTCCTGAAAGCGTCTAGCCTCCCTAAAATCTAACCTAGGCCTAGAATGTTTTCAGCCTCTGAGACTCACTGTTGAATAAGCTCACCTTTATAGCTCTTTCTGAACTCTAGCTGGGTGGTTCAACCCAACTGTTCTGGCTCAAACTTCTCCCCAAGCTGACTGATTTAAACTAGTTTCTCTCTACTTCTGATTGAATTGATCTGTTTGGCCTCAAACTAACTCTAGCAATCTGTTCTAATCTTCTGGCTCATTCTCATTTTCTGGCTCATTTTGTCTTTACCTGTGCGTAGCTTGTTCTCTGTTCAACCTGCCTCTGTAAAACTCTGGGTAAAACTGCCTTCTCTCTCTCTCTCCCTCTGCACTGCTCTCTCTTAGGTCACTTCTCTTTCCTCTCTGTTCAAGTGAGAGTTGGGCATATCCTATTTCGCCAAATCTTTCTCTGATTTGTCATTTTGTTGCCCCTTAAGTAGACATCATTTTCAAATAACGATGTGTCCTTCTACAAACTATCTTCATGGTTTGGGATTAAAGTCCTGGCTATCCCAGACTCACTCTGTAGATCAGGCTGGCCTTGAACTCAGAGCTCCGCCTGCCTCTGCCTCCCTGAATTTTGGGATTACAGGTGTGCGCCACTAAGCATGGCTTGTCCTTTTTTAAAAGACGGGGTCTTGCTGCATAGCTCAGGCGGGCTCAGTTCCTGATCCCCTTACCTCAGCTTCCCAGGTGCAGGGGTTACACCAACTTTGGCATCACACCTGGCTTGCTGAAATGAATTTTTTAGAGGCTTCCCAGACAATTTCTCAAGGAGGCGAACACTAGCATCATTAGCATCGCATAATTTATACCCTGTCTTCACCATGACTTCCCCTTTTGTGCTGTGGTGTGTGTGTGTGTGTGTGTGTGTGTGTGTGTGTGTGTGTGTGTGTAGGTGTGCACATGGAGGCCAGAGGACAATCTCAGGTATGATTCTTCCTCAAACACCATCCAAACTTTTTCTTTCTTTTTTTATTTTTTTTGAAACAGAATCTCACTGTGCAATCCTTGCTGGCCTAGAACTTGATATATAAACCAGGCTGTTCTCAAGCACACAAAGATTAGCCTGTCTCTGTCAACTTAATTTTTTTTGAGATAGGGTCCGTCTGTGAATCTCAAGAGTCAACCAATTAGGTTAGACTGACTGGCCAGCCTGGCCCTGAGGTCTGCCCACCTCTGTTTCTCTGGGCTTGTGTGTGTGGACCGCCCCATGCAGATTTTCACTTGAATCCTGGAGATCAAACTCTGGTCTTCATGCTTGCATGGAAGTGATTTACTAGGCGATCACCCCTCTGCTACTGATTTCCATTTCAGAATGTTTTACATCTTACCCAAAATTCCTGCCAGTCCTTAACATGGTTATTATCATCACTTTGTGGATGAGAGTGTTAACATTTTTATGATGTGTTGGGCGCTGTGCTGGTGTTTCCCATATATCAACCAACCTATTTGATTCTTATAGCAATAGTCAGAAGTTGGAACTACTGTTATCGATCGAGAGAAGGTGGAGCATACAAAGACTCACAGAAAGTTAGAATTGGTATTTGACTTTTTAAAGAGAAATTAAATGTTTACCATTCCATACATACATACACACATACACACAGAATATCTTGAACATCCACCCCTACTCTCTTCCAAATTCCTGACTAACCTCCCTGTTCAAAAACTGTTTTGATTTCATTTTGTGTTGCCCATATACTCCTGAGTGTGGGGCCATCCACTGGAGATGGTTGATCTACCAGGGGCCACACCCGTAAGGTAAAAGGACTCTCCTTCCCTACAGTGGTCACTAACTGACAGCAGCTTCTCATCTAAGAATCGGCGCTCGAGTTCCTCCTACTTCCATTCTGCAATGTTGACTGCCTTCATCTTGTGTAGGTCTTGTGCAGGTAACCAGAGGTGCTGCGAATTCATGAATGCAGAGCCTGTCATGTCTATAAGATCTCTTTGTTCCAGACCTCTGGCTCGTTCTCCAGAGTGGAGGTGTGATGGGCCCACTTGTGGGTGAGCACTCCATAGCCCTTTCACCTCTGCATTTTGGCCAGTCTTGAGTTTCTTACTAACCGACGTCTACTGCAGAAAGAGACTTCTCTGATGAGGTCTGAGAGCTGTGCTAATCGGGGTGTTTAGATAGGAATTTAAAAAGCAGTTTGATACCGTACCCATCTAGCAAATAATAGTTGCAGTGAACTCTTCTTTCTGACTTGGAGTTTAAGATGAAGACTTTTTCCTGTAAAATTAAGAAGAAATAGCTTACGGAAAGCCCTACAATTAAGGGTAGACCGAGGTCAGTTCATCTGTTCCAGACCGGCCTAGGGCAGCGCGCATGCGCGAGGCACTCAACAAATCCCTCCCCTTGCCCCGCCCCCCGGGAGGCCGCGGCTCCTCGTTCCTGGCTCTGGGGCTTGCGCACTGCGTCCCCAGCCAGAGGCGCCTTCCCGATCAGGGACTTCCGGTATGCCGGTTGCGGTTCCGGGTCGTGGTGCGGCTCAGGGTAACAGAGCTGTTGTTGCCGGCCGGCGGCGGCGCGGAGCGGCGGGGTCATGAGGGCAAGCCCGGGGCGCGGCAGCCGAGCCGGCCGGTAGGATTGCCGGTCCCCGAGGACTTCGTGGGCGAAGGGTTCGGTGCAGGGGCCGGGAGGCGTTGGGGAGCCGGGGCCTCCCTCAGGGACGTGTCCTGGGCGAGGCGGCCCGTAGTGTGAAAGCAGCTTCAGGTAAAGGTTGCCCCAGCCGCCGCCCCCTCGCCCGCGGGACCCTGCGGCTCCTCAGCACCCCGCTGCCCGCGTTGCCCAGCGGCGCCCGTCAGGGCCGTGCTCGGTAGCCCGGGAGCATCCATTTTCTGGCCCTTCTCGAGCCTGACAGCAGGGTGTGTGACTTAGGTGAGGAGAGGCTGTGGACCTGGTGGTGTGGGGGCGGGGGCGGGGGCGGGGGCGCCCTTGGCTCAGGCGGTTTCAGGCCCGAAATCCTCAGGGTCCGCTGTCCCGGCTTCATCCTGTGAAATCAAGTTTTCAAAGCATTGCCTGGGTAGTCCTGCAACAGTCTCGCATATTTTTTTCCTACCTAGAGTGCTGCTGGGAACTTGGATTCAGTGTTTTCTGTTTATGGGAGTGACAGGGGATGATAAAACTGGGGGATGGGTGGGAAGAAAGAATTACAGTTTTAAAAGGTGTATAACTCGAACCAGAAACTATAAGATGAACCAGGGACCTCGAAATCTGTTACAACTTCATTTGAGTGACTGCAAATATTTGAAACTGTCATTGTCCCCACCTCCGTGCAAAGCACCATATTTGTTATTAAACCCCCAAACGGCCAAGTTCACAACCTTCCTAAATGTAAACAGTAACGCGGACAGACACATCAGTTTAAAAGGTCGGCATTCACTTGACTAACCGAAAGGGTGGGTCCCTCTTGTGAACAACCACCAGAGCAGAAATAAAGTGCGTTATTCCTCAATGTTCAGAAGCCACACAAGCTGCAGTGAAAAATCTTGGTCGGTGATAATTGCCCGTTTTTTCAGTTACACCCCCCAAAGCTTACCGGAGTCTGGGGGTGTGCATATCAGGTGCCCTTTTCCTTTTCAGCTGTGCGTTCACACCTGCCTTCAGCTATTAAATGTGTATAGTGCCTGCACTGCCTCTCTGCTCCTGAGGTCCCAGGCCAGCTTCTTACAGTTAAGCTTGAAAAAGCCCCCACCACAGGCCCTTTCTCTGGATAGGTAGGCTCTCGAATCACTTTAGATTTGTTTCCAAGTACTTTAAGCATTTATTTATTTACCCTTCCTGGAAGTTTCCCAGGTTCTGGTTGTTATTAATAATACTTCCCATGGTCCAACTGAAGGTGGCTTCATTTAACCAAGTAGGGACAATCCCAGCTTCGAATGATTTGTCCCCCAACCCCAGTTTTTAAGAATTCTTCTTAAGATATGTCTATGTGTCCATATGGGGTTTGTGTACATGTGAGGGCAGTTGCCCACAGAGGGCAGAAGAGAGGAAGACTGTGTCATCCCCTAGAGCTGGAGCCCCCAGTGCTGTGGGCTGCACATTGTGGGTGCTGGGAACTGAACTTGGATCCTCCATAGTAGCAGTACTGGCTCTTAACTGCTGACCAGTTTCTCCAGCCCTGGGAATGATTTCTTACCTAAATTCCCATAAATACTTGTTATTTACAGTCACCTAGCAAGCATTTCCTGTGCATGATATAGGTCAGGCATGGTATGGCAGTTCAGTATCAGACTTAGTCACTGTACAGGGAGCTCTACTGTGAGAGGAACATTAGTTACTCAGCATCAGATAGAGCTGTGAGTTTTTCTGTGATATGGAAGTGATATATAGTGTTAGCTTTTGAGAGGTGACACTTGGTCAAGGGAATGAGTATAATGTGAGGTAAGTTGAACTTTAGTTTTTCTCACTTAATCATTTTAACTAAAGTTTACAGACAGGAAGATGCAGATAGTTACATAGCTGGTATGAGACAGAGCCTGGTCTTGCCTTCTTTCTTACCATGATACATGTAAATATGTATTGAAACAACCGACTGAGAGGATGAATAAGAACACTGAAATGGGTAGTTCAGAAAGTCCTCTAAAGGTAGACAAGCCGGGCTCTGCGGTACAGGCCTGTCTCAGCTGCTTGGTAGGGTGAGGCTGCAGAGTACTTGCATAGATTGTTTGAGGCCAGCCTGGGCAATGGTGAAACCCATTTTTAAGAAAGACATGTTGGGCTGGAGAGATGGTTCAGTGGTGAAGAGCATGGACTGTTCTTCCAGAGGACCTGAATTCAGTTCCCAGCACCTGCATGGCTCATAACCATATGTAACTCCAGTTCCAGAGTATCTGATGCCATGTTTTTGGCCTCTGTGGTTACCAGGGAAGGCGCTTGGTGTTCATGCACAAAGAATACTCATACACATAAAGTAGAGTAAAAACGGTAAATCTTAAAAAAAGGAAAAAGCATATTATCTGCCATAGCATGGAGAGATGATGGGTGGGTTGATTAGTGTAATAGTTGCTTATGCTTATGGAGGATGGATAGTCATGGTCTCTGGATTTGTATTTTGTGTGGCATGGCAACCTCACTAGATATGTGACCTTGGCAAATTGCTTAACTCTAACCAGCATTTTCTTCATCTTGGGGATGGAGTGCTTTTTTATTTCGTGAGCTGATGTGGATTAGGAACCTGGTGGAGCCAGTGCTGTTCTACCCTGTATCAAAAACCAGAGAGAGCCTGGTGGAGCCTGAGGACCACACCCTGAGCTTGCTGCACAGTAGTTTAGAGTTCAGATTCTCAAGTCAGTGATGCTCATCTAGTAAAGTCTGTGTAAATGCTCCAAAACTCAGGAAAATCTGAAATCACTTCTGGTCCTAAGCAAGTTGTCAGATCACCTAGTGATAGCTATGAGAGCTCTGGGAAGTGATCTTAGGGGGTCAGGTGGTTTCTAGTCCAGGTAAAGCAAGTCATTGCAAGTGTTTCTCAGCTGTTACAGATTTACTGGAAGTCAGTGTCCTATGAAGTCTTACTCAAATGAAATTAAAAAAAAAAACTTTCAGGCATATCACCAGGATATAAAAGCAGCCATTGCTGCTTTTAGCAGGCATTTGAGAGGTAAAGTGGAAGGGCTAGACTCTGAGAGCTTCAAGCCAGGCTTGAGATCAGTTTCCGATTGTACTCTGACCTGCCAGTTGATAGGGACTTGGAGGGAGTGTGATTCATTCAGCAGTTCCAGGCAAAATGTTAGGCACTGGAATGCCACTAGAAGAAAGCCAAGTCCCCACTTTGAGGTCTTTGACATTCCTCTGCGGGATAAGTGTACCAGAGGAAATAGTCACATTCTGTATATGCTGCCATAGTGTGCCACAGAGCCCACAGGAGGGAATGCTCACAGTGGTAGCCACTGAGTGCTTACTCATGACATTGTTCCCAAAACTGTTTCATGTCTGTCCCTGTGTGGGAGGGTATAAGCATCTTGGTTTTATAGATGAGGAAACTAGGGCATCGAAAAGATAAACAACTTTGCAGGGTGGGCCAGGTCAAGCCCAGAAGTAGAGTGAGTACTTAGCAGGAGCAAGGTCCTAAGCTTTACTGCCAGGAGTCAAAAAGTACACAAAACAATTCCTGAGTTTATACAATTGGTGTTTTAAGCTAGATCAGTGGTTCTCAACTTGTGGGTTATGACTCCCAAAGGCCCTTTTGCAGGGGTTACCTAAAACCGTCTGCATATCAGATATTTACAGTATGATTCAAAGCAGTAGTAAAATTACAGTTATGAAGGAGCATCAAAAATAATTTTATGGTTGGGGGTTACCACAACACAAGGAATTCTATCAAGGGGTCACAGTATTAGGAAGGTTGAAAATCATTGAGCTAAAGGATGTCTACTGGCCTTTTCAGTCCTGCACTATCCTGCTTGTTCTTACTGTGTGGATAAGGACCTGGTAGAAATGCTACAAAGAGGAGCTAGTTTTGTACAGAGCACCAGTGGAATGTCACTGCTAGGCACAGTGAGGAATGGAGGTAGCCTCTGTACTCAGAGCCTGTCAGCTAATCTAAAGTTTCAGGTTCTTTTGTTTATTTGTTTGTTGTTTTCTTTTTGGTGGGTATGAATTTTGCTTGTTGTCTCAACTGAAGACTTTGGAAACTGTTCCAGTTCAGTGGATTTACAAATTTCAGACTCCGAATCTTTTAGAAATAGGTTATTCTGATGTTTTAGCTTTACTGTTAAGGATGCAACCAGATTTCAGATTGCCAGTGACAAAGAAGTCTGTTACAGTTTCGCAATGAAGGTGCCCTGCCCTGGAGTTTCTAGAACCCTTGTTAGAAGCCAGTATATCAAAGGAAGTGCCCTGATGGTATTATTGATAAGAAGTCACCAGTGTGAGGAATATTTTAATACTTGCTGCTCTGTTTTGCAGAATGGTCAGTGTATGGCTTTCTCACTTCATCTGGCTGAATTTCAAAGGGATGAGGTTTGAATGAGGGGACCTTGTGAGACATGGGTTTGGTGCTTGTAAATGCCGTCAACTTATCCTCCCTTTGGTCCTCTGTACAACACTATGAAATACAGTGGTATTATTCCTTTGATAATGTTTTTGCATACCATATTTCCTTTGCCTTCATAACCCCTTAGAATAAGTGAGGTTACACAGGGAAGCAGTCAGAACTTATTGAGAAGAAAAAAAATTAGCAGCCAGAAAAACATTGTTTTGTAGAAGGTACCTTCGTCTGAGAGGGACTCACCTCCAGAATAAGCTCACAGAGCAAGCCTTCAAGTCTGTGCAAACCGCTTGCAGGTCCATGGGTCTTCCCCTCTCTAGATGGCAAATAATGAAATTCAAGTTTTGCTGTAATCTTTTCAGGAATTGCTGTGCTTAAAGTCACACAGCAGGGTACTGGCAGGCTCCCAGAGAGAATGTCTCATATCTCTGGTGCTCTTCCTTTGCTCCGCATGACAGGCCAGGCCCTGCCTTGTATTCTTTGTTATTGCTTCCAAGGGACCTTGGTGCTCTGCTCAAATGTGCAGTGCTTTGTTGACTATTTCTGTATGAGACTGAAAGGGGACAAAGAGTCACCCAGCAGAGTAAGGGAAATATGGTCAGGGAGTTCCCAGCCTAGAGTTTACCTTTATTTTAATCTCCTTCTTCCGCCAGGTGAAAATTAAATACTGGTCTTTTAGATCCTTGTTTTCATTCATACTCCATTGTATAAAGAAATAACAGAATATAAAAATAAAATAAATCCTAAGTAGTCATTCATATTTTATCAACTAATTGGCAGCAGTCTGGGTATATCAAGGAAGTAAGGTTAAGATAGGAAACACAATTTGAATTGAAAGTAGAAAGTAATTATTTTTTTGTTTTTGTTTTGAGACAGGGTTTCTCTGTGTAGCCTTGGCTGTCCTGGACTTGCTTTGTAGACCAGGCTGGCCTTGAAGTCACAGAGATCCACCTGCCTCTGCCTCCCAAGTGCTAGGATTAAAGGCATGCACCACCACCATCCTGGACTGCTGCTGGCCTGGAACCCACAGAGATCCACCCACCTGCCTCTGTCTCCCTGAGTGCTGGGATCACAGGTGTGTCCCACTGCTCCCAGCTAGAAAATAGTTTTAAGAAATTAAAAATGAGAAAACTGAGAGAAACCACTTCAAACAAACAAACAAAACCAACCAATCCTGAAATGTTGCAAAAAATCATTACTGGAGTTACTGCGATTGCTTGTGCAGTAAATTGAGTGTTATGTCAGACTAACCTCTAAATGTGTGTGATGTTGAGTTCATAATATTCTACGATAGAGCATGTTTTTACAAGTATGCTTTGTTGTTGGTACAGTTAAGTGATTTGAAGGTGCATAGTTTCAAAGAAATGACAGTGTTCAACTCTTCCCCCTTGCTCCTGTGGCCTTGTTCTAAGTTACTATGCTGTAAGTACTGCTTCAGCACAGAAATTGGCATGAAATTGTTTGAAAGAATGTTTCTTTTGAAAACAGCACTTTCTTTTTAAGACTTATTTATTATATATATTGTGCTCTGCCTGCATGTGTGCTGCACGCCAGAAGAGGGCACCAAATCTCACTATAGATGGTTGTGAGCCACCATGTGGTTGCTGGGAATTGAACTCAGGACCTCTGGAAGAGCACAGTGCTCTTAATCTCTGAGCCATCTCTCCAGCCCCAAAACAGCACTGCCCTAACATAAACTTCAGTTGCTGGCATCCGGGAGACTAATGGACTGAGATACAGCTTGAGTACTGAAGTAGTGTGGAGCAGAAGCCACACCCACCTGGGTTTTGTTTTTTTTTTTTTTTTTTTAAACATTTTTATTTATTTATTTATTATACAATGTTCTGTCTGCATGTACACCTGTACACCAGAAGAGGGCACTAGATATCATTATAGATGGTTGTGAGCCACCATATGGTTGCTGGGAATTGAACTCAGGACCTTTGGAAGGACAGCCAGTGCTCTTAACCTCTGAGCCATCTGGGTTTTATACTAGTTGTCTGTCACTGACTGTGACCTAGACAGTCTGCAGAGTGGTGTTAGCGATATCAGCCTGCAGTACTCGGGAGAACTAAAAGAGACTGTGTCAGTACTTGGTGTGAACCCCAGTGCTTTCAGAGAGATGCAAGCAGGGTCTGACATTCAGGGACATGGGACATTCAGGACTGACACTAGGGAGTAGATATGAGCAAATACGATTTTCACATCTGGATCCTGAAATTAGTCACCGTAATTTTGATTGTACTTTTTGAATTAATTAGCATATATGACTACTATGTACTATTTTTAAATTTTATTTTATTAATTACAGTTTATTCACTTTGTATCCCAGCTGTAGCCCCCTCCCAATCCCACGCTCTCTCCCTCTTCTCCTATGCCCCTCCCTCAGTCCACTGATAGGTGAGGTCCTCCTCCCCTTCCATCTGACCATAGTCTATCAGGTCTCATCAGGACTGACTTCGTTGTCTTCCTCTGTGGCCTGGTAAGGCTGCTCCCCCATCAGGTGGAGGTGATCAAAGAGCCAGCCCCTGAGTTCATGTCAGAGACAGTCCCTGTTCCCATTGCTATGGAACCCTCTTGGACACTGAGCTGCCATGGCCTACATCCATGCAGGGGTTCTAGGTTATCTCCATGCATGGTCCTTGTTTGGAGTATCAGTCTCAGAAAAGACCCCTGTGCCCAGATTTTTTGGTTCTGTTGCTCTCCTTGTGGAGCTCCTGCCCCCTCTAGGTTGTTCTGTCTCCCCTTCTTTCATAAGATTCCCTGCACTCTGCGCAAAGTTTGGCTATGCATCTCAGCATATGTTTTGATACCCTGCTGGGTAGAGTCTTTCAGAGGCCCTCTGTGGTAGGCTCCTGCCCTGTGCCCTGTTTTCTCCCTCTTATGATGTCCGCCCCGTTTGCCTTTCTGAATGAAGATTGAACATCTTACTGAAGGTCCTCCTTCCTGATTAGCTTCTTTAGGTGTACAGATTTTAGAATGATTATCCTATATTATATGTCTAAAATCCCCTTATAAGTGAGTATATACTATGTGTGTCTTTCTGCTTCTGGTATACCTCACTCAGGATGATCTTTCCTAGTTCCCACCATTTGCCTGCAAATTTCATGATTTCCTTATTTTTAATTGCTGAGTAGTATTCCATTGTGTAAATGTACCACAATTTCTGTATCCATTCCTCAATTGAGGGACATCTGGGTTGTTTTCAGCTTATGCGTATTACAAATAAAGCTGCTGTGAACATGGTTGAGCAAATGTCCTTGTTCTATACTTGAGCATCTTTTGGATATATGCCTAGGAGTGGTATAGCTGGATCTTGACGTAGCGCTATTCCTAATTGTCTGAGAAAGTGCCAGATTGATTTTCAAAGTGGTTGTACAAGTTTTCATTCCCCCCAACAATGGAATAGGGTTCCTCTTTCTCCACATTCTCTCCAGCATGTGTTGTCACTTGAGTTTTTGATCTTAGCCATTCTGATGGGTGTCAGGTGAAATCTCAGGGTTGTTTTGATTTGCATTTCCCTGAGAGCTAAGAATGTTGAGCATTTCTTTAAGTGTTTCTCTGCCATTTGATAGTCCTCTATTGAGAATTCTCTGTTTAGCTCTGTACTCCATTTTTTAATTGGATTACTTGATTTGTTGCTGTTTAACTTAAGTTGTTTATATATTCTGGATATTAGCCCTCTGTCCAGGGTTGGTGAAGTTCCTTTACTATGTACTGTTGAGACAAGTTTCAGTATGCTTTTTTTGGAGCGGTTAAATAAATTTATCTGTTGAGTAACATTAGAATTTATAGTAAAGCTGGGCATGGTGCCACAAGCCTTTAGTCCTAGCACTCAGGAGGCAGAGTCAGGGAGATCTCTGAGTTTGAGGCCAGCATGACCTATTAATTTGGTACTTTTGTCACTATTTCATGCTGCTTTAGTTTTGGATATTGGAACGTCCCTTGCTGTGGGACTGTCATCAGCTTTGAGAATTCTCCTTATTCATATACACTAATGCTTTATAGTTTTTCATCATTTATGAGTGAGTGAGTGTAGATATAACCTTATGATATGAAGTTTAAAGATTTGATGAAACTGTATATTGCTAGCAAAAATTGGTAGTGAGAGGGTCACCTGTCATTACTTGTCTGATTAAGTTAGTAAATTTGGTAAAGTTTCTGAAAAGACCTTGAGCGGTATTTATTTCAAGCTTTATGGTAGAGTTATGAATGCAGTTAAGCTTGTAGTTTTGGTTATTAAAAATCTCTGTTAAAGGATTATAAATGTAAAAAAAATGTTTTTGTCACGGATTTTTCCTGCAGCTGGGATGATGGTCTACATGTAATTCCATCGCTGAGGCAGGAGGATCATGAACTTGAGGGCCCTTGGGCTACATAGTGAGAGTCTCAAAAAAAAAAAAAATCATGGAAGAATAGCATTTATATTGGGTACTGGTGAGTACATGCTGGCTATCATTTGTTCAGTGCCCAGTGGGATGGGAGTAGGCCTGTGACAGCTTAGTCTTTATTTCCAGGTGACTTATGTGCCTTCTGGAAGTTAATGTTGCTAGTTGATCAAGTTGATAAGAGTTTGTGAGTTTCGCTGGGGGAGGTGGCGCATGCTTTTAATCTCAGCACTCAGGAGGCAGAGGCAGGTGGATCTCTGTGGCTTGGAGACCAGCCTGGTCTACAAATCAAGTTCTAGGACAGCCAAGATTATACAGAGAAACCCTATCTTAAAAAACAAAAACAAAAAAAACAAGAGTTTGTGAGTTTAAAGCTTATATATTGTGAAATACTTCTTTGATAGAGAAAATAAGTTGTGTTAAAAAACAAAGCAAAATAAAAACACCCAGGCTGACTAAGAGCTGGCAAGATGGCTGAGTGAGTAAGGACACTTGCTTCCAAGTCTGATGAACTGAGTTCAATTCCCAGGATCCATATAATGGTGCACAGGGCTTGGGCGATGGGACAAATACACAAGGTCAACTAAGGTACAATATAGTTGTGTGTATTTTGAAAAAGGTCAACTAAGGTACAACATAGTTGTGTGTATTTTGTTGTGTGTGATGTGCGTGTGGGTGCATGTGCCATCGTACCTGTGTGGAGATGAGAGGACAGCTTTACAGTCAGTTCTGGCCTTCAGGGTTTGAGTTCCAGTCATTAGGCCTAGCAGCAAGCTCTTCCTAATAGCCCATGATTGAGAGGCTCTAAACCAGAAGTGGTTCAGCTGCTCTACTTGGGTTGACATTGTTACAGTAAGAATGAAGTAAAGCAAAGGAAATACTTGGTTGTGGTTGTACAGTTGCCCTATCTGATATCTTTTGTGGAGGAGACCCTAGTTACAGAATTACGGGTTAGATGTAGCTGTAGTTCACTGGCTGAGCTTAGATTCTGGTTTGCTGTAAAGTAAGCAAGCATTTAGGAGAAATAGATCAAGTCAAGTTTTGCTTATGTTTGCAAAACAGGCTAGGTGAAAGTCACCTATGTGGCCTAATTGACTTTGCTCAGGGTGGTCTCTATTTTAATTTACTTTCAAAAAATTCCGTCTTTTTTATTCAGTAAGAAAACATTGAAGACGAGTTTATTTTTTAATTTTTATAGTGTTAGTAAGAATATGAATATTAAAATGAATGATGAATTGTTACCTTAGACTCTTCCAATTATGTATTTCACACATGAAGTACTGTCAGCCTGCACATTAAGTATTATTACCAGTTTGGTACTTTTTAAAACTGTGCATGGTCATTTTTGTGTATGTGGTATAAAAACATGCACAAAATTTAACAAGTGTAAGCGTATTTAAATTAGGAAAATACCAGGCAAGTTTCCTTTGTAAACTGCTCTGTCCAAAGCATTCTGTGTATTATCAGAATGAAAAATGACAGCGCTTTGTCATCTGCTCAAATTGATACTGCACTCTTCAGGATGACAGCTGAAAAGGCCCACAGGTGCCATATAAAGAGGTGACCATGTTGTCATATTTCATTTCGGCATCCCTCTGCAAAGCCATAATTACCTAATTAGGTTGTTAATTAGGAGATTAGCATTTTACTATATTGATAGAATGCTCTTTACTGGTGTGGAGCTAGATACAGATTTGTCTGCCCTGATTTATAATCTCTGCCTGTTTTGTACTTATTTATTTGCTTAAGATCCTTGTGTGGAGCAATTGAGTTTATCTGAGAAACAGTTTGTTTACAAGCTAATGAAGCTTTGATAACTCATTGAAGTTGCTGAACGGAATTAAAGAATGGCCACAGCTGAAAGGAGATTATAAAAATTCTGAATTGATAGAGCTTCCATTAGCATTGGCAAAAAAAAAAAGAATTCAGATTGTTGGATTAAAGTCCAAAATGCAAAATCTGAGTGTGAAATGAGTCCTAAACTAGGTGAAGGACATTACTTTAGTAGTATTGAATGATGCATTACTTTCATTCATACCTGACTGTAGCTTAGAAACTGAAGTTTGCTCAGTGACATGAGAATAAGTATATCTCCTTCCTTAGTCCTGAGTGAGGCTTTATTTCACTTGTACCATCTATCTCTTGGTCTGTGCTGGAGGCATTTTCTTACCATTCTTTGGCCTGAGTCCTTCTGGAATTTGAAGTATTTTATAGTAACTTTATGTTGGTATTTGGATTATATAGTGTGTCTATTCAGGGACCAGGGCCATTTCTTCCTTTCTCAGTCTAGTGCCTGTACTTGGTATCACAGGCGCCTTTCCTACCTGCCCAGTTCAGAGCCCCTTCCTCTAAGCCAGTGGTCCTCACCCTTCCTTGTGCTGCAGCCTCTTAATACAGTACCTCATGTTGTTGTGACCCACAACCATAAAATCACTATTATTGCTACTTCATAACTAACTTTGCAAATGTTATGAATCATAAGGCAAATATCAGCTATACAGATGGTTTTAGGCAACCCCCTGTGAAAGGGTCACTTGACCCACAGGTTGAGGAACACTGCTTTAATTAGTAGTTTAGCTGCTGTCTTTTCCTTTGAGAAAAGAATATATAGGTCTTTCTGTGTAACCTTGCCTGGCCTAGAACTCACAGAGGTCCACCTGCCTCTGTTTCCCAGGTGCTGGGATTAAAGGTGTGTACCAGACAGGACTCAGAAGGGTGAAGAAGACAGGTGACAGGGGAGAGGATTTTCAGAGAGAAGTTTCTGTTCAAGGTTGGTGAGAATAAAGTTAGTATGGGTGGAATAGAAAGCATTAAGTGGTGAGTAATTGAGGCTCTTTGGTAGGCAAGGTTCAAGCACATGAAGGAGTTTCAGAAGTCAGTGAAAGTCTTTAGGACAGGTTGGGAAGCCATTTGAATAGCGTAGGTGAGACACCATAGCTGGTTTAGGTTTTTGAAACAATGAGACATGGATGAGAATTTGAAAGAGAAGAGCTAGAATGTACAGGGTTCTGATTAGATGCCTTTGGGATCCATGGAAAGGAAGGAGTAAAGGCTCCTGGTTTGGTAGTCCGTTCTTTGTAATTTTATGTACTCTGAGAATATATGTCTAGGTGGATCATATGAGACCCAAGTCTTACTTCAATTTTGACCCCAAGTAAGCAATACTAGCAGCTAATTTTCTTTCAGGCAAGCTGGGAAGGATATGAACATTTGAGTGTTGGTTTTGGGCCCTTTAATAGGGCAGCAGCTTTGTGAGATGGGAGGAGCTGAGGCCCAGAGAAACGGCACCTTTGTTTGTTTTGGTTATTGGTTGGTGGGCTCCTGTATACAACTTTTGTGTTTTCCTCATGCCACTTTGGCTTTCTTGTTTCTATGTGTCATCTTGCTTATGCCTAATGGAATTGCTCACAAGGACTGGCAGCTCAGTAGGCTGCTGACAGAGGTAGTATGTCTGTCACCTCTCTGAAGCTTACTAGGCTAGAGTGCTGATGAACACACAGGCATTTCTCCTTGAAAGTAAGAGGCACTGCTGGGATTTGTGCATGGGATTAGTCACTCTCTGCTAGAAATTTGGGTGAGCTACCTCCACACTGATGTATTTCACAGTTCCCTTCCTCCATGGAAGAGGACTTGGAGCCTTATGTTCCTGCCTCAGTGATTTCCTACCTTTTTGGTAACACCAACTTGTTTTACAGGTTGTTTAAAAATTTTTGATTACTCTTGTTAGTTCAGCAAAGGACATTGTTGATACCGCTATTCTTTGAGCTAGAAGAAATCTAGGATGTTTTTTTAGTTAATGTTCTATTGCTGTGAAGAGACTTTATGGCCATGGCAGCTCTTACAAGGAAAACTTTTAATTGGGGCTGGCCTACAGTTCAGAGGTTTAGTCTGTTATCATCATGGTAGGAAGCATGGGGAGAAGGAGCCCAGAGTTCTATACCTAGATTGGTAGGCAGCAGGAAGAGAGAGAGACACACACACACTTGTGAGGGAGCTTGGCTTGAGCTTCTGAAACCTCAAAGCCTACCCCCAGTGATGTACTTCCTCCAAGGTCAAGCTTACTCCAACAAGGCCACATCTCCTAAAGTGTCACTCCCTATGGGCCTGTGGGGGCTGTTTTCATTCATACTACCACAGATGTAGCTTTCCTCATTTGTAGCCCCTTTCTTTTTTATTGAGATATGTACGATTCACTAGTGGGCTTTATATATTTGCAAAGCTTTCTGACCATCACCATAATCTGTTTAGAACATTCAGACCCCAGCCTTCTGCCCCAGCTCTTGACATTTACTCTTCTACTTTGCATCTTTGTGGCTTTGCTTACTTTTAGCCTTTTATAGAAATGGAATTGTAATCTGTGGCCTTTCATACCTGGGTTCTTTTGCCCAGCAAAATGTTAAAACAGCTAAGACCATACTTTGCCCCCCTTTCTGATCAGGTAATAGTCTACCTTATGTATGTACCACTTCTTGTTTATCCACTCACCATTTGCACGTTTTGGTTATTTCTACCTTTGGCTATTATGCTACTTTGCACACTTGTGTACAAATGTGTGTGAACATGTTCTGTTCAGTTCTTTAGGGTGCACATGGAGCCTCCTTGCTCACATGGTAACCCTGTGTTTATAAGCTTTGTGAGTCTCTGTCCAGTTGGCTCCCAAAGTGCCTATATTGTCTTTACACTACCAGCATGGCTTTGCCAGGCGGTGGTGGAGGGTCAAAGAAGGTTCATTGTGTTTCCCTTACGAGGACTTCTGACCCAATGGGAGCTTCTTTATCACTGGAGGCAATGGGAGTTTCCAAGCCAGGGAAGAAAAACGGAGTAGGATTTGGGAATTTTTGTAGTATGCCTGAATACAGGCAGAGGTTCTGTGTGTGTCTGTGTGTACGTGTGCATGTATGTGTGTCTGTCAGTCAGTTTGCCTGCCTGTCTCTTACTCTGCCTGTGTCTGTCTTTGTTTCTCTGTCTCTGTTGCTGTCTCTATCTCTGTGTCTCTAATACAGCTTCTGGGTTTTCTTTGTAGGGCTTCATGCTTGTGAGCCTACCTTTAAGCTGTTGCTGTTTCTTGGGCTTTCTTGCCATACATACTCCCTGGGCAAGCTCATTCACACCTATGGCTTCATCTGTCACACGTATGTTGATGTGTTCCAGATTTACTGAGAGTTTTCTCCAGACCTACAGGTATGTCTCTCCTCTCTCCCAACAAGTTTAGCTGCATAGCCCAAGTTGGTCTCAAACCTTCTGCCTCCAAAGAACTAGTGTCATAAGTGCAAGTTTGACTCTTGCTGATCTCTTTGTATAATCCACACTCAAGTTCATTGTGTCTGATGCTAACTCATTATCTGCACGCCTGCCCCACCTCACCCCCACCCTCCCCTGCTTGCTAACCTGTTCCTGTTAAAACTCTTAAAATCATTTATTTGTGTGTCACATACACAGAAGTCAGAAAATAACCTGCAGGTGTCAGCTCTCTTCACAACGTGGGTTCAGACTTGACAGCAAGTATCTTCAGTTGCTAAGCCTTTTCAGTGACCTGTGTTCCATTGTTGGCAGTGTAAATGTCCCCCTCTACATCCACTCAGTCACCAAGCTCTCCTGCTTTTTATCTCTGGAATAGTTCTTGAGTTTATGGAAATGTCTTTCTGCTTCACTTGAGACTAAATACTCTCTTCATGGGCTATTGTCACAGCTTCACAAACAGCTTCTGTCTTGTTCATGGGTTAATCTTTTGTGTTGCTTTGTAGTCTCTGAAATACTAATCTAAGCAGCAACTTTGACCTTCATGTAGTTTTAGTTAATAAATATGTGTTATGCTGTTTCTTGTTTCAGTATCAGGTTGTATTGAAGGTTGCCACTAGGCCTGTCCTCTGACAATCCTATTTCTTTCTTATCTTTGCAGGTTAATCATAGACCAGGAAATAATAGCAACAGTACTAGTAGGTGTCCTTGTCGTGTCTGCCCTGAGCCAGGCAGTGTCAGAACCAAATAAACAAAACAAAGCATGCCCAATGTTGGTGGTGCAAGCCTTTAATCCCAGCATTTGGAAGACAGAAGCAGATAGATCACAAAGATAGACCAGATAGATAGTTTGGGACCAGCCTGGTCTACAAAGAGAGTCCAGGACAGTAAAGGTTATATAGAGAAACCCTGTCTTGAAAAAAAAAAAAAAAAGAAGAAGCTGAAAAGCTCTACCTTTTTGGTTTTTCAAGACAGGGTTTCTCTGTGTGGAGCCTTGGTTCTTCTGAACTCACTTTTGTAGAGCAGGCTGGCCTCTAACTCACAAGAGATCCACCTGCCTCTGCCTCCCAAGTACTGGAATTAAAGGCGTGTGCCACCACCTGGCTGTGGCTCCACCTCTTACTTGTGTGGTCTTTGGCAAATTTGTGCCTCAGTTTATTGATCTGTAAAACATAGGTTATAGTAGTACAATTTACATCAGTTTTGTGAATGAGAAAAGTAGCATCTCCAAACTATACAGTTAGGGCTCTGATAGTTGGGGAGCTGGAATTCAGGTTTCCTCAGTGGTCCATACATGCCATAGTGCTTATGTGGAGCTCAGGGGACAACTTGAGGGAGTTATCTCTTGGCATTGTCAGTTTTGGTGGCAAGTGCCTTTGCTTGCTGAGGCGTCTTGCCCAGCCTTGGAGAGATCCCTTTAATGCGTGTTAGATTTTACCATGCAACTCTTTTTCTTTCTTTCTTTCTTTCTTTCTTTCTTTCTTTCTTTCTTTCTTTCTTTCTTTCCTTTTTTTTTTTTTAAACAAAGGTTATACAGGGTTACTCTGTATAGCCTTTGCTGTCCTGGACTCTCTGTGTAGACCAGGTTGTTCCCAAACTCACAAAGATCCACCTGCTTCTGTCTTCCGAGTGCATTAAAGTCATACACCACCAACATAAAGCATTTGTTTTGTTTTGTGATGGTTATTACAGTGCTGTGAACTTGCTGTGTGTTGATGATGACCTTGAATTTCTAAGCCTCTGGCATTCACCTTGCAAGTAGTTATGGGCATCCACCATTATGTTTGGTTTATGTATTGTGTGGATCTAACGTAGCATTTCATACATCAGAGTGAGTGTTCACTAAACTGATTGACATACTCAGTCTAGCTTTTTTTTTTTTTAAGACAGGGTCTCACTGTGTAGCTCTGGCTGTCCTTGAACTCTCTACTGAGACTTGGCCTTGAACTCAGATCCTCCTGCCTCTGCCTCCCTACTATTGGGATTAAAGGCTATCATGCCTCACTTGCCATTTGTTTTTATAGCAGTGATTTGAGCTCAAGGTCTCCTTAGAATTTAAATTATCAGAATGCAGGTGGCAGGAGTTGGCAGTAGGTGCTGAAATAAGTGATAGGATTTGTTTTGATTATAGGATTTTTAGGTTTTTCTTCTTTTCTGAGACAGGGTTTCTCTGTGTAGCCTTGGCTGTCCTGGGACTTGCTCTGTAGACCAGTCCTGCCTTGAACTCACAAAGATCCACCTGCCTCTTCCCCTTCCAGGCTGAGAGTAAGGCATGTGCTACTATCGCTTGGCAGATTGTGGAAGTTTTGAGTATAGATTTTAGTAGCAAAGTTGTTTGGTTTAGTCAGAAACAATTCTGATGTCTTTACAAGTCACATATTAAGGTTTCTTGGACTCAGCATTGTTTATGCTGACTTTCTGGTGGTACAGTTCTTTGTTGTGGATGTTTCCTTGTGCACTGTAGTCTCATCTGCAACATCCCTAGTACTCATCCACATTAGTAGCACCCAGCCCCAGTGTGACAACCAAAGATATTTCCAGACATTGCCAAATGTCTGATACCATTGCCACTGTTGAGTCTGCAGCAACTGAATTTTTTTTAAAGATTTATTTATTTATTATGTATACAATACTGTGTTTGCATGTACTCCTGCACACCAGAAGAGGACACCAGATCTCATTATAGATGGTTGTGAGCCACCATGTGGTTGCTGGGAATTGAACTCACGACCTCTGGAAAAGGAGCCAGTGTTCTTAACTTCTGAGCCATTTCTCCAGCCCTCAGCAAATGATTTAAGGAGAAAGATTCATACCTTCATAAAAGAGCATTACTAAATCAAGAGTTGGGTCAAACAGTTTGGAGCAGACAGTGTCTTAGAAATGTTATTTCTACAATTAACTAAGGAAGGCAGAAATAAAGTGCCTGTTAAACAACTTGGGCCTGGGATTCAGAGAAGAGTTTGCAAGGGCTGAGATGCTTTGTGTTGGACTGAAGAGAATGATGGGCTATGTTGGAGAAGAGCATATCTCACACATGACCAAAGACCAGAAGATACACTGAGTTTCCCTGAGAGTTGCAGGATGTGGAGGGGAGAAGGGCTGATAGTGAAACCAGGCTGTAGAGAGCCCTTCATGCTGTATGTGGAAGCTGTTAGGTTTCTGCATGACAAATTACCTCAGACTTATGGTTTACAGCACTACAAGCTTAGGACAACCAGACACAGGAGTCAAGCTCCAGTTGGGTTCCTTCCCATAATCTCAATGGGTTGAAAGGAAGGTGATAGTTGGTGATGAGCTTCTGAGCTTCTTAGGTTGTTGATAGGATGCATTCCTCATGGCTGAGCGTCCCTGTTCTGTCTAGCTAATGGCCAATCCATTAGTGCTCTTGGTCTTTGCTGTGTGGTTTTGAACATCACCACGTGCTTTCTGTTCAAGGCTGTTGGGATTCTCTTTGATTGACCATTTTCCTCTTCATTTGGCTAAGAAGTCTCATGTGACAGAATGTCACCAAGCAATTGTGCATTTCACACCTTTACCATGATTTTTGGATTGTAGCCTGTAATGTCCCATCTATACTCAAGAAAAAGGGTAGCTATACAATGAAGGGGTGGATGATGCAATGAGGCCAGCTTTCTGCAGCTGTAGTAGAGTTCTGTCTCCCCCATAAGCCTTTTGCTCCCTAAGGGCCGTGGTCAAGTCTGTTACCATAGTCTCTGATGCCTGACACATAGTCTGTGCTTTGTAATTCTCATCAACCGAGTGAAATCTATGAGTGAGTACTTGGTTGGCAAATGAGCAATGCTTACAGTGTAAGTCCTTAAACCAATGATTTCACATTGAAAACAGTCTAGTTGCTTTGACATTATTTGTCTCTTCATTCTAGATAAAACTATAAACATTTTTACCTGAGATCTTAAAGTAAAACCTCAAAGTATTTATTTTTACAACTGCCAATCAAGCCTATTATGTCAGAGAGACAACACCCATTAGAAAAAATAATTTAGGGCTACGTTGCAGGAAACTGGCAGATTTCTTATAGCCGCTGAAATTGTCAGGTTTGGAGTTTTGAGAGTGGTGGGTGGTTAGGTTGTCTGAAGTTTTACTGCTATTGCTAGTTAGTAAACATTATTTCAGGACCCTGAAAGTGCTGCATTGTAGCTTGGGCTTGGAACTTCGTGTATGATTCATGTATTAATCATTACTCAGATTAGTGCTTATTTTCTTTGTACTGGTCATCAGGAACATCTGTAGGCAAAATTTTAATTTTGAATTGTCCACTGAGAAAGAAACAGTAAAGCTGTTTTTTTCCCAGACCAGTACCATTTATACTGGGGTTTAGGAAAATGCCTGTATGTTCTGGGAAACTGAACCCCACAAAACAAACATTGCACATCCTTCTGGCTATCAGTTTTGGTAGTTTGTTTTTTAAAGACTTATTATGTTTATATAAATGTGTGTGTAGTAGGAGTATGTGCACAGGAGTGCTGATGCTAGAGGGGACCAGTATGGATTTGTATCTACCTCCTGCACGCTGGGAACAGAACTCAGGTTTCTCTGCAAGAACAGTTTGTGCCATTGAGAGCCGCCTCTTCAGCCCCATGGTGGTTTTTCTTTCTCTTTCTTTTTAACTCTAGATGGCCTTGCATCTGCAGTGTGGCTAAGGATGACTTTGAACTTCTGGTCCTGATGCCACCACCTCTCAGGTGCAGAAATGACAGGCCTGATCCATAACACCTTGCTCTAGTGGTGTTCTGTTCTGTTTTGTTTTGTTTTTTTCCTTTTTAAAACAAAGAGGTATGGTTTTTTTAACGGGATAAAATGTAACTAATGACTTGTAAAAACCAGGTTCCTAAACTAGTGGTAGTGTCCTAGTTTTCAATCACAGCATCCAGGAGGCAGAGGTAGGTGGATCTCTGATTTGAGGCCAGCCTGTACTATAGCGTGAGTTCTAGGACAGCCAGGGCTACACAGAGAAACCCTGTCTCTAAAACCAAAACAAACAAACAAACACCACAAAAAACAAACCAAATTTCTTGGGTCTGTGGATGTAGATGAGTAGTAGTGTTTGCCTAGCATGCATCCCCCCCTCACAAATTTGGGGAGCTAGGGAGCTAGCTCAGTTGCAAAATGCTTGCTGTGTAAGCATGAGGATCTGAATTCAGATCCTCAGAACTTGTATAAAAGCTGGGCGCATGAGGTGCACTTGTAATCCTAGCACTAGGGTTATGGGGACAGGTGGATCCCTGAAGCTCATTGGCCAGACAATGTAGCTGGGTTGTTATACTTTAGGTTCACAGAGAGACCTGTCTCAGAAAACAGGGTGGAGAGTGAGGAAAACACTCAGCATCCAGCTGTAACCTCTACAGATACATTCATGCACCTGCACAGACACCTACACACACCTACACAAACATGTATGTATAAAACACATAGTTTTTCTTTTGATGACGGTTGGGAAGTAGTCCAAAGCCAGGCATCTAGAGGCCAAGATTTTGAAATTCCATTTCTACTACATTTGAACAGTGCAAATCATAATTTGAGCTCGGATTTAAGGACAGGGCAGTGGACTCCAACTGATTGGGTTGATGCAAGGAGCTGCATAAAGATATCTGCCATGTGCCCTGTAAGCTATTTAATTTCCTTAAGGCTTAGTTAAAAGAAAAAAGAAAATAACTACCAAACAAAGATGTTACTATATCCTAGTCTGGCTGTTACATGGTAAGTAAGAAGGACTACTCATGGGGAAAGCCCAGCCATCCTTAAAATACCGCACTTCCTCTCTGGGTCTTGTTATTGTTTAGAAAGCACATAATCATTTGGGAGTTGGTGTATACATTGCATTGGGTCCCTGTTCATTTTGTGTGTGACAGTGCCTGTGCTGACATTGTCAACCTGTGGAGGAACAGCACTCTTGTAGATTCCTACTCTCACTCTCAAGGTGATGGCTAGTGAATGAATCTCACTTAAGAGAACATGCAAGCGTTTCTTTGCTGCAGCTGTTTTTTTTATTATCATAAGGTATTTACTCAAAGTATGGAAATAGAAATGGGGGGGTGGATAAAACTCCAAATACATGTTCTCACTATTACAGTACACTGAGATTAGAGATAGTCGCCTTGACAAGTTTAAATTCCCAGAACAATTTTTTTTAAGATTTATTAATTTATTATGTATATAATGTACTGCCTGCATGTGTGCCAGTGTACCAGAGGAGGGCACCAGATTTCGCTATAGATGGTTGTGAGCCACCATGTGGTTGCTGGGAATTGAACTCAGGATCTCCAGAAAAGCAGACAGTGCTCTTAACCTCTGAGCCATCTTTCCAGCCTCCCCTGCCCCAAACAATTTTTAAAAGCCATTTTTTGCTAGTCTGAAACATAGATGAAGACCTAATTTAGAGTTGTGTTGGAGAGAGTTTGAGAAGGACATTTAGAAGCAGTAAACCGCATTTTAACAGTCATTTCAGTTATTTTCAAAGTCCAGGGGATGTGAATTTTGAACTTTACCCAGATAATAGAATGTTGATCATAGTCAAAAGATGGTCTTTTGGTTTCTGTGAGTGGAGAACTCCATGTGTAATGACAGGGTTTTGTTTTCCTAACTTGTGACCATCCTGTGCCATGGAAGATAATTGAGACTGCTTTTAGTTTGTGTTAAGGACTTCTGTATGGGAATCGGGTTATCATGTCTAATACTAATAGTGTCAAGTCGGGGTACAGTGTGTAAAGGTTAAAAAACCCTCACATCTGCTGTTACATGTTGTTAACAGACGTTAAATCCATAGCAGACGTTAAATCATTTCAAGTACAATAATAGTGTGGGAGGTAAATTAACTAACCATTAACAATCTTATAAATACACAATTAACATGCCAGCATTTATATGACACATTGATGGGGCAGCAGTAATTTTTGATTGGGAGTTTGCAGACCTTTGAGAAGCCTCAGGCTGTTGCTTATGCAGACAGGTTTTCACAGATTGCAGGTGAGAGCTGATAGTCTGCTGGTGGAGAGCATGAGTGTGGTCCATTGAAAGGAAAGGAGATGTGGGTTCTTTGTAAGCATGGGCTTACAAAGACACAGCATTTAGATACACTGCTACTTGCTGATCCTTAGAGAGTGAAGGAGTACAAGGAGGGTTCAATGTTTATGGTGAATTATTTGAAGAAAGGTAGAGTGCTTCAGCTGTGGACTTAGAGTTGAGGTTGAGTAAATTAGTAGGATTTTCAAAAATATCGGTGGGGTGGGGTTGGAGGTGTAGCTAGTGGCAGAGTTCTTGCCAAGCATGCAGGAGGTTCCTGGGTGTGATACCCAGCATCCCAGCAAATCAGCCAAGCAGAAAATGTATTTAGACCTAATTTGATATGTAAAGTAAAGCTCTGGTTTCAGGTCAGAAGCTCCTGTATTCCTGTCATGTGGGAAAATTTGTGAATTGTGTGTCTGTTTTTTAATTTATTTTTCAACAATTGTTACAGGTTCTGCCTTTTTTTGTTGTTGTTGTAAACAAATTACTGTAGAATTAGCTAAGGGTCTTATTTGCAATTGAACACTTTATAAAGATCCAGGGAAGAAATTTCTCTCAGTCCTTGGAACCCATATAGCACAGTGGGGTGTTTGCAGATGGTTTATGTTGACTATTGTGAGTCATTGGTATGAGTCTCTGGCACAATGGGTAAAACAAGTGTCTTAACCATTTTTTTCTGTGCCTTGAGTTTTTCTTTCTTTTCTCCTCTTCCTTCTTTTCTTCTTCTTCTGACACTATGCAGCTTACCTGGAACTTGCTGTGTACACCAGGCAAACCTTGAAGACCCAGAGATTCTCCTGCCTCTGCCTCCTGAGTGCTTCGATTAAAGGTGTGTGTTACTAGGCCTAATAATAGCAGCTATCTTCAAAAGGTTGTTTTGATGGTTGTATAAATTAACTCATGTAAAAAGAATAGAATGATTTTAGCTTTTATAGTCACTTCAGGTTAGCTGATAAGTAGTTCTTTTTGGCTCTCAGGATCTATGGTTTAGCTGTAGCAGATGTACAAAGTTAAATGGATACATGCTGTTTTATCCTGAATCACTGCCCCTTGCCTACTTTCCCTAGCTCTGCATGAGTATTTTATCAAGCTATATTTTATTTTTTTCTATAAACCATTGCCAATAAAGCTTGGGAGCTTGTTTGTATAAAGTTCTTATTAAAGAGTATTCAGGACTAGGCATGGTTGCGTATGCCTGTAAGCCTAGTAACCAGGAGGTTAAGTCAGGAGGATTGCTTGGTTTGAGGCTAGCCTAGGCTATAGAATGAGAGCCTAAAAAGATCCTAAAAAGAGTCTTAAAAAGAATTTTCAGGCCTGATATTCATGAGAATCTGCTAAAAAGGATTGCCATGTTCAGACCATGTCCCAAGTTACCACATGCAGGTTCTGTGATTATTAGTGAATATAATCAGGTGTGAGGAGTTCTGTATAGTACCTATGTTATTCCAGGATCCTTTTTTAATAGAGTAGTAGGAACTAAGCAGATACGTACTGAATATACTTTTTTAAGGTGACCATATATTTAAATTATTTAATTAAGGAGATCACATATTAAAATTACTTGTCATTTTTTTAAAACTGGGAGTGGGTAACGCATGCATGTAACTCTAGCACGTGCAAGGTAGAGCAGGGGGACCAAGAGTTCAAGGCTAGTCTCATAGCAAGTTTGAGGCTAACCTGGGCTGTGTGAGAACCTGTCTCACAAAGAAAAAGCAAAACAAAACAAAAAAACCAAACAATAACAAAAAAATCTCTGTCATTTTGGAATTGTTCTCAATCTGAATAGATGTCCCTATTACTTAACATTTTTTAGTAAACAAATATGCTTTAAAGAATCTGGAAGTAAAAAGTGGGAGAAAGGGGCTTGGGGCGCATAGCTATTACTTCTTAGCATTTGTGAAGCCCTGGGTTCTACTTCTAGGCTTTCTTTCACACACACATAAATGGAAAAAAAGAGAGAGAGAGAGAAACCACATACACACACACACAATATTGTATAATTGAAATTGAGACAAAACTGGTTAATTGTGTTTTACTTAGTGTTTCCCAGAGTTAAAATTTTTTTAAATTAAACTATTTTCAATTGTGGTAAAATATATGCAGCGTGAAATTTATCATTTTAACAACTTTTCATTATACAGTTGGGTGGCATTATGTATCCTCACATTAGTTTGCAGCCATCACCACCACCCATCTCAAGAATTTTTTTTTCTTCCTAAGACTGAAAACAGTACTGAACAGCTGCCCAGTCCTCCTTCCTCCAGCCCCTGGCAGCTACCAGTGTCCTTTCCGTCATGAAAGGATGTGTGCTGTAGGTGGCCCATATGAGTATATGTTCTTTGTGACTGGCACATTTCACTCAGTTATAATGCCCCTAACCTTCATTATCCATTAAAAAAATATTTACTTTATTTTATGTACATTGGTGTTTGCCTGCACGTATATCTGTGCAAGGGTGTCAGCTCTTGGAGCTACAGATGTGAGCTGCTGTGTGGGTGCTGGGAATTGAACCTGGGTTCTCTGGAGGAGCAGACAGTGCTCTTAACCACTGAGCCATCTCTCCAGCCTTGTCATCTGTTTTGAAGCGCCAGCATTTTCTGGGTTTTAAGGCTAATGCTGTAGCCGATATAGGTGTCACATCATCTGTTATCATATATATTTCTTCTTTTTCTTTTTTTTTAAAGTAATTGTGTGTGTGTGTGTACTTATCTGTGTGTGGTGTATGTACATGTAGGCCCATGTATGCAGAGGCTAGAAACATTAGGTGATCTTTACCTAATTCTCTTGTGATGTGGCTGAAGTTGACTCTAGGTTGGTGACCAACGATCCTCCTGTGTCTGTCCTTTATAGCACTAAAGTCACATGTATGTATGGCCATACCTGGCTTTTTATGTAGGTGCTAGGGATTTGAAATCAGGTCTTTATGGTTTCCAACTTCTTCCATATAATTTTATTACATAGCATTTCATTGCATGTATGTGTCAGGGCATATGCATGATTGGTTGGTTGTTTAGGTTATGTTTAGATTTTCAGTATATATTCCAGACAGTTCTGAGATAAACATTTATGCTCAGTTACTTCCTGGGGCAAGTTCTAGAGTGGGTTTCAGAGAGTGTTTATATTTTGGTAAACATTACCGGGTTTCCCTAGCAAGTACCTGTTTTCACTCCCTTCTATTGTAAATGAGAGTGTAATGTCTCAGGCCACCTGTCAATATTAGTTCTTAAATATCTTTTTGCTCTTTGTGTAATTGAACAGGAAAAATAACTTGATTTCATTTTTGTTCTGAATGTTTGTTTTAAAAATCAAATATCCCCTTCAAGTGATGCTTTGCTTCTCTTAAGAGATTTTAAAAAATACTGTTGTGGTACTGAAAAGCAGTGTTGGTGTAAGTTGGCAGTGTCTCAAGGTGACAGTTTTGAAGGGCACATTGGCAAGAAGCTCTCCTGTTTGTATGAAGGGGATGTGATCCCTTCTTTCTAAACACACGCCTACCAGCTTGAAGGGCTTCTGTCTTGACAGCAGCATTGCATGGTCATTGGACGGTGACGTGTATTGAGTGTCCTGCTTGGTCCTGCATCCTTGTTGCCAGTGGGATGCATTGCTAAGAACCTTGTCCTATGGAGCTGCAGGAACACCTCATGGGAGCCTAGAAATGACACCCCCAACAGCATGTTTCTTAGGGAAGTCTTGTGGAAGTTCCCTCAGAGGTGGTGTGTATTGATTCACACAGATTCATTAGTGCACAGAGTCATACTGTTTAACATAGAGACTGCCTGCTGATGTTGAGGCTTCTCTAACAAAGGATGAAGTTGGGGAGCTGGTGTGCCTCTTCAGAGGTACTTAACCCATTCCTCTGTGCTTCATAAGCTGTACTGGAGGAGATTCATTTTACTAGAAAAGGGTTTTGTTTTGTTCTGTTGAGGATACTTCAGTATACTTTTTTCTTTGCTCCTTGCACACTCACTAGACAGTTGGGTTTTGCAGGAGAGCTAGACCGTGTGGAGGTGCAAGCACAACCCCTTGTCAGTGGCTAGCTGCCTGACTTTAGAAGGAACAGTGCCTCAGGAGAGTTTGCAGTGGCCAGCAGTGACTACGGTAGATAGGCTTCTTTGCAAGTGGTCCCATGCTGGCTGCTCCCTCCATGATTATGGAAAAGGCTTTTCTTTACAAATGGAATTTAAGTGCTCACTTTAAATTTTATAATTATTTCATCGATACGTTAGCATTTTAACATTTAAGAAATCAGATATTTCAGAAAGTGTGACACTTATTGCATGGTATTAGAGGAATAAGAGATCTGTGTTCAACATAAAGTTTTGTTCAGGCATGTGGTACTTAGCTTTGCATTTCCTGTTAGCCTCTGTGAGAGAAGTGCTCCATGAACCAGATATAAAGGAAATAGAGTAAATATTAGTGTAATTATTTTGATTAGCAATGTGTTTCATTTAAATTTCTTTTTAGTATCAGTATTTTTAAGATCCATTAGATCAGCAGTTCTCAACCTGTGGGTCATGACTCCTTTGGCAAACCTCTATCTCCAAAAATACTTATATTACAATTCATAGCAGTAGCAAAACTACAGTTATGAAGTAGTAACAAAAATAACATTATGGTTGAGTGTCACCACAACATGAGGAATTGTATTAAAGGATCGCAGCATTAGGAAAGTTTAGGATCACTACACTAGATAATGTCAGCAGATTGATGTGTTACCAGGCCCAAAAAAAAAAAAAAATCAATTAGCTGTCATGATTTATGTCATTAGTTTTTTCCTTTCTAAGAAACAAGAGTCTTTTACCTTTTCTTCTTCTGTTTTCTTTTTCCCTGTCTTTCTACTGGGAATCAAACCCAGGGCCTTGTACATGTTAGGCAAGTATCCTACTATGTCCCCGGTCCCACTGGTAGGTACTTGTACTTGTGTGTGAGTGAGTATGTACAAATGTATGTATGTACATATGTGTGTACAAATGTGTGCGTATGTGTGTTCAGATGTGTGTGCCTATGTGTATGGGGCCAGGTGAGGACAAATACTGTCCTGCTGTATAACTCTCTGCCTAATTCCCTTGAAATAGTATCTTTCATTGTATCTGTTGCTAGGCTAACAGCTGGCAAGCCCCAGTAATCCTCTTGTCTCTGTCCACCATAGTTCTTCTGTGCTCAGATTTTTGTTTTTAAGATTTATTTGGTTTTTATGTGTTGCTGTTCCATGTCTGCTTCTCCCCCTTGGGATAGCCAGCTTGTTGTGCCCAGTAGGCAGGGCTGGAGGGAGGAAAGCTTAGCCTGTTCCCTGTCTGCTTCTCTCCCTCAGGATAGCCAGCCTGTTTTGCATCAGGCTAGGCTGGAAGGAGAGAAGCTTAGCCAGGAAGGAATGTGTGGGTGCAGTGCAGGGCCTTGGTTGGCAGTGGGTGCACCTGTAACGAACACATACACCAGGGAACAGCTTCAGAGAGCTGGTGAAATTTATTGGGGGTGGGGAGGTGGGAAGGGAGTCTTTATGTCTCTGGGGAGGTAGGCAGGGTCTCTGGGGCAAGGTTTGTGTGGCCATGTACAGTGGTCAGAACAGGGGTATTGAAAGATAATTCATCTGCATACTCAATATGGGGTGGGGGGAAACCTTCTAAGATCAAACAAGGAGTGAGGCCTGGCAACTGTCAGGGTAGTAAATTCTCACTGGGATTCTTAGTGGAGCCAGGTTGGGAGAAGGGAGGGAGCCAATGCCTGTTCTCATATGAGGTATCCAGGGTTGAAATTCTCTTTGACCCTTTTCCTGGGCCATTACTGTCCCACAATGTGTATGAGTGTTTTGCCTGCATATATGTATGTGCATCATGTGTGTAGTTGGTACCTATAGAGGTCAGAAAATATCAGATCCTCTTGAACTGTAGTCACAGATATTTGTGAACCACCGTGTGGGTGCTGTGAATCCAACCCAGGTCCTCTGGAAGAGCAGCCAGTGCTCTTAATCTCTGAGCCATCTCTCTAGCCCCCAACACCCATATTTTTGTGTGGGTGTTCTAGGGATTTAAAACTAGTTTAGGATCTATATTTTAGCCATAGTATGTATTGTTCTTTGTTGAGTATTTCCAGCAAGCTGAGAAAGTTCCATCTAGTTCCTAGAATAAATATCATGACATATAGTTTTAACAGTTCTTATAATTAGGTTTCTAAAATAAGAAATTAATCTTGTTACAATGCAATTTTGATTAATAAGTTTTACTTTAAAAACATATCTTAAACCAAAAGAAAGAAAAAATGTTTAATGATTTGGTGATAAACTTTTATAATCCATACAGCTTAGCAAGCTTCCTGCCCCTTTAAACTGATAGATATGTGACCGTAAACTGACAACACTTTGCAGACTTCCCTCCTGCCTCACAGCATCATGAACAGGTGCATGGAGGAGAAGAGGGAAGGAAAACCTCTGAGCCAATAGTATTTCCTTGCTTTGTGCTAGTCTCACTAAGTGTCACTGTGATTTGTTTGCAAGAGAGCCATAGACCCTAGTGCTTGTAAGGATTTCCTTTCCGTTTAGATGTAATCTGTTCAAGCTCCTGGGTACAGGGATAATGTTGGCTTTCAAGGTAGAATTTTACCACATTGAGCTTATTTGAAAAATGATTTACCATTTTCTGCCTGATTCTTAAATATTGCTGTGTGCATCATGTTTCTAGGTAGGAGAGCCCGTGAAACAGTATGAAGAGGAGAAAAATAGCCTTTTAAAGAGACTGGCCCACAGAAAGGATGGCCTTCTTGGACAATCCAACTATCATTCTAGCTCATATTCGACAGTCACACGTGACCAGTGATGACACGGGAATGTGTGAGATGGTTCTCATTGATCATGATGTTGACCTAGAGAAGACTCATCTTCCTTCAGTGCCTGGAGACAGTGGGTCAGAAGTGCAGGGAAGCAGTGGTGAGACGCAGGGCTACGTGTACGCCCAGTCTGTCGATATTACCTCCAGTTGGGACTTTGGTATTAGAAGACGCTCAAACACAGGTAAACTCTGTCTTCTAAGCTTCAGATCAGTAATCAGCCAAAAGATAATGAGCAGTGTTGGGACAGGTTCCTTGGGGAGTCTTTTTGTCTAGTTGAATAGTGGCTGAGCATCTCCTGGGTGAGTGGAAGAGCCTATGGTATGGGGCTGTTGGAGGAAGTAGACAGAGCTGTATGTAGGAGGGGGTTCCTTTTACAAAAGCAAGTGGGCCTGTTTGAGACCTTTGAGACACCCAGTCTCAAGTAAATCTGGAGGAAGAAGTCAAGGGTGACAAATAACTTTTTGTATATGAGTGCTCTATTTGCATGAATGCTGCATGACAGAAGAGAGCCTCAGATCCCATTTTAGATGGTTGTGAGCCACTATGTGGTTGCTGGGAATTGAACTCAGGACCTCTGGAAAAGTAGCCAGTACCCTTAACCACTTAGCCATCTCTCCAGTCTTCCAAAGAACTCTTAATATGGGAGCAGTCTAGCCAAGAGTGCAGACCATAAAGCCCCAGCTTTTGGAGGAGCAGTGGGATGTGGGTCAAGAGGGTGAGTTTTTATAGGAATTTGTACATGGGCAGAGGGAGGAACAGAAGTGCTTCTATTTTGATACTTTATCCTTATTTTCTTAAGATGATCACTAACCTTTAATCTCAGTGGTTTGCAAATGCTCTACTTTGGCGTATATATTTAGTTCTTCACTTTTAAAAGCTTATCATTGTCCATTTTCTAGCTGATAGTGCTTTTGTAATCTTTCAAGGAGAATGTAGTGTTTCAGTGCTTTCATTGAGAGAGACAGCGGAGGGTAGATAGTGGTGGGGTGTTTACACATACATGCATACATAAGAGACAGGGCATTTTAGGGGTCATTTTTTTTAGATCACCATAAAATAGAGTTAGTAGCAGTAACCTGTTTATCCCAAGGAAAGGGAGCAAGAGATGGACAACACTAAAAGTGTTTATTTTCATGGTCCACAGGTAAAATGTTAATATGAGAGTCCCCTGGCAGAGCTGGGTACACCACACTTCACAGTGAAAGATACGTTGAAGTTGGATTCAGGGTTCAGTCTGTGATATCAAAAAGAGTAGTTTGCCCTTATGATAAAATAATTAATATCACCTCCCAGTATCTAGAGGGACTTTTATCAAAATAGGATTTGAGTGAAGGTTTGTGTATAATTTAGAGCCATTGATACTCAGTGCTTGCAAGTCACTGTGCTGGTACCTTCTGTAACAGGCTGGGTGGATTTCACCAGGAAGATGCTGTCCAGTGAGAGCTTTATGACATATTTCTGTGGCTATGCTCTCCATAGTCACTCATTACAGTGGAATGTGGTTTTCCTCAGCCAGGTAGAGTAACAATGTTGGAATGCTTTTGCAAGCCATGGCTGGGTAATGATGGCCTACACCTTTGATCCCAGCCCTTGGGAGGCAGAAGCCAGCCTAGTCTAAAGAGTGAGTTCTAGGACAGTGAGGGCTACACAGAGAAACCTGTCTTGAAAAAAAAAAAAAAAAAATAGCAAGCAGAGAAAAAAAGAATGCTTTTGCCAGCAAAGTTTAAATTTCTGGCAAGATTATTTCCTCCGTTTTTCTGCCATAATGCTAAGGAAGGAATGTATGTTTTTTTCCACCTTGAAAGTGGTTATAAACAAAATTTATTTTAGCTATTTTTCTGTTGTCAGTATGTGTGTCTGAATAGGATGTTGATAATTAGCAACAGAAAACAAGCTTTGAGAGAGGTCGCAGTTCTGACTTTCCTCAGTTGTAGCCTTGAGTAGCAGTTGGTAATAGATACTGGTGATCTTTCTTTGAAGGACCAGGCCACTGGCTTTTGAAGGTTGATCAGGCAGTGGCAAAATAATCACAAATGTGTAGTTTTAGGGACTCTTGAAGCTGAAATCTTTTTAGTTAACAATAAGATGCTACAACAATGGGTTGTATTGGTGATCAAGGAATTTAGTTTTTAGTCTTTTCAGTACATCTTAAAAGTTTTTTTTTTAAAGAAAAAATGTTCTTTTTAAGATTTGACGAATGTTACAAAGATACAAATCATTTATTTTACTACCTATAAACTGTTTCAGCCCACTGAAGAAAAGCTATGCTAATTTATATAGCTTTGACATTTTATAATTTTCATGATTTTTAGATAAAGGATTTTATATTTAAAACTTTAATAGTCTAGTCTGAGTTCATTTATCTTTAATTTTTGAAACGGGTAGAGTAATTCATAACAGTAATTTTATTCCTGTAATGTAATATTCACTTCAGTTCATTTGTGCATTAAAATTCCTTTAAGACCGTTATTAATGATTTATATAATGAAATGTCATATTAATCACAGAAGTTTTCACATTTTATTATTCTCTTCCATGTTAATACTATCTTTATGATCTCTATTAATGTTTTATATCCTCTAATTTCAATTATAAATCAAGAATATTTTCATGTTTTTGTTGGTATTTGCTTTTCAGGGGTGCCACCTTTAAAATTTTATGACTTTCTTCCTCCATATGCAATATAAAACATCTTTATTCATACAAAGGTAGTTAATTATGTCATTGTTTGTAGTAAACTTTCATTGACAAACTTATAGTTATAATATTTCTTTTCAAGCTCAAAGATTAGAACGACTCCGCAAAGAGAGACAAAACCAGATCAAATGCAAAAATATTCAGTGGAAAGAAAGAAATTCTAAGCAATCAGGTAAATGGAAATAACTTTCATTTATGATTTGGGATTTGTATGTTTTAGTTTATATCATTTTACATGGACTGTTTTTAATCTATCCTTGTAAGTCCTTTGGGTGAAACCATTTTTGTGTTTTAGCTTTGTGTTCTGTCACTTGTGTACATTGGCCCTCTGGAACTGTGTGATCTTCAGATCTTTTGGGTTCCTTTTCACGCTGGTTCACAGGGGTTAGTTATTTTGGTAGAGGGCATTCTCTAAAACTGCTACTCTGGTACCATCTTCTTGGGACCAATGATAGTAGATACTTTTTCAAATACGTGTTTAAGTTATAGATTCATTTGTACAGTTCTATTCATTTCTTTACTTATTCTTTTATTTATTGTGTGTGCATACACAGGCATATACAAACAGTGCATGTGTAGAATCAGAGGCCAGCTTGCAGGAATCCATTTTCTCCTATCATATGTCAGGGGATTGAACATGTATTTTTTGGCATGGCAACCAGAACCTTTACCAGCTGAGCTATTCTACCAGCCCCATTTGTGTGGTCCTAACCTTGACTTTCCACTTGCTTCAGTGACCATCATAATTATCTTTTCTGTATATCTGTGTTGACTCTTTCAGCCCAAAATCTATTCTGTTGCTGGTATTGTTAGCATTGAAGTTTTGTGTTCACATATTGTATGAATATATGTAGGCTTTTATTTGCAACCATTCTGTTCATTGTACATTTACCCTCCCCTCCCCAAATTTTCTCCTCCCTTTTTCTGTCTCACACATTTCAGGAACTGACTTTGTGGTCATATTTCTCAAGCAGGTTTTTAATATCTCTCTATACTTGGAGATGTTGCCCTACAGTCCACCCTGCCCCGAGAATATTCTAAACAGTTATTGTGAACTTGCCTCATCAATGTACAGAATAATGCCTTTGAGGTTTTCAGCAGGTGGGGCTCTGTCATGAAACCACAGTTTAGTACTCTGGTATCCTTGGCTTGCTAGAAAAGCAGAGCCAGAAGTTTAGTAAGCCTCTGCCTGGCAAACTGAACAGCATCCTGCTCTATTTTAAAAATTATGTCTGTGTGTAGGTAGGTATATGCACACAAGTGAAGCTGCCTGGAGGCCAGAGCAGTGAATCTACCTGGAACAGGAGTTAGACCACCTGATTGAATCGCTGGGAATCTAATTCAGTTCTTCTCCAAGAGGAGCTTGTGCTTTTAAGTGCTAAGCCATCTCTCCAGCCCTTTGCTCTGTTTTCACACATCTTTCAAACACATGCTCTCTCCTGGCAAGAAAGGTTACATTTCAATCCTTTTGTTCATATTTGGGAACTTAGGGTCAGCACCACTTTTAAAATTTATTTATTTGTTTGTTTGTTTGTTTGTTTATTTATTTTTTAAGACAGGGTTTCTTTGTGGAGCCTTAGCTGTCCTAGAACTCACTCTATAGACCAGGCGGACCTTGAACTTAGAGATTCACTTGCCTCTGCCTTCTGAGTGCTGGGACTAAAAGCATCTGCCACCTGACAGATTCTCTACTTTTAACATGTCTTATTAAGGTTATTTATGGAGTTTATATTTCCATTGCAAATATCAAGTTCCTCATAACTTTCATATTTATATTTGTTAATGAATATTTTAATTTATAGAAAAGAGCCTTTTAATTTTTTTATAAATAACTTGCTTTTTTAAATAATAATTGAAGAAAGCTAATATTCTTTGTAATACATGTTAAATATAAACTTTAATGTCTAATACCTATTGTCACATTTTTTTGGTTATCTTAGATTTTGTATGATTTTACTTTCCTTCAAATTTGAATCTAAGGTTTATATATTACATTTATTAATATTTTATTTATGTGTGTGTGCATGTACACCATGGAAAATGTGTAGGTCATAGCACAACTTTTTGAAGTTGGTTCTCTTCTTCCACTTTTATTTGAGTTTGAGTCCAGGGTTGAACATAGGTTGTTACATACCTTTGCCCACTGAGCCATTTCATTAATCTTCACACATTACTTTCAGTTAAAGTGTCCCACTTTCTTTTTGATCTGTAGCTTCTCTTTAATTTTTTCTTATAACTGATTTGTTGAAGAATAATTGTATCCCAGTTGTCTTAATAAGTTCGTTGCCTGTTTTCTGTAAACTGTCAGTTAGAGCCAAAAAATTTGTTCATGTTTGGGCTTAACTTTTTCTAAAAGTGAGTTTTTTGTGATGCTTATGTTATGCTTATATTATGTAATATAATATCATATCAGGAAATTGCCTGATGTTTTTGTGATGCTAAGAGTCATGATGGAGTCAGGTGTTTGTCTGCCCTTTTGTCATTAAGCTGTTCCCAACATCTTTTTACAAATGGTGTGAGTGGCTGTTGATGGGCTGGGTGCAGTTTTTGTCTGAGGCTGTAGGTAGCGAATTCTGATTTTAGTCATTGTTTTTCATCCGTTAACTGGTTTTTAATGTATGAAGAACTTTCCAAAATGTATTATTCGATTATCTTCAGATACATTACTACAACAAAGACAGGGTACATGTTTTATTCTTAGTTAACAGATTTCACAGGTATGAGATTTTTCCTAACGTCCTATCTGCGTGACCAGTTTTTTCTTTTGTGTCATTATGCACACACGTTAGTTTTGTTTTGAGACAGGATCTTGCTATATAGTGCAGTCTAGCCTTTGTAATGAATCCCTTCATAATAGCTATGTTTTGTCTTACAGTACCGTTAATCCTTCTCAGCTATCGTTTCTTCCCCAATCTAGACTCAATGGCTTCTCCAGTGCATCTTGGTTGTTTTTAGTAGCAGTATTCAGTGATGACAGGCTGAGTGCTGGTGTTGTTCTCAGGGAAAGGGCTTTCCTTGTACTTTTGTTAGGATGAGCACAAATAAGTGTTAGTGCTTTAACTGAAATGTCAATTTATGACTGTAGACTATTTACTGCTGTGTTTGTTTTTGACAAGATCTCCCGTCTTGCTTATAGCCCAGGTTACTCACAAGTCCACCGTCCTCCCACCACAGGCATTGCTCCCTCACCACCTACACATTCGCTATGTAGCTTTTATGCTCAAGTGTCTTTTCTGCTTATGTTGAAATTTGTTCTGCGTAGAAATACCAGCAATGTGATCACAAGAAGACTTTAAAGCTTTTGGTGGTTTTTGTCTGTTGGACATACTGTGTTAGAAAATGTACAGCCAAATTATTGTGTGATAAAAATCATAATTTCTCTCTTTAAATTCCAACTCATTATTACATGTAGTTTGTTTTGTTTCACTTTTCTTTAGGTTGTAGAGATTACACTTTTAATTTGGTAGCTATATAAACATTTTGGAATATATTTTTGTAGGATCTGTTGATGGATGGAATAAAGGATGTAAGAGGGAAGAGTCAGGCAGCTTCCAAGCTTGAGGCATCAAGGGATTGAGTTGCCACTTGAGAAGGGGAAGGCTGGAGAGGGATTAACTAGGGAAAGGACTGAGAACTTGGTTGTAGTTATGTAAAATAAAAATACCTGGTGGACGCCAAGTGGCGGTGTCCGATGTCACGTTAGTATGTGTGGCTGTAATATTAGAGCCAGAAATAACTACTTTAGGAGTTACCAGCATACATGTTGGTTATTTAGTTAGGTCTACACCCACTTTTATTCGTGTGTGTGAGTGTGTATGCATGTGCATGTATGTCACAGTGCCCATGTGGAGGTCAGGGGGAAAGCTTATGGAGTTAGTTCTTTCCTTCCACCTTTATGTAGGTTCTGGGGGTCTAACTCAGATCTTTAGACTTGCATGGCAAACACCTTTTCCTCTGAGTCATCTTGCTCACCAGCCCTAGTTACTATTTTGCCCCCATGGCAGATTTTACATATAGTGAAGTTCACAGATGTTGAATATACAATTTGATGACTTCTTAAATTTTCTTACTTTATGTTCTTTGGTGTTTTGCCTGCATGAATGTCTTTGTGAGGGTGTCGGAGCCTCTGGAACATGAGTTACAGACAGTTGTGAGCTGCTATGTGGGTGCTGGGAATTGAACCCAGTATTCTTAACCACTGAGTCATCTTTTCAGCTTCAGTTTGATGATGTTTAACAAATGCGGGTACTATGATTAACACTACAATCGTATGGAGAGGAATTCCGCTGCTTCTCAGAGTTCCCCTTCCTTAGATGCAACCCTTGTTCTAACTTCTATCACTGCAGTTTAGTTTCACCTCTTGTAGATGGTGTTTTAAAATACAGGGCCAGGTAAGGTCACTCAAGATGTAAACGTAGATGGAGAAAAGGCCAAAGGCAAGCTTTGGAGAATTCCGGTAACCTGGGGAATGCACAGTGGAGCTGAGGATTGATGGCCTGTGGGAGAATAAATGGTACATCAAGTAGAGTTTTAGGAAGCCACTGAGAGCAGTGTTTAAGAGGGAGGGAGTAACAGCCATGTCAAAGGCTGCAGGGGTCTGAGGACTGATTAAAACTAAGCTAGAGTCAGGAAAAGGATGGTTTTTGTTTGTTTTTGTTTCGTTTTGTAACCTTCATGAAAGTTAATTTGGTGGAGTGGTGGGGGTACAATGTGTGCATGGGATGTTTTTGAGTGACTGGGATTGATTGGTGAGAAGGACAAGCCTATAGGCAGTGGTTTTGAGCAAGAGAAATGGTCCAGAACAAGGAGAAAGGGCTTGGATGTTTTTGTTTAATGAGCAGTGCTATGTGTACTGCTGCCAGGAGTAAGTGAAAGTCGAAAAAAAGAGTTAAGGAGTGGTGTCTCTGGATTGGCATAAGGGCCAGGATCTTTGTGGACAAGGGAGGAACTGGGCAGAGAGAGAAGTTCTTCCGTGATACTAGGAGCAGGCAGGAAGATGTGCAGGTGAGAGCAACAAACTTCTTGATAATTTCCATTTTCCCATGACACAGAGAGCTAAAAAAAAGAGGCGTTGTCAGCCTGAAGTGAAAATCGGTTTGAATGGAAAGAGCTAGTACATTGTCACCTCACACATAACCCTCCTGAAAATACATTAAATTTACACATGCCTCTTCTGCCTGTTTCTCTGTGGGGCCAGTAGAAACCTCTCTTATAAGCTCAAGAGGACAGCACACAACACGTTAATAAGGGACCTTTCTCAAGTGTGGCTGTATATCTGTTAGAGATTACATGTAGCAAGTTAATTGTGACATTGAAAATACCACTTTAATCCTCTTGTAGTAAGTTCTTCAGATTTGTATTTGATTGTGTCTTAGTCACTGTTGTATTGCTATGAAGAGACACCTTGACTAAGGCAACTCTCAAAGAAGGAAGCATTTACTGGGCCTTGTTTACCATTTCAGAGGATTAGTCCATGATCATCCTGGCAGGAAGCTGTCAGGCTTGGTACTAGAGCAGTAGCTGAGAGTGAGAACTTTACTCTACAGCCTGAAGGAGACAGCAGGCAGTGTGTGTGTGTGTGTGTGTGTGTGTGTGTGTGTGTGTGTGTGTGTGTGAGAGAGAGAGAGAGAGAGAGAGAGAGAGAGAGAGAGAGAGAGAGAGGTGGGCCACTGATGAATGATGATGAATGACAGACAGACACTGGGAATGATGTGGGCTTTCCAAGCAATCTTCAGCGCCCACTAGTGACACAACCTTCAACAAGTCCACATTGCCTAATTATTCGCAAACAGTCTCACTAATTGGGAAACAAGCATGAGTTTATGGGGGACATTCTAATTTAGACTACCACAGATAGGTGAAATGTGTTTGTATGCACAGACTCTAAATGTAGCTATCATTTATTTTAAAAGAGTTTAATCTCTTAGCCCTGACCCCAATCCCATTTCCTCTTTACATGGTTTAGTTATCTGTGGTCAACCATGGTCTGACAATTTTTTGTTTTTTGGGTTTTGGAGACAGGGTCTTTCTGTGTAGCCTTAGCTGTCCTGGACTCACTTTGTGGATCAGGCTGGCCCCGAACTCACAGAGATCTGCCTGCCTCTGCTTCCCAGAGTGCTGAGATTGCAGGCATGTGCCACTGAACCTGGGTGGTCTGACAGTTTTAAGTGGGTAAAATTTAGGAATAAATAGTTTGTCAATTTAAATAACCTAATACGGGGTGTTAACGAGTTTTAAAAATTATGAATAAGTTTTTATAAATTAAAGTTTATCATCAGTGTGTATGTGAAGGGAAACAGGATGGCCATGTATCACTTAACCATTTGAGAAATACCCACAGAATTATGTCTTGCAGTTTTGTTGTTGAGTATAACCATAGGGAGCTCTGGCACAGCTAAGGTGGTTATGAGGCCACCAGCTTGTGCAGTTTTATGGAAGCAGCACCATACATGTCTTTGGCTGGAAGTGGCACTGTGAGTGCATTTGCAGGGATTGGTATTCTCTGAGGCCTTGGAACCTGTCCCCTGTGGAGGGGCTACCTTGTCATCTGACTCATTTCACTAACTCTGTAGATTGATTTGATGAATTTACCTCTCCTGCCTGTTGATAAGCTTATGTAGTTGTAAAAAGGTGTAAAGTAACTGTGGGAGAATTCTATTGATTTCTCTTGATTTAATTTGACATTATTGAAAAGTTGAAAGGGGTTGAACCTGTTGATTTCAGGTTTTAAAATCTAAGATGGACTTACATAAAAGTTTAAGTGTAGATACTTTCTAATATTTATGAAATGAAAAAGTATGATGGCCCTCATATAATTGCCATCCGGTTACCACCTTGATGGATGTTCAGGTGAATTTAAAGAGCTTAAATGATCTTCATGAAGATGTGGAACTGTCTTGATTCAGTGATGAATAAAAGCTGAAGATTTTGATTTGATATAATTGAGTTTGAATACCTTCAATCATTATTTACTAACTCATACAGCAAGCTTTATTAAGTGTGTGATGTGTTCATTGGTGTCTCCACTGGTGTAGATCCCAGCCCTTTGGTTCAGCTGCATGATTTAGGCCTAACTAGAATATTCAAAGCTAGTTTTCATGTTGACAAAATTGGCAGTACTAAAACTCGCTTCACAGGCTTGTTACAAAGATTTAAAAAGCTGTGTTGGCATGCACAGTAGATGCTAATTCTTTGTTTCTCTTTTTCCTCATCTTTGTTTTTATCCTCAAGATATTGTTCTGGGTGCCATTGAAAACTGTGAAAGGACCTTACCTTACAGTTCTAGAAATCATGCAGTAGTAGGGCCACAAGAGAAATCTCTGAGATTTTCGAGATTGACACTCCCAGAGAGCTGGAAGGAAGTATCCAGGGTCCCACAGCAGTGGCGCCTGCTGATGCCTGGGTGCCTCAGCTGTGAGCAGTCTTCTGCCGAAGTGATCCTGCCCTTCTCTGTGATGCTCTTAGCCTGTGCCACTCACTGTGCTCTCTGTGCTCACTGCCCCTGCCATGTCCAAGCCTCTCTCGCTACCCCCCCGCTATGTACAGGTGAGGCTTTCTGCATGCATCGACCCAGCCTTTTCTCCACAGGCCCCCTTTAAGATCTAGAGGAAGACTTTAGGAAAAGTGGATAAACTGTCTTCTGCATACAGTGACAAAGATGTTGTTATCCTTTTCTGTCTCAGCCCAGGAGTTAAAGTCACTGTTTGAAAAAAAATCCCTCAAAGAGAAGCCTCCAAGTTTGGGCAAGCAGTCCATATTGTCTGTACGCCTGGAGCAGTGCCCTCTGCAGCTGAATAACCCCTTTAACGAGTACTCCAAGTTTGATGGCAAGGTAAGTTTAAACATACAGAGGCTGTGTACCTTTAAGATTGAGGGAGTTGTTGTTGGCATTATTGTTGTTGTTATTGTTATTATTGTATTTAGGTTTCAGAAGTGCCTCAGTATTGTAGAACACTACATTTATATTTAGACTTTTTTGACTGACTTTATGTATGAGTGTTGTGTCTGCATGTACACCTGCACGCTAGAAGAGGTCATCAGGTTCTAGTATAGATGGTTATGAGTCACCATGTGGTAGCTGGGAATTGAACTCAGGACCTGGAGGAACAGACAGTCACCTATCCACTGAGCCATCTCTCCAGCCCCGAACACCACATTTTCTAAGACCATAGATATAAAAAGTAAGAAAGTTGGTTTACTGTTTCTATCCTAACATTTAGGAGCATTAACACACTCTCTTATTCTTTTCTTCTCTGTACTTACCGTCCAGGACTGCTTTAATTCTCCTACATACAAATCTTGTAATCATATGTGTTAAGCTGAGTGTGACAGTATACACCTGTAATTTTAACACTCAGTACGGCAAAGCAGAAGGATGATGACTTTGAGGCTGGCCCGAGCTACATTACAAGAACTTGTCTCCAAAGCCAAACAAAAAGTACCTTCTCTGTTTCTCATATATGTATAATCTATGCACACATGTATGAGTCTGTATGGATAGATGCAAAGGGAGGGCTGGATGTTTTTGTTTATTTACCTGTTTCAACTTTGAGTACTTGGGCATTTGTGCTGGGTCGACTGATGAGGAGTGTGTTGGGGGCTTTGGGTATGGCTCTGGAGGTGATTTGTATTGTGCTGTCTGCAATTACAGAAATAGTGAGGTCTTGCCTTCAGAATTCTACACCATTCCATTTTGGTCTTTCACTCTCGAGGAATCTTGTGGGATACTTCCAGGGAGGGTGGCTTTTATTTTTTCCTTTCTGTTTGTAGTAACAGTTTGCTGTTATAAAATGAACGTATGTTTATTTTCCTTTTAGAAAAATGGCCACTGTTTCAGGAGGAGCCTGATTCTGCTCTGAGCCTCAGTTCTGAGCTGAGCAGGACCCTTTTTAGGAGAGAGTTGATTTTTTTAATTTATTGCCATTGAGTTTGCTGCCTGGCAGTGGTGTGGGATGCTGAGTGATAGCTTGCTGCCTGGAGGGGTCGCATGCGATTTATCTTACTTCAATACCATTGCAATTAATAAATGGCAGTGCTTTGCTCATGTTTGCATTTCTCTTCCTCACTTGCTGATTCTATCAGTTATTATCTTTGAGCAAAGAGATCTTTTTCTCTGGAAACCTCTTATCTTGTTTTATAGGTAGAAGTCATCGCATGGCCATGTGCACAGTAAGACTGTTGCTGTCTGTGAGGGTGGAGAATAGGAACCAGAAACAAAGCACATAAGTAACATATAGGCCCTCAGGTTCCCAAGATCCTCCAGAAAACAGCCAAATGCATATTTAGTCACTTTCAGGTTGCATTGCTCTAAACTTCTATTTAGTTGACTCATGCTACCCAAGGATGTAGAATGTAGGGAAAAGAAGGAGGGTTCCTCAGGATCCTAGAGAGTGTCCAGCTTCACTGCAGAGGACTCATTTAGATTGGTGAGAAGCTAGTCTGAGTTGGGACATGGCTGGAATTTATTTGCTCCCATAGCTGATAGAGTCTCATTGTTTGATGATAAAGAATAGGTAGAATAATTAATGTGTGATTCCATGCCAATAACCAGTTTAGACTTTAAAAAATAATGTATTCCATTAGCTTGGATTTGGATTTGTCAGAGAGTTGTGAGCACTGCTTGATACAGGCAGCTAACTTCTGAAAGCCAGGGAGACATCATTTCTTCAGTCACACCAGAATTTTTTGTTAGGTGTGTGTTTACATTTAAGTTGCCCTATACTTGTCATCATGGGCCTTTTGGCAATCTGTAGAGAGTAAGCATTGATTAAGAAAGATTTATGTATGGATAAGTCTGTCTTACAGTTTCTGCTATTTTATTATTACCCCATATATTACAATACTAAAATACAATTAAACCCTTGTTCTCATCTATTATTTAATATTGATGCATTTGGCAGATACGTAATGAAAGTGGCTAATATTTGAAGGATATTGGACTGTACATATTAAATCAGTCTTTATCTTTGTGAAAGGCATCAATATGATAGTCAATGGCATCTCAATGATTAATAGAGAATTATACTTGAGTCAAGCCTTTTTGTAACCTAGAAATTAAAATGACTATTCAAATAACACCTCAAAATGATCAAATTAGCATTTCGTGATTGCATAATAATGGGATTGTAGTAGTGCTAACAGCACCATGGCTGCCTCCAGAGTTGAGATCATGTCAACCCCTGGATAATAAAGCCTTTCTGTGCAAGTCGACTTTAATCATTTCCAGATTGATTCTTCCCATAAATCATCTGACGTTCAGTAGTAAATTTTTGTTACTGTTGTAACTTAAAATTATTTTTATTCATCTTATATTTAAGAAATGAAATGCGTATTCTGTCTTAATGATTCATCATCTTGTTATTGGGACTACACGTTTTTGCCTCAAATGGAAGGGTTTTCCATATGCTAAATACCTGCATATGAATAAATGTCTTATATAATTACATGTATGTAAATATACATGTATTTGCAAATAACTTTTAAAGCCACTAAAAATATGCTGTGAGGGTTTTTGTGTTTTTGTTTTGTTTTTTACAAATATTCATGATGCTTTCCTTGGGAACAGTGCCTGCCTTATTTACATAATTAACTGAGTGGTTTAGGTCTCCTGGGCAAATGGTAACATAATCGGGGAGAGAAGGGACAGAAAGAGTTTGGGGTCTAATTAAATATGCTAAAAAACTACTTAATTATGTATTTCCTCAAGAGACTGGTGGCTGTGCTGTCCTCAAGATGCTGCTGTGTTGGCTTTGAAGAAAGTATTTGTTTTGGGTATGGAGCTAGAATCACATGGTAGTTAAGCAAGCATACCTAGTGTTTAACAGTTTTGCAGACTTAGGTTCTTGGTTTTAGTGAATCTAAGGGTAAGCATCTTATAGCATTTTTCCTAAATTAAACATTTTCAAATAACTTTTGGTTCCTGTAGTTGGCTAATAATTTATTGAAAACATTTTTTGGGTTAGTATATTTTTAGAGCATGGAATTGGGAGGTCTGTACTTAGTTACAGTTTTAACAGTTTGGAGGGAGGACCATGCCAGGCTTGTAATGTTTATATTATGTGTTTGGCAAATAGATGATGCTGTCTGTGGCTTGGTTTGGATCCATAGATTAAGTCTGTTTACCAAGCATTTGAGAAAACATTCAAGGCAGACTGCAAGGAACTGTAGGTGAAGCTTGGTCTGATGAGTCGAAATCCAGCTCAGCGTCTGTGAATTCTTTTTTGTATGTTCATGGATAGACTGTGGGCATCATGTGTCCTAGAGAGTCACTTTGCCACAGAGCTGTGTTACAGCCCTGGCCACTGTTCCAGACAACCTCTGAGAAACCTCTTTCATAAAACATAACCTCTGCAGTAGGTTGGGATTAGAAACTTTGTGTTCCAGTTTCAATCTGTGTGAGGGTGTGCTTGGAGATGCTTGAAGGTGATGAGGTTCGCTCCTGGGAGAGGGGCTGGGTTAAGTGTCCTGGAGATGCGGTGTCATGCCCACTACCACCTTAGAGGTTGAACCTAAGGTCTCTTATGCTGAGCAAATATTCAACCACAGGCCTGCATCCCTATCCTTAGGGAAGTGGATCTAAGCCAGGCGTGGCTGCACACTCCTTTAATCTCAGCACTCAGGAGACAGAGGCAGGCAGATACTTACCCTGGCAGTTGTGAGTACTGTTCCAGTGCTTCTTTAGACATAGGAAGAGCAAGACATTGATTTGTTTGCATGTGTGTGTGTGTCTGTCTATATATGTATCTATCTATCTTTACGTATTCATTTACTCATTTATTTGGAAGGTAGTGTCTACTAAACGTCAGTTGGAAAGATAGTTGGGCATTAGTAATTGCTTGGCACTTGTAATAAACATTAGCTCTCATACCTACTGTGACATAGCTAAATACTATTACCTAAATGTGTGGGGGTGTTATTTGCCTTGACAAAGGCTTGAAAAAGCAAAAGAGGACTGGTTCCCACCAACAGCTGTGACTTTGATTGTGTTAACTTGTTAGAAAGTAGCCACGTCTAGGGTAGAAACTGTTTTAACAGGAAACTGCAGGGTGTGGGGGAGGGGATAATTCACGAGTGCTAATTGCTTGGCTGTTAATTTTCATAAGTGTTGATAGAAGCAGTTCCTTAAATTAAACTTTGTTTAAAATGTATCAGGGGAAATATTCCACAATGTCGAGCCTGAAGTGAAAATTAATATGAATGCCGTGGCAATTAACACATACTGGTTAATAGCTTTTAGCAGCATTTTGGGATGATAATCCTTAAATACATTTTTGCATGCTGCTCTTGTTTCAGCATTGTTCTAGTCCGATGTCTGGATAATTATGAACAAATGTTTCCTATAATCATTGGCATTAAATAGCTGTCTTCAAAGAAAGTCACTTGAAACTTTTATAGAAAATAGTGATGTCACAAAGAAATGTTATACACTTAGAAAAGGTCAGTGAATTGAAATCATGTTTTAAACAAACAGCTGGGCTGGACAGGTGGCTTAATGGTTAGTGATTAAGAGCACTGGCTGTTCTTGCAGAAGACCTGAGGACCCAGATTCTTAGTACCCATATGGCAGCTTACCACTGTCTGTAACTGCAGTTTCAGGGGTACACAGCTATACATGCACGCAAAACACTCATCTACATAAAATTAAAATAAATTTTAAAAACAAAAACAGCTAGGTTGCACCTCCCATGGGGGCGGGGGTTAAGGAGCTAGCCATAGAGTTCATACCAGAGACAGTCCCTGTTCTGCTTACTAGGAAAGCCACTTGGATACTGAGCTGCCATGGGCTACGTCCGAGCGGGGGTTCTAGGTTATATCCATGCATGGTCCCTGGTTGGAGAATCAGTCTCAGATAAGCCCCTGTGCCCAGATATATTTGGTCCTTGTAGAGCTCCTGTTCTCTCCAGGTCTTACTAACTCTCTCTTCTTTCATATGATTCCCTGTACTCTGCCCAAAATTTGGTTATGAGTCTCAGCATCCGCTTTGATACACTGCTATGTAGAGTCTTTCAGAGACCCTCTGTGGTAGGCACCTATCCTGCTTCTTGTTTTCTCCTACTTCCAATGTCCATCCTATTTAGGAGGACATTGCAACCAGTCCTGGTGAGACCTGATAAGCTAGGGTCAGATGAAAGGGGAGGAGGACCTCCCCTATAAGTGGACTTAGTGAGGGGCAAGAAGGAGATGAGGGAAGGAGAGTGGGATTGGGAAGGAATGAGAGAGGGGGCTACAGCTGGGACACAAAGTAAATAAACTGTAATTAATATAAAAAAATAAAAAATTATATCACACAAAAAAAAAACACCAAAAAACCCAAAAACGGCCATAGAATAAAGTGCTCCTCATCTGAAGTTGGAAATTTTGCTATTATCATGGGAATGGGCCCTTCTAATATATTATGTTACTTTAGTTTCAGATTTTTTTTTTTTTTCTCTGAGACAGGGTTTCTCTGTGTAGCCTTGGATGTCCTGGGCTCACTTTGTAGACCAGGCTGACCTGGAACTCACAGAGATCCACCTGCCTCTGCCTCCCTGAGTGCTGGGAGTACAGGTGTGTGCTACTGCGCCTGCTCAGAATATTTTCTAAAATCATGATAGTTTGGGTTTTTAGTGTTGGCTGTCTTTCTCTCCACTAGTGGCCTTGAATTAAGAGTCTTCTGTCTTTCCTTTTCCTCCATCTGCCCAAGTGGCTTGTCTACCATCCCTCTCTACCCCCAGAGAAACAGTAGTGCAGAGTGAAGTTGCCTGCCTTGTGATCCTCTTCTCACTCATCCCTACACCTCTGTCAGTAAAGGTTCTCCTGAGATTAACAGTAAGTTCCCATAAGAGACAAATACAGGGCGCCTTAAGGTGTTTTGTTTAGATGTCTTCCTCTTTCGTTGACTTTGCCCTGCACACTTACTTATTTACTTTATTTATTTATTTACTTTTAAAGCAGATTTAATTCACTTTATTTTTCTTGTTAAAAACCCTTTTGTGGTAGCCAGAACTGGAGCCTGAACAGAGGCTCTGGTGTAGGTTTTCCCAAGATGATCAGTGAATTCCTGATAAGGAGACTTGGTGAACACATTCTGTTTCCAGAGGTCAGGGGTCAGGTAGCTGTAGGTCTTGGAGTTGGCATCAAAAGTGGCCTTGGCAAAGTTGCCCAGGGTGGCACTGCAGCCCCTGGCTGATTTGTAGCAGTCTTGAGTACCAGCTGTCATCAGTAGCTTCTTGGGCACATTAGCCAGTGCCCCTAGGAGCAGGGATGAGACATAACAAAGCAGCCACAGTGGCCTGTCACCTTGTACAGAAAGGTGTGGGGCTTGCCAATCTTGTTTCCCCAATAGCCTCTCAACACAGGGACAAGATGATGGCCCCTCGGATAGCAGTGGCTATCTCCTTGGAACACTTAACACCAACACCAACGTAACCATTGTAGTCCCCAGTAGGGACAAAAGCCTTGAACCTGGTCCACTGGCTAGCCCATGTCTGCTTCTGCACTGGCGTGATCTTTAGAACCTCTTCCTTTAGGGATGTACCCAGGAAAAGTCAGTAATCTTGGATTCCTTAATGGGCAGGGAGAACAGGTAGATCTCCTCCAAGGACTTTATCTTCATGTCCTTAACCAGGCAGCCCAGCTTGGTGACAAGGATCCATGATCCACTCTTTGGCTTTATGGCCACGCCCACGGCCTCCTGGACACGGCCACGCCCCTGACCACGCCCATGCCTATAAGACAGCTACAGAATCCTCTCCAGAAGCCCTGGCAGCCTTCTAATCCTGCTACCAACTCCCCTCCCCCCCAAGTCATCCGGGCCCTCCCGCTGCACTGACATCATCCTCCATTTGGTATTTTCCTGAAGAAGAAGAAGAAGGAGGAGGAGGAGGAAGAGGAGGAGGAAGTAGAAGAGCTACTTTATTTTTGTGGCATGGTCTCTCTCCCTGGCTGTTCTGGAATCTACTCTGGAGTGTCTGGAACTTACTCTGTAGACCAGGCTGGCCCTGAACTCACAGAGAGCCACCTGCCTCTGCCTACCAAGTGCTAGGACTAAAGGCCTGTGCCACCACACCTGTCTTTACATACTCTATCTACTATTTCTTTAAATAATGAATAATAAAGCACTAACATAATATCAGTGGTTATTCACTTGGTGACTTATTTCTGTGATTGTATCTTGCCAGTTTTTCTTTTCGTAGAACAAAATTTGTTAACCTATTCCTAAAAGGTATCAGCTACTCACTATCTTTCCCATTTAATGGTGTACTGATAAATAGAATGATCAGATTTATTACTTACCTTTTTTCTTTTGATTTTTTTTTTAAAGATAGGGTTTCTTTATGTAGCCCTGGCTGGTCTCGAACTCACATAGATCCACCTGCCTCTACTTCCTGACTGCTGACATTAAAGGTGTATGCCACTTTATGCCACCACCGCCCATCTCATTAGTCAGCTTTTGATGTGATATTTTCCCTTTATCATCCTCTTGCCTCAGCCTCCCTAGTTCTGGGTGTACAGGCATGAGCCCTCATGCTTGTATTTATGTTCATAAGACAAAGTTAATCGTAGATTAAAACATTGTGGAGATTCAGTGGAGAGGATGTATGCCTGGTAAAGTGCCTGCGCATGGCCAGTGCTGAGAGATGTTTAGTTTGCTTTCCTTACGTTCATTTCCTTTCTGTGTAGAGGTCCTCGTGAGTAACAGACACAGTGAGCCTGGATAAGTGATGAGCACATAGACCTGACCTATGGGCCTTCTTCCCTTGGTGGGAATAGATGTGGGATATCACACTCCAGTCATAGCACAGCCGTCAGTGAGGAGGTGTATTTCTTTTCTTTTCTTTTTTTTTTTTTTTTTTTTTGCATTTTTAGTTAATTATTATTATTTATTACAACTTATTCAATTTGTATCCCAGCTGTCTCACCCTCCCTCATCTTCTCCCATGCCCCTTCCCTAGTCCACTGATAGGGGTGGTCCTCCTTCCCTTCCATCTGACCCTAGCCTATCAGGTCTCGTCTGGACTTGCTGCATTGTCTTCCTCTGTGGCCTGGTAAGGCTGCACCCCCCTAGGGGGAGGTGATCAAAGAGCCAGCCACTGAGTTCATGTCAGAGAAAGCCCCTACTCCCCTCACTAGGGAACCCACTTGGAGACTGAGTCAATGGGCTGCATCTGAGCCGGGGGTTTTAGGTCCTCTCCATGCATGGTCCTTGGTCTCTGCAGGACCCACAGGGCCCAGTTTTTTGTTTCTTTGTTTGGTTTGCTTGTTGTTCTCCTTTTGGCACTCCTGTCCCCTCCAGGTCTTTCTTTCTCCCCCTTCTTTCATAAAATTCCGTGCATTCTGCCCGAAGTTTGGCTATGAGTCTCAACCTCTGCTTTGATAAGGAGGTGTATTTCTATTTCTATACGGATGTTTTAGTAAAGGGCAAAGACGGTTTGCACAAAGAGGTCTGAGGAACTGGAAGAGAAGAAGGGTGTGTGATTGGAACCCAAGGTTGAGACAGCAGCTGGTATAAGCAGAGGCTGCTGAGGCAGGCAGTGGATGGCTGGGAGAAGTGTTCTCTTTAATCCAGGAGTACTGAAAGCCTTGAACAAATTCAGATGGAGCCGTGAGGTAAGCTGATTTGTGTGTGTGTGTGTCTTTTGGGGAGGGGGTTGTTTTGTTAAACCTGAATGCCAAGCAAGTGTTCTGCCACTGAGCCTTTTCCCACAGCCCTTCAGATTTGTATATTCAAATGGTCATGGGAGTGTGCTGAATAGAGTATAACTTGAGCAGAGTCTTGGGGGACAGACAGACCAATCAAAAATTTTTTTTACCCTGGTAAGAGATGAATGGACAGGGAGTAATTGATGATGGAATTGCAGTAGATTTATTCAAGTGATATCTAGCATATAAAAAATGGTTAGACTTGCCAGGCCTTGGAGGCGGACGCCTTTAATCCCAGCACTTGGGAGGCAGAGGCAGGTTCATTTCTGAGTTCGAGGCCAGCCTGGTTTACAGAATGAGTTCCAGGACAGCTAAGGCTACACGCAAAAACCCTGTCCCAACCCTTACTCTCCACCTACCTACCTATTTTAGCAAATGGCTTACTCAACAACCACCCTGGATGGGTTGCTTTTAAACATTGTGTACCAGCTTTTCAGGTAAGATGTAACTAACCCCCTGGAGGAACTTAAAGGTAATGGAGCCTAGAAGTGAAGGAGCCTCCTCCAGCTTGCATTCTGGGGATGAGATTCAGGACCTTGAGTATGGTAAGCAAGTTCTCTACCACTGGGCTTCATCCCCAGCCCAGAAACCAGCCTTTACCTTTAGGGTTATACCTATTGCTGGGAACCCTGAGAGTTGGCCTGTGACTTCACGTGTGCCAGAATGAGAGAGGAATAGACCCATGGACAACAAAGTGTATCATAACATGATGAGCACTGTAGTAGAGGCCGACGGAAGATGTAGGGTGTGGATAGAAGGTTCGGTAGCTCATCTAGCCTCTTATCCTCAGTTGTTGGAATTTTTGTTGTGTGATTTCTAGAGAGCAGAGGTTCAGTTTTGTTCGGTCTTGTAATGAACCCCACAGTAGCATTTTTCACATAAATGTGGAAAAATTTAAATGGCAGTGGTAAATTTCAGATGTTACAGCTTTAAGGCAGGACCTGAGAGCTGTGTTCTGTTCATGTCTCTGCTCCCTTCTGTTACGCTGAAGTTTAACACCTAGACAGAGATACATGTAAGAAAGTAAGTTTAGGGAATTTGCAAAATATGCTACTATGCAACCAAAGATTAAATTGATTTGTTATATGCACATATAACAATTTAGCTACAATTCATTTTAATTGTCTGTATGAAGTTAAAAAGTATTAGTGTCAGATAAAGATTCATCACTGGTGCGTGATTTGAGGCCAATACTGGAGCGTGCAGGCGTGTACTCCGCAGATGTTTGTGTAAGATGCTGTCTTTCCTGACAGCAGTTAAAAAGTATGGCTATAGTAATCAAATTGTGCTGCAGCGACTCTGAGGCTAGGGCCAGATTGAATTAAAATAGATATAAGATTTATGAATAGCAATAGCTGTGATAAAATTTCACTGCCTTCTTCAACAGGAAGGACTTTGCACAGTGGAAAGAATAAAATCTAATAACCACTTTCCTAAAACTGTGCTTTCTCTGACTTTCATTTTCCCTTCCTAATTACAGCATCAAAACAATAACTTGCAAGGGCATTTTCTGTTCTTTTCTGTCTTTGGCCATAGTAACATTTCTTTTTCTCCCCTATTGTATTAAATACATAGCATTAAGACAAGTGTTTGATATAATACTGTTTTAGTTTAGAAGCACAGTTCCTATAAAGCAGCTCAATTAAGAGGGGTGGTTAAGCTTCATTTAAAGAAAGCTTTATTAGCACCACTGAAGCTGCATTTACTGAGTTTCTGTTTTGTGTCTGGTTCTATAAATTGACCTGTGTTGTCTGCTTACTCCTCAAGCTGGTATCTACTGTTGGCACTGATGATCAGGAGCCTAGAGTACAGCAGACAGAATGTGTGATGCTGTGGACAAATGCATGAGACTGTGACCTCTTATTTTCTTTTTTCTGAGACAAGATCTTGCTGTAGCACAGGCTGGCCTTAAACTAAGGATCTCCTTTTCCTTTCTATGTTCTGAGATGGCATTCTTGTGGGACTGTTGCCTGGCTGAATTTTAATATTACTCTGTCCACAGGAATTGTTTCTGTTTTGTTTTTTTGTTTTTCTCCAAGATGGAGTTTCTCCGTGTAGCCCTAACTGTACTGGAACTTGCTGTGTAGACAAGTCTAGCCTTGATCTTAGAGATCTGCTTTTCTTTGCCTCCCAAGTGCTTGGATTAAAGGTATGCTCCACTATACCCTACTTGTCTATAGGAATTTATTGTAATAAAATCTTTGAGGCCTTGTCACAGGATAAGCAATTCTTTAATATTAATGATGTAGGCACTTTTAAAATAGGGATTTTATCCGTGTTGATAAAATTTGGCCTTGGTTGACAGACATTATGATTGTCATGGTGTCACTTCTTCCTGGCCTTAGGGTTCAAGCTGAGGTAGGAGAGCTCAAGTACACTTTGGTTACAGAGTGAGTTCAAAACCAGTTTGTACAAAGTAGTGTATCCTTGTGTCAGGCGAGGTCCAGTGCATTCTGGGCGGTATGGCCATAGATGAGACCTTGCTTCAAAAAGATAAACAGAAAATGCTTGTTTACCATGTGGAAGGCCCTTGAACCAATCCCAGTATTGCAAACACACACAATATTTTACAAGTTGTTGTTTCTGAAGTTACATTGGGATCAACATTGTCAGGGTTCTCTTGAAATAACTTATGTGATGAGAACCCTGCCTGTCAGTGTTTATGTTCCAAACTACTTACAGGGCAAATAAATGGCAGAGTCTGACATAGTCTCAGTCTCAGAGACTGACAGTCTCACAGGAGCAGATTGCTCTAATGTCCGAATGCTATAGATGTCTTCTTAGGTGAGATTGGATTGGGGAAGGAAACTTGGGGCTGTCTTTAAAAGTGTGCTCTGCTTTGCGCCTTCACTGGGCTCCATCTCAGGTGCTGGGAGAAACACACTGTTTGACCTGAGGCTGGCAGAAAGGAAGAACACTATCACATTCTTGTGTAGGCACGGGGGTCTTCCTCTGCAGCTTGTTCTGCAAAGCTGGGCGCTTGATTTCCTTCTCCCTCTGATGAGAGGCTGTCCCATCTTTCTTTTGGTTCAGCTGTCCCTTTCTACGCAGATCCTTTTTTGTTTTCTCCCTTTTCTTTCTTTTTGTACATGAGCACAAAGGACCAAGAATGGATTTCTGTTTGTCTTGTTCTCTCACTGTGGTGATTTTCAGATTCCTGTCCACCTTCTACATGTTTGAAGATCTGCCACATTATGACTGATGATTGTGCTGTGTCTAACATGCTGCTGAATATTTAAAAAACACATTTTTCATATTCAATTAGGTATACAGAGAAAAATGTTAAGATGTAATTTTGATCTTGAAATGCAGTTATGTAGAACTAGAAACGGATATTATCTCTTTAAATGAGACAGCAAGAATAGGTCTGTTGACCATGAATAATTTTTGTCAGTTTTGCTACCCCGGCAGATCCTTCATTAAGCGTTCAGCATTAAATTAAAATAAAACCAGTTTCCAATAGTAATTAACTTGAGTATATCGGGAGGCCATTATTCACATTAAAGTAACCTTTTAATAGCTCTGCCTTTAACTTCACTGCAGGTAATGACTTTAAAGAGCACTTATTAAAAGAGAAATGGTAATGAGCTTTAATAAAGCAGAACAACTTGAAAATTAAGAACCATTTTCTATGGAACAGGATGTGTAGGTGTGACTTCAGTACCACATTAATGCTGCTAGTAATTCTTCATCTAGTCTCTTAATGTTAACAGTGATTGCAAAGGGACAATTGTATTACAAAATTAATTTTGCCATTTTGGGTTAAAATTGTGTTAATATGGAATATTGTGTTTCATATTTTTCAAGGACTCTTACTACTGGGATGGATGAGTTGCTCGCAGTTGTAATTCTGGACCCTTATGCACCTATCTTTAATGAAAATAGTTAAGGTAAATGGGTTAATGAAGGTTGTCTTGAGCCATCTTGGTAGTTCATAGATTAGAAACTTGCCTTAGGAGGTTCTGAGGTGATTAGTAAAATGTCTGTTTTTCTCCTGACGTCCTTTCTTCTAAAGACACCCCATGAAGATCTATTGCTTTCTGATCTTTGTTCTCCTTATTTCCTCTTCACCTCTTTTGGGAAGGCTGGCTGCTTCCTGAATATGTCAGTTTTTAATTGGAGCTCTGATTGAATTAAAGGCTTATTCTTTTTTCTGCTGTTGTTTGTTTTTTGAGATAGACTCTCCATATATAACCCAGGCTGGCCAGGAACTCACAGTCTTCTTACCTCTGCCACCTGAGTGCTGGGATTAAAAATGGCATCACCAGCCCAGCTTTAAGTTCATAAACTTAAGAATTGATATTTCCTAACTGTCCAACTGATTATCTTAAAAAAAAACAATGTCCTTCTGCATTTATTTAACAGTTCAGAGAGTTCAAGGTGAACCAAAATTAGCAATGATAGAAAATTTCTTTCCTATGTTCACCAGACCAAATTGGTGAAGTTTTGATGAATATCATGGCGTGTATCAGGGCTAATGGTGTCAGTATGCACACATATACATAAACATGGGCTGGAGACATGGCTCAGTGGTTAAGAGCACTGTCTGGTCTTCGAAAGGACCCGAGTTCAATTCCCAGCACCCACATGGCAGCTCACAACTGTAACACTAATTCCAAGGGATCTGACACCTTCACACTAATGCACATAAAATTAAAAAAAAAAAAAAGTGTAAAAAAAAAAAAACTGACTGGCATATACATACATATATACAAACACCCGAATACTCCTATGACTGAGAAAATGTACATCTAAAATGTATTTTAAGGAATTAATCAGAAAATTCTTCAAAAATGTGAGATTTTGTTATTTATATGACAGAAATGCTGGAAAACAGCCTAAATGCCCAGTACTAGAGAACTGAGAAAATCTGAGCAGTAGTCTTTGCTTAACAAGTTTTAAATAATGATAAAAATGGTGGCACCTGTGCTACTGCTTGGCCTAGACAGGCTTTTGTAACATAAGTAAAAGCAGGTTATAAAATAGTGTATATATTTTCAAGTTGTGTTAAAATGTTTATATGCGTAGGAAAAAGTATATTAGGATGTGCATAGAATACAGCTTATCACATTTTTATTGATTCGGCAGTTAGTATTCAGATTTCTTTTTCAAAGTGACTGCCTTGCTCTTTTAATTGTGATGATGACAATGAAACAGAGATGATAAAAATGTAAAGTTTAAGAAAAAAAATTTAACCTAATTTTATTTAGAGAAACTGGGTAGGCTTTGCTTAGACAGAGATGAAGCTGCATTTCAAAATAATGAAATGTATATATATATATATATATATATATATATATATTTTTTTTTTTTTGCAAGACAGGTTTTCTCTGTGTAACCGTGACTGTCCTAGAGCTCAGTCTGTAGACCAGGCTGGCCCTGATCTCTGGGATTAAAGGCATGTGCCACCATACCCAGCTGTCAAGTACACTCTTAAGAATTGTTATTAGGCTGGAGAGATAGACCCGCAGGACCTGGGTTTCATTTGCCAGCACCCACAGAGCAGTTCATGGCAGCCTATAACTCCAGCTTTAGGAAATCCTACACCTACGTCTGGCTTCTGAGGGCACTGCATTCAGGTGCACAAATACACAGACATACAATAAAAATTAAAACTACCTCCCTCCCTCTGTATTTGTGTGTCTGCTACTGACATCTTGAACTATTAGATTTTTTTTATTATTACAGATTAAGAAAAACGATAGAGTGCTTGTTTGAACACTGTCCACCCCATCATAAAGTCAACAGATGTTGTGTATAGAGCACAGACTAGTCACTGAGGAAGGGAAGAGGAGGTCCCTGCCTCTAGAAATTGCACAGGTAGCAGTGTCTGCTGTGCTGAGGTCATCCATCTATATCTGTCCCCATCTGTGTCATCTGTGTGTACTGTCGCCCCCCATCCCCAAGGCAGCACATGTTTCTATGATATAGACATTCTTACTCCATGTTGATATTGACCAGGTCTGGGAGAAATTAATTAAGTAGCTTTTCCGTAATCATACCTGCTGTGGGTACATCTTTGAGTCCAGGTTATATGATGTTTGGAGTTTATACTGTTTTAAAAAGAACCACTTGTCTTAAGAGAAATACATTTTTTTAAACTTTTCATTGGTTCTTTGTGAATTTAGCATCCCAGTTTCACTCATCTTCCTCTCTCCTCATACCTGCCCTCCACCCTTGCAACCTCCCCCTAACAACAGATAAGAAAAAAATCTGGTCATGGAAGCTGCAGTGTATCACGGTATGTCCCACAGTATATGCTTCTTTGCTGTCAGATGTTCATTACAATGACTTCTTAGTCTGGTATGAGTTCTCTAGCTCTGCTACTCTATCAATACTGGAACCTCAATGGAACTCCTCTCAGATATTCTGTTGTTGCCCTGTGTCATAGAGATCCTGTAGTTTTGGATCTGTAGGACAGGCCTCTTCATACACTCCAGCAGTTCATGGATGGGGTAGATGCTGGGGTGGGCCAATTTAAAGCCCTGGATATGAGAGTTATCTCCAGCTCTTACAACCTCAAGGCCAGCTCACCAGCAACCCCCACTCCTCCCCCTACCCTCTCCCCTCAGGGCCAGCCCTGCTGCCCAGGTGAGATGCAGGGCTTGGTCCCCTGAGTGTTGCAGCTGGTAAGGGACATGACAAGTTCTCCCTCTCTTATGACCCTGACGCCAGCTCTCCTGCCTGCCACAGATGGTGAGGGAAGAGGGAAGGGAGGAGGGCATCTCTCTCATGGCTGGCTCACTCACACTCATGCTCGCAGGCAGCTAACCCATGACCTCCATACCCAGGGCCAGCTCTACTATGCTGCCCAGATGAGGTTCAGGGCCTGCTTCTCCAAATTCTGGAGCAGGTAAGGGGCAGAGCCAGCTCTCCTTCTCTCATGGCCCCATTGGAGCCAGCTCTAAAGCCTGCCGCTGATGGAGAGAGCAAAAGGGAGGAGAGGTAAAGGAGAAATGTATGTATGTATGTGTGTGTGTATATATATATGCATATATATATACACACACACATACACACACACACATATATATATATACATACACACACACACATGTATAAGAAGGATATAGTGGCGCTTATCTTTAAGTACAACACTTGGGAAGCAGAAGCAGGTGGATCTCTTGAGCTCAAGGTCTACACAGAGAGTTCCAGGACATCCAGGGCTACTTAGAGAGACCCTGTTTAAAAAACAAAAATTGGAAAAAGAAAAATACTTTTTCAATGCTTATTACTTTCTTGTCAAATATACCAAATGCTGGAGTGTAATAGTCTCTAGTTTTTATAACTTATAGCATGAGAACCTTACTAGACTTGACCTTTTCTAGGTCAGCTCTAGAAAAGTACTTGATTCATAAGCCCTGGGTTTTATTTTATTCTTTGAAGCAGGGTCCCACTGGGTATCCCTGGCTGACCTGGGACTTAAGGTAGACCAAGCTGGCCTTGCATTCACAGATATCCACCTGTCTCTGCCTCCCAGTGCTGAGTTTAAAGGCATTTGCCACCACACATCGTCAAAACCCTGGGTTTTACTAGTTATTGTCACTTGCATTCTTTTTCTTCCTTTGTAACTCACACTGATCTCAACTTAGCTTTCTGTGTGACTTTGAATACATCATCATATCCTTTTAAGCTAAAACCAGATGGTAACATGAGGTGTGCTCCATTATTAAAATTATATAATTTTATGAGCCATCATTGTGGGAGTATCTGAAGACCCGTAAGCATTTAGTTTGTTTTTTTTTTTTTTTTTTTTTCCATAATGTACTACTGTAGTCAGGGCCAGGTGTTCATTCATCAGATGTTTATTGTTTGTCAGGCTTCTAGCAGAGTAAGAGGTCCCAGGGGTACACTGATAAGAGGGTACTCCCTGTTCTCAAGGGTCCAGTTGCGAATCTGGCTGGTAAACAAAGATGGAAGGATCTGTAAGTTCAGAGAAAGAGCTGAGTCTAAGATAGGATCTCAGTTGGAGAAGTTCTCCAGTTGCAAGCCTGGATGAGGAGATTCTGGCTAAAATCCTAATGGTTTAATTCTTCAGTGGCTGCCTTGAGTACTCTGCCCCTCTGCGTGGGCATAGACATTTTCCAGCGGAGGGCAAGCCTCTCACGGCTCTCTCATCACAGCCTTACAGGCAGCTGTCTAGCTGAGGGTCCTAGAACCTTCAAAGTTCGACGTGAAGTTTTATGTTAGAGCCCTATCCATGCCTGTTTCCATGTCAACTTCTTTTTCTTCAAAAGCCAACTCAGATGTTGCTTCTTCTATAACATTTTCTCTAGTCACCTAGCAGTGGCTTCTCCTTTACTCCACAGTGCCTGTACCCAGCAGTTCCTCTTCACATTACAAGTCTGTCCATTTCTGTGCTGTGTCCCTCTCCTATTTTTCTCCATCACAGGGTACCCAGCACCGTGCTTAGTAGGAATTGGGAGGGAACAAAGGGACAGCTGGAAATCTACTTGATTCTGTTGATAATAGTAGTGCATACATACTGAAGATTTCCTAGTGTGCCTGGCATAGCTCAGAGTGCTTTGCTATGGATCACCATGGCCCTGTGAGGTAGTACTGTGATAATCCTGAGGACAGGAGTGTGGCTAGGAAGAAGTCAGTCAGCACTCAAACCCAGGCATTGTAGCACTTGAAGTGTTCCTGACCTCTTTTCCACTCCCTATGTGGCAGGCTCCCAGAGGGCTTCCACTTGTTATTGTGAGGTTAATTCTCAGCCAGTTTGTAAGTGGCTCCCACTTTACCCCAGGGGCTTAGCCACAAAGATGGTAATGGCTCCTTCTGCCCTGAGGTTTTTATCAAGTCTTTTTGCCAAGGGAGTATTTGTAGCTCGTGCCATTTAGGAGACAATGAGGTACTTAGGGACAGAGTGCTGCTGTTCTGCTCATGCCAGGATGTTTTATGTCCTGTAGCATTAAAGGGCACATATCTGCTTCCTCTGCTGAGTGATTGAGGGACACAAGTGGGAGTAAGTAACTTCTGCTTGAAAAGATGGGGGTGCTTTACAGACCCATGTTTAAACATTATTAGGAGCTGTAGAAAAAGCAGAAATACACTCAGGTATGGTTTTTGTGTCATATAGGGTCTTTGTATGAAATCAGTAACATCCAAGGAAAGATTGGTTCTAGAAAGTGCTTTCCTTTTTCTGTCCTTCTGTTCCTGCAGCTTGTGCCCCTGTCATCATCTGGCAGACTTAGAATCATTCATGCCCTTGTGTTAGGTCTTACCACACCTATTTACGGAACCGATTCTAAGTTGTCCTCTGACTCACTGTATCCTATGTCATAGCGGCCAGATCCTTCCCAGCCCCCCCCCCCACCAAACACACAAGCACACTCACTTACTCACTCACTCACTCACTCACTCACTCACTCACTCACTCGCTCTAACCTTTTCCAGTGCACTTTTATACTTTTTTGTTGTTGTTGTTTTGTTTGTCCGTTTTGAGACAGATCTATGTAGCCCTGGCTGTCCTAGCACTCACTACCTAGACCAGGCTGGTCTCAGACTCATAGAGATCTGCCTGCCTGCTTCTGCCTACTACTGGGAATGAAGGTGTGTGCCACCATGCTCAACTTTCATCATACCTTTGTGTCTTAGTGTTTTTAACATGAAGTTTTTGGTTTTTTTTTTCCTGTCTTTTTCATTTTTGATCTCTTCCATACATCCCTTTTTTGGTAGCTTTTGTCTGTCTGGGTGTGGCACCTGTTGCTGGAATGGGAATGGTATTTCAGCCTCTGCCTGGCTGAGAGCAGCAGTGTTCTCAGAGCGCATCTCCTTCCCTGTTGTTCAGCAGCCGTTCCCTTGGTTTCTTTTGACACAAATCATCAGAGGAGGGAGACTTGGGAGGAGTGCCCTTGTGGCCTCTGCCATGGAGTGCGTGTTCTGCAGGGGAAGGTACCTCAATGCAGCAGCTGTTCCTGCACAGAAGGCACAGCTGATGCCAGGAGGTCAGACAGGTGCCAAACTAAACTGGAGTCTGGCTAACTTTTCACTGAGTTGCATGTGTGAGCGAATGCAGACGTGCCTTCTAAAAGTTTAATGAAAAAAATCTATCAAGCCCCATGGATACAGATATGAGTATCTCTGTGTTCTGAAATAACTTGCAAACTAGTAAGTCTGCATTCTAAAGTAAAGAACTGAGAACGTTTTGTATTAAAGCTGCAGCTTGAAGTCAGAATCTCACGGGTTTTTTTCGTTGTTTTTTTATTTATTTATTTTTAAGTAATACATGCTAAATCATCTTTGTGTCAGTGAGCATAGAAAGGAGTTGGAATTTTGCATTTTTTTCTCACCTGTAAATTTTTCTAGTTCATACATAACGCAAGTAGCAGTAAGACTACATTTCTTCTAGCACATGCTCCAAAGTTTAGATATTTCTTTTGCAGACAATAGTCTGTGGGGAGGCAAAATCGAGGAGTGTCTGAGCAAGCAACAGAGCACAGTCTTGCTCAGTTGCACGAAAGAGCTACTTAGCTGAGCGTGTTGAGTCTGACTGACTTTTCACCAAATAGCAGTTGGGAAACATAGAGAAAAAAAGGTGGTTGGGGCACAAGGGGACCTCAGTGGTTGATCGTGCCTAGCTTATAAAGTATTGGGAGTTGTCACCTTCTGACAGGTGGCTTGTGCCACTAGTGATGTTTGAGGTGAGTGGGGCTGCTCTTAAGTTCCTGACTTTTACTGTAGGTAGATATTTAAGAATACCTGGTAAACCTGAGACTAGAATTAACAGACACACACTGCCTGACTTCATGGCAGTAGTAGGTAATATTGCTGGAAAATAGTGGAAGAAGAGTTTGAATTAGGACCAAGGGGAATGGATTAGACATCAGGGTGCTTAGTCAGAGAAAGGTGCTAATCAGAGAAAGAGTGACAGTTTATTCAGAGGTTGTGCTCATGAACAGCAGAGGGCTGCCCTTCAGAAGATGTAGATTACGTCCCTATGTTTTTTTGTTTTTTTTTGTTTTGTTTTGTTTTTTTTTTTCTGCTAAACCTTCAGATAAACTCAATGGGAGGCTCTCTTTTCCTCACCTGGAAACCGTGAGGTGAGTAAGGTGTAGTTGCCGAGGACATCACAAAGGTAAAGCAGAGAGCAGAGCTCAGTGAGCACCTTCAGGAGTCAGCAGCTTCTAGAGCACCGCATTATTAAGCATTATGGCTTTCCAGGCTTTGACTCCTTATCTTCCTGTGTGAAGCAGTATCAGGATCATATTGTAGGGAGAAATGTAAAACAGACGTAACCTCACCAGTCCGTACTCAGTTTGCTTAAAGAAAATGGGAGGGTGCCTCTGTGTAATGTTCATTTGCCTAGTTAGAAAGGAACTGAAATCATAATGGTTTCTGTGGGATTTTTCTTCTTCTTACCTTGTAAGAAATGTATTCATATGTTTTCTAAGACTCCCTTGCAAGTCTAATTTAGTGGCAAGAATCACCATTATTGCTAAATTTATTACAGGTTCACCTCTTTTCCCTGAGTGACTCATTATTGAGTCCTGGAAATGAAACTGTGTTTTTGTTTAGGAGGAGGAGGAGGTGATGAGGGAGAACTTGGGGATGACTTTTAAATAAGAGAACTTTGTATTATATTTATCTGTCTGGAGGCAATAAATCTGCTTCAGCAGATTAAATACAGACTTCTTTATAAAGCCCTGTTTTCTCAAACCTCTTATCAACAGCACTTGGCAGTAATCACACCTATGGAAACTTGTAATTTTCCTCAAGGAGGTGACACTGACAGAATTAAAAATGAAGGCACCCCCCTGAAAAGCAAGTTCATTACAAATTAACAGTGGTCTTAGCAAAGCAGTGGGCTAAGGCGTGTCAAATAGCGATATGGATAAAGAAACCCAGCATTTTAAACTGTCAGAGCTGGGAGCAGGGCTAGCCTGAGAACAAATTAATCACATATTGTCAAGGCAAAGTTGCATCAAATTAACACATCGGATTCCAGCATATTAATGTTAGAATGCTTTCACCTGATTATTACTGCAAACCATTGCCACTCTTTGAATGCAAAGATATAATTAAATTGCTAAATAGAAAGTGCATATAATATCTCCACATGCATTTAGGATGCATGAGCTGAAAAGTGCACATCCTAGGAAGTGACAGGTTCTATTTGTAGGGAGAAAACTTTAGTTTTTCCCCCTTTTATTTACTTGAGAGTACTAGAGTATGAAATTGGAAAAGTTAGTTATGTTTTTCATATCCTATATGAGTTAGATGAAATACAGGTTTAATTTAACTGATTTGCTACACTAGCTATGAGTCCATAATTACTTCTGCATTTTTCTGGAAGAGAAATAGGAAAATGTTGCACAGTGGTTCTTTACAAAATTGCCCCTAGCATAGATTTGTCATCGGAGTGCCTCAGAGAAACTAGATTGGCTGTTCTGACAACTGTCTTTTACATAAGGGTTACATTCCACTCTGCTTTATCTAGTATGTGTTTTATTACGTTTACAGGGAGAATTCAAGTTGAGGCCATCTCTGGTTTTGACCTTTCTGATCAGGGAGGCAGCCTAGCAAAAAGAACTTCCTTTTTATTAGTCTCTGCTCATCCTTGGACCAGGCCTTCTAGCTTGCTGTCTCTTTCATCCATATTGAGGATTGATTATCCCTCAGTCCTCCACCATCTTTTTCTATCTATGAAATCTTTTATAAAACTTAACTTCTTTCATGAACTCTCCTTCAACAACCACTTTGTACTTATAGACTGTTTTTTCAGTTCTGGGAACATATGTTCTTGTCTTTAATAATGTCCCCTTAGCAACCAAAGGGCTTATGTTGTGTGTGGGGCCAGGGGGTGGTATATGCTCGTATGTATTTCTGTGTGTATACATGGAAACCAGAGTAGAAGGTCAGTTGTCATTCTGTGTCACTCTCTGCCTAGTTGCTTTGAGATAGGAATTATCACTGAACCTGGAGCCAGATTGGCAGCCAGTAATACCCAGCGAGTCTCCTCTCTGTGGCACCTTCACCCATGTGCCCAGCCCCCCCCCCCCCCCCCCCCCCTGGCAGTAGGGTTACAACCATGCACCAAGCATGTTCAGCATTTTTTATATTGATTTATGTCAAACTGGAGAGCCATTTGTGCAGTATGGTAAACTGTAGGAGAATGTTCATTGCTGTCAACAATTTAAATGAGAGCATGGTGATTGGCTGAACACACAGTGGAAGGCAGAAATGTAGGTGAAATAGCAGGCTTGTAACATTGGCAAAGCCAGGGACCAATATCATGACACACCAAATGATCCTTGCAGTTGGTTACCGAATCGTTTTGGTAGAAAGTTGTGATGGAGAACGGGAGGGAAAGATGAAGCCTAACCTAATAGTACCTAAAGGAAAAGGTGTAAACTTATAAGCAGTTGTTGTTAGCTTAGTCTGATTCAGCAGAGCCAGATAGTTGGAAGAAGACCATTCATTTCTACGATACTTGTTTAGCCCTTCACATATCCCAGATGAAGTTAATGCTGAATGAGATAGACACAGCCCTGACTCTAACAGTGTTTGTGACTTTAAGGGAACTACATAATGATATGATGTGATGAGCCAGAAGAGACTTTCATGAAGCTGAGTTCCTGAAAGATCACTGATTTGGACTGAGGAACAACATGCCCAAAATCTCGTCTTGAAGGTTGAAAAGGAGGGTCTTTGCTGGCTCTTGAGGGTAATTCTACTGCTCTTAGGCAGTAGAAATGCTGATAAAAACTGTGAGGCAAAAGATCCCTGTTAGTGTGAACAAGTTGAGTGTACCTGGAACACAGGTAGAAGCCAGAAGTAAAGCTTGACAGAAGGGTTTGTATTTGTTCTGCTACATGAAGTAGGCAAGTGACACCTGAATAAGTTACTGTTGTTCCTGGTAGGGAAAGCAGAGAATGTAGTGTGAGGAACGCATTTTGAGTAGATGTTTATAACTGTCAATAGCCTGTTCGGCAAGAGTCACCCAGAAGCTAGAGAGTGGAACCAGGCAGGGTATAGATTAGACAGAGTCCATTCAGGGAAGAGAAGACAGCAAGATCCAAGCCATGCTTGTAAGTAGTTGACAGTTCTCAGGTAGAAGAGCTCCAAGGCTGGCCATACCCTTGGAATAGCTATCACCTTTCAGGAGTAACCGTTCATTCAGTTATTGGCCACTTGTAGAAACAGCACAATAGAAGAACACTAATTCCCTAGCTTGGCATCACAATACAAGGCTGTTCCACTGCTTTGGCAAAGGAGTCCATCATCTGTGAAGTGATAAACCACATGATTTGTGAAGGGCAGAGACTTGGACCAGCTCTTGCATTACTGCAGAGTCAAAGTTCCTGGGCCCTTGACTGCTGCCTGGAATTGACTGGTGCTTCTGTTTCTACCATGTCAGGATCTGTGTCTTCGTTCAGTCCAGGTTCAGTGCTACCTTCAACTTTCTTCTGTCCTACTTTCCTGTAAAGAGAGTTTGTAAGCTCAGGCCCACAAGCTAATTTTGATAATTCATGTTATTTGAAAAGGTTAAGAAATTAAGTATGTTGCAAAAGTCGTATTTATTGTAATCCAAAGACATCTAAAATATTTTTTTTTTTTTTTGTATTATGGCTGGCCCTGCCTCGCATGAATATTTGGGAGTGAACCATCCCTACATTTTCATATTCTTTATTATTAGAATATACTAATTATACATAATGATAAGTTTCACTATGACATTTTCATACATATATTCTGTATTTTGGCCATATTTACACCTGTAACTTTTCTTGGCCCTGTAACTCCCACTTAGTCTACTTTGTCATCTCAATTATTTCTGTTTTTTTTTTTTTCTCTTTTTAAAAAGAAAATTATATTCATGTGTATGTTTCCCTATCCGTTTATCCATAGGTAATATTTCAATTGTTTCTGAAATATTGGCTCTTGAGGGTAATGTTATAATGAACATGGGTGTTCATTAACATAAAAGATAGCCGGAAGCAGTGTTTCTAGATTATGTGCTAACTCATTTTTCAGGTTTTTTTGCGGGGGGGTGTTGTTGTTTTTTTTGGAGCTTCTGCATTATTTTCCATTGCAAACACAGGTGTACATTCCCAGCAGCAGTACAGAGTCCCATTTTCTCTGTGTTCTTGCCAACACTGTTTCTCCCTCTCTCCTTTGTGTGCTTCCTTTCTATTGGACCTTCCTAACAGAAGGTTTTAATTTGCAGCCCTCTCATGTCATGTCCTTATCATCTGTGTGTCTTTGGAGAGATGTCTATCCAAGTCCTTTGTCCTTTTGAAAATTGGATAAGGGTTTGCTGCTTTATTGGTTTGAGTTGTAGCTGCTCTTTATATATTCTGGATATTGACCCCTAGTGGCCTAGAAGCAGCTTCTGTTACAGGACGGTGTCTTGCTCTCTTGATTGTTCCTTTCCTGTAGCGAGTTTTGATTTGATGTAGTCCATTATCTGTTTTCACTGTTGCTGCCTGTGCTTTTATGATCAATCCAATGTCATGAAGCTTAGGCCTTCTGTTATCTCAGGGAATTTTACAGTTTTAATTTCAGATGTAGGCCTTTAATGCATCATGAGTTAATTTTTATTTATCATCTTAAATAAGGATCCAACCTCAGTTTTCTCACGTGAATATCTGTTCCCAGAATGATTTGCTGGTGAGACACATTCTTGTCTTATAGGCCTTATAATGGAGCATAATGTGATATTGAGAATTATGTCCTACATAGTAGTCATTTGACTTTTCTCGATATCTGCACAGTGAAGCTTTTTATTTAGAATGACCTTTTCTCCACATTGTCACACACCACCTGCCTCGTCTCTGTCATAGCTTTGTAGATATTTTTCTCTACCCAAAATGCTTTCCGTTACTGATTTAACCCATACAGGATCTCTCCTGATGCTGATAGCTCACTCCATTGGGATTATATACTTAAGTATCTTTTTGTTTGATTACCTGTTTGCCTGTTTTGAGACAGGGAGACTCATTATTTCACTCAGGCTGGCCTGGAGGTCCAGAAAGATCTGCCTGCCTCTACTTCCTCAGTGCTGGATTTAGAGGGATGGTCATCTTACCCTGCTGTTTGTGTATCTTTGAATTTTAAGAATGAAAGCTGAAGAATGAAAAACTGGATGGTGTTTATTATAACCTCACCTTTCACTGTTGCTCCTGCCACCCAGTAGCCACTTAGTAAGATTATAACTAAACAGGCCACCGTTGACAATAAAATGATAAAACTGTAAATGATGGAAGGCAGCAAAGTCTCAGTTTTACATATAATTTGCTGATCTTCTGTCTCCCTCGTACTGACATTAGGCAGTGTATTGGCCTTCCAGAGTCTCTTCTGATTCCAGCAGGGATGCCAGTCACATAGGAATTGTTGGCCAGGCCTTCCCAGGGCTTCCTTTTCAGAACACATACCATTAGCTCTTCAACCCCGTTATGTGCATAGTCTAAGTGAGGATGAGGAATGTTGCCACAACAGTCAAGTGAAGCAAAGATCGCTGGTCCAGCCTCTCCGGTGTGCCCTAGCTCCAGCAGTTTGTCTTCCATTGAAGGACAGACATTCCCACCCTACTCTCTTCTAGCTTCATTATTTTCACCCCTGTAACTGGGAAGATTATTAGACCGGGTCATCTATCTGTTCTTATGGTTTGTGGAAGGAATGATAGTATTTTGAAAAACCATCCTCGGCCTGGCATGGTGGTGCACAACTTTAATCCCAGCACTCAGGAGGCAGAGGCAGGTAGATCTTCGTGAGTTTGAGGCCAGCTTGGTCTTTAAAGCAAGTCCGGGTCAGCCAGAGCTACACGAAAAACCCTGTCTCAAAAAAAAAACAAAAAAAGAAAGGGGGGATAAAAGGAAGAAAAAGCATCCTCATTTTATTAAGGAAATGAAAAAATAATTTTTACATGATGCTTATAAAAAGTGAAGCCTTTTTGTGGTGACACCCTCAGGAGGCTTGGGTGGGGTGAGCCCAGCTGCTGGGGTTAAGAATGTACCGCAGCTTTGTTTGCTCTAGCTCCCCTGCCTACTCTGTGTAGGCAAATCATTTCTCCAAGTTGTAGTTGCTCTTCCTAAGAAAGTTTAAATTACATCACTTATAAATTACTTATTTACAAGTGATGGCTATGCAGTGTGGCACTCGTGTGGATGCAGAGGCCAGCCTGCTGGACCTGATTCTCTCCTCCCCTATGTGGGTTCCAGGGACTAAACTTAGGTCAGGCCTGCGGCAAGTGCTTTTATTTACTAAGCCATCTTGCCAGCCCTAATTATTTTTTGTTGTTGTTCAGTTGTAAAAGGGATATCATGATAGCACCTCCTTTATAAGATTATCCTGAGAATGTAAATAGATAAGCAAAAAGCTTTTGTGATGCTGTTAAGAATTCCATGCCAGCTAGTAACCATGACTTCCCTGATCTGACTTAGGAACCTTGAAAGTTACATGGAGAAATCGGGAAAATGGAATTAGATAGAGCCACTTTATTATTGATGAATCAGACCTGTAGAATTAATCTGGTTTCCTTAATACCTCCCTTGTCTACCGAGCCCAGACCACCTGTGTATGCTAGAAATTTCTGTGATGCTGGAGTTGTTTTGAGTATGTACTGTCCACTGGGATCTACCAGCTAAGTGGGACTGTTCAGCCATTGACATGTGACTAGTGAATTATGGAATTAAGGTTTAAATGTTTTATAGTGTTTCAGATGTGTGTAACTAATGGAACTTAGCATTGCAGTCTCAGATAGTGCAGGTCTAGACACAGCATGACTGTGCCAAGGGAAGACTGGCTTTGCAGAGGAGACAGACTTAACTAGACTTGCTGTCTCCTACCCTTCCCATGCCAGTAATGGGGTCAGAGAGAGCTGAACCCCCAGACCTGCTTCTTGAAGGCTGCTGAGGCCCTGACCCCACTGTGCTGAGCACACAGAAGCAGCTGCTGAGGTGGCACTTGTGAGGGGCTGGAGCAGGTGATCTGTGCCAGGCTGCTTACTCTTCCTGGTACTGCTCTGTCCAGTATTTCTAAAAGCACAGGAAGCCTCATTTTATTCGTTTATGGCTAAAATATGGAACCCTGGGGCTAAAAACACTGGTTCCCTTTCCTGTGTAGTGACTAATATGTATTTCCCTAAAAGTAAAATTTCAGTTTTCAGCCCTTGGTGATAAAATGTGCTTGTGTTCTGTCATGTCATTGGATGGGATGTCCCGTGTGTTGTCAGATTCAGCAAAGACAAAATTTAAAACTACATTGAACTATTTTAGCCCAGAAGTAAGGATACTAAGTGGCAAAGGTGGAAAGTTTGAGGCTGGCCCGCCAAAGGAAGGGTTCCCTAAGCCTTTGCCCTGCTTCTCTCGTCCCATTTTTGAGGTAACTATTGAGGCATGAAGTCTGGGGTCAGTTTATGAAAATTCAGATGCCACCTTGCAGTGTGTCTCCTCTTTCTCATCTTTTGAGTGGCATTAAACACTACACAAATTCTAGGTGGCCTGTGTTTGTAGAGAACCAGGTTGATGTTCCTTTTGAAACTTTGCCCAGATCGCACCTTGCGTCACAGCAACATTGGTGAACAGAATATGGAATAATCTTGTTAGTTTCACAGGAGGGGTATCCTGTTGTCTATGAGTCACTATTATTAAAGCCTGGAATGGTAATATCTGGGAGTAACATCCTTCATTTTGGAATTTTAAAAGTTATAGCCTCTTTTCCTTTAAGAATAAACAGTATTTATACCTCCAGACTTATCAGGTATCAGAAAGACAGTTGCCTAAAAGTGTCTCCACAGTTATGGAGTCTGAGCAGTCATGTTAGAGCCTGTGACTCATGCAATGAGGGGAGATCACTGTTACTGTGTCCTTTAGCCAACCAGAGGAGTTGCTTAGCCTGGGGTATATAAAAACACCAAGGCATTCTTCCTAAACTTTATCTGACTTTATTCGGTTCAGCTGATAGAAACGTCCTTGAAAATAGTTCTGATTTTGGAAGGCATTATCCTGAGTATTTTAGATACATTTTCTCCATTATCCTCTCACACCTCTGAGATACAGCTCTGTACCTCACTTTTCTCTCTTTATTTGGGTTGCTATTACATGCTTGGCTGTGTTCAGATGGATTAAGTGAGAATCATACCCATGTTAAGTCAATTATTGTTTTGTTATTACTATTTTTGGTTTTAGGTTTTCAGTACAAATTTAAAATTATTTAATGATTTTAAAAGATTTATTTTTATGTGTGTGCACATGTGTGTGTCTGTCTGTGTGTATACCTGTAGAGGCTAGAAGCGGCGGTTCTGAACCACCCTACATGGGTGCTGGGAACTGACCTCGGGTCCTCTAGAAAAGCAGCAAATGCTTTTAACTTCTGGGCTGTCGCTTCAGCCTCCCACAGTATTTATCCTCACTGTCAGTGGTGTGTGTGTTCTCTCTTTTCACTTTTACATTGGCTCTAGGGATCTAACCCAGGTTGCTAGGCTCATGTAGCAAGTGCCTTTACCCTCTCAGCCATCTCACCAGCCTCACAATACTTTTCTCTCTCTCTCTCTTTATGGCTCAAGAACATAAAAAGATATTAAGTAGCAAAAAGTCTCACTCTATATAATGTAATTATGTATTTCTCTCCTTTTATACACAATGTTGTGTCTGTGTGTCTTTTTGATGGTAGAGTGGATCCCCCAGCCTTGTATGTGGGAATAGTAAATGGTGCTCTGTCGACAAAGCTGCAACTTATACCTAATTAGGGAATAAGTCTGAGTCCGCACCCAAAGAGCCTCTTATCCCTTTACATAGCTACATAGTATTCTATTGTGTCCAGGCAATATAATTTATTTAACCAGTTTCCTGTTGATTGAGGTTTGAGCTGTTTCTAGTCTTTCCTCATTACAGATAGTATTGTGGTGAATAATCTTAGACAGCTTGTACATATGCAATTATAAATGTAGGATAAAATTCAAAAATAAGAATTTCGGGGCTGGAGGGGATATGCATTTGTCATTTTTGTAAGCATTACCAAATTGCTGTCTACAGGGGCTGCCTGATCTTCATAGCTTTGCCACAGAATTTATCAAATGTTTGTATTTTTGCCAGAAAAATTAGTCTATGTAGTTTAAATTTACATTTCTATTATGAGTGAAGTTGGACTCCTTTTAACTTAAGAACATTGACAAATTTGTGAACTTCCTAGATATACAGGGTTCCTGAAGGTTTTCTTTCCTCTAGATACTCTTTATATATGAGGCAGATTAGCTGAGTGTATTGGGTCTTTGCTCATGGATTTATTTTTTGATCTATTATACATTAATATTTTCATAGTAAAATATTATTTTCCTTATAGCTTCTATATTTTGTGTTAATTAATGTAAAAGGTTTATCAAATGTTTTGTTTATTTAAGTTTATTCCTATATATTTTTCTGCTGTTAAAAATAGGCTCTTTGTCTTTTAAGTTTTTTGTATGTGTTTCTTTTCTGAACCAGTTTTTAGTAGTATTTTTAAAAATGTGTTTTTGTAGGATTTTAATATACTATGTATAGGAATACTGTTAGCACGTAGCAATATACAGCAGAAAGCAGTGGTGTTTTGCCTCTTTCCTTATCTGTGTCCCTGTGCCTACTGCTTGTTAGTGATGATAAACATCCACCACCATCAGGTGACCTACAAGTTGGCATGTAGCGAATGTTAATTCTCTAAGTTACAACATGTAAAGATCTCTGCAATGAAGCTAGCCAGTGCCATGCCAGGCAGAGAGCATTGTGATAAGGGCCTAGGTAGCAGTGTCCTCTGAAGCCTTCTGCGTGGTGCTTTCCACAGTGCTCATGAGAGGCTATGTGAAGTAGGCATTTGTTTATTGCTGTTTCAAAGGTTGTTGTTGGAAAAACATCATATGGGATGTGAGCTTTGAGTGACTGGATTTTTTTTTTTTTTTTAACGTTTGAAATCACTTGGTATCTGTTGTTTTCCTCTGTGGAAGCATCTCCTGCTTGACAGTAAACAGAAGATACACATTTGTTTTCTACTGTAAACAAGTTGCCTTTCATTTAGTATAGATCAACATCCATCCATCCATCATCCATCCATCCATCCATCCATCCATCTGTCCATGATTTTTTGAGATAGTGTTTCTCTCTGTGTAGTCCTGGCTGTCCTGGAATCACTGTAGATTAGGCTGGCCTCCCAAGTGCTGAGTGCTGGGATTAAAGGCATTTGCCATCACTAGCCAGCTAGATCAGCATTTTAATTATCAATTGAAATTAGTTTAAGGATTTTTAGAACTTCAGTTAAATGTAAGATTATTCTTTTGTTGTTATTGTCATCTTCTTTCCCTCCCTCATTCTGGGTCTTGACCCTATCAGGAGTCTACTATTGAGCTGTACTTCCAGCCCAGCACAGTTGGTTGCCTAGAATGCAGGGACTTCTTTGGAATTATCTTGAAGGGTTGCTTCATACTGATCAGTGAAAAAATGATTCATTTGTAAATATTTTTTGTTTAAAAAATGTGCTTAAAGGTGTTGAATAGCTATAGAAACATGTTTTAAAAATACACACAGTATAAATAGTCCTACAATAATCACTCATCTATTTTCTGACCGCTGTGAGAGAAAGAATATTACTTTTGAAGGCCCCTCTGGCTCCTTTTCCACTTACAGCTGTCTTTAGCTCTCTTGCTGCTTATGCTTTTATTATTAGGTATTTGTATCCCTGAACAGTTCTCCAACATTTACCTAAAGGAATTATGCTAGGAGTGTGCTCGTGTAGCTTTTTTCTGGCAGTATGATGGTCCAGAGATCCATATGTACAGCAGTAGTTTATTCATTCTCCTTGTTGTCTGCACTTACTGCACTTCCTTATGCATCTCACTGTTGGACACCTGGGCTATTTCCAGATAGTAACTACTGGAAGCAACACGTTTATAGACATGTCACCTGGGTAAGAATTAATAGAAGCAGAGGCTCACAAACATTTGGACCACAAAGTCACATATGAAAAATATATTTTATATCCTGTTTTACTATTTTGTATAATGTATGTGTGTGTGTGATAAACAGGAACAAAAATTTTAAGGAAGAATATTTATGCTTATTAATTGGGAATACACGCTGAGTTTTAAAATTTGTTAATCTTTTATTTAAAAATTGTTGGTGGGGCTGGCAGGATGATTCAGGGAGGAAAAGCATTTGCTCCCAAGCCTGATGACCTGAGCTTGATTCTTAGAACCCATGTAGCCGAACAAAAAAAATTAAAGAACTGCGCCCCTCAAGCTGACCACTGACCCCCATTTCTGCTTTGGTGCAAGTGTATCGTCAGACACTGCATGTCTGTTGTGCACACATGTATATGCAGATAAAACATCTAAACATATAAAAAATAAATCTCTTAATTTTTTGTTTATTTTACATAGGTTTTTGAAGATAATTATCTTTACCAGTTTGAACATGCTCATCTCTCCATTTAAGGAATTTATAAAGTCTTTCATAACGTTACGTGATTTTTCTTCATGGAAGCCTTAATATATTTTTTTAAATTTGATTTATATATACCACCCATCTACACATAGACACACATATCATAAATACTTCTCTTGAGATAGAGTTTTGCTAGGTAGGCCAGGCTGGGTTAAAACTCTTGAGCCTCCAGCTTAACCCTCCTAAGTGCCACGATTATAGGCGATGGACACCATGCTCAGCTTGTTAGTATTATATTATCTTCTTAGTAGCTTCAGATTCAGTGTGACTTCCTGTTCGTTGCTAATGCATAGAAATGCAGTTGTTATTTTCCACATTGATTTAGCTTCAAGACCTTAATAAACTCTTTAATAGTTTTAATTTTTCCATATTTTATTTTCTCTGGAATCAGCAATTTTTAAATAATGATAGCTACTCTTCCCACCCCAATCTTGTTCTTGTATATCTTTTTCTTGCTTTGCAGAGCTGGCCGAGCACTCCAAAACTGCACTGAAAAGAGACACATTGAATATTTTTTTTAAAGATTTATTTATTATAAATATATGCTTGCTCGCCAGAAGAGGGCACCAGATCTCATTATAGATGGTTGTGAGCCACCATGTGGTTGCTGGGAATCGAAATCAAAGGACCTTTGAAAGAGCAGCTGATGCTCTTAACCTCTGAGCCACCTCTCCAGCCTGAATGTTTAATTATTAACTCCAATGTTTGCTATTTTGGTGGACGGTCCATGTTGAGTTAAGGAAAATCCTTTGAGTTTCTAGTTTACCCATTAATAATTACTTTTAAAGCCATGAGTGAATTTTGAATGTGTTGTGTGCTATTCCAGTGTTTGTGTAGGTTATATTGTGTAGACTTTTCTTCTTTCATCTCTTAATATGATTGATTACATTATTTCATTTTCTTGTATTAAAACAGCACTGGTGAGATAAACTGAACCTTGGTCATTAAGTATCCTAGTTTTATATAAAGTGGTCTTGGTTACTTTTCCTCCTCTACTTCCCCCCATCCCTACCCAGGGTCTTGATTTGTAGCTTAGCTGTCCTCAAACTTAACATCTTCCTTCTGAATACTGGGATGATTTGCTGGTATGTTCTTTAAAACGTAAGTTCTTTGTTCTCAGGAATATTTGACATATAATTATTTGTATGCTTAGGTTTGAGCCAGGTATAATAGCACACAACTGTAGTTAAAGCTATATAGAGAAGTTAAGGGGATCCCTTGAACTGAGGAATTGAGACCAGCTGGAGTTAAGTCTCAAAGAAAAGGAGGAAGGGAAGGGAAACCAAAAGCAGAATCAGGTAGGGAAAGAAATACCCATGGTGCAATCACAGGAAGATTTCTGGGAAGCAGTGTGAGGCTCAGGTGAGGGACCCTGGCCTCCGTATTCTGGTGTCTGACCTAACTTTGGGTGTTACCTACACTAAGAAGGATGTAAGACTTTGGTCAGGTTGGTTTTGTTAGCCAGCTCAATTCTAGGAAAGGACTAGCAGCCAACAGCTGTCAGCCAGCATCATTCCTGGCACTTAGGAGATGTGCCTTCATTCCCAAAGAGTCTGGATGGTATAACAGCATCTATGCCTGTCCACTCTTAAATGCTGCTTGAGTTTACTTTTCTCATATTTTCTTAGACCACACTTTCAGGCCTGTATATCAGGCCTTATTTTAGAGGTGTATGTGAAACTTGTAAGTAAATCTAGTAGAAAGAACATCAGTTTCCATTTCTGCAGCTGACCTTGAAGAGCACAGCTGATAATCATTTCTCTTCAAGTGTCTGTTCTGGTCCTTGTAACCTTGGCTAGCACTTTTGCTGGTCCAGGATGCTCTTGTGGCAAAATGACCTTATCCTTTTTTCCTTGATGATCTAAGGCTCTGTTTGCTTTGCTCTGGCTGTGGCTGCTTCGTTTGCACATTTACCATCATAATTAGGTAAAGGGTAATAAAACATGCCCTCTTCTCAAGTACTGAAGAGATTTCTATGTTCCTTTCTACCTCAGTTGTATATTGGGAGTCCTGTGTTCTCTTATGAGTCATTTCCTCCTGTCAGGATAGTGGTTCCTCTTTCGCCTGTGGTCCCTTGTCATGAAGAGCTTGGGCAGCTGCAGTTACTTTAACATTTATTGGAGCTTTTGCTGTGTCTCCTGGAGGAAGCCTATTATCCCCTTGGAAACCAGGCTCCTGCCATCAAAGGGCCCCAGGGTATAAGAACAAGAAACACAGATGCTTTAAGTGGGTCATAGGGAGTGATAGTGAGTGGGACCATTCTTTCTTTTCTCTCAGCTCCTAGAATTACATATTTTGTCTCCTGGAAACATAGTATGTAATAGTTATTTTTAGTCTAACCTGTTGCCGCCTGGCCTCAAAGGGTGTTGTTTCTGAACTAGGGTCATATCTTTATCTTCAAAGGGTTGTTCAGTCTCTCTCTCGGGTACCCAGCTTTTGGGTAGTATAGGTGTGTTATGTCAAGAGGATTCCCCAGCTGTATGCTTCTCCATGCCTTTCTTGGTCTTCAGAGTTACACAGTATTCTTTTATCTTACTCCTGGTAAAGAATTTCAAGACAGTGTTGTTTGTTTAAGCATTTCTGTCAGAAAGGTAAATCAGTGTTTGAATATGTATCAGTGGGCATGGGAGTCAGCACCATCAGCGTGTCACCAACAAACTGGTTGATCTACCCGAGAGATTGTACAGCATTGAGGAATCAGTATTGGTTTCTGTTGCTGGGAAGGTAGGCATTTGATAGTGGGAAATGGCAGTATTGACTGTGATGAGAGAACATGTTGGTAGCCCATAGATAGCCCATCCTTTTTACCTCAGACGATATTGTGTGCCCAGTGTGCCAGCACTGGGAGGTCTGTGCAGAGGGTAGCTGAAGTTAGATGAAATTCATTTTGAGGTCCCAAGACCACTCATTAGTTCACTGATTTGCTGGAAGGACTCAGGACCCAGCACCTATCACCCTCAAGTCTTTGTTGCAACACAGTGAAAGAATACGCAGCACCATGGGGGGGGGAGGGACAGGATGCCCAAAGTAGTCTAGACAAAGCCAGGTGCTGTCTACTTCTCTGAGCAGACAGAGAGTGATGTTTCTTAAAGATAGTTGGCTGGTTTTGGAGTACTGTCTGCAGTTGAGGAACATGGCATCCCTGCTCCTTTGGGTCAAAAAGAGTTCCCTTTTTCTATGCCCAAGGATGCTTATCCTCTTCCACAGGGACTTCAAGGATAGGTAGGTATTCACATTGTCCCCAATTCAAAAAGTAACCAGAATTCTGCAAGTACCTTATTGAAAAAGAGGCACAGATGGCTTTCTGGTGGGACACATAAAGTCACCAGGGAGGCAGAGATACATAACTGCTGCCATTCCTTAGGAAGTAAAGCTGAGGCTTTCCTCCCGTGCTTTGCTGCAGCTGGCCAAAATCTAATTCTCTGCAGCCGCTTAGTTGGGCATCTTATCGGGTACAGGAGGGCTTACATTGCCTGCGTCCATTCTAACCTTTTGCTCTTTGTTTTTCAAATGTCCAGAGAGAAGCGACATACATCTTAATCATTGTCTTTGTGTGTTTCTCTTGGCACTACTATTGTCACTTTGGTTTTCAGTAGAGGAAATTGGCTTGTTTGAAACGTTTGTCTTAATCCTCTATGGAAATATCAGTTTACAGGAAGGTTAAAGCAGCTCGTTTGGGTTCCTCCCAGAGTCTCTGCTGCAATTGTTGCAAAGGAAACCCCAGGGAAGCCCCTGAGCAGGGCTTCAGGAGAGCAGGGGCTATTGAGACGCCAGCGCTGCTGATGCTTTATCAGGTGCTGTCTGGAGAGCAGAAGGAATGGTTTGCATGTAGTGTCTGTGCTTTCCAGTCGAGCAGACATCTCCTTTATCTTTGTTGGGGGAGGGTTGCATACCTCAGAGGCAGCCCAAGAATCCTTAAATTCGAGTATGATTGCTTTTAGTATCTTACATTGGCTTTGAAAGCTTGATGTTGGGTTTTGTCTGATTTGAATTCTTACTGCCCTTTGTTTGGGACAGGGTCTCACTGTGTAGTTGTGCCTGGTTTAGAGCTCACTGTGTCGAACAGACTAGGCTTAAACTCCTAAATACTGAGTTAAATGTCCCACCACTCCCAGCTTCCTAGTGTCAGTGCCATTTTCCTCTCTTTTTTACCCTGTATATCAAAGGATTCAGGAAGTAAGCGAGGAAAACATAAATAGAAAACCAGACAAGAAACTTTGCTGCCTTTGTCATAGCCAAAAGAGTTGCCTGCGGCATTTGGGAGCACAGCAGCTATTTGGTGAAAACTTTAGGCTTTTTCTTGGGAACTGTTTTGTTTGTTTGTTTGTTTGTTTGTTTGTTTGTTTCTGAATAGCACTGTGGCCAGAGAGGAGCATTATACTAGAGTGACCCAGCTGCAGTGGAACTATTTGCTTGTGTTGTTCTGTCACTCACTGCTGGTGCTGTCTGAAACCTTGCCCTTCCTGAGGCCCATTGATACCTCTGCCAAAGACTCACAAGAGCCAAAGACTGATTTGTAAGTCATTTGCTGTTTGTCTTCACACAGCTTTATTAAAGTACAGAATAAGTAGTGTTGTATGTGGGGAGGGAGTTGAAGTGATGGCTGAGAATGAAGGCTCTGTAGTTAGTTCCAGGTTTGCACCTCACCTTTACCATTGCTTACCTTAAGCAGGGTACTTCGTTTCTACAGACTTCTTGCCAAGTAGGAAGAATGTGACTCTACCTCAGTGAGCTATTTTGAGATTTTTTACATAGTCTTGTGTATGTCATTCACGGGATAGTAGGACCCATAGCAGTGTTTAATAAACAGCTACTGTATTGTTATAAGCAGAAACAGGCTTTTAAGAACATCTTTGTATATTGGCTATCTTTCTTTGATAGGAGTGAAATTCATTCTGCTTTTGAGAATTTTCATCATTCCTCCAGCTCACTCATAATAAGTGATTGTCTCAGTCTCTGTAATATTGCCATATGAAATTAGAGTCTTTGTAAGTCATAAATGATTGAATGCCAGCAGTTTTGTGTGATTCAACTTAATAATCTAGATGCTGTTGAATGTCTGTTGCCTGCTACAATGTGTTTATGCTTTTCTCTCTCGTACTGGTGTCCCTGTGCAGCATGCACTGTTGTTCATACCATTTGTGAATGGGGAAACTGAGGATTAGGAGGGTAGACAGACTGTCCTTAGGCTATATACTAGTAAGTAGTGAAGCCAGAGTTCTAAGGCAAGTCTGTTGAATCCCAAGCCCGGTCAGCACCTTTTCAGTTTCTGTACCATGGAGAATCTCACAAGCATCTTCCTCTCTGTCTGGAGTTAGACACTTGTTTCTTTCGCCTCTGTTGCAGATGGCCTGGGTTTGTCTGGCTCTCTGAAGCACAGCATCTGCAGGCGTATGTTCAGTCTGCTTGGGTCTTTCTTCAAGTGGGTTCTCACTGACTCAGGACATTCTCATGGCTGCTGCTTTTAGCATCTTCAGGAATGTACTGGGACTGTGTCTCAGTTTTCTTGGAATTACTAAGGATAGATGCAAAATCCCGTACAGGAGGGTTGGGGCGGGGGAGGGCTTAAGAATTTTCTGGGTCTGCCTTGGTTCAGGGCAGGTCTTTCCTTCTGCCCATCACTTCCTCCTCTCATGTTTCGAAATGCTGCTAAAGCCAAGGAGTGCAGCCCTTTTGATAGGGTAGTGTGCATTTCCTAGTGAAGGCTTCCTTTCTCCCTCTGTAATGAATTTTAAGATTGGAAGCCTCCCACTGTATTTCCTGAAGGAAATCAGGTTCTTGATAAATTCCTGTTTGATTTTCTTTTCTGGCCCTAAAAAGTATTTCTCAGTTTAATTTGCTTTCAGAAGAATTATTATCTTTTAAAATATGCTACTAAAACAACAATGGTTGAATTCCAGTCAATCTCAAAATAGAGTGACCTCAGTCTTTAATAGAACTTGTAAGTAATTGCTTAATATCCAAATTCAAGATTCATGGTTTGGGAAAACTGCCTTGACCTCGAAGTCTCCCCAGGTAGGCGCCATCTCCCCAGCGCCTTCGCCTGCTCCTGAGCAGTGCTGGTGAAGCCTCTTGTGTTTGCAGCTGAGTCCTTTGTTGTCTCATTGTTTCCTTTAGGGTAAAAGAATAATTAAGGGGAACATCTTTTCTGAGCAGCTGGAGCCAAATTCCAGCTGACTACAGCACCTGCAAAGATGGCACCTCTGCCTCTGGGTGGCAGGGTGGGATGCCAGCCGTGAGTCACAACAATGGGCACCAAAGTGCAGTGACGTGGACATGCTACACAGCTCCTGCCCTTCTGTGAGCTTCACACGGCAGGAATACCACTGAATGCAAAGTGTCTGTTTTAGACTAATTAGTGGGATGATTTGTGAAATGGTGGCTATTTATTTAATTAATCACTAGCACAAAGCCATAAAACCCATATTTTAAAAATCCCTGTTAGTTTGCCATGTGGTTAATAGATTGGAGCACATTAAAAAGTGACATGGTGATGTATTAGAAATGTTCCACCTAAGATTCCTTCAGGAAGGAGCAGAAGCTGTCTGTGTCAGATGCTGAGATGGAACCTGCGAGGATTGACCTTCTGAGGTTCAGACGTTGGTAACAGCATTTGTCTGCTAAATAGCATCTGGATTAGAATAGCTCTTCCTGGAATATTCCAAACAAAAGAATTTTGTAAAATAACTCAAAATATTTGGAGTGAAGTTAATTTTGTAATGTTTCTCAATGATAAGGACCTAAAATTTTCTATAAATACTCTGTTGTTCAAGCATAGGAATATACCTTATAATATTGGTCTTTTGTTTCTATTTGTGGGTAAAGAGGCTACTTAAATAACAGGATACTAAATGCAAAACATTTTTGTCGTAGCTGTCGGGCTATATTGTTTGACTCTGGTATTGTTTTCTGTCAAATGGGAGCAAGGATAATTGTACTTGCTCAGTCTCAGCTCAGGTGAATTGATCAAGAGATGACACTGGCATTAAAAGTGAGAATAAATGACTTTAATTGTAAGAAACAATGGGTTGCCTTTATATATTCAAAGTTCTAGTTGATTTTTACTATCAACTAGACCCAAGCAAGCACACAAACACATTAAATAGTATTTGAACCTAAGTGTGGCATCTGTGCTTAATGAAACACTAAGTGTTTCATTCCTATTCACATACAGATTATTGAAGCAGTCAGGATTAGAATGTTGTGCAATATGTCAGGGCCATGGGCTCAGTCCTCAGCACCGGGGAGGAAAATCAAAGTGATCAGTGTTCCTGCTAAGAAGCAAGCTTACCTACAGTGAAGTCTGTTCCATGAAGTCCTGCAGTTGTGTGTGAGAATGTGCAGCTCAGGGGATGTCTGTAGAGGAAACTGTCCAGCTCTTGGGCCTGTGCTTCTCTGTATGTTGCATAATTCCCTGCTCTGTGAGAAGGGGAGCTGGAATAAAACATGAGTATGTTAATACAGCCTGGAGCTGATGTGGTGATGATGATTACAATGCAGAGAAAGCATTTCTCATAACCGCTATTGCCTACTGGAGCTTTTGAAACATCTGGACTTTTAATTGAAAAATAGTATGGTGCTGTGCAAGGCAGACATGCTAAGTGAAGTCACTCATTTAGAATACAAAAATATGGATAAAGTGTTTTAGTTACACTGTATTTAAGTATTCATACTTTGTTATGCTTTATATAACAGGGAGTTAGTGGGTTAAATTTTCATATATAGAGACAGTCTAAAATGAGATAAATTAAGTGAAAGCATTAGTAGAATTTTTCCACTGAAACCAGTGAACAGTCTGCTCTAGAAGGGTGTGTACTTTTACATCATTTGGGACCTTTTAAAGAAGCAAAGACTTCAGGTGTTAGGTTTTGGTTTTGTGTTTTAAAAGAAGTAGCCTCAAGTTGAGTTGTTAACACTTAATACTGTTACATTCCTTTCCTTTTATTGCAATCATATCTTGGGTTTTTTTGTTCTGTTTTCTTAAAAAAATGTTTCCTGCCATAATGGTAAATGGTTCTAATGGCAGCATTATTGCCCAATAAACCAAAGCCTTCTCCACCTCTGGGGCAGGTTATCAGAGTCTGCCCAGGAGAGCAGAAGAGCTGGTGAAGGGCGTGCAATTAACCTTTGTCCTGCCTTCCAGCAGGGGAACTGACCCAGCAGCCTTCCGAGGAAATCCAATTTAATTTAAAATGAATTTGAAAAGACAAATTAGCCATATCTATTTTAATAAGATAAAAATCCAACTCTGCCAGTGTCTGGTTTAGTTAGGACCTCAAAGGAGATCAGACTGACTGGGCCTCAGGATGAGCATGAAGAAATGCCAGGGGGCTCAGATAGACACTCTGGAGACCCAAGTGACCAGTTACTTTTCAGTGTCTGCAAGCAAGCAAGTCTAGGCTGCCCCTTGCTGCTGAGGATTGCAACCTGAGAAGCACTGTGGCCTCCCCAAGCGTCCAGCCTGGGTAGAGGTGATGCCATATGCTGCTGGCCCTCCGCTCTGGAGGCCAAATTGTTATTTTCCTCCCTGGATAAGAACACGATGGGGTACTGCCACCTGAGTACCAGGCTTACTAACACAAAGACCTCACAATTTCAGATTTTGTCTTTTTGTCCTAGAGTGGCTATCCCTGTGGCCTGTGAGTTAATATTGACTGCTGCTTCTAAAAACTGAAGAGTGTACTACCAGCTTTTTAAGGAGCCATATAGTTTTTTGCGTTTAGCCCTGGAAACATAGGGTTACCAAGCTCCTCTGTGTGCCCAACAGCAAGGAGACCTGAGGCCTCTCCACTCTGAGGCAGCCCTTCCTCTGTCCCTCTTCCTCCCTTTCCAATGGCAACCCCTAGTTTTGAAGATGGGGCTGCAGCATTTGTACCCTTTGCTAGATATTTTGTGCTTCAGTTGTGAGATTCACCCAGGTATAGGGTGAATATGCTCTGGGAAGGAGGACTTAACACGGTCTCCTCAGGAATTTGGAGCAGCCTACATAACAATAGTCCTCAACTCCAAGACAGTCTTCAGTGGACTTTGGAGGGAATTAAATGAGATAATGTATGGCAAATACTGGGACGCTGGAGAGATGCCCAATAGGTGGTGGTAAGCAGTGGCAGAGAGCTAGAGGAGAGCACAAAGGTCTGTACACAGTAAAGTCTGAATCCTTACTGCCTGGTGGCTGACTCAGTTTGTGCATTCCCTGATTTCACAGAGTGGCAGGCAGGCAGAGTGTCTTACTGCTCATTTTTTTGTTTCATTATTTGGAGACAGGGTCTCACTATGAGTCTGGGAGGCCTGGAAATCACTGTAGAGGCCACCTGGCCTCAAACTTGCAGTGATACTCCTGCCTCTGCCTCCACACTAGCACATTTGTTTATCTTTCAAGTGCTCAGGACTAACTGTCTTTAGTGCTCATGGATCCTACTCTCCCCTTATTTTTAAAAATGAAGTTTCCTTCTCTTGCTCCTTTTCCCTCAGTTTCTGCCCAGGAGGCTGGTGAAGGCTTAGTAGAGTGTTAGATACTGCTTTGCAGTTACAAAGTTTATGTGTAACTCCAAGCAATTCTTTTAGCATTATTCTAGATATACAATAATAATTTGCTTTCTCTCTCTCTCTTCTAATTCTATTTCTGTGCATTTACAAAGTGTTAAATGAAAATCTTCAATTGACCATTTGTGTTTGTATTTTCCTATGGAAAAAGCATAGTGTGTTTTGGTTGACGAGTTGTAGGTTCTTTGTGTGACTTTTTTTTTTTTTTAAACACGGAGCAGACCTACCCAGATCTCACGTATGCATTTTGAAGATTAAAGTAAATGGCATAATTGGAGAAATGTAAGGCTATTTATTTCCATTTTGTCTGAAGTTTTTACATTGTTTGCTAGGAGGTGCGTTGGGGACTTGAATTAATTATAATTACTGAAGAGACATACAGTGATTGAGCAAATAAAGTAGTAAGCTCATTTATGTCAGGGCTGTCTAATTATAGCCCAACTTTGAATAAGCAGTATGTGCCTGAAAGATTAATTTTAAAAGGTTTTTAGAACTTACTAAATAATGATTCAGTGAAATGTTTGAATTCTATCATTGAAGAACATCAGATATTACAGTGATGAAGCAGGCATGAGTCTAACGCTGCACAAAAATGTGTGGATCTTCAAGACCAGTAAAATCAAGGAAACAATATAATTTTAAAGTGAAGACTTACATTAAAGAATTTTATGTTTAATCAACTGAAAACTCTACAAGGAAAAAAAATGTATCTTGATTATTTCCTTCACTGTCTTTGCATTTCTGCTCAGAAATGTTTCACTGTCTCTGAAATACAGTTGTCCCTGGGGTAATTGGGAGGGTTGTGTCAAAGTTCCCCTGTAGTTGAGGACTGTGGTGATGGCCAGTTATAACCTTGCCAGATCTCCATAATGGAGCCAAGCATGCATTCTCTGTTAAGTTTTAATATTGAAAGTTGGGGTTAAATCTTAAAAAGGTTCATTATACTATGAAAACTGATAGTTTAAAACGTGTAACTCTTCTTTATGGTCTTAAAAAACTATTTTTACTTTTAAAGCTTATTGATTTTATAATACATATGATTTAATAATAACAAGGTTGCTAAACTTATGCTAGGTGGTGGGGCTTAGTTCATGCAAAACCTTTCCCTGATATTATCATAATTATGGAAGCCATTGTTTATGTAATTAAGTGCAAAGTACTGTGTAGCATTTAATGATCAAAGAATCCCACAATGGCTATGAAAATTCAAAATGGACACTTTCCAGGCTGTAAAGATGACTTTAAGATTGCTGGATTGCACTTGTGTGAGCACACATCCTAGGACATGCTGTAACCATCTCTAGTCAGATGAGAGCAGAATGCCATGGCTTTTCTTCACAAATGACTGAGAGGGAAACTTTTTCCCTGTTGCCTGTGCCTCCCCTTGGGTAGAGGGATCCTTTGTCCAAAAATCTGCTTGGCCTGAGCAGCAGCTTATACCACAATAAGAAGGATCACTGACTGTAAGAGTTGCAGGAGCAGAGCTCCTTCAGCAGAAATGCTAGCATCAACTCAAGGCCTCTGCACAGAGCTCTACTCCAGCCTCAGAAAGCCCTGGCACAGGCTTCAGTTTTGCTTTAGGCTGCATTATTTTAAAATAGATGTTCTCATCTATACTTTACAACTGAGGAACCTTGACTTTGAGAGACTTGCATGTAGTTGCACAGCTCAAAGCTGCCAGGCCCAAAGTCCAAACCAGTCCTTTTGCGTCTGCACTGAGGGGCCTAGCACCATAGGCAGGATGATTCCAGCAGTAGCATGGTAGACACTGATGCTATCGGGAAGTGTGTTCTGTATTAAGCTTGAAGAAAATGACTGCCGTTCCTGTTACAGTCTGAATAGCCTTTCAGTTTATCCCTCATGCTTCCCCCAATCATTGTGAAATGTTTAACCTATATTTGAAAATGAATGGCTGCTATTTTTCCACTTGATATATATTTTTTAATTTGTGTTTTATTGTCCTTTAATCCCAGTACTTCAGAGGCAGAGGTAGGCAGATCTCTGTGAGCTTGAGGGTGGCTGGTCTAGATAGCTAGCTCCAGGCTAGCTAGGCCTACATAATAAGACCTTGTCTAGAAAAAAAAAAAAAAACAACAACAACGAACTATTATTTTTATTGTTGTTGTTGTTATGTGTTGTGGGGATCCCGTGGGTGTCACAGCATGTGTATGAAGGTCGGAGGACAACTTCCAGGAATTGGTTCTGTCCCTCAGTCATAGTTCCCAGGATCAAAGAGGCAGGTTGCCAGGTTATGAAACAAGCACCTGTTCCCATTGAGTTATCTCACTGGCCTTCATTTGCTAATTTAAGGAGTTATTTGAGTTCATCGCTCAAACCACATGGTATAACTCAACGTTTTTAAAACAGTAGTGCTACCCGTGCCCCCCAGGATCAGAGCATCAGAATATTTTCAGTAGAGAATATTTTTCCTGAGAGCAACAACCTCCTAGTTCCCTCTAGTACTATCAATTGACATTTGCTGTAATGTTACAGTTTTTCTGTCTGTCTTGTTCTTTTATAAGGGTTGCAGTTTGTTGTCCTCTACAGCACTTAGCAGCTCTGGTGGCATTGGGATTTTTGTTTGGTTTGGTTTTGTGTTTTGAGTTTTGGTCATAGGTGTGGAAAGGTTGGGGGATGCTGTAAGCAGAAGTACATTTGTTCAGATGTCATTAGGCTAGAACTAAGATCAGTGGGCAAACTCTGCAGCAAGATTTTACCCAATAGAAACATTTAGACATCAACACTGTCCCTGGGAGTGAGGCAGGGGGCTTAATGTAGCAGGTGGCAGGGCCACATCAGTGTAGGTCTTCAGGAGAGACTGTGGGGTACCACGTTTTGAGGGCATATTAAAGGGGGATGCCCAGAAGGTGTCTAAGAGTTTCAAGTGAATAAAAAAGCTTTTAAATCTGTGATTATAAAGTAAGAAAACATATAGCAAACATAGTGGACAGTGAGCATTTTGTGAACCTTTACTGTGGGTCAGACAGAGAAGCGAATCCTTTTATGTGTAATCTTATCAGGCCTTCTCTACAACCCCATGAGGGAAGGCTGTTACTATCCGTGCTTTTAAAATCCTGTGTGTGTATGTTGTGTGTTCTCCTGCACAGGTTGACTCAGGTTCCTTCCTCTGTTGCCTTTCATTTTATTTACTTTTTTAATGAACAATTTTCTTAAGACAAGCTTTCTCCCTAAACAACGGCACTCAGCAGTGGCTGGTTAGCTGGCCATGTGGCGCTATGCCATTATGCCCGACTTTCTGTTGCTGTTTATGTACAGTGGGGTCCCACTCTAATAGCTTTGGATAACCTGGAGCTTGCTTGTAGACCAGACTGGCCTTGGACTCACAGAGGGGCTGCCTGCTTTTATCTCCCAAGTGCAGGGATTAAAGCTGTGTGCCACCACACCTGGCCCAGTGCCTAGCTTCTTACATGGGTTCTGGACATCCAAACTCAGGTCCTCATTTTTTGTGGATGAGGAAGTCATGATATAAAAAGCTTAAGTTGCTGAAGATAAGACTGTATTGGCGTTGTGTGCAGGTGTGAGTTACAGCTCATGCTCTTCACCACCACACTGTGCTGCTTCCCAGCTCCTGTTTCGATGGCAAGGATCCGAGAAGTACCCAGATCAGAACCTGACCTTCTTAAAGAAGGAGTGACAGTTGACGTTTTTGATAATAAAAGCTTAATGGAACCAAGGTTGGTGATTCAGAGGGAATTAATGAGATTTTGTCAATTTTATTTTAAGCTTGTCAGAAAATACAGTGTCCAGTGACAAACTGTAGAAATGTTTTTGACAAATTAACTTGACTTCAGGTGCCAGATCAGGGAAATGTTAATTTAATAGCCTTTAAGCGGTCCAGATTTATTGAGGGTTAAGATAGCAGTACAAAGCCAACTTCATAGCTCTGAATGGATTTGTCATAGAATTTTATACAAAATCTATTCATATTCATTGCTACTATTTTGAATGTAAAAAAAAAGTGTGTTCATTTTCTGAGCCCATTAAATTTTGGTGTTTGGAAGTTAACATCCATTATATAGAGCCTCTTTATTTCTCACAATTAGATAATCTGGTTTATGCTGGATTTGCTTTGAAAATACTACTTCTCTTCAAATGAAAGCCACTAATTATCCTCAGAGAAGTAAGCATTTGAGTGTACCAAATCTCACCTTGCTATCACCTCCTTGGCACCTAGAGAGCACACATCCTCTGTCCTGGTTGAAGTTAGGGAGAAAGGTGTGAGTAGAAAGGCTGGGCAGCCATTGCTTACACACAACCTTTCCTTTCAAAGGCTACAAATAACCCGTTTATCAATTTGTATTGTTACATTGACTAGATACGCTGATACATTTATTTCTGCATTAAAACTACATACAATGATCTGCTTGTGCAGTTGTGACTAATAGAGTAATGTTGCCTGCTTTTTGTCTCTTTTAATTGCAGAAGCCAAGCTGCCTGTCCTTTCTGTTTCCTTTCTTTGCAGAGAAATTGAGCGCATAGCAACAGTTTGGAACTCTGTTACTCAATTTATTATTGGCAACATTGATGTTAAGTAGCCCTGCTAACTGAGCCTTATGTTCATAAGTCTTAGTTCAGTTGATTCACTTGATATGGTAGCTCCTACTTGAAAATCATTTTAAGCAGGCATGTAGCACAAGCTTATAATCCTAGCAGGGTGCTGGAAGCAAAGGTAGGAAGATCACATGTTTGAGGCCAGCAAGACCTACATAGCAGGTTCCTAGCCAGGCACGGCTATATAGTGGGACCCTGTCTACAAAGGGAGTCAGGGGCCAGGCTCTCAAAGATAGCTTAACAGTTAAGAGCACTGGCTACTCTCCCAGAGGACCTAGGTTTGATTCCAAGTAGGTTCTATGTTGATCGGGCAGGCTTTGAACTTGCAGAGTTCTGCCTGCTTCTGTCTCCTTCGTGTTGGAATTAAAGGCCACACCTACTTTAACATAAAATTAATTTTCAAAAAGATTATTTGAAAGTGAGCTGCATCTATTCTTTCTGCTTCCTCTATTTTGGGAACTATAAAGTATATAAATTAGTTTTCTGATAGGCAGTAGATACATAGGTTATATATTTAGGCTATATATTATTTTAGTTAATGAGACACATGTAGGCAATAACACATTATATGAATGGACTAATACATCATGTTCAGTGTTGTATGTTTCAGTTAGTACGTATTTACATTTTGTGTGATAAATTATTTTAAGCTGCATTTTTTTAGATCAGAAAAGCTAATTATTAGATTATTAATTGGATAGCATATGGTTCGTAATGTTGATATTCTCTTGATATGCTTGAAAACACATTCAAGAGAATGAGCTTTTCCAGTGTAATGTAAGACTACAATAGACTAGAAAGACTGTTGTACATACAATAGTCTCATACATACAAAGACTTATATCCCTTGACCCAGTAAGGTACACCTGTAATATGTGCGTATTTATATCAAAGAATGCTTCTGAGAATACAGCTTACAACAGTGAGATGTTAAAAATATTCAGCTCTGTAATCTGTGGTGTAATGAAGTATTTTAAATTACTATTCCTCACCTGCTATGTGTCAGGTCCTGTGTTATATGTGCAAGAGACATTCAGAGAAGAGAGTGGCCTGGAGTAACAGAGGTAGCGAGTTTAGGTGGATAAGAACCCTGGACTTCTGCTGTACTTCAGGCCCAAGGAACATACAGAAATTGGTGGGATGCAGTTGTTTTCTTCCTGTAATTCACAGGTGAATGGGTGAAGAAGAAAGGAGAGTTATATACAGAAAACAGTGAATTATAAGGTTGTAAAAGTCAAGTTGCAAAAAAAAAAAAAAAAAGTCAAGTTGCCAGGAAGCAGAGGAAAGGCAGTTATTTTGGACTTTCCTTTCTTGGAAGAGGAGATGTTTGAGTTAAAGGACAGAGGAAAGCCTGCATTCCTTGGTTAATAATTGTTTGTGGGTGTGATGTGTGTGAGACCGGTACCTTGTATTTGCTTATCCCTGTGAGAAAGTGGAGATTCTGGAAGGTGCAGTTACTTGTTGATGTCTAAGGTTAGCTGAGAGTCAGAGCCGGGACTCAAAGCTGGGCACAGCTGATCCCGAGTCTGTACTCTGAATTGTTGCTCTGTGTGTTGTAGAAGTGAGGCATTGGTACTGGTTGTCTGGGTTATTAGCTGCCATGCTGAGGCAGGAATGCAATCACCGAGTGGATAAAAACAGTGGGTTTCTGATTAGCGTTATCTGTGGTTTTAGGGAAAACTTATTATTGGCAGGAAAAGGGTAAGGTTGCGGAAAGGTGGGCTTTCTGAAGTAAAGACACTTGGAACACTGCTGAGAAATGATGCAACCTCATCAAAGCCAGTGCCACAAGGAGAGGAAGAAAAAAGTTTGAGACATTTCAGGACCAGTGGTGTCAAAGAGAGGGTAAGACAATCGTGGCAGTTCTTAGCCTGTGTGATCCAGTCACCTAGTAGGTGCAGAAAGCCACAGATTACAGGAGAGCTGACACACAGAGAACTGGCTAAGGAAGCACAGGGGCTTTGTTTTCCTTCCCTGGCTTGGGTTGTTCTGGGGAACATGGGTCAGCTTCACATTTGTTGACTGACAGTCATTATTTAAAAAATAAGATTACGTTACATATTTAGAACTCACTTGTTTATGTGTGTGTGTATTTGTGTGTGCCACAGTGCTCTCGGGATAATTTCACAGAGTCCATTCTTTTTTACTAGGTGGGCACCAGTCATCAGGTTTTGACAGCAAGTGCCTTTACCTGCTGAAATATCTCACCTGCTAGATTCATTGCTTTTGATTTCTCTTTAATAAAAATTATTTTAACTCAAAAAATTATTTAACCCTGGGCCTTGCCAATGCTAGGGCAGTGCTACCATGGAGCTGTAGACCCAGCCCACATAATATATCCCTGGTAAATGTTTGCTCAATGCCCAAACATGGGCTGCATTTCCAAAATGGAGCTTCATGCGTTTAAGCCTTGATCAGGAGTTACTCTTGCTTTCTTTAGCTCCTTTGTTGTTGTTGTTATTGTTTGTAACTATAGTATTTTGATTCTAATTGTAAACATAGTGTTCATTATAGAAAATATGAAGCAAAAGTTTAAAATCACTCATAAGATCACCATGTCTTGAGGAACCTCTGCCCCACCCCTGTTTTGCTGATTTTAAACACAGCGAGCAGCTTCTCTGTAGATGCATAGTTCTCTGTCAGGAGCATGAATGTTTTCCTACCTGAGATGCCTTACCAACCTCTTCCAGTGTGACTGCCTTGGCCTTTCTTGGCAGCCTTTAGTTTTCCCTTCTTAGAGTGATCACTCCAGTATAGTGTGGACCAGTGCAGGCCAGGAAACTGCAGAGGGTCTGCTCAGCACCACATTTATTAGACTTGATCTTCAGATCCCAGAATGTGTTATAGTGGGTATGTGTTGAATGCATGAGAGAAGAGAAGGATACAGCTGACCCTGGTCCCTGTGAAGCCCTCCCTTGTGCTCTAATTGTGGCTTCATTGCCCCAGTCCTGTACTGGGGAGCATACAAATTGCTGTGCAGTAAAGCTGTGTGACATGGTCTTTGTTTATTGCTAGTTGCTTTTTAATAGTTGGATGTTGGGCCTCTGGAATATTGCTTTCTTGATGTGTGATGAATACTTTTAATCCTTTGGTCACCTTATTTTTTTTTAAGTTAATTACTTTCTATTATGTCGATGGATTGTTTTATGTTTTAGATAATTTTCTCTAAATCTTGCAACACAGGGACTCTCAGATCGAGCTCGCTGCCACCACCTGGAGCTTTTTCAGAAGCACTTCCTCATTAAAATAGATAATTTCAGGGTTTATACAAGGCACTTTCCCAAGATAGAATTGGGAAATTGAAATGATAAAGCACTTCACTCATTTACTAAGCATCTCTGTGTTTATTCTGATTTCATATGGAATGAGCAGGGTTAAGGGACATTAACAGCTGCTGGGTCTCCTAACCAACAGTGACGTCCTGCAGTTAGGATCAGAGGGGGCTCTGGGAGTCTTACTCCTTACTGTCTTCTTCCCTCAGATCTAGATCTGTCTGTAGGAGGCCACTCAAGGCAGAGTTTCTCTTGTGTTTATGAGGACAGAGGGAAAGAAAGAAGGTGAGCTGCAGAGAGTCGGGTTAGTGGCACTTGGACTGACGAAGAGGTATTCAGAACAGTGGTTTTGAAGTCATAGTGGCTCAGGTTGAGCTATGGTTCTTCCATGTGTCTGTGGTACAGTGAGTAGGACACTATCCTCAGAAGCCTGAGTTTTCTCTGCTGGGATATAAGGGTAGAGCTCTCAGAGTTAAGCTGAGAAATAATGAGATAGAGCCGAAGTGATAAAGAAATGTCTGTTCTTACTAGTATAATCAGGGTTCCTTTTAGAGCTTCAGCTTGTGTACTAGCACTTTAGGCCCCGTGTGATCATGAAGTCAAAATGGATCTGAAGTCAAAAGTATCTAGTAAGCTGCTCTGCGCTTAGGAGCTATGTTGCAGTTTGTAAAGCAGATTAGCATTGTCTTCCCCTGTGGATCTCCACATGTTGAGGTGTCAGCCCTGTGGCCCCTCAGCTATAGTTCTGCAGAAGGAGGAATAAGTGAGGCTAAAAAGGGAAAGCACTAGGCTAGCAGGATGGCACAGTGAGGGAAAAGGAAGAGCAGTAAAAGCAGTAGACTGGGTCTACAAAGGAAGGTATATGAGCCAGAACCCCCAACCCCACCCATGTGTTAGTCAGGATTCTCTAAAGCAACAGAACTGGTGTGGTGTGGTGTGGTATGGTGTGGTGTGGTGTGGTGTGGTGTGGGTGGCGTGGCGTGTGTGGTGTGGTGTGTGTGCTGTGGCGTGTGTGGTGTGGTGTGGTGTGTGTGTGTGTGTGTGTGTGTGTGTGTGTGTGTGTGTGTGTGTAGGGATTTACTAGAGTGGGTTACAGGCTGTGTCAGTAGTTGTTCAGTCCACAAGACTATATGTCTCAACAATCCCTGCCATTTGAGCCTAAGAGGTTCCTGGAGAATGTCTTTTTTTCAGTCTTCTTTGGAGTCTGGGTCAGCAACAATGGTAATAGACTTGCCAGAAGGATGAAGGCAAGCTGGCCAAAAGCAGCACTTCCATCTTTCATGACCTTTTATGTGGTCTACCACCAGAAGTAGCCCAGAATTAAGGTAAGTCTTCCCATCAGAATCCAATTATCCAATTAAGAAGAATCCCTCAGCCAGGCAATGGTAGTGTACACCTTTAATCCCAGCACTCAGCTAGTTCTAGGACAGCCAGTGCTACACGTGAAAACCCTGTCTCAATGAACAAACCAAAAAAAAAAAAAAAGAAAATCCCTCAAAGGTATACTCAGCAGTCTGGGTTTTAGTTCCAGGTTCCAGTTGTAGCCAAGTTGACAACCAATACTTCACAACCCTCCAGAAAAAAGTTGCATTATTATTAGTTCTCCCTCTGCCTGCCTCAGTGTCAACACACTTGCTGGAGAAGCTTTGCTTAGCCATTGCAGTTATTATTTCTAAGCGGAAGAGCATGCAGGAGTGTGTGTGTGTGTGTGTGTGTGTGTGTGTGTGTGTGTGTGTGTGCGCGCGCGCATATTTAGGCCATTCAGCAGTGTTTTATTTGTTCATTTGACATTTAGTGTGAGTGGGGATACAATTCTGCCATGCCAGCCAGGCAGACCTCAGATTCAGGGGCTTAAGGATCCTCCTACCAATTACCTGGGGTTGCAGACAGTTGCCAGCATGTCTTGGCTAACAGATTCCTTTGTGGGGGCAGGAAGGGACACAGGGGGATCTTCAGTGTGCCAGATACACTGCTAGGCATTGTGTATGGAGCAGGAATCAAAAAGACAATGTCACTGCTCTGGTGGGAAGGGAATGCACTAAAGATGAACATAAATAAAGGTGTAATCTTAAACTGTTAAGTGATACAAAGGAAATGAGCAGGGTACCTGTGGGAGAGAAACAGAGAGGGGCTTCTTTTATAGCAGCATCAGTGAAGCATGTGTGAGCAAGAGTCCGGAGTTGAAGCTCCGTCATCAAGCCTCATGAAGTCTTATCATTATCATTTTACATGTGAGGAACAGAAAGCCACAGAGACTTAGGTACATGGCAAAGAGCACATAATAAAGGATGGCAAGTGATGAAGCAGAGCCTTCTAGATATATATATAGTCTGTAGTACCCAGTAAGGTCTTCAAAGTGAGAGACGCAGACAAGGTAAACACAGATGTGTGTCCAGGCACACACCCCAGGAGCACTTCCAGGCCAAGGTTGGTAAGCCCTGGTCAGGCAGGGAAGTTGGCATTGGGTGGTGATGGAGCGGTGGGTGGGTACCAGATCGATCAGACAGTATTGTGAGAGTGTAGACTATTCACTATCATTTACTCAGTAGACAAACGGGTAAGAGGCTTGTAATATGATGGCTTTTAGTGTTGAGTCTCCTTCCCTCATACTGCAAATTAAAACCAGGATGTGCTTATAGTAGAGGAACACTTCTACTACTAGTGTGTCTGTGGGGGAAGTGTGTGTGTACATATGTGTGTGCAGATACAATTTGTAATTAACTTTACACAGTGGCAACTTAGTGTCTCCTCTGTGTCTGGGACTTACATTAGGAAAGATGGCATGCAGCATCCTTTCTTGTATTGTTGGCTACTTGTTTATCTTCTCCAGAGAAATGTCTGCTCAAATCCTTTGCTAGTACGATTTTAAAGAAGCCAGTGCTTAATTCAAAGTCACAAAGACTTATCCTACAATGAGTTTTATGATTTTACCTCTTACATTTGGATCTTTGTGTATGCTATGAGTAGGAATGCAAATTCATCCTTTGCATGTTGCTTTCTGGTCATCCCACTGCCATTGTCTGAAAGGACTATTCTTCCCCTTTAAAGCACAGTTTTGCAGTAGCTGTCTTTGAACTTTCTAATGGGGTAGAAAGACAGAAGAAAGAAGAAAGATCTGGGGCACGAGCAGCTGGTATGGTGGTGGCATCACTTGCTGCAGTGAGGTGGCTGCTGCGCGACGCGGGGTAGGAAGGAATGGGGGACAGTAAAGCACATCAGTATAAACTTGAGTTGTCAGTGCACTTTTCTCTTCACGATGTATTGGACATGTTTGTGGGTGAGTAAGACTGTGAGCCAAGAAGGCCACGCTCTGGTCGCTGGTGAGGAAGGGGCATGGCCAGAGCTGCTTAGAGCAGAACAGGAGAAGGTGCTGCTGCTTGATTTGGGTGGTTTGGGACTCATTGGAACAGTTTGGTTTTTTTTTTTTTTTTTTTTTTTTTCAAGAAAAGAGGAAATAATAGTTTGGGGGTGTTAGCTGTAGCAAGACTACCTGCATGGCCTCCTGACCATGAGGATTTGGGGATTATGAAAAAGAAGACTGAAGAGCAGGGCATGGTGGTGTATTTAGAATGCAGCTAAGGCATGGGGAACAACGTGGGAGGTAGAGAAACAAAGAGAAGAAAGGAAGGAGGAGTACATAGAAGAAGGAAGAGTTTAAAAAAAAAAGTCCTGTTTTAAGAGAATGGCAGAGGAACCATGCCCTCCTCAGACAGCAGCTTTTGCTTAAGGCACAGAAGTAGAATGTTTGAAAAAGCAGCTTGGTTATGTTGCTGACTAGTGTGGTACTTCATAGAGCAGAAAGGAGAGTGCAGAGAGAGGAGGGCTGAGTATATGGCGAGGATCAGGGGTGCATAGAGTAGTGCAGGTTGAGCAGTAATAGAAAACGAGGCACCCTTGAACTGTGTGGCACTTAGGGAAGCAGGTGCGCTGCCCAGTGGAATCTAAGTCTCTGAGATACATGGACAAGATACTGGACATGTCTCAAGTGTGAGTGCCTCCTCTTCAACCTGTACAGGAGAGACGTGGCTATACCAGGGAAAGCAGCTGATGGCAGGGTCTGTTAGAGTCTTCTTCAAGAGCAGAGTTGATAACAAACCCAGTCTAACGCCAAGCACCAGCTCCAATCTCGCTTGTACTTGTTCCTCTAATAGAGCTTATTCACCTAACTGAACGCAGACTTTATCCACCTCAAGACTGGTTAGGCTCAGAGCAGGTTTATGCAGAAAGGATGGGAAATGGCTCTTCTGACCTAAAGCAGGAGAGCTGTGCTAGGACCTATTGCCTGCAAGACCACAGCTGTGTGTTTTACTGTCGTGCATGTGTTCTGTCCACAGGGTCATGTGGGTACAACTGCAACTAAGAAGATCGATGTCTACCTCCCCCTGCACTCGAGCCAGGACAGACTGCTGCCAATGACGGTAGTGACAATGGCCAGCGCCAGGGTGCAGGACCTTATCGGGCTCATCTGTTGGCAGTACACAAGCGAAGGACGGGAGCCAAAGCTCAAGTAACCCTTTCTCTTCTCACTGCTCTAGTTCCTAGTCTCCAGGTCTCCAGCAGAGCTAAGCTCTTAGCCATGTCAGTCTTTCTAGGCACTAGCCAGAGGGCCAGGGTTTCACACTAATCTAGCTCAGAGTCTTCCCCAGGGTCCTACTTGCAGGTTAAATTTACAAGCTTCCAGATATGGACACAAGGAAATGAATTCATGTGGATATGAGTAGCATGAAAGGGGCTGGAGAGATAGCTGAGGGGTTAAGAACACTGCTCTTCCAGAGGACCTGAGTTCAATTCCCATAAACCACATGGTGGCTCACAACCATCTGTAATGGGATCTGATTAACTCTTCTTGTATGTATGAAGGCAGATCACTCATATACATAAAAATAAGTAAAAAAATTTTTTTAAGAGTAGCATGAAAGAAAATGGGAGGGGACTGCTGTCTGAGCACTTGGCATGAGCCGGCACTTAACTGGCCGTGTTATTCCTGGCATCCTGTTTGTCCTTCCAGCCGGGAAGTTGTGTGTCTTAGTCCTCTTTGTCTTGAAGGCAAGACGTGGGGACTCCACACATCTCAGGAACTCCACAGAAGATGGCAGTTAGGGCTGACCCCATGTCAGGGTGCCATGTCACTCCGTGTGCCCGCTGCAGAGCTTTGGTCTGAATCCAGGCTTTCTCTGTCAATAGGGACTTGACTTTTTATCCATCACCAACTAAGCCATATTCTTTATTTAGTGTTTATAGTAAAGAAGCCTTGCTTGAAAGTGGGTTCTCCATGGCTGTACACTTGGTACCTTTACAGTGCTTGTCCTGAACATACCCTTTCCTGACAGGTACCCTCTTTAGGTTGTCATTTTTCTAGCAACACGATAGGAAATCTCTATAGCCCATATTTAGCTGAGCATGATCCAATCAGCTTTAGCATAAATTTTTCTTTTAAATGCATTAAATTTGCATGTGAAGATTTTTCTTCTAGTTCTTTCTTCTTTCATTGTTTTCTTTCTTTGTCAGAGCCTCACTGTCAAGTGTAGGGCAGCCTCAAACTCAGGATTTTCCTGCCACAGCCCTCAGTGCTGGGATTACAGATAAGCACCACTATGCCTAGTTGCTTTGAGCTCATTCTGACATTGCCTTCCATTTCCATGGGCAGGTTTGAGTGAAAATATCATCATTATTGCTCTGATGGCCATAGAGAGCTGAGGTACTCACTGGGCTCAGACAAAGGTTGGGGATCGGTTGCTGTTCTTGGGGAGGTGCTGAGATGTAGATCTTTCTCAGTAAAAAGTAGAAATGAGGAACAAGAAAGGGAGCAATACCTGAACTAAACCTTGAAAATGCTGTTTAGTGTGGCCACTGAAGCTGACAGATGTGAGTCAGCTGGTCCAGGGTTACACAGCTGCCGAGTACCAGACAGGAACTGAACTGTGACTCCATTCTGTAGATACAGAAACTAAACTAAGGCTAAATAGTTTTCTTAACCCACATAGCAAGTGGCAGGATTGATATTTTAACTCAGTGGTCTCTGCCATTGCCCAGTTCTTCCCTTCCACATGTAGTGTGGTGGAACTGCATGCTAGGTCTGGAAGTACAGGAGAGGAGAACAGTTTCTGCTGTCTGGGACTGTGCTGCCTGAGGTAAAATGGCTTGGAGAAGAACCAGGTGTGTGTTTCAGAGTTAATGTGGGGTCCCGCTCCCTTGATCCTGACAGAGCCAAGATGAAAACTGAAGAAACAGTGGGAAAAGTTATATCCAGAGGCTGAGAAGACGGTATGTTAAAGAATGCTACAGATTTGTGTTTATGCCCTACTCCAGCGCAGAGCAGTGCATTGGCATATTTGTAGTAGGTACAGAGGCTGGAAGTTCAGCATATTTTCTCAAGAACACAGGTCAATCCATAACTACTTTTTTGCTAGTTGATAACTTGTTATTATACTTTCCCTGTATGAATTAGTGATATGATTATAGTGCAAACTGGAAGTAACTAGAATGTTCTTCACAAGGTGAACTATGAAACATCATGCTCCACCAGTACAGCATAATGCTACTCAGCAATAAGAAAGGAACAAGCTATTGATGCACACGACTACATTGATAGTTTTAAGTCACTGTGGAAAGGTTGTGTCTCATGTGATTCCGTTACGTCACATGTTCAAAGTGACAAAGTACAGAGACAGAGAAACACGTACATGCTTTCTGAGGACAAAGACAGTATTTGGGAGGAAAGGATACAAAAAGACCTTATGTTCTGTTCTCAGTGGAGGTTACACACGCACACATACACACATATGCACCCATGCTGGCAGAAACTGAATAAAGTTGATAGTCTTGTTACTAGTGTTGTGCCAATGTCAATTTCCTTGTTCTTGATGTTAGACTATAATTAGATGAGCAATCACTAGCGGTGAATAGTACATAAAGGATTCAGAGGGCTCCATGTGATATGTTTTTCCTCTTGTGAGTTTGTAATCATTTAAAAATGAAAGTTTTAAGAATAGCACTCTTTTTTTAAAGCACAGCAGAAAAAAAAATCCACTTTCTTTGTGTCAGGTATAAGAGTTAAATGTGAACTGATGTTAGAACATGTTGTTGTCACGCTGGAGGAAATGACTGGTATAGGAGAAATAACTGCAAAGTTGCAAAGAGAAGGCACCTATCCCTACACAGGGAGCATGGGCGCACTCAAAGCCAACTCCATCCATTGCAGCAGGTGCCAGAAGACCTTGTTGTACCTCCAGAGTGCTGAGGAATGGCTGTAAATCCACCTTCCTGATTATGCACCTCATCCCTTGACAGAGGCCACATGATCACACCATACATGTCCCTTCACTTAAGACAGTTGGTGCTTACATATTTTGGTCTTCATACTTTGAATGCTTTTTTTCTCCTAAAAACTATAGAGAACCTCAAAAATTTATTTTTGTATGTTATATCTACCAATATTTTCTGTAGTAGAACTCTAATTTGGACATAAATTTAAAACATTTTTCAGTTTTAAAATACTTGCAAATATAATGCATGTTAGCATAAATTTTCATTTTTTAATTAATGGTTCTTCTTGAAGAACATTAGGTGAATTAGGTACACACACACACACAAACACACAAATATGGAAGCCAGAAAACAACCTTCAGTGTCATTCCTCAGGAGCTACCCACCTTGTTTTTTGAAACTGTCTCTTACTAGCCTGCAGCTCACCAATGAGTCTAGGCTGCTTGACCAGCAAGCCCCAGGGGTCTTGTCTGACTCTGCCTATCCAGAGCTGGGATTTCATGCATGTACTACTGTACCTGGTTTTTTCCTGGGTGCTAAAGGGTAGAGACAGGAGAGGGTCTTGCTGGCTAGTCAGCCTAACCAGTTCTGTGAGAAGCCTCAATAAGGCAGAGATACATAGAGGAAGACAACAGATGTTGACCTCTGTCCTCTACAAGTCACACACACACACATATACAGTACACACACACATAAATAAATCCCACTAAAAGCAGAAAGATATCTACAGCTTTCTTTTTTTATATTTATTTATTTATTTATTTATTTTTATTTATTTATTTATTTATTTATTTTTTTAACAGCTTTCTAAATAGCTAGAGAAATGGAGGTAAGCTTTTCAGTTAAAGCTCAAGGAAGAAAATAAAGAAGCAAAGAGCCTGGTGTGGTCGTGCACATGCTCCTGGCACTTAGAGACAGAGGCTCCAAGTTCAAGGTTAGCTTGGACTACATAGTCTGACCCTGTCTCATAAATATACACAAACAGATGTATTGTTAATCACAGTAATGCCAACAGAAATTCACCTACTGGTTATCCTGGGACTCGCTGTGTAGACCAGGCTGGACTCAAACTCACAGAGATCCTCCTGTCTCTGTACTATCATGCCTAACTTCAGACAGTAGAATTTAAGACAGAAAACATACTGATTTTGGCAAAGCTCATGGTGAACTGAGAAACAAACCTCCTGCATAATATAATTCTTACTGTGTTCGACTAGCAGCATGCATCAAAGGAAGAGAACACCACATGATTTCCTTCTGAAACAGGACATTTCAGTACACTCCTGCCAAAACCTGTCAGCCAGGGGGAGGGGCCAGAGAAGATGGTCAGGCAGAACAAAGTATTATGAAAAGCACATGGCGAAACCCGTTCTTTATATACTGATTTTAAAAGCAAAATAAAAGTTATGCAACATTAAACAAAAGAATATTAGCTGGGAAGTAGTGGCACACACCTTTAATCCCAGCACTTGGGAGGCAGAGGCAGATGGATATGAGTTCAAGGCCAGCCTGGTCTACACAATGAGTTCCAGGACAGCCAGGGTTGTTACACTAAGAAGCCTGTCCTGAAAAACTGAAAAGAAAGAATAGTATGGACCAGTGAAAAAAATTTAAGAACAATTTAAGAAAATTGTTTAAGAACAATTAGGAGTTGGGGGAGATTGTTTGAAGCACATAAATAAGTTACAGTACATTTAAGAGAAAAACACAAAGGGGGTTGGAGAGATGGCTTAGTGGTTAAGAGCACTGACTGCCTTTCCAGAGGACCCAGGTTCACTTCCCAGCACCCACATGGCAGCTCACAATTGTAACTTCAAGATCTGACACCGTCACACAGACATGCATGTAGGCAAAAAATGAATGTACATAAAATTCAAACTTTAATTTGAACAAATTTCAAAACCCATGGTCATCCAGGCTGGTATTCTTGAAACCTTTTTCTGGCATACGTATTTAGAGAATTGAAATTGTGGTAAAATACACATGTAATTTTTTTCATATTTTAAATAATTATGTGTATTTCATTTTGTAATCTAGAATGATTTAGCTTTTTATTCATAGTAGGAAGAGGCTTTTGCCTTTTTTTTTTCAGTAAGTGGAAAAGGAAAGATTAAAAAAAGAAAAAAAAGAAAAGAAACTTGAAAGGAAAGGTGATCAGCTTAGTTTCTCCGTAGCCTGAGACTCTTGTAGGGTGATCTCTTATGTTATCTTGTCAAGCTCTGCAGTTGAACTTGCTCCAGTGGTGCGTTCCTTCAGGTAGCAGCATGCTTAGTCACTTCATTGGTGCATTTTTTAATTACCAAATTAAGCCACAGGCCTTTCAGATTTTTGCAGTTTGTCTGTGACACTGGCTTTAGTCCTGTTTGATGTAAGCCAGTCTGTAAAGTAAGTCTCTGAAATCCCTTTCTGTGGGGCAGTGTGGAAAGGAAATTAGTATTTTTTTTTCTCCTGTTAGTGCTGATGATCTGGAATAGATCCTTATTTGGTCTTTCCCAGTGGGTTGGTCTGTGGATGAGCACTTCATTCATTGGTTCCAGATTGCCAGATGCTTGTAAGAGCTTTCCTCCAATTTTGGTTTGTCAAGAAAACCATTTATACAGGGTATTGTTCAACTGCCCCTGTGCTATGAAAACTGCAGCATCTGACTGGCCCCAGGGAAGGAATGGAGAATTTGGCTGCGATTCTTGGCGTCTTTTATTCTTTCTTGTGTTTGCTAACTGTTATGTAAGATCAGACTGTAGGATTTAGTCTGATTTCCTGGTTATTTTGATATGCTGATTTTGAGAGAAACAGTGGGAAGATACTAACTGAAACAACCTCAGTCTTGCTACAAGACCAAACTGAACAATTTAGACTTCATTATTCACATTTATTGAATTTTCTGCCTTAGAATGTTTTGTTTAGATTTGAGTGCTTAACTATACTTTCTTTGTATGTAGTCCATGATTTTGGGGGGAAAAATTCCTTCCATGTTGTAGATCTCAGTATATACTTAATACAGCAATGCATTTGATCACGTGCTGATGCCTTGGCTTTTGGCTATTTGGTTTAAGGATTAAGAGATACAGATTAAACCTCCTCTCCAAGATCTCTTCATGCTTCTTAGGCTGATCACAAACTTCTGGGCTCAAGCAGTCCTCCAGGCTCAGTCTTCTGAGTGCCGAGACTGCCAGTGTGCTCCACCGTGCCCCGCCGCCTCATTTCTTTTTATAGCAGAAAAATATTACACTGTTTTCCCTTCTTCTGTGTTTCCATTGAAGAATATCTCTTCCTTCTGATTTTTTTGACCATTACATAGAAAACTTTTGTGCATGGTCCCACGCAGGTTTTGAGTAATTGTGAGTTTTCATCTCATTTGATCAAGTACCTAGAAGCACAATTCCTGGGTTGTGTGATAAGGTGAGCCTGTGTTGTAAGACCCTGTCAGCTGTATTTCAGAAGGCTTCTGGCATTTGGCATTCATACTGGTGAGCATTTGGTGCGGTTGGCATTTGGACTTTTAACTATTCTTATGGGTGTGCATTGAGCATCTTGTACTGATTTGCAGCCCCTAATGGATGGTGCTGAGCAGTTTATGCTTGATTGCTGCTTGGCTGCTTGGATGGGCTGTTAAAAGGTTTTGCTCACTTTGAAATTAAGTTGTTTTCTTATTGAGTTTTAAGTTTTCTTAATGTTGAGTTTTAAGAATTCTTTGTATTTTTGGATACAATTCCTTTTTTAGACACTTTGCAGAGATTTTCCTCTGGATGTGTTTGCCTTTTCTTCCTTTTAATAGCAATTCTTACCGAGCAGATGTTCCAGATGTTAATGGGCTCCTGCTTACCAGCTCCAGCTTACCAGGTGATGCTTTTGGTATTATATCCATTTTGTTTAATTTTTTACATTTGGGTGTGCATATGTACATGTGTACATGTGTCATGATGTATATGTCACAGAATTCATGTAGGACGACTTCGGGGAGCCGAGTTTTTCCTTCTGCCATGTGGTTGTAGGGCTCAAACTCAAGTCCTCAGGCTTGGTGAGCACCCTCATCTGCTGAGCCATCTTCCTGTTCCTGGAGTTGTATCTGAAAGGTCTTCATTTTATCCAGGGTCACCAGAAGTTTTAGCCTAGAAATAGTTCCTTATAGAAGCTATATGATTATGTGTTTATATTTAGGCCTGTGATCCTGGACTTTGGGTGTTTCTGAGTGGTAAAGTACTTACCTAACATGTGCAAGGAATGTGGTCCTGGGTTTAATCCCCAATGTTGCAGAGAAAAAAATATGCCTTGGGTTCAGCCTGGAGGGGAGGACTATGTTTGGACACCTGGTTTATAGGTAGATAGTTTGTTGCTACAGCACCATTTGTGAAATGACTGTTCTTCTCCATTAAACTGCCTTTGCCTCTGTGCTGAAGATTCTCTGACTGCCTCTGACCTGTAAGGTCTGCCAAAACATTCCTTAATTTGTCTTTCTCCATTAGGTTCAAGAATGGAGCAGTATCTTTTGAATAACACCCATTTGTGGGAGAAAAAGAAAACTCAGTGAGGTTTTTACCCTGTCAAGAACTTGAGATATACACCAGCTCTTCACACAGAACCACATTTACTCTTCTTTATAGATAATTTAAGGGATTTTCAAGGGTAATTTTGACTATTCCGTTTTTTTATGCATAGACATTGATCATATATCATGATTCTCATGTACACTAGAGTACCTCTCCACCCCCCCGCCTTTCTTCTTTCTGTCATTCCTTAGACTTTCTCTAGTCTCTTATCTACTGGTGGTGCTTATCAGGCTGCTGATACGTTAGCTACTAAAAGCCTGAAGAGCTCGCTGTAGTCCTGGGGCAGTACCTTTGCAGATTGCTGCTGTGCCCAGTAGTGAAGATGCCAGGTTACAGAGCCACACTGTTCAGAGAGAGTAGAAAGTAAGCTGAAAGCTGGAGGCATGTTTGTAATTTCAAATTTTCTGGTAGTCACATTTTTTAAATTACCAAAAGATTAACTTAAATTTTATAATGTATTTTATTGTATCCAAAATAGTATCATTTCACGGTGAAGGGGTGGGGATATGGAGGTGTAGCTCAGTTGGGAGATTGCTTGCCTACCATGCAGGGAGTCCTGAGTTCCATCTCTAGCACTCCATAAAACATGGCATGATGGCATAAGCCTTTGATCGAAGCCCTGGGGTTAGAAGCGGGAGGATTAGGAGTTTACAGTGATTCTTGATAATACAGGGAGTTGCAGACCAGTGTAAACTACATGGCACCCTGTCTTTAAAAAACAAAACAAAACAAAACTGTTGCCATAACTCTTGTTATGGTTGTAAATCTTTAATATCTAGTGTTACTTGCAGTTTAAAGACACTTAACTCACACATGCCATTTGAGAAATGCATAGTAGCCACTTGTAGCTTATAATTGGATAGTGCCCAATATACCAAGCTGTGGTGTAGCCAAGTGGTACAGATCACCATCCTGTGGTAGAGTTGCTTCTCTATACTCAGTGTCAGCTATCTGCAGTCCTTGAGGAGGGTTGGTGACTGTGGATAGTCAAGAGTGTATCTCAATAAGTATCAAACATCATCATTTTCCATAGATGCTCTGAAAAATGTTAGCATCTTATCTCTTCTCTTTGTCAAAGTGCATCATAGTAGTTAAAAGTGTAGAATACAGAGCCATAGCCTTGTTTTTAAATTTCATGTTACTGCAGCAGATCTTGGATGTGTTACTTAGGTTCCAAACCATATAGTGTTCTTATGTGTAAAATGTAATGCACACTGTAACAAATTGTTGTTTAAAAAAAAAAATATGAGAAAAGCCATGGTAAATGTGTTTCTGTTGCTATTATACACCATTACCACACCCAGCTACGCCTACAGATTTCTCACAGTCATTCATGCAGGCATGTGAGTTAGTGCTCTCCTATCAAAGGTGATTGTGCCGTGGTGAGGTACTCTGGTATTAGGTAGGTTGGACTTCTTATCTGTCTCTTCTTGGTGCACACCTCTGTGCATTCTTCTCCCCTTTCTAGGTCACCACTTCCACTTTATGTTCCTTAAGTCGTCTCTAAGAATCATTTCCTCAAATGTATTATTATCTTAAGTGGTCCTTCCCCATTTGTACTCCTAACTGCACTTTTGTACGTGGCAAGCCTTCCATTTTAACCTGCAGCAGGACCGCGTGTGTACTGTTCTCTGGCCGAGTGTATCCTTCTGCTTCTTCTCTTCATATTCTGCTCAGTCTCTAGAGCCCTGTGCATCTCTACTCACCTTTGGCAGACACTGACATTTAAAGGTTTTAGTTCCTTTAGCAAATGTTTTTGGAGTCCTAGGCCCTAGATATAAAGGAAGGGCAAAATGGAGAACAAGAGAAATACCATCACTTCACTCAAATTTACAGTATGTTGGGTAGAAGAAATTATCAAATGTAATAGCACTTTGTATTTGGCTCATTTCACTTATCACTTGGATTCATCCATGCATTTCACCAGCATTCATTGAGTGTTTGCTATGTCTCGGGCATTTTGCTGGTGTGCAAGTACTGAGTGCAGCTAGAATTAGTCTATCTTTCATGAATTCCACAGTCTCGAAAGGAAGTGGATAGTAACTTAATTTTTTTTCATGTAGTGAAGCTGAGTGTTCAGGAAAGGATGCCATTCCTGAGTGCCTAGCCTGAAGTCAGGGAGAGGTTCCCTGGCAATGGGCACCAGGCAACAGAAGCCTCTGAGTTGAGAGCAGCCCTGCTGATGCAACAGCATGGCAACAGACCCAACAGCATGGCAGGAGGATGCATGGGCACAAAGAAAGACAGGGAGAAGAGAGTGGATAAGACTAAGAGAAGTGGACAACTTCTAACATATTTGAGGTACAAATCCCAGGATGTGGAGGTGAATTAGATAATGGGAATCTGGGAGAGAAGCAGTGTTTAAGGTGATGCCCTAAGTTTCAGACTCGGTTGCCCATGTGCTGTGGTGTCCTGTGTGAGATAGGGAGCCTTAGTTGTCTTTCACAGTGAGGAGAGCAGGGGCAGGGCGGTGTGAGCTCAGTGTTCTGCCAGCTAATTTTTAGTTCTTTGTAATTGGTTGCTGGGGTTCAGAAGAGAGAGAAACTGGGAGTTTAACTCTGGGAGACTTCTATGTAGAGATGTTCATTGAAGCCTAAGTGAAAAGAGAACGGTCTTAAAAGTGGCCACTGAGGAGCTATGTTGAAACAGGGAGGCCCAGAGGTGAGACAAATGGAGAGCATGGCTTGAGGTGTACTAAAGGCTGAGCTTACTCAAGGAGCAGCTGAGAGACATCTGAAGAGCAGCACACAGGTGTGAGCGGGAGTCTGCATGGGCTTTATGAGCTTGTACCCCAGTCTGAAACAGTGCAGTGAGTAGTATGCAGAGCCGGTGGGAGTGCATGGGAACATTAAGATTTAAACAAATGGCTCAGCCCTGCCATGCAAGGAAGGCCTTCTCTAAGTGTCTGAGAAGTCAAGCCTCTGCCTGTCACAGACCATTACTCACCAGAATTTGTCATGCTGAATGGTTTCAACCTGGTGATGTCCTGCTTTATTTTTTATTATTATTTTAGTTTTATAAAATTATAGCTTGAGATTATAATATAATGGCTTCATTTTCCCCTTCCCTTTTCCACTTCTAAAACCATCCTTTATACCACCACCACCCCGGTCCCCTGCTTGCTCTCTTTCAAATTTATGGCCTTTTTTTTTTCCTTTGTTGTTGTGTGTGTGTTCTTAAATACATAAATACAACCTGCTCAGTCCGTATAATGTTACTTGTTTGTTTATTTTTAGGGATGACTATTTGGTATTGGATAACAAGTTGGTATGGTCTTCCCTGGGCAAGATATATTCTCCTGATCTCATCATTCCTTAGATGCCTGTAGTTGCTTGTGTAGGTTGAGGCTTTATCCTTACCCCATTCACTTGCCATGTCTCTTGGCACTGTTTTTGTTCAGCTCATACTTAGGCAGTCATGTAGGCTTTGAGTGTAGCTTCTGGCATTCTGAAAGTCACAGCAAAACTCCTGGTCCTCTGGATCTTACAATCTTTCTTCCTCCTCTTCAGCAATGATCCCTGGGCCTTGGGTGCAGGAGTTATAGATGCATCTGTTGGGACTGGGCTTCCCAACTCTGCATTGGTTGTTGTTTTCTGCAGGTGGTCTCTATTTTTTGGAAAGAAAAGTTTCCTTGATGAGGGTTGAGGACTGCACGTATGTGTGGGTATAAGGGCAAGTACTTAACATATTGTTAGGGATTATGCTGGCTTAGTAATTAAGGTATAGTGTAGGTAATTTTAGGTAGAGAGTTAATAGTATGATTCCTTATAACTTTTTCAGATATCCTTCCTATTATTTTTATCCTCTTCCTTCTGGATTTACTGTTTTCCTCTCCCCAATTAGAACTCTCACCTTTTTTTTTTTTTTCTATTTTAATTTTATGGGTATGGGAATTTTGCCCGCATATATGTTGGTATACCACTTGCATGCCTGGTGCCCACAAAGGCCAGAAAAGAGCATCAGATCTCCTGGGACTAGAGTTGGAGATAGTTGTGAGCTGCCATGCAGGTGCTGAGGCAGGGACCCAGGTCCTCTAGAAAAGCAGCCAGTGCTCTTAACCTCTGAGCCATCTGTCCAGCCTTTAGTGTCCTGATTTAAATGATAGATACAAAGTTACTGCAGACATTGTAGTCAGTGAGTGAAAGAGAAAGCAAGTCCATGCTTATACCTTACAAACTTCCAGGATTGCTCAGTGCTAGGTGATGGTTGGTACTTAAGACAGTGTGTCCCACTGAGTGCTAAAGCACTCTTAGTTGTTTATTGTTTTATTTCTTACAGTAGCTTTGGAAGTCATAAATAATGTCTTTACTAGAGAGAAACTGAGGGTTAGGAGTTAAGTAATTTCCCAAGTTTCCATCTGTTTTATTAATGGCATAGGTGTAGAACGAGCAGGGTGCAGGTCATCAGTCAAGATTTGAACTAGAGCTGTGTTTCCCTTGTTCTTGTATTTTCAGCTGTGAGTTTAGACTTAAATGACTGAGCTGTCTCTCCAGCCATTTCCCTTGCTCCTAACTATTCTGTACAAAGAAATGAAGCTGTTCTCCTTTTTGTGTTTTCAAGACATCAATTCTTTGCATAATGAGTAACAGCCCTGGCTGTCATGGAACTTGCTCTGCAGACCATGCTGGCCTTGAACTCAAAGAGATCTGCCTGTCTCTGTGAAGGATTGAAAGTGTGCCACCACTCCTGGCTATAAAGCTCTTCTTATAAGAAGAAGAGCTATGTCATAGCCATAGCTCATAGCAGAGACTCTGTCTGCCTTCTTCCCTCAAACATTGCACGCCATCAGTGCTATCCCAGACCTTGTGCTGGGCACTAGACTACAAATAATCACAGTCTCTGGTCTCCAGGTTCAGGTTAATGGTTCAGACAGCTACCGAATCATACATGCTCACTTCAGTATCCCTAAGACTTTGAGAACAGTGAACATCCAGGGATATGGGAGGGAAATCTTTCTAGTTCTAGCTAGAGCTGTGTATCACGCTGGGATGAGAGGCAATCAGGGAAGCTTTGCCAGAGGAAATGAGGCTTGAGCCAAATCGTAGTGACCGGACCATCAAAGAACATGGCTGACAGTCCACACAGAGATGAGACTGACAAGTCACTTAGTGAAGGAATTACAAGTAGAGGTGTGGCTAAGCCCAGGTTGGCTTGGAAGGCAGCAGAGCACCATGCAAGGTTTTGTAGGAGGCAGTTTCTTTTGCCTTTAAAGGCTATATACAGGGGAGTGATGATACCACATTTATTTTTCTGAAATGTCCTGCTGGTCATGGGGTTGAAAGAGTGTCTACAGGAAAAGTTTATAATAGGTTTGTGAAATTCAGAATCCTGACAATTCTGTAAATTTATTTGGAAGACTAATTTAGTCTGAATTACTAAAGACTAAATTACTGTCTAATTTAGAACAGTACTTACACAGTACTTTCCAAAAATGATAGAATTAGCAAATAAGAATGTTAATGCAATTATTATAAACACGTTCAAGACAGCAGAGCACTGTACAGGAACATGATGAAATGAAGTAGGTTATGAAAACAAGCCACAGTTGTCTCTCACAGTGGAGTGAAACTACCTGGACAATAAGGTTCTTGGATTTGTAAATGAGAGAAGCTCCTAGGGAGGAGGGCAGAGAGCAGCCACAAAAGCCTTGTTTCCAGCTAGGAGCCAGCAGGTGTTTTTTCTCTGGAGCTGCTATCCTGGGAAACTTAGAGCCAATCCTGTGTGAGGTTGCTGTGCTTTGACCCTTACAGTGATATTTACCAGTTCTTACCATTTGTTTTATGTGGGTTTTGGAGAAATAGAAATTTTGATAGTCTTAAATTTTTTTTCTCTCTGACTTTAGAGATCAACCTCTGAGCTACAATCCTCTCAGCAACCACTTGCTTCCCTTTACTAATGCCCAGCAGACTCTATATTGATTAGCTATCACAGTGACCGCCAGGGCCCTGGTGCTGAGAATTCTGGACGTTTCAGAATAATGTGTAAAAGCAAAACAGTGAACATTTGTCTGTGGTCATCACACTACAAAGGACTGTCCATGCATTTCCAAAGATGGGTGAATTTTTATGAGTATGTAAATTACGCATGCCAGAAAAAAATCTGGAAAAATCTGAGATGCTTTTGAAATGCTCCTAAATTTTTATGTATGAATTAAATGCTATCCATCTATCTCTCTATCTGTTTGTTTGTCTGTCTGTCTGTCTCTCTGCTCTGTGACTTCATAAAAGGCACACCAGCCTTTGAACAGAAAGTGAATATTGGTCAACTCAGTGAAATACGTTTTCCCAGTGAAAAATATTTATATCAGTTGTTGATAAATAAGTGAAACCAGGTTGCTACATTCACTGTTCCCTATCTCCATCTCTTCTGCCCCAAGGCTCTCTGACCACAGGCTCTATTTTATTCCTGTTCAGTGTTCAAGCCCCATCCTCTTATAGTATGGCTGTCTCTCCTCCCAGGCCTACCCATTACTAAAACTGAGCTCTTGTTTCCCTGTCCTGCTTGTTAGTCTTGATTATCTGTCCTCGGGTACCAGTCAGACAAGAATGTAGACTTCCCTGCCTCTGCTCTCTGTGCCTTGCTGTAACCAGAAGATGAAGACTTGTGATGATATCTTGGCAAAATGAGAATCCTTTTTCATGCTGGACACTGTGCAATGAATAAAGTAATCTAATCTTTATAAGACCCTGTTTGGCAGATAGGATTATTTCTTTTGTGATTTCAGAGTTTCATAGTACCGTAAGCACTTGGAACCTGCAGCTATGCTGAGAAATAAGTTGTCCCAGCATAGGAAGCCATGGCTGTGCCTGCAGCACTGGGGCCATAGGGTTCGAAAGACTAGGGGTTCATTGGTTAGGAAGTTAACCTGTTGCAAACTTCTTTATCCATCAAAAAATGGGATGCCAGTACTCATATTGAAGTGTGTCCTCCTTTAAGAAGCCATGCATGGTGGCACATGCTTGCAGAGTCAGCACCCGATGGCAAAGACAGGAGAGTTGGGAGCCTGAGGCCAGTCTTAACTACATGGCAAGTTTAAGACCAACCTGGGCTGCATGAGGCTCTGTCTGAAAAACCAATTTCCTTTCACCTTTACTTCCTTGTCTACTGCTTTCTCCCTTGTCTGAAGCTGCAGTCTCTGGTGTGCATAATGCCTAAAGCTCTCCATTCTGGTTAACGTAAACCTCATTAATCATATATTTTACTTTTATTCATAGTGAGTCCATCCACATATTCAAGTAGTCGTTCATTTAACAAGTATTTGTTAAGTACGTCTAAGTGGTAGCCATTTTTACTCTTCAGTAACCATGAAGAGGCTCAGAAGACTTTGTGCTCTTTGGGAGTGTAGATGCATAAATAGGAAAAAGAGCTGTGTGGCCGTGGGTGTGCAAAAATAGTGACCAAGAAAGCCAGAAAGTAGACACACTTGGATTCTGTCAGAGATCAAATGATTGTCGAGGAACGAAGAAACCTCCTTTTCACACAAGATACAGCTCAGAGAGATTTGATTAGTGCTTGAGTTACCCCTGAGAGCAGATGTCATTCATTCAGAATGGAGCTGTAGGAAGGGGCCCTGTGTTGAAAGCTCTAGCATTGGCAGGAACCAGCGCTGCTCCCCATACCCCCAGTTCCAAAATGCCACCAATTTCTGCATTGATCAGTGAGTTTCAGAACAAAGGTAACAAGGGCTCAGTTCTCTACAGCAGCTCTGTCCATGAACTGAGCTTGTTTCTCCTCTGTATCTCCACTCCCCGGCTGTAGATGTGAGGAGGTTCATAGAAATCTCTCCAGGTTCCTAATGAAAAACAGCAACAAAAATGAATGAGTCATAGTTTCTTCTATTCAAATACCAGGTATGCACCTTGAGAAGCCTTAACAGCATGGCTTTGGCCAAAGGATTGGTGGGGTCAAGGGATTCTTGATTACTTAGGTTTGACTGTCAGCCCTGACAGTCACATGCCATCATCTAATGTTGAACAAGACACTTAACCCCAGTAAAAGCCTCAGTTTCCTAGTGTATAAAATAGAAACAGTGACTGACCTCATTGAGTTGTGGTGAAAATTCAGTGGCTGTTCAAAGCCAGTTTGCCCAGAGTATTGCACACAATGCCCAGTGCATACAGCCAGTGACATTGTCCTGTCTTCAGAGCACTTCATGAGGAGTCATAAACAGTTTGACAAGTGAAAAAACAGCAGTAACTTCTGTTGGACAATGATCTCTTTGTAGAGGTGCAAGGGAATCAGCAGGTCTTTGTGTAGAGAGCAGATTGTTTATTTACCATCTCCTCACGTTTTCAGTTGAGGGTTTAGAACCGTGTTTGCTGTTAAACTTTGTTGATGACCTCACTCCTCTTGTCTAATACAAGGAATCCTTCCTAGGACAGAGTACTACACAGAGTAAACACAGTGCAAATGCTTTTGAATGATTTACTTGATAGTAACTCAGAATTGGTGAGTTAAACTTTTTGGTTTACTATCAGACCTGAGCTTGTGGTATTTGTTGGATTTGTTTTTTGTGGGGACTTGTGAGCATCCCATGATAATCAAAGTAAGATTCTTCTGATACCAGTCTTGGCCTTTCTGCTTTAATCAATAGACTTATTATTTGCCCTTGAACCTCTGTGGTGCTGGGGAATCACGTATATTTCTCAGATTGATTTACATGGCTATAAATAATCTGTGCTGTCTATTGCTTGTCCCATAGCATCTGTCCTGCTCATAAAACCCTAAGGCACAGCTGCCGGGTTAAACTTAGAGACCCACCTGCCTGGAATGAGCTGCTGGTGTCACGGCTGTCCTGTTCCGCTATGCATCCATAACTTAAGGACTGACAGACTCTTCAAGCTAGTTCCCATGTGACCTTACTACAGTCACCTGACATTAAGATTCTACTTCTGTTGTATATGCCAGGCTCTACATACATCACTGAATCAACCCTGAGTTAGGCCATTATGACCTTATTATGGATATGGAAATGAAAGTGATAAAGGTGATGCTTATTCTGAAATCACATAGTCCAAGAGCCATGGAGCTGAGAATTGAACTCGGGTCTCTCTTAGCTGTCACTCTCCTGGGCCATTTCCTGCCTTTAAAGAGCATCTGTTTCTGCATACCCTTGTGGTCAGGTTGACAACTTGCTGTAAAGATCCAGAAGCTCAAGAATTTTACATTTCTTACCAGCATTGTGAACATATGAAATGTAAAGTGACAAGTATGGCCAGATTACTTTCCTGTTCTCAATCCATTTAGCAGATTTATTCTTTCCATTAATTTCCATCTGTCCTTATTACCTGTTTTATACAATAAATACTTCTCACCCTTGACAGACACACTGAGTGTAGATCACCTGGAGTAGGTTCTCTCTGTAAGCAGAGTTGCAGCTAAAGATTGTGAATTAACTGGGAAAATTGCAAATCAGGTTGTCAGTGCAATAATTCATTGTCACACCCAATCAATAAACTTTGTAAATCAACTTACTTAATTCAAAAAATGATCTGTATAGATCAAGAATCCAATTAAACAATTAGCATACACTTTGCAATTAATTAATTAAAGCGTCAATCACGAAATTAAAATTCCAAATTTGAGCTGCAGAATTTAGAATTCTCCAGCCTTCTGGACTATTTAGATTATGCTTGAAGCCAGCCTGCCTAAAATGCTCGCAGGTTTGCCATTTCCTAGTCCACTTTGAGCACACTGGTGGTTTCAGCATTCACTTATTTATTCACTCACTTACAGATTGTTGAGGTCTTATATATCCCAAGCTGGCTAGCTATATGGCCAAGGATAACCTTGAACTTATGATCCTTCTGCGTCTGCCTTCCGAGTGCTGGGATTACAGAACTACACCTCCACATCTGATTTATGCAGTGCTGGGGATTAAACTCAGGACTTTATACATGCTTGATAAACACCCTCCCAACATTTTTGCCCTAATTTCATCTTGTAACACATTTTGATGTCCTTTCATTATGAACAAATTGCCTTTTTTGTTTGTTTGTTCCTCAAGGGGGAAGGTATTTGTTTATTCTGAAAGGGCAAGACTAGAATCTAGAATCTAGTTCTTGCTAGATATGATAGAGAAAGGGAAAATGTCCAGAAGTGATCAGAAAGATCAGGATAAATCAGGCTGTTGGCTTTTATTCAGCTAAGGTTCTGTGGTGTTTGGAATCAGGTCCTCCCTAAAGAGTCAGTTGTTGTTGTTGTTGTTGTTATTATTATTATTATTAGGGAAAGGAGAGCCACGCCTACCTGCGTGTGCATTAAAGTCTTTCCACCCCTTTGTTTGTGACTGTATTCTTATAGGTACTATAGCACTTACTCCAACCCCCAACCCCCATATTATGAGCTTCCTTCAAGGCTGACATTAAATTTCACTTTTCATCTCGGGGATTGAGTTCTAGGTCTTATCTCTAACAAGTGGCCGGTAAATGTTGGAAAAATGGCACAATGTGAGGACACCTGTTGTATTGCCAAGTTTGTTTGTTTGTTTGTTTGTTTGTTTGTTTGTTTTTCTTTCTTCTCGGAGAAGCAGGAGTTAGGGCTTCCCAGGGTATCCAGGGCTAAGGGTAGAGCACAACAGGGTCAGTGTTTCATACTGTCTGGTCTGTGTTCCTTCCCTATAGCACTCATTTGCCTTTATGGTTTTCCTTTCAGTGACAATGTCAGTGCCTACTGCCTGCATATTGCTGAGGATGATGGGGAGGTAGACACAGATTTCCCACCGCTGGATTCCAATGAGCCCATTCATAAGTTTGGCTTCAGTACATTGGCCCTGGTTGAAAAGTATTCCTCTCCTGGTCTGACATCCAAAGAGTCGCTCTTTGTTCGAATGTGAGTACTGCCTGTTATTTTTCTCAGTGTGTCACCCCAACATTCTAGCATTGTGCATCTGATCAAGGTTTTGCTCATCAGATGAATTATGTATATTACCTGGAACATCTGTTCACATGGTTACTTGCAGAACAGTTTGGGAATATGTGCATTGCTGTTTCATGCTTCTGTACCTAGGCTATGTGCAGCCTGTTGAGCAGTAGCAGGCTATGAGATAGATCTAGGAAGAGCATGTCTGCAGATGACCTGTGGGAGCAGTGGTGACTAAGAGCCTGGGAAGCAGCTTTTGGGTTTCTCTTTCTAGTCAAGGACACCAAACTAAATGAAAATGCATTTTGTGGCCACTTTTCTGTTGTAACTTAAGATACTTTTCTCTCCAACTGGTTCAAATTCAATTTGTTTTTTCCTCAGTTGTCTTCCTTTAGACCATGTTTAGCCTTTTCTGTGCCTTCGTCAGTCTGGTAAAGCCTAGAGAAAAATCCTTCTCAGAAAAGTGTATGTGCATACACAAAATAAAAATCATTGGAATATAAAAAGACTTTTATATTGAAAGTCAGCAGATCATTAAATTTATATGTAGTGATACATAGATTTATTAATATATTACCTAACAAGACCAAGAGGAATTCTAGCCATTGCTCTTAAAGCCTCTTGATTCAGAGCAGTAATGAGTCTAAATGCTGTTTTAGGAGTCTGCAACAGTTGTAGCAGACAGAGGTGTTAGCTAACATGTCAGTTCATGATTAGCACCAGCATGCTCATCCTGCTGTGACTTGTTGCTTCCACTTACCATCCAAGGAAAAGCCAAGTACTGCAGGTGGAGATGAAGATGTGTTTATGTCCATTTGAGTTCACAGAGCTGCTGAGTCCCGGTAGCTAAGGGCGAGCCCACACACTCAGGTTTCAGTATAACCTATTCTTTTCTAACCTAGGTGACTGCAGTCCCTCTCCTCACTATCTCCTGGGATTAATGGTGATCCCTTTGGCACCCCCTGCTGTTTGGAACCAGCAAATTCATGGTCCTAATGAATGATAGCCTTGAAGGACTTTCTCCTGTCCCTTTAAAACAGATTCCTTTGTTTGAGATTTAGGAAAACGGGATTGTGCAGCACATGATATATGAGTATTCTGGGTCTTTCTCCCCTTGAGCAAGAACAGACACCGGGTGCCAGGGTTGAGCTGAGAGCAGCCTCTCCAGTTTCCGCAATGACTGCCTTATATCTACTCTCAAGTCAGGTTTGATCTGTATAACAGCATGTTTTTCCCCACATTTTCATTTCTGGGGTATAAAAATTAACAGTTTTACAGAATACATAGAATAATTTTAAATTATACAGTTTTTAAAATAAAAGGTATCCAGTAATTCTGCCTTCCTAATGAAACTGGGGTGTCCACATATGTGGACCAATGCAATCCATGTAAAACCAAAGGCCAATGCCTTCTTCAGTTGCTTTTTCACCTTAGTTTTTAGCCTGTATCTCAAAAAAAACGTGGTGCTTACTATCTATTTATCTAGATAGGCCGACCAGAGAGCTCCCAGGGTCTGCCCGTCTTCATTTGTCCTCATCCTTCCCACCCCAGATGTGCACCATTGTGTCCAGCTTATATGTGGGTACTCATGTAGTAGGCATCTTACCTGCGGGGCCGTCTCCTCAGCCCTTTTCTGGTTTGTATAATAATTTCCATGGATAAAGCAATTATAATTTCATTGCATATATATATTATATTTGCTTAACACTGTAATAGGAATATTTTAGTGCTCTTAATTCCTGTAATCTATACTTACTTTATGCCAGAAATCTAGGCAGAGACGTCTTCTACACACACACACACACACACACACACACACACACACACACACACAAAGCTTTTCTCATGAAGATTACTACCTAATGAGAACACAGTTGGTCGAAAAATCATAAACCTGTGGAAAGCACCTGCGTATAGACATGCGCGAGGTGCACAGTGTTAGACTGCTGCCTTGTGTGGTTTGCATAAGTAACAGCAGTCTTCTGCAGCTCTGTGTCCTGTTGAAGCACTTCTTGGGGTCATTTCCTTCAAGTGTGTGTCAGAGGGTAGAAATTTCTGTCTGTGCTGAGAATTGAACTTAGGGCATCATGTATGCAAGGTGAATGCTCTTCCCCTGAATTACACTTCAGCCCAAAATTCTGACATCATTACCAAGCAGCCTTCTGCAAGATGTGCCAGGTCAGAAGGAAAGCGTCAGGAGGCTGTCTCTTTCCCCAGATGTCTGGTAACCTATTGCAGACTCCTCACTGTTGGTATATGTGTTGGGTTCAGCAGCTTCCGGTCTTCCTGTCAGGGCCATAGTCTAGGCTGTGAAACCTTTAGTTAGGAGTCCCCAGGGACATGTCTTGTTCATGTCAACAAAAGGAGGAGAGCATAGCTCTTTTTTTTTTTTTTTTTTTTTTTCTTTTCATTTTTCTCCCTTTCCTCCTCCCACCTCCGTCTTCACTAGCAGGAATGACACTGAGCTGGAGGTGATAGGAAAATAGGCTTGATAGTAAGTAGTGAATTAAGGAGCCAACTGTATAAATACTATCTTGTATATCAAAGTTGCTCTATTTTTCTTATGACCAATATGGAGGTACAAGAGCCAATACTATGCAGTGTTGTTCCCAAACCTGCACTTGACATCATGTCCCAGTGAAAGGTGAGGGTCAAGGAGGGCTAATGGTGGCCTCATCTGTCAGGTGGATTTCACTCTCTGAGGGCAGACCTTTAAGCCATTATTCAGTGTGAAAAGATCATAGAGGCATTGGAGCCAGTCTGCTGCCCAGCCTGACCTTTTCCCTTCTTTGGTGGGTTTGATTCTGGTGGATTCCATAACTTATTTACATTGTGATAAATACTATATATACAGCCCCCTAGATTGTTCTGAATTGCTATGTTTGCTACTGCTACATTTTTCTGCCTCCCTCCCCCTTACTTAGTGGTTTATGGACTAAAAAGGCCAAATAGGAGTAACTTTCACAGAACATGTACAGGTGGTAGACATTTAGGCACTGGAGAAATTCCAATTAGACACTTCTTAGGAGCAGACTTCCTCAGAGATAGGCAAAACCATAAGCTTGCCTATGGTGAAAAGAGACAGGAAAGTTAAGTTTCTATGCCCTCAGCACCCATTGGATGACTTTGTGGAGAAGATACAGATGAATCTTTAGGTCTGTGGGCTCCCAGGGGTACCAGTAGCAAGCACTGTGTCCTATTTTGCTTAGCCTTCATAAATCTGTCCTGCACTTTGAGTATCAGAAGCCCCAAGTTGCCTTCTGACCTTAGAGGCTCTCAACCCCATACCTCACAAAGACTCCAGAAACCTACCCTTGCCTCCCAGTGAGGAAGCACAGGCTTTGAACCTTGGCAAACCTGGGTTCAAGTCTCACTAGCAACTTGCTATGTGACTTTGGTACCTTTGTTTATCTTAATTTCTCTCCTGTCAAATCTGGACAACAGAAATATTCTTAAGCATAAGTAATAAAGTCTCATAAACTTAGGCTCATTGTTAAACTTTAAAATTTCTCCAAATTGATTTTTAATATAGTGCTACTTCAATGCATAAAAATATAAAACTTTGGCTATAAAATCCTATAATGTAGCTATAAATTTCTCGTTTTTACACAACTTAAAACATGACATTAAATAAAGTATAAATTTAGCAATCTTGATACCAGTGTTTTGCTAAAAATAGATTGATGTTAGGTTTAGCGAGAGTTAAATGTTTTACTTGTCAATTTGAGTTTTGATTTTCACTTTCATGGAAATGGGATTGCCATATTATTTTCCTTTTATTAAAGAATGAATGGTAGTTTTAATTACCAGCACATTATTTTAATTGATTTATATGTATTCTCAAAATGCAAACCTTCTCTACTAGAAAATTTTTATTTACATTTTTCCCATCATACTTGTTGCTAGCATAACTAATTTCTGTTATTATGCTCAGGACTTTTCTAGTTACAAAGCTGAAAGACCTATACCCAGAACAGAACCCTCTCCTCCTCCTCCCCCTTCCTTCCTCCTCCCTCCTCATTTTCCTCCCATCCCCAGTAGGCCCGGATGGGTTGCTTTCTGCTTTTGCCGATTGATCTACACAAAGATAGACCCTGCTTCTGAGCGATACCTGGGCACACATTATTCTGACACCAAGAGCACACATTTTTCAGGGATCAGCCAGCTCCAGTAAAGCACCTGTGTGCTCTGAGTTCTCAACCATCATTCTCTTTAGCAAACTCTGCATCTGCTTGCAGTGATGAATTTGACCTTTACCAATCCATTAGTGTTATTAAATAGCTGCTGGAATGTGCAGCCCCAAATCTCATCAGCTTATCCTAAATGCTGGCATACCTCCTGTCAAAGGCCACTGTGTCACAGGGCTTCTGTAGCAACACTCCATTACAGTGTGAAGGTTGCCATAAGGCAATATAGAGGTGCAGTGGGCCTGGCTGGGGTTTGTCAACCTCCGGTTCTTGCTAACAGGCTCATTTTCTTTCACTTCTGTTCAGTGAGGAAGGGCCAGCTGAGTGGAGTGAGAGGACCATGGAACCAGAATTGGTAATGGTCTAAGCATATTCGTATTTATAGTTTGTAAAGTAACATTAGTAAATGTACATTTACATTAATTTTTCTTTTAGTTTAATCATGTAGGTTTTCATATACATGTATATGATTTTACATGTATATAAGATTTTCATTGGGCTAAAATAAAATGCTTAAGTTTTGAAACTCAGCCTATAAATTTAATAGTTGCCTCCTAGAAGGGGGCTATGAACCTCAGAAAATCTACTATGCAGATTAATGTTAAGGCGAAAGGAGATTTAATTTTAATTTCTTTTATTTTATCTTGTAAAGATTATCAATTATTAGATTTTATAATTATTTACATTCTATTTTTGTCATTTTCTGCCCTCATCAGACAGAAGTGAAAAGAAATAAACCTACTGCAGTAAGCCAGAGATTGACAGTAGTAAAATAGAGTTTGTTTGTTTGTTTATTTGGGGGGGGAGGAAACAAACTTAAGTTAATCCCTTTTGGAAAAATGTTTTGTGGAAATGAATGTTAAGTTGGATGTCTTCTGATATCCCTTGTAAGTGAAGTATGGGTCTACCTGCCTTAGGAAAGCCCATGACATAGAGCTGCTGTTTGGGAGAGACTGGATTCCTCTGCTAATTTGAAAACTAGGAGCTGTTAATGCAAACAGCTGGCTTTCTCGGCTCATAGGTGATCAATTTCTAAACTACCTGTTGATTCTGATTGATTTCAGACAGCCTGGGTAAGTGTTGCCTGGGCTGATTACTATTAACTACTTTGGAACTAAGCAGTGAGGATAGGTGGACATAACATAACATGTGGAAAGACATGGTGGGTGGGAATAAGAGGAGAGGTTAATTTTTTTTTTTTCTCGAGTCAGGTTCTTTTTTTATGTAAGGCTGTCTCGGAACTTGTTACATAGCCAAAGGTGACTTTGAACTCCTGACCCATAACATGCCTGGTTTGTATAGTGCTAGGGATCAAACCCAGAGCCATGTGCATGCTGAGCAAGCACCCTACTAACTAAAAATGCAGTCCCAGTATGGTGTTTGACTGATGTCCAAAGCCAGATGAAGAGTTGAATCTCATATGGTGCCCAACTTCTGGAGAGGTACCCCTTGCTAATAGTGACCAAGCTAAGCCAAGATCCTGATCCTCTAGAGATGTGGTAGGCAAGAAAGGGACCCTCTTCCAGCACAACGCTCATTCATCCAGAACTCATAAAACAGAATTGTGCTCACAAATGGCAAAATGGTAAAGCAGACCATGCGTACAGAGTGAGGAAGAAGGGCTCCAAGGGAGCAAACATCAAGGCTAATAAAACAGACAGAACCCAGGTCAGATCCATATCAGTCAGAGCACTTACACTCCCTTCCTTTGTGTTTTCCTTACACCGTTTAACACAGTAAATGGACATAAGATTGCAAGCTAATGGAGTCTAGATACAGCTCTGCTGTGAGGATGAAGAGCCATGGGAGAGAAGGTGGGAAGTTGGATAGCCTTGGAAAGACAACATGGCACAGAGGGTTCCCCAAGGCTGTCTAGACTGGCTCTGCCCAAATGGAACGGTGAACAGCTTTTTAAAGAGGCATGCCCAGGGTTCACTACTCTTTCTTATGTGAGGACTTTTAAAAGCCTGTAGAATTTTGTTGTTGTTTTTGTTTTTTTTGAGACAGAGTTTCTCTGTGTAGCCTTGGCTGTCTTGGATTCACTTTGTAGACCAGGCTGACCTCAAACTCACAGCGGTTTACCTGCCTTGCCTCCTGCCTTGCTGAGATTACAGGCGTGCACCACCACACCTGGCTAAGTCTGTAGTTTCTAATTTACCTTTCTGATGATATTTCCAAAATATACCAGCTCTGTATCAAAAAGGACATCATTGCACAGAACCTCTCCTACTCCTAAGTGGCATTGTCTTACAGTCTGTAAAATAAACAGAGCAGGAAAAGAGAGAAGAAAAGGCAAACAAACAGTTTTCATTTATTTAATTTCTGCCTTTATTCCTTACAAGTAGCTCATTTTTAAAACCTTTAAGCTGAGGGTCAGAGTGAGAGCACAGAGTTTAGGGAGGGGCAGAGCTAAAATAGAACACAAATAAAAACAAGATTCGTGTTCTATAATCAGGCCTGGCAATCTGGGTGTGAATTACCAAAACCAACTGCTTGTTGTTTCTTTCCATTCTGTTGTATTAGCAAACATTTTCATTGTCCAGATTGGCCTTATATATGGAAATGGAACATATGCAGCCTGCTTAATTTTGTATTTGTAAATCTGACTTGATTTCCTTTTTGGCAATGGCTATTGTCTGGAGGAAAGGAGAGATTTTTCTTTGTGTCCATTTAAAATGACAGAAATACTGGAACAAGTAATAAAAATGGAAAGAATTAATTACATACTTCTAAAGAAAACTAAGTATGTATGCCTCACTCGCTGGAATGTTTATCTGCAGAAAGTGTGCCAGCGTATGCTTTATTTGTATAACAAAAGCACACGTTTTAGATAGCCATCAGTTTACTTCAATATCCAAAAAGTATGCCAGATGTTGCTGTAGTTGCTCTGTCTCCTAAAAGTTTGGGACTCACATTTCTGTGTTAATGCAGTTTATTTCATGCTCTAGCCCCCTTGGCTATGTTCAGTTCCTGTGTCTCATTTTGATTTCCTCTGCTCTCCCTCAGCTTACGTTGGAGTCTGTCAGCTGCTGCTGTGTACATGTCAGGCTAGTGACTTGTAATGTTTATTAATACAGTGTCAGTCTTGTTGCTGAAACAACTGTGATGCTTCAGAAGGTTGCAGTGGAACGAAGCGTTTGATTTCCAGATCCTGTCTGCACTGCATGGTGAATACATTCTCACATGTTACGCAGTTCACTGACCTGACAGTTAATAGAACCCCGCGTGGGACCCCATTTCAGCAGGACATATTTGAACAAAAACAGTTTGCAAAACTTTACACACTTAAACTCCTGCCAAGGCAAACTGTTAGCCACTTGAGTTTGTTATAAATGCCCAGTGGCAGTGGTTGGAAGTAGCCCACGGTGTGTTTTATATTCTGAATGGAATGTGAGTGTCTTTGCAGTTATATAGAGTAGTAAATAATTGAGTTTGATTAGGGAGAGGGACCTCATTATCCCCACCTGTGCCCAGCTGGAAGGGGAGGGTCGAAATGAAGCCATTAGCTGTCTCTCTTACTGGCATCTCAAAGAGCTCAAATACATCTGTGTCTTATTTTCTTTTCTGGCACAATCAGTCGAGCAAGCTAAGCAGGCATGACCAGATTTGGCAAGTCCCAAGGACTCTGGCAAAGATACACAAGGAGAAGGCGGAGGGCAGTCATTTTGGCTTCTCACTGCCCATTAGTCTAGTGAGTTATGTTTTTGGAAAATGTCTGTTTTGAAAAAAAAAAAAAAAAAAAAAAGTACTTTGTCCAATGTCAAACATTGCATACTTGCACAGTGTGCTTTGATCTTTAAAAAAAAAAAAAAAAAAATGTGGTCAGTGCAAGGGGAAACAAACTGTGGCATTCACACTAGCATCAACTCCCTTTGTGGATAAAGTGATACCCCAAAGACTGACTTTAAAGCAGGCCTATTGCAATTATTGCAAGGCTTTCTCTTGCTCATATATTTTCATTTTCTACCCTGAAGTGCTGGGGAATGAGCACATGGAAGGGGGCCAGAGCAGGTGGCAACCAGAGGAATGCAACTCCATTGCTGTTGTGAATTGCTCAGGACCAGAGAACAGAGCATTGCTCTCAGCACCTTTATTCCACCTCTGGAAGGTGAGACCATGGTTCATGAAACAGGACATTTTTCAGGGTCTCCTTAGAAAGGACCGGAGAACCAGGATATTAGGAAAACTTTTCCACAGTTTGGTCAGTAGTTACCATTTGGGAGATGTACTGCTCTCTAGAAATTTCTTCTTGCCCTGAATCCCTCAGCCTCTACTCTAAGCAATAAAAGAGTTGAAAACACATACTTGGGATCTAGGAGATGTACCATCAGTGTAGGGTTAAATTGTGGAGATATATATATAAAACTTAATGTGTATGTCCAGGCAGGTTTCTTAACCTATCAGTTTCTTGTTATAAATTGGGACCAGTAATAGCACCTGCCTTTTTGCAGGGAAGGGATTATGGGAACAAATAAACACTCAGAAATATTATTCTCCTTAAATGTCACCCCTTTGTTTGGCTGTTTTTTGAGACAAGCCCTCACTATGTAGCCCAGGTTGGCCTGAAACTTAAAGATCCTTAGCCCCCAAGTGTTGAGTGACTTGTCTTTGCTACTATTCCTGAATGTTAAATACCACTTTTAATAAAGACCAGTCAATGGGTAGCATATTAGTTATTGCTTAGTAAGTGTTATTTGACAGCTGTTATTATAAACTTTCAAGTCCAAGAATTACTGTCATCCTGTTTTGCCTGTGAGGAAATGGAGTCAGTAACTAAATGGTTTACCAACAGAGGCAAAGCTTGACTTCAAAGCAGCCATTGTAGTTTGCAGCTTAGTGTGCCCTGCTGCCTTCTGGGTATTATTGTTTCCCCTCCACTGGCATGGTATGAAGCTGAGATGTCTCTCCTGAAGGAACTCCTCTGACGCTTCTCCTGAGTGTGGCTAGTTAGGTATGCTGTGTCCCATATGTCTGTAGAGGGAGCAGTCATCTCTTTGCTTCTTTGGCCTTCTCTCCCACAGACTGTACATATGTCAGGGACCATTTAAGTTCTCAGTCCAAAATAAGATGAGTGTGAGTTCTGCCTCAGAAGACTTTGCTGGTGTCCCCAGCCTTATTTCTGTGAAATTGTGAGTGTGCTCTTTTAGAATTAAATGCATTAAGATAGGGTTTAGGAATAATAATAATAAAAAAAAAAAAGGTTAAAATAGTATTGGTCACGTAGTAAATGTTCAGTAAACAGTAGTTGCTGCTGTTTCTTTTGTTATTGTTAAATGGTGAACATTGTATATTACACAGATTTTTAAACTCTTTAATTCTCACTGAATGTCCCTTCAATGAAACTGATTTTCTGTTGTCTGCTGTCTTCTCAAAAGCCACTGAGTTATGCTGCTTCTGAATTTTACCCTGTCAGAAGGAAAGCTTTAAACATTGAGCCCAGAATGCTGACCTTCAGGGAGGTTTTGATTCCTGGATCAAAGGCTACTCGCTGACAGCGTTCCTAAATGCTGCCACCAAGCAGCTAACCACCCAGTTTAATGGCCCCATGCTGTGTTGGGTGTTGAGAAGCATTCCATTCCTCCCAATAGACAGTCTTTGTAGGAGCCAGAGCAGAGAGGGGCCTTGTGAGGCCTCTTCTTTTGGGGTATGACTTGGGTGAAGGCAAACCCAAGCATTAGGAAACAGCACCCACTATTTAGCACTCCTGAGCGCCAGGTGCCTAGCATCTATTATGTGTTTAAGCCTCATGACATTTTTTTAAGAGAAGGGGCCTTATTACAGGGCTAAAACTTAGGCATGAGACTAAAGCTTAAATATTACAGCATTTACTCACAGGGCATTTCACTTGCAGCCTGTGTGCTTTTCTTCTCAATTAACTGCTTTCTTCCTTGGCGTTCAGCTCCTACCCTATTCCTGTACAGAGGGTATGCTTTTATATGAGAACCTGTGTCTCTATTTCCTCTGTGTCTTCTGTCCCTTTTGCTTTACCACTTAGAAAAACACTGTCTAGGACTAATGCTAGTGTCAGAATTCTGTGGTAAGTCCGAAGCGGCCACCTAAGTTTAAAATACCAGCACTTCAGAGCTGAAGTAAGAAGATCTCAAGTTCAGTACCAGTCTGGGCTTCATTGCCATACTATGTCACAAGCTCCCCCCTTTCCCCAGAAACCTTTGTGAAAAGAAGGCTTTTCACAGGCACAGAACTAGCTCCTTAAGTGAGTTATCTATTTTAAATGCCCATGCATTCTTCAGTGGCTAGCAGACTTGACTGGACCCAGCTTTAAACTGACTGGAGCATTCCTGGCAGCATTTAGTCAGCTCTCTGATGTGGAGGTCCATCTTGGACCTATACAAGAATCCCACAGAGCGGAAAGAAGTCATTGTCTCTGGTCATTGCTCCCAAAGTGCCCTGGCCTGGGGGAAAGCAAGCTGCCTGTCCTGAGCCCAGATGCTAGGTCTGTGTGTGACCTGCCTGCCCATGCCGACCAGGGCAAGTTAGGCAGGGCTAGCAGCATGCTTTCCTACAAGTCCATTGTCTTCTCAGTCTCAAACCAGATGCCCTGTGGAATAAGAGCAGCTTTAAAAGATGTATTGCAATAGATGTTGTAGAAAGCCCATAAAAAACCCTGAATGTAAAGAAATGAGGCATAAAACCCAGACTGTTTGGAAGTCAAGCTGAGAACTGTGGTAGCAGATCTCCATTTCTGTTTATTAAATGGGAGCCTAACTTAATAGCCACGCCTAGCTGGGTGCTGAGACCACTACTCTTGCGTTCTTGAATTTAACCCCACCCTCTGCGGGACTGCATGCCCAAATAAGATCCAAACTTTGCATTTGTCTGGAGGTTGAGAGGCGTGCACCTAACAGGAGGAAACTGACTAGATGAGGCTGAACGTGGTTCATGGTTCGTAAGGCAGAGCCACCTTCTCTTTTTAATGTGCACGCTTTTACGGAAATGGAGCCCCAGAGTAAGATAGCACACACTCGTGGACGCACGTTCCAAGTGCTGCTCTGCCCCTTCCCTTCACTGTTGTTTTCATTTTCCTCTCATGAACCTTGCTACCCTGGCTTCAGCTTGGAGGCTGTAAAGGAAGATGGAGAGCCGAGTTACCTCAGAATGATCACTATCGTTAACATTCACGGGTGGTTCACTTATCATTCCTGACTGCACAGACATGGCAGCCGCGCGGAAGCGTCCGCAGGTGTAGCATGGTGATACATATTACATTGTGCCACAATGGATTTATGTATTCTGTAACAAAAGAAAAGTGTAATGAAAAAATACAGAAGGTAATCCTTTATTCCTCTGCTACACAATTTATCAGTAAGGCCTGGGGATGGGAAGGGCCAGGGATTTCCTCTGCTTGCTTTAACCTTGTCACCCAGGTATGTTTTGGTAAAATGACAGAAAAAATACAGACTGGGGATTTTCCTTTGCTTCAAACCTTTAAAAGGACACTTTGAATTTATGGAAGTTAGTCCAGATTCGAAACTGCCTGTTAAGCTTTTACTCTGCCCTTTGCTGAAAAAGTTGAGCGTACTGGCTTGGAATGCTGCTATCAGCTGGCCACAGAACAGCAGCCGATGCAGCAGTTTATAAAAAGGCAAAATCACCATCATTCAGGTAGCTCCCAGGTGGATAAGAGTTCGTGCAGCCTGGGCCAGTACTAGTTTGCAAATCCCCAAGAACTTGTGTTTTCTTTTGGCCCTACTCATCCATCGCCCAACATATTGTCACAGATGGAGGACATACTGACTTCTGAGGAGAAAGCCGGGGAAGGCAGATCTGAGTGTGGTTGATTGGCATTTGTTCCAATATTCACTGGCCTAGTGCCAAAGCAAACACCCGCAAGTTTTTAAATGCACAAGGCCCTTTACATGTCAGTCTCTTGCCAGAGTATCACTTCCAGCATCGCTCCCAAAATAGTTTTTTCTTTCTTGTTTTAAAAAGAGCTATTTCTTATTTTGCTTTGATCAGTAAAATAAACTTTTAAAGATTGTTCTGGGATGGGGTCCAGCTTCTGAGGTAAAGAATGGCTGGGGCTCAGGCATGATTCAGTAACAAAGTGTTCAGTAAAATTAGCCTGACAGTTCTCAGGCCTGCTGTTCGATAGCAGGACTTCACCAAGTTAAAATGGATGGCTGTGCTGGCCAGAGCAGCATCAGCTTTGTGCTTTTTAACAAATGGAACGTCAAGGACTAAACAGCAAGCTGTATGGAGAGGAGTGCTGTGGACATGTCTCCGTGTTAGGGAAACAAATTGGGTCCTTGGTTTTGAGATCAGCCCATAGCCCCTGTGAAGAACCAGCTACCTGGATGGGTCTAACCTGGGCTCCAGCCCCTATCCCAGCCTGTTCTACCATTGGGAAGCTTTCTCAGGTCATGGCTTTTCTTTCAGATTTCTTGTCAGTATTAAGTTCTGCTGTGGTTTTTGGCCGTGTTCCCCTTTGGGGAAATGGGAATGTGACCAAACTCCTTGTAGCAATTCTCATGTTCCATAGTTGGAAACTTGGGTCCCTTTATTTTACATGAGCTACTTGGAATTAGCTTGTTTTACTCCAGTGCCTAAGCGTCGGGGTAGTATTTGTGTCTCTTGCCACTGCAATTAACAGTCTCCCTGAAGTTACATCTACCCGAGTGATGTGCTACTGGGTGTTTGTATTTTGTTTTGGTTTTTATTTTTATTATACTTGTTTTTTTGTTTCTGTGCTGTTTTTTTTTTTTCTTTTTTGATCTAGATATATCTCCAACCTCATTTGACTAGAAGTTTGCAAGCTGTGTTAGTGTTTTGCCTTTCACTTATTTTTGCTTAAACTAATATTTTGTTTGATTTTTCTAGGGCTGAATAAGTAAATTATTTATAGTAAAGTACACATAGATTGTATATTACAAGATGGTTGGGCCGGGCATTGTGGGTCATACCTTTAATCCCAGGAGAGAGACAGAGGCAGGTGGAGCTCTTTAAGTTTGAGGCCTACCTGGTTTATATAGTGAGACCCTGTCTCAGAACAAACCAAAATAACAACAAAAGACAGATGGATAGACCGATATTCTACTAGATAGCTAAGAAGAGCCTTTTCTTTTTCTCTGAGGCACCGAGGGGCTTATGTATGACCATAGTGTCTGCCTGTAGTGGCATCTACTGACATTAGTCAGGTTCTGTCAGTTGGCAGTCTCCACTGCCGGATTTGGCTCCTAAGCTAAAACTGGGAATCGTGCACCTTCTGAGCTAAGCAGACCAGTAGGTTTAATATGCATTAAATTAGAGAAGCCTGCACCAACCTTGACCTTGGTTCACTCGGTGCTACTTTTATTCCCATGCCCTCACAGACAGTGTTTCTGTGCACAGCCCTGGCTGTTGTGGAACTCACTCTGTGACCAGGGTGGCCTTGAACTCAGAGATCTACCTGCCTCTGCCTCCTGAGTGCTGGGATTAAAGCGTGTGCCACCACTCCTCGGCAGATTTCTTCAAAATATTCACTGGCATTATCTGTACTATTGCTTTGAAGCTTTCCAAGGTGTAGTGGAAGTTGTAGTGATAACTCTCTATGCTTGTCTTTTCCTCCAGAAATGCTGCTCATGGGTTCTCCCTTATCCAGGTGGACAGCACAAAGGTCACCATGAAGGAGATCTTGCTAAAAGCAGTGAAGCGAAGAAAGGGATCCCAGAAAACTTCAGGTGGGTTAGTTAAATTATACAGTGGTAGCAGAAGCTAAACAGTTAGTTAAAAGGCTCCGTGTGTGTGTGTGTGTGTGTGTGTGTGTGTGTGTGTGTGTGTGTGTATTTGGGTGCATGTGTGCATGGGTGTGCATACATGAGGGCGTGTGAATGCACACACATGTGTTATCTGGCTACATTGTTTTGGATCTTTTTTTCCTAGAAATCTGATTAGCAAGACTGATTTAGGAGGGAAAATTACTTTTAAAGCTTCCTCTAGGCCTCAGAAAGAACTGGGTCAGTGGCATATATGAGAAGAACATGTTCAAATCAATGATGGCCAGTCCATCATTAATAATTTTGTGGTAAATTAAGACAGAGCTATTTGTGTTTGCCATTAGTTAATGTACACCCGTCTTAAAATCTAAATCAAGGGTTAGAAACAGCTTAGTAGCAGAGTGCCTGTCTAGCATGTGTATGGATGGTCTTGGCTTCCATTCCCAGCACCACAGAAATCAAAACAAAACCTCAAACTTGAATTCCTGCTTCTAATTTCATGTTTTCACACAGGTTTACAAGGGAGTACCTTCATTTACTATGATTCAGGATATGGGGGTTAGGAGGACATTCTTTTCAAATTTTACTAAATGAGGGCAATCTTATAAAAAGGTGGTTTAAAAAAGATAAATTGTTTGATGCACCCATATAGCTATTCATCTCTAACTCCTCATTAACTAGCTTTTTGGGGTACAAAGTAGGCTTGTGCTATTAGATATGATATTTAAAGGATGTAGAACACAAATATTACCAATATTCAGGAACAGTTATTTTCAAGAATAAAGATTTGTCTATAACAGACTACTGTATTAACAGACTACTCTCAGCTCATATATGGCAAGTCAAGTGTCTTAGCTTTGTAAGTGAAGAGACTTCTTAAATACCTTTGAGCTCACCTTTTGGAAAGGAAGAGGGCATTGCTCAGCTTGAAGAAAATAGTTGTGTTCTCTTTTTAAGGGGAGGCATATAATCTGTTCCAGATTTAATTAGCTATCTTCAGATGAAAGCTGAAGTTTTAATAAAAGTTAGAAGAGATAACACAGTGAAGGACACGGATGAGCTGTCTCAAGGCCATATTCCAGGGGAACGATAAGAGCTGTAAAAAATGGCAGAGGAGAGCAATTGAATGGAGCAATGAAAATCTGATTCTCATAAAAAAGAGAGAGAGAGAGATGCTGGTAGGGGCGGTTGTAGATGAGACCTGCTAGCGTCTGCAAGCAATTTGGAAGCTTGCCAGGAGTCATTGTTCACCCTCGGCTGTGGCGGCTCCGTCCAGATGTGCCAACTGCACGTTTCGGCTTTTGCCAGCTGACTGCGCCGTTTGATAACCAGCTCTCTGGATGCCCATCACTGGCCGCAGAGATAGAATTAAATGATGATGATCTTCCCACAAGTTGGGAGAGGAAACAATGCATATAAATCTTGATTTCATCTCAGCGTGAGAAGTCTTTATCCATCATCACTCATAATGAACAAGTCGTTAGCTGGGATGAATGGTGCTCTGCTTTTTCCAAACACCTCTTTTGTTCATTTTTTGGGTGACTTTTATCTATTGCATGGGGGTCAAACCTCTTTGCATTTAGGGGATGATTGAAGAGGCACAGCCTCTCCATCCCAGGGGAGAGAAGATGTTTGGGGGTTCCAGGTGCCAATCTAATAGCTTTTAAATAGCTTCAGATACTCAAGGGTATTTAATGAACACTTACTCTGTAGAATCAGGGGTCTTTGCTCTGTAAATTTTTTACATAATAGTGAATTTTGTAATACAGTTCTTTATATTCAAGAATGCATTGTTTTTTGAGTTGTCTAGGAAGGAGATGGAACTTAAGCCTTCTCGATAGAAATTATGCTGCCAGTGACATGTGTTTGTTTGTTCATTTGTTTGTCTGTTTTCAGAATGCAAAATCCCAGTAAACTTATGGGAGATACAGTTGAGCCAGTGTCTTTCCTTCTGTCTGCAGCCATCTCTTGTCCAGTCTTTAATTTGTTTATGTGTATTAGTTGTGCTTTCAGGGAACACATGCACACTGGCATGTGCTTCTTTATGCTCACCATTGCATATACACCCTTGCCATTTCCATCAGTTTTGCCGTATCCTTGGCAAAAGCTTGGGATTTGTTATCCAAAATGCAATGATCTGTATTATTTATTCCTATTCATACTCCTGAAGCTGATTGAGATTAATACATTTATATATATTGCTGTACATTTTCTTAAGTCAAGAACCATTTTAATGTAAACCTTTCTAATTGCTTTAAGAGTCTGGTCTCAGAATTTGAAAGGTCACCAGCTTGGCAAAGATTTATTTAGGGTTAGCACAGAAGAGGTGGTGTTCATGTTGTGGTTTGAACTTTGTACTGGGGAATGGGCTTCTTTTCAAAGGTGACTAAGGAACTGAAGAAGACCCTCTTTATCATAGAGAGAAGAACATTTACTTAGTGAAAACTATTGTTGCCCACACAGAGCTAGGAGATACTTAGACTTTTTCTATTATCTCAGGAACTCGCTTGTGAACTTGATGGGAAGCTATCAAGTTAGAGAGCTGCCCATGCTAAGCTCTGGCACAGTGACCTGCTCAGTCTATGCAAGAACATTCCCCATGAGCCCCTTGGCTGGGACAGGGTTTGTGTGTTCAGCTTTTTCCTCAAGCAACGCTAGCCTGATGGATTGCACTTGTCTCCCTACCACTGTTACTTAGCTCAAGTGAGAAGAAAGGAAATGACACTCGAAACAGAGGAACATGTGAGTACTGTGTGAAGTACACAGTGGCTGGTCAGAGAGCAAGATCTGAGGAACCCTGACTCCTTCCACAAACACACTGAGCTTCTCTTGGCTTTAGCCTGACCCTGCTATTATTTATTTAATAATAGCAGCAGATGAGGAATTTGAATGATCCATTATGAAATCAAGTTGTGAACTAAATGACAGTCTCTAATATTCCTGTCCTTCCCTCTGGTACTTACTTAGTTTCTTTTCTTTTCATTTTTAAAGTAGTGGGTATTGAGAAGAAAAAAAACATCATTTTAAATATATGGTTTTGTTAAAGAAAACCTTTGGTTCTTTAAAATAATTTTCACTTTTTAGGATAGATAGTACTTATACTTTAGAAGTTTATAGAATTTTATAGAAAAGAGTAACTTTTGTAAAGTCTTGACTTGCATTGCTCGTAATTATTTCATCATTTCTTCAAATCATAACTATTAATGAACACTCGGAGGGGGTGCCTATTAATATTTATGTACTGAACTATAGTGATCTTCTCACAGTGTATTCCAGTCAGATCTCTGGGAAGGCACATCTTTAAAGCCTATTTCTAAATGTCTCTTAAAGTTTTTAGTTTTTCATTTTATTACTGATCTACTTGATATCTGGACTCTCCTTGCATTGGTGGCAAGTGCACACTATTAGAGCAAATAGAAAATAGAGAGTAAATTAGACAAAGTGCATTCACTAATTTTAACAGTTGGGTAAAAGAGTTTTTGACACAGTAAAGAATAGATCACTGTCAGATCCCTGGATTTAGTCAGTGAAATATACTAACTTGTCATTTACTGACTAAAGGCGTTATTCAGTTTCTCTGTCAGGATCACCCTTATGATTGTGACCTTTGACCTTGTTGGTATTTTGTTTATTGCTGTTGCCTTAATACTGTTGTCCACCAGCTGTTACCAGTCTCCTGAAGCATGCTGATGTGACAGAGATGCTACTGAGAAATGGAAGCATATAACTTTCAGTTGCACACTGACACAGACATACATGTGCCTCCCAGTGTACAAGAGGAAGACTTAGAAGTAGAATTTGCCCAGAGTAGAGTCTGTGTGGCATTCTCATTTTGAAATGGGGCCATTTTTCTGTTACCTGCTGAAAGGAACAGGAGAGCTTGCTAACTTTTTTTTACTGACCCCATTCTTGCCTTTTGAAGTGTAGACATACTTTATTAGTTTGGATTTCTTTGTTTTAAGTTTTTAGAATATTAACTGATGTTCATTCCTGCTTGTCTCAGAAAATCCCACCTGGAGAAGTGTTAGCTTTGCCAAGGAGTTTCATCTTGGCCTCTTTTTTGAGAGTCAGAAGCAACATTTGCCTGTCCAGTTTACTGTGCTTCACTTACTGCATCTCAGGCAGTGTTCCCTGAAGTGTACTGGGAGGGGACAGTGGTGGTGGAGGTAAGCAGCCACAGACAGTGCAGGGGATTTTGTGTGACAGACAGATGATTGGGTTCTTCAGTTCTCCGTTAAAAATTCACGTACAACCTGCATATTGACCCAGGCATTGGAAGCTACATTGGAAATGCTTCTATTCATCACGCTCCCCTATTGGCAAGATGCTTCTTGAGTGCAAGGAGACAGTGACATAACAAGACCCTTGCCAAGGATATCCTTATACTCTAGAGGGAAATGAGACATAAGGAGTAGAGAATAAAAAGAACACAAGCAGAGGAGTTCATGCACCACACTGGAAGGGTGCTCAGGGAACTGCCCCTTCCCTAAGAAATGGGCATTTGAGCAGCCCTTTATGTGTACAGTGTGAAGACTTGAGAGGGCTCTGCGTCAAATTGGTGGCTCACCATATTTCATTGTAAGAAGAACATTCCAGTTTACTGTGCTGTTTAACTGACTCAACTGAAGTTGTAGTAAAATTGATCATTAAGAGACTTACAACAGGTGCTCACACAGTCAGCAGTCAACACATCCAACATCACAGTCAACACCATCCACTAGTCACAGAGCCACACCCCAGTCATCATCTTGGATTTTCCCATGCCAGCTCCCCATGCTACGACCATTAGCAAGACAGGTGAGTTTTACCTCTAGAGCATATCTTGAATCTGTCCTAGTCACTGTGACTTTTCATCTGAAACACTGTCACAAGTCCCAGGTTGGCTTTCCTGCCACTGCTTTTAGTCCTTTCAGCCTGTGGTCTACACAGCCACCAGAGAGACCTTGTGAAATGTGAATCAGATCATAGCTGCTCCAGACCCTTTGAGGACAACTGTCTGCATTCAGAATAAAATCCAAAGTTATAGCCATTGTGAAATACAGTGGGGTTCAGGGAGAGGAAGGAACACACACAGACTGGGAATCCAAAGAAAGGAGAGAATTAGGAGGGAAGGAAGTACAGAGTGGATGACACTCTGACCGACACAGGTCAGGCAACATTCAGCAAGGGCGAGGGAAGCATCAGAGCCTATGACCTCAGCCACAGGAGGCCTCACATTCATGCCAGACAGGCTCAGAAACTTGAATCCAAATGAATATGCTATTTATCATGGGTGTCTTAGGGCTGTTTGTGACAGGAAGGAGTTGGTCTTTATAGAAGCGGGATCTGTTGGGGGACGGGGAGCTAAGAGCTGTTGCCCTGTGTGCCTTTGTGCTCTGACAGATACCACTGTAGCACTTAAGCTGCACAAGCACACGGGGGGAGCAGGGTACATGCTTTACAGATACCACGTCAGAAACACTAAGAGAAGGGGAAACATGGCCCTCTGTGGCAGCAGGAGCTGTGGTGACTGTATAATCGGAAGCTTCCAGGCCTCACTTTCCTTTGCTCTGGGAGAAGCTAGTTAGATTTCCACAGCAAGTGAATGGCAAACCTAAATTAGAGCCCAGGCTTCTTTGACCTCAAAGCCCATACTCTTTTTATTTGTGCCATGTTGCTTATTAGAACCCTAATGGGAGAACAAATTTAAAATTCTGTAAACAGAGATGTTCGTTGATTGTGAGATCTAAATGCACTAGGGAAGAGCAGCATTTAGAGGAACCCCGTGGTGAATCTCAACATAAAGCCAGGAATTCTTTTTGTAATTGCACAGCTTGTCTGTATTGGTGTCAGTTCTAGTGTTTTATGTCTAGCTTTCTTAAAGCAACATACACCTGGCCTGAACTGCCCTATTAGAAAGGGAAAAATCAGGGGATGATGTTTGGGGATATGGCTCAGTGGTAGAATACTTTCCAGGAATATGGGAGGCCCTTCCTATCATCTGTACCACAAGAGGTGGGCCACATATATGTAATGGAGTCAAAATTTTAACACTTGAGCCTGAAATGCTCTGTGATGAACTTTTGGGAACTCAGGTGAGCATAAGTATCTTCTGTGTAGGCTTGGGCAGAGTCCTACTTCATGTGGAATTGTAGCCCAGAGACCCAGTGCCCTTTCTTCTATGGAAATAAAGCTTGTAAGCCAGGGACTTATATGCAGGTTCCTGTGCTGTAGCAGATATTTCTGAGAAGGGACATGGGACCATCTAAATGGTGACTGTTTGTTTTCTGCAAAAGGTGATAATTTCTGCAGACAACTACTACTCGTTATTAAAAGAAAAAATAATCATGCTGATGCCATTCATGCATGGGAGCTGAGTAAGAAATAAAGATTCAGCATTCGGTGTCTAGTGACCCTTCGGGAAAATGCTAGAGTAAATTAGGATTGCTGGGTGTTTAAATGTGTAACGCAGAAGTGCCCCAGGCAAGAAGCTTGCAGTTAAATATTCCTCCCTGACACCTTTCTCTGCCTCTTTATCTTGTTGTTTCATCTCACCTGAGCCTCCCTCTGTCTGGAGTGCTCTGAGACTCCTGATGGATCTTCTCCAGTATAGAGCAGAGCACGTTAAAGATGGCATTGCAGTCAACTATTTTATCCAGAAAGCCTGGAAATTTAGAGAATTTATGTCAAGCAAAAATCTTTTGGAACCACTTTAGAGACCCAATTATTTTAGAAGGGTGTTATGAGCTCTCACAACTGCCACATCAGAGCGACTTGAAATATATCATTCGCCAAAACTGCATTTGACCAGCACTTACTCTTCCTACTAGTCGCTAATCTTTCAGAAGTTCCTTTTCCATTACAAAATCTATTCATTCACTTCATCCAGGGCAGTCACAGCACGGATTAGATTAATGAAAAGGCAGAATGAAAGGAAGAGAGAAGATACACACTGACTGTGTGGTGATACTGAGGTATACACAGCTCCAAGAGAAGGAGCCCTCTCCTGGGCCCACTGGGGATTTAGCTTTAGCTCGCAGGAAATATTATTGCACTACGAGTGCATTTTCATGGTAAGCTGCTGCCTGGTTGTAGAAATGCGTAGAAGGTCAAAGAGTCTGCTTAGAATGAAAGACTGACCAATTTGTGAGATGTCCTTACCCTTCTGGACTCACTCCCCTTAGCTCTGACATCCGGCGGGTTAGTAAAGACTGAACCATATACTGTATGTACTTAAGCAAGGCATGGCTTTTGGGGTGCCACTTGGTTTACAAATGTCATCAAATGGTACATCAGTGCCAATGCCACACTGGAAAATCACAGGAAAAGAAATACTAAAATGTGGTAAATCTCCTAGCAGAAGCATTGAAGGTAAGGAACTACAGTGACAAAAACTACTGGGTGGGGCAAAGGCTTGGAGAGGAAATGCTCTGTAGTCATTTCTTTGACGTCTGATTGAAGATTAACTAGGACTCTGCTGTGTGGCTAAATGAGAATATCTCAAGCAGAAGAGATGCAGGCAAAGAACAGAGACACCTCACATCATGAGAGCAGTAAAGTGGCCTTTGAGCCTAGGCCTGTGCCAGATCTGAGTAGGGGAGCTGTGTTGGTAAACACAGACTGGAGGAAGTGGGGTTATTTATTAGGGCTGATGATGGAGCAGGTTGAGTGTAGGCAGTAGGGATTTCCTGACACTCAAGAAGCTCGCTGATTAGCTAGCAAGGCAGGCAGATAAACAGACAGCTATACTGCCATGAATGTAAAAAGCAGAAGGTAAGTACAGAACCAAAGTGTGTGAGGGATGGAGACCTCCATCCAGTCTTAGTGCATTGGAGAAGATTGTCAGCATGTGCTTCTTGGTAGAGACTAGAGGAACATGAGGAGACACAGGACCGAATGCTTAGGCTGGTGTTCTTCCCACTCTAGGAGGAGGGTAAGGTGCTCACTGGGAGCTAGGTCATGGTTGTGGAGCATCATGACAGCTTTATTGTGATGGCAAGAGGGCAGCATTGAAAGGGAGGCAGTCTAACCGGGGTTTCTTTTCAAGCACTCGCGGTGTACATTTTGCCAGGTAGATTAGAGAGCACAGAACTTAAGGGGAAGACATGGATGTAGAGGCTCCTGAGGAAGTAGGACAGCAGATGACGGAGCCCTGGATGCAGTGTGTAAAACACTGTGTTCAGGGAGGAGAGGCAGGACACCATTCAGAATCTCACTATTTTTCTGGAGCTAAAATACGGTTGGGAGCATTGGAGTGGGTTGAAGCTGCAGCCTGAGCTCCTGGAGCTGATCTCAGGAGACAAAGGTATAAGATGGCCATGTCAGTTACTGTGGAAAACATTTTGGAGGAGTGTCCAGCAAAAAGTGTGTAGTTTACTCAAATTTCCTTTTGAGGTTTTACTCAGTTCACATAAAGATAGACACACAGACTGGAGTTTTGTGGGTACATATGGTCCCTGGTTTTTGTTTGTTTGTCTTATTTTACTTTGAAAAAGCTTAACGTTTATTTATTTTGTATGTGTCTGTATGAGATGTGTGCATTGTACAGTGCACATGTGAAGGTCAGAGGACAACCTTTTGGGAATGAGTTCTCTCCTTCCACCTTCAAGTGGGTCCCAGGCATTGAACTCAGGTTGCCAGACTTGACAGAAAGCACCTTTACCTGCTAAGCCATTTTGTTAGCCCTCATTTTTACTAATTATTTATATATTGGGTTCTTTGAGAAAGGATCTCATTATGTAGCTCTAGCTAGCCTGAAACTCACTGTGTAGACCAGGCTAGCCTGGAACTCATAAGAGATCCACCTGCCTATGCCTGCTAGGATTAAAGGCATATGACACAGTGCCTGACCCTTTTTGCTTTTAAGTCACTCTTGTCTGTCAAGGCAGCTCATGATAAATGAGAGGTGTCTATGTGATTTTGAACATGTATATGATCTTATGTCTGCTTTTTTTATTCACACAGCAAGCATTATTCTGTATGAAAATGATCATCCTTTTTTGTTTTTCTAGTTAAATATGTTTAACCAAACAATTATTTAGATTATTTCTCACTTTTCAGTGTATAAAACATGAAGTGATCAGTCTCCTATGGCTATTTTTTGCATATTTGTGCTAGACTTTAAATAAGGGATTGCTTTCAGTGGTTTGCTTACTGAAAATATTGAGGGCTGGCAAGGTGGCTAGTGAGTAAAGTACCTGCCACACCCCCATAAGATCTAGTTGTATGCCTCTGTAACTCCAGCACTAGCAGATGGTGACAGACAGATCCCTGGAGCTCACCTGCCCAGCTTCAGTAAGAAACCATCTCAAAGATGAGAGCAATGAGGAAGATACCTAATACTGACCACTGGACTCCACATCTCTCTCTCTCTTACACACACACACACACACACACATATACACACACACACACACACACAGAGAGAGAGAGAGAGAGAGAGAGAGAGAGAGAGAGAGAGAGAAAGGTCATCTTTTAAGCAGCTGTTGTACGTCCTGTCACTCCTGGAGAATGGAGATTAAGAACCTGCCCCACAGCTTACCAAAATTGACTTCTACCGATCTTTCAGCTTTTCCAAACTGATAGATAGCAGTTATTATCTCATTTTACTTTGTATATCTAAGGCTTTGGTGTATTGAGTATTTTCAAATGTGTTAGTAGCCGTTTCTCTTTCTAAACGATGCTACCACTTAAGATGGACAGTGAGTTCTTTTAAGGGGAGAGGGGATCAAGAGAAACCTGACTTTCATAACCTGTAAAACATATCCTATAGTGCAAAATAGGGTTTTCCCTACCTGCCTTTCCTCTCTGCCCAGGCAGCTGTAAAGTAGCGTATGCACACATGGTGGTATCCAGAGACACATTCCAGGCCAGGCAAGTTTGCTTGTTTGCCTGCTGGCCTTTTAATCCATTCACAAAGCTTTGGTGCTCAGACTTTCTGTCTGGTAATTTACCAGAATTCAGTTCTGTTTGTTTGAGACCTTATGTTACTTCCTTCCTTTATCATTAAAACTATCGTAAAACACAGATTTTCAATGAAATGTTTATTAAATACTTCCTTCAGTCTGGTATATGTACTAGCACTTAGAAAGTGCATCACACACTGGAACTTAGAGATGGAGACAACATTGTCACCCCTGAGCAGCTTTCTTTTGGGAAGGTATGTCTAAGGACGCTGCTGGCAGCATTATAAACAGCACTGGTACCAAGGGCAACTGTAGGGGGCTAATGGGGACCCTGCATCATTCCTTGCCATGTGCCTGGTGAGAAAACTCCTAGAAGTTTCTGGAAATGGTAGCGAGTGGGGAGAGGCTGCAACCAACAATCAGTGTCACAAAGTGGGGATGACTAATTTGCCGAGGAGGCCGTTGAGACGGATGTTTAATTAGCTGAAGTCTGAGTGGATAAATTGGGAGAGGACTGCCTATGCAGAGAGGTGCCTTTTCCCACATCTCTCATTTAACTGTTGTTTTTGTTTTTTCTCATTACCATTTTCTTTTTTTTTTTTTTTTAAGTAGTGTCTTTAAATTAGGGGGAAAGGAATAGAGAGGAATACCAAAAATGACTCTGATGGAGACTGAAAATTTACAGTATTCCCAGCATTTTTATATTTAACCTTTACAAAAGACCTTGTGACCTGGGATGTATGCTTTTTCATTTTCATGGTTGTGAAAAAGGTGATGGGATTATGTATGCACATCTGTGCATGTGTGTTTAAGTATGCACACGTATTTGTACTATTTGTGAGTGTTGATAATGGGTAACATAGATGAAATTAGATTCTTAAGCTCTGTGTGCTTTTTCTCAACCACAAAATTTCCTCACTTAAAATGAAAGGCTGTTGAAAGCTTTCTGGACTAAGGGCAATAGAGTGTGTGTTGACACAAGTAAGGTCAGGAGCTGGGCTGCATAAGCATAGGAGAGCAAATGGCATTTGTAAAGTTTGTGCATATCACTGTGTGCAAATTTTGTCTAAAAGTAAAAAGAATTGTAAACATTGTATTATAGTTAATTATTTGACTACAGAGTATATTAAATATACTGCTCTCTGTCTTACTTCAAAATACATTTCAAAATATGGCTATGGGGGTAAATACTTGCTAGAACAAATATAGCCAAGTATTAGTTACGGAATGTAGTAGTAGGTATGTGGGGTTTTGTGTGTGTGTGTGTGTGTGTGTGTGTGTGTGTGTGTGTGTGTGTGTAATTCTCAGCTTTTCAGGGCTATAGAAAATTAATAATAACATAGATGGGGAGCTGTAAGCACAGGGAGCTGAGCTCAAATCTCATGTAAAAGGCTAGATGCAGCTGCACATGCCTGTAAGTCCAGCACTGGGAAGCAGAGACAGGCAGGTCTCAAAAGTAAACAGTGAGTTTCTGGGTTAATGAGAGACACTTTCAAGCTAGTAAGGCAGAAAGCAGCAGAGGAAGATGGTGTGGGGTGTTTTATTTTTTTATGTACATAATATATTAATTAACATCTGAGGTCATGGTTTCTTTTGTCTTCCATTGGCCTGTGGCTTAACTTTACACAGAAAGTTACAGTGTGGTCATAATTATTACTGCTTATATCAGTACTTGCCAAACTTACATTTTAGTTACTAAAATACTTTTTATTGGTTGTTATTTTCACGTTATATATGAGATGACTAAAGCTCAGAGAGGCTACAGAAGTTACCATGGTCACAATAACAGTAACGGATAATCTGGGACCTAAACCCACATGTCCCAGTGTTGTCCTGTCTACCATGGACTACATGGTATTTCCTCCTGCTAGGTTAGTTTCAGGACCCACAACTCAGGGGAGACAGGTACACAGTCTGCTTCATTCCAGAATGGGAGTATAATTCTGTAGGAAAAGCCTAGACTTTGGAATTAAATCCCCATAAGTCATCAGCGGCACCTCTCATAAGCCATGAAATGAGGCAAGCCATCAAACCCTTCTAGCCTCAGTTGTACTCTCTGAAAAGGTTGTAGGGTTACTGGGTGCTTACAAAAATACTTTAATCCACAGAAAGTACACAGTCAGTGGAAGTCATCTCTGTCACGAACATGACAGGTGCACCCTTAGACCTGGATTTCTCTGGAGCTTTGCTTTACTTTTCTTTCCGGTCCTGTGACATGGCCTTTGCCAATAACTTTCTCTTTTCCAGTATGTTAAGTCCATAGAAAACTTAACATGATATAGAAGGAGCCTTTATATTGTGCTTGAGCTTGAGGCTCCTGGAAGCACCCTTTCCTCATAACAGTTGCCTTTTCCTAACAAGGATAGCCATGCCATGATAGAGGAGGATTGATCAAAGGCTTCTTTATCATACAACTGTGTCATCAACTTTCTGTGCCAGAGAATCTAGAGGTCAAGCCAGGAAAGTGGAGCTGCCAGAGACCTTATTTACAAGTGACCTTTGCACACTCCTGTGGTAGTGGTTTAGCACCTCCCAGAGTGGTTGCTGCTTCTCAGGAACTGATGCACAGAGAGGACCTTGGTGAGAATGACTGTATAATTATGTGCAGAGAGGTTCAGAGAGCTGGGCCTGCCTCCGGGAAACGTATGGATCTTCCCCAGCACAAGCAAAAGAACTTTTCTCCAGGCCTGCCAGCCTTCTGGTGAGCCTGTTGCCAGATGGACGAATTCTTCCTCTGCCAAAATTGAGTTTAGCTACTTTGCATAAAACCACTCATAGAGCTAGCCCACCCCAATAGACTTCTCCATGACCAGCCAAGCATCCTCAGTCCTGACCCACTGCTTACAGAGGCCTGACATGAGAGCCATTTTCCTCCATAAGCAGTTTAGAAAGCAGCTTTTGGCAGCTGTGTGTGACAGCATAGAGCTCTTCCTTTTTGGTCAGTTGCAGATAGAAGAGCTTTCTGCTGTATATCTGTAGTTGCTGTGGGCACCACATTGTGAAATAAAGGAAGCTGGGATCCCAACACTTGAGAGGTGGAAGCAAGAAGATCAAGAATTCAGGGCCAGCCCGGGCTCCATGAGTCTCTCAGAAACTCAAAGGAGATGAGGCAGGGGAAGATTAGCTAGTCAATGAGGCTATTTCTTCTTTGTCTTACTGTGATGATGTCTGGAGACAAAGATAGTTTACAACCAGGCCAGCAGCATTGGGCTTGCTCCAGGAGGCAGGTGTCATCCATACACACCTCTATGACTTCCTAGGTCACAGGATGCAGTGAGTGAGGTGTGTGGATGTCACTGTGTCATCAAACCAATTTTCCACAGAGGAAGCCAGTGTTCCTCTACTGTTGTGGGAGATGCATGGTAGCCTTGAAGCTCTTCAGTATTCCCATAGACCATCACCACTAAGTCACTGAAATGCCAGCACAACTTGAGCTTGCAAGGTTTTTCTCTGTTTAGTAGTAGAACAATGTAAATTAAGATGAAACACAATTTAAGTCAAACAGACAAACAAACTGCTGAGTCATATGGATTTCTCAAACAGCAGGTGTCAAAAGCCTCCTTAGCACTCAGTGTTCCTTCCGACAGTCTCTCTTGGGCCAGGCAGAGCACAGGGAAAACAGCGCCTGTCCTCAGTGCACATTCTAGTGAGAAGAGAAAGCAGGTAAAGGTAAAAGTGAAGCAGCAAGATGCAGGGACAGCAGTTTTTGCTTGTAGCTTCATGAGTCCTTCTGTGTTCCAACTGACCTTACTTTCTCCTTGTTCCCATGAGCCTTCTGTCTTGTCCACCAGCATTGGGCAGGGCAGCAGGAGCTGGGCAGACTCTTAAAGAGTAAGTGACTCCACCTGGACCAGCAGTAGCCAGGAAGGAGGCCAGGCCTCACCTCAGCCTTGCAGCTGAGAACATGTGTCCAGCATCTTGGCCTTGCAGCAGAGGACCTGGGACTGACACCAGTGATATGCTGATCTTGCCAGATGCTGATGATTACCTTGCAAAAGACAAGTATGGCTGGCTCCTCTTCTTTGGGGACAGGGATGTTGAACTTAGTTAAGTAAATTAATTATGTAAAATAAAAGCTTCCTGTGAATAATAATGATTTCCTTTTGTTTTGTCAGGACCACTCCTGGCCCAGAGGTAGTGGCTGATACATTCTGTAAAATCAACGAGAGAGCTGGCTTGTGACCTACAGCCTCTTCACTGGATGCTGGCTCAGGCCACAATCTTGCTTAGGTGCATTTTCATTGTGAGAGACTAAGCTTTTTCAGAGAATTGAACCATTAAATGGACACTTAAATATCTTTGAATCAAAAGGCTGTACACATCACTTAGTGTTGCCACCCAGATCCCATGACTGTGCATGTGTGAGTGAGTGTGTGTGTCAGCTTTCATCAGGAGCCAGATGAGCATGCCACAGCCAGGTACTTGGCACAGCAGAAGGAATCGCTGTGCATACCATGTACGGAAGAAATGCATAGCAGACTCACTTTCTAGAGGCATGACAGAGGGGCAGGGAAACATAGCCTATGTAGTTCTCTTCTGTGGAGGACATTGGTAGATACTGTCTAATCTAGATGACCACATTTAAAATCACCTAGTAAAAGTATAAATAGACAATCTGAAGGCAAATACTAGAAGAAACATCCTAAAAACTTAAATTAACTTCCTGTGAGGTGGAACTTGGGAGGATGGGGTCTCACTGTGGTTTGCCCTAGGACTTGGGTTTTGTTTATTTTCAGATTGTTCATGACCTTTGATGAAAGTAAAAATAGATTTTTTTTTTTTTTTTTAATAAAGAAAACAGCTTCCTTTCAAATTCTGCAGTTCAAAAAGATTTCTCCTTTTCCTCCTTGTATGGACTTTCTCTGTTTGGAAACTTCGTTTCCCCTAAAAGCTACCATCCATTTTATCGGTTAAATGTCAGGTTTCTGTGAGAACATCATTAAATAGTTGCTTCCAGTCATAAACATTTCCAGACTTTGTGAAAGGAAATGCTGTATGAGCATACCCATCACATTGTGACTTGGCCAGCATTACATCTCTCTGACCTGGATTTTCCGTGGGTTAAAGCACAAGCTATTAGCCTAATATTTGTTCCCATTCTAAGAATGACTAATACCTCTAATAGAAATGAAAACAGCTGCTTTTCCATAGCAGTGGAGTAGCAAACAGCTGTCACATGTACATTTTGACATCCTTTTTTCTTTTTAAAACTGGGACAGAAATGAGTTTACTGGATCTACTGATCTGGCTCATCACGCCGACTAACTTCTGTGGAGAGGTAGAGAAGAGGTCATAGAAGTCCCGTCAAGATAGAGTATAGGTATCCCACGATGCTTGAGTATACTTAGAATGAAAACTCTGTGGTGAGAATCTCTTGTACCAAGAGCTACACTGCTGCCTTTGCCAACGAGCCTGAGCACCAGCAGGCAGCCATTGTTGAAGACATTGCCGAGTGCCACTCTGTGTCCTGAGAGCCTGGAGTGCTGCCTTCTCCACAGCTTTAGTATGTGTAGGGATGGCTGCTGTGTGAGAAGAGGGTCTCCTTTGGCATGAAGCCTTTATCCTGCACACTGGGTGACCTTGGACAGGCCTTTCTACTCTGAGCAACTCTGAGCACTTTGGCCAATTCAGTAAAATAAGACCCCAGCTGCATGATAGACTGCTGCTTTGTTCTTAGCTACAGAGGAAGGCCTGGGTTTTGGAAAGGCCACTCTTGTTCTTACTTTGCCTAGCTATCTCCTTAGTGTCCTAGCCAGCATGGCTTTCATTTCTCAAATGTGTAAGAGAAAGTAGTTAACAGTGTCTTCTTCGTGGCACTGCTGTGAGACTATGAGGTCCACAAAGCACTCTCCTCAACCACACATCCTCACCATGCTGTGAGACACGATAGTCCAGTCCTCTCATTCAGCTGAGACCCAGTCCCATTCACATTCTATGCTTCAGCATTGGCTTCCGGTCCTGTGTTGGTTTTGTCTATGCTTTTGATGGCTGTAATTACTTTGAGACTTGGGAGACTATAACTGCTAAGCGATCTCAGCTTGAATTAAGTCCCCAGGAGGTACAGCCCAGAACATGGGCCTCTGTCTGCCCAGCTGCTCACTTGAGCTTGTCCAGAGCTGTGAGGCCCTTGTCAGAGCAGCAGTGAGAACACAGGAGTGCACGTGTTGGCCAGACCTGGCATTCCTCTGGAGCACCCTGATAAGCAGAAGGGTTAAATGCAGGAGAAACTTTTGTCATAAATTTTCCTTTCAGCAGGCCTTCCCAGGGAGCATCTGACATGAGCTGGGAAGAGATGCTGATTGGCCTGGGAGTCAGCTGAAGGAGACAGGAACTGCAGTGGAAGCTGCTGGATTTACTGTTATTAGCAAGGCAAATGGAAAGCCAGCAGGGCAGCCAGCTCCTAGATAATAGATGAAACCAGAAAGAGAACTCCCAGAAAGGAAAATGGCTGGCAGCCATGATCCCTCAGCTGCCATTTTTCTATCATTCTAACCTTTTGTTTTGCTTGTCACACAGGGAAAAGCATACCTAAACTTCTTAGTTATGTCACAGTTAACCTAAAATAAAACAGGATATAATTTCTCTTTTCACCTGTTTGATAGCATGAGAGCTAGGCACAGCAAAGTATGCTGAACTTCTTCATTGATCACTGTGTGCCAAGCTGAGCCCTTTACCTGTGTTGGTACCTCATTTAATCATTGCAGTAACCACTTATATTACAATGTTACCATCCCCAGCGTAGAGACAGGGAGCTGGGATTTGCAGTTGAGCATTAAGGGCTACCCAATTTAGTGAGAGATACTATAGCCAGAACCCATGTGGCTGTATGCACATCCTGGCTTGAAACAAGCTCCACTTGGTACATGGTTGTTGAAAGAAAGATGGGACAGGCAGAAAAGAGTACTGCTGCCAGGTGGGACTGATGTTTGAAAAGTCTGTGGGAGAAGGTGGCATATTCTGGCACCAGAACCAAGAAAGCAAGTAATGTTTAGCATCCAGGGACAGCTGCACAGAGACTCACATACTAATACAGGGCTAGGCCACAGGGGCAAGCAGTAAGCAAAAGTCTCTTCGTCAGAATCACCTCCTAAAAATGCCTTTAGAAACAGTTCTTGGGGGCCTACATAATGTTTCTCATGAAATCATACAGTTAGCTTTTTATTCTCTAGTATTAGAACATACAAAAGCTAGGAATGAATAATTTCAGGTGGTGAAATCAAACTTGGGCAGAGAGATGCTCAGAGTTTAAAATGGGCTGGAAAACTGAGACATCACCATCTGCCCAGTTAGCTTGGTCGGGCATCACACATTGACCAAGTTGCATCATTTCAAAGATTAATAAGCCAGTCATTTGTCGAGCTGTTGAGAATCATGGCAAGTGGAATTTCCACACATTATTTACATTGTTTTCCTGGTCAGGTCATTCCCTGTCTTTTCCTTTATTCTTAACCAGCAAATACAGTTCAGTTCGCATATATGTATAATTCATGCACAAGGAGATCCAGGCATATAGATGCCATCAGAAGACAGGGCAGGATTTCAGAGAAGCACACTGAGAACATGCTGCGAACTAAGCAGGGCACCTGGCCTGAGGGCAAGGGCCATCACCTAAGTGACACATTGAAGGCCAAGCCAGGTTGCTGAAGATGAAGCCTTGCTTTTGGCCTCTAGGGATTGTGGAAATCTTGCCTGTTGTGAAAAAGGATGCAGGACAGTCTGGGAATCTGTGAAGATCTCCTTAAGGCTCAAGAGAGAGTAGTAGGTACAGATTCAGTGATGAAACCAAGGGGAGCTCATCAACACATGACCTAAGGCCTGGAATGCAGGTGCTAGGGGTGAGCAAGCAGTACAGGGACATGGATAAGGAACCATGGTGTGTACGGAAATGCAAACACATGCAATGCCTAGAGAGCAGCCCCAGAAGAACCCTTCAGAGTTTGCCTCTAGAGAGCACCTCGGATAAGTGGGTGAAGAATGGGTGACCAGAGGCTGGGAGGCAGCAACAAGACCATGATATGCTGAATGGTAAGCTTACAAGGGAAATGTGACTAGTGGGTGGAGTCAGCAGAGCTTAGGTGATAAGAACAGCAGTGGGAGGAAGACTGAGTGCCCTGTACACCCTGCAGACCCTAGAGACCAGATGCAATCTTCTTGTCTGCAGTGACTAGTTTGGGGCATGGCAACTGTGTGGAGAACAGCCGAGTAAATGTACTGTAAACATCCATTGTCACCATTAGACCATCCCGGCACAAGGTAAAAGGGTAGGTTTGAGAAATGAGGACCCAAATGTTTAGTCTTACTGTCCTATAAAATAAGAAGCCAAAACTGGATTGGGTTTTTCTGTTCCTGCAAAGATACAAGCCAGTCACTGTCAGTGGTGTTTCCCAGGGTATCTGGTAGGAGCTCTAGCAAGCCTGTGGCCAACAGCTATTGTCGGCTCTGTTTCAGGACACTGTCTTTGATGCCTGACATTACCCTCATTTTCCAGAGCAAGAGACTAAACTGCTGAGAGGATGTGCTAGACCTTAACCAGTCTCTGGCCTCAGAGGGTTTGAAGGGAGCCTTCCCGGGAATTGCAACACAGACTAGTAACTGGGAACAGTTGGCTCTTACACCTCTCAGAGAGGCTGCAAAAAGGCACAGTCTCCTTTTGTTTGTTTCTTTTCTTTTTGTCCTTAGGTGCTTGTGACCAAACTCACTAATTTCACTGGCTGTCAATGCCGTGTTAAAGAAAATGGGTTTGAGTACTGGACTGCATGTCAGAAACCTTTGCTATCACAGGAAATTCTGTCACTCTGGATTTACTGTCTGTTCCCCACAGCTGAATTCCTCAGCAGTGTGATTTAGCACCCTGGCTCCCATCAACCAGTTTTGGCATTTATTTGAATGCATTACCCTACTGGTTTCCATAAACTATTTTACAATTGTTTAAAATAAATGACTGTTTATTTCCACAGAAACCATCTGTATTTCTTTACAGAGCAACAGATAACTGTATGTAAAATTTGGTAATGTCACAGCAACTCAAGTTAAGAGAAACATATTGGGTTGAAAAATTAGATGCTTAGGGACAGTGTTAAAGGTTTCCATCCTCTAACAAGCAATATCTGAATCCTAAATAGGAAAAGAATATTTCTTTTTTTCCAGCTAATCTTAGACCTCCTGTCTCCAAAGAGAACATTTATGTTACCTGTGACAAGATGTAGGTGGTGGGCTCTTCTTACCTTTCTAGCAAACTGTGGTGATGGTAGGAGTCCCCTACCCAGAGGCTCCTAACCTCATTGGGAAGCCAATGGAGACAGAGCCCCACTCTGGAGGAAGAGGTGGTGGAGAGGGCTGACTAGGCAGGCCCCACTTCCTAAACACACCTATGTGCTGAGCTGACATGTGCCTTCCACCCCAACTAGCAAACAGTTAGAACAAGAAATCCTTTCTTTAGGCTGCTGTACCACGTCCAGAGGCTGTCTAGGCAGAGTCTGACTTTTGTTTTGTTTTGTTTTGTTTTGTTTTGTTCGAGACAGAGTCTCCCTGTGTAGCCTTGGCTATCCTAGACTCTATAGCAGGCTGCCCTCAAACTCACAGCAATCTGCCTGCCTCTGCCTCCCAGAGTACTGGGATTACAGACCTGCACCACTGTGCCCAGCTCAGAGTTTTGACTCTTACTAAGGAGAATGTTTGGAGAGATGAAATAGAGAGAGACTAGCAGAGATCAGTAGGCAGAGGCCCAAAGGGCTGGGGTCTCTTTCTGGATTACCATATCAGTATAAGGGAGGAAGATGGGGCTGGAGAGATGGCTCAGAGGTTAAGAGCACTGACTGTTCCTCCAGAGGTCCTGAGTTCAATTCCCAGCAACCACATGGTGGCTCACAACCATCTATAATGAGATCTGGTGTCCTCTTCTGTCATACAGGTGTACATGCAGGCAGAACATTATATACATAATAAATAAATTTAAAAAAATGGGAAGGAAGATGAGGAATCCGTGAGGGGCCTCCGGAGGTTCCAGCTGCTGCTGGGGACCTAAGGACTGAGTAGCAAACCAGACATCTGGATGTAGTATGAACTGTGTACCAGACACCCTTCTGTTGAGGCTTCCTGTCTGTTCTTAGATCAACCCTGAGAGGCAAGTGCTGGTGTTCCTCTTTGCTGACAGGAAACTGGGGAATAGAGGAATTAGATAACCTGCCTAAGGTTACACAGCTAGTAAGTGGTAAAGCTGCAAATTCAGGCCCAAGCAAGATGGTGCTTAGATATTAACCATGCTGTCTCAGATGTTCTGGTGTCAGCAACCCAGGGACCATTCCCCAGACAACACACCATGCATAGCAAGCTCATGGCAACTGTGAGCCTGGATTCCTGTGTCTTACCTCCAAGCTGGAATGTAAGAGGGAAGCCTGTTAGGACCTGCAGAACAGCGCGGTCTCACCCTTTGTTCTCTGTGTAGAACCCATGAGGAGAACAGGGCAGACATAGTACAGTTGCCAGACTGTTGCAGTGGCTGAAGGGAAGCCTGGTCTGGTCTGCAGCTGCAGGCCCCTGTATGAAAACCCTGTGGATAACAGCAGTCTCTGTACTCCCTTGTGACTAGCCTCTCCCCCTGGCAATAGTTGTGCAGGCTGTTCTCCCTGACAGGAGGCTCCGGTGGCCACCAGCCCTCTGGCCCAGGTGGGAAGGCTCTGAGGTTGCTAAACATCACTTTACAAATTGGATTTGAAGTGGCATATAATGGCTATGTGTGTTGAGTCTCAAAACCAAATATCAGACTCTGTAAAGCAAAGAGAAAAAAGCTACCTTCTTTGCTACTGTCTCATTCTACACCCTAGAAAACTGTAGTCAGTAGAGCTCATGTCCTTGTGCATTCTAAATGCACGTGTTTGTGGAATACATGTTATCTTATAAGAGTATACACACAAATGCATATGTGTGTTGTTGGGGTCTGATTTTATTAACATGTTAATATTTATATGCTATATATACTGTATGCCTTACTACTTTTTTTAATTAATTTATTTATTATGTTGTGTCTGCATATACACCTGCACACCAGAAGAGGGCACCAGATCTCATTATAGATGGTTGTGAGCCACCATGTGGTTACTGGGAATTGAACTCAGCACCTCTGGAAGAACAGCCAGCGCTCTTAACCTCTGAGCCATCTCTCCAGCCCTCCTTACTACTTTTTACTTAGTTACTTAACCCAGGGCCTTGTACATATTAGACATCACTCTACCATAAGGCACACACAACTCTGTTCCAACTTTTCTTTTTTTTTTTTTCCAAGACAGGTTATGTAACCCAGGCTGGCCTCAAATTCATGGTCCTCCTGCCTCAGCCTCTCAAATCCTGGGGTTATAGACATGCACCACCACATCTGGGTTTTTTGGTTGTTGTTGTTGTTTTTGTTTTGTTTTTGTTTTAAGAGCAAGGTTCCTCTGTGTAGCCTTGGCTGGCCTAGACTTGCTTTGTAGACCATGCTAGCCTTGAACTCACAGAGTTCTCCCAAGTGCTGGGACTACAGGCATGCACCAATGTGCCTGGTTTGGTTTTTGGTTTTTGGTTTAAATTTGTTCATGTATTACAGGACTCTCTCCATGGTTTATTACCTTAGTTTCTTTTTATAATAGCCATATCACATCCCAGTGTACAGGTAATGGCCTCCCACTGGCGTTGTTAACCCTGCAGTTTTCAGTATTAAGATCGTGTTTTGGTAAATACCTTTCAATATAGATCATTGTATAGTTGAACTAGTATTTCTTAGTACTGCCCACTGTAGTGGGTGCTGAGTTAGTGAATCTGAAGTACTTCCCTGTTGAAGCCGTTCTAGTGAACAAAAGCCATTCAATATTTAAGAAAGGCCTGCAAGTTCAGAGCTGTTTTTAAAGCCCCACCCCATCCAGAAAGCACCCTGTAAGGGAGGTCCCAGGTACACAGAAGTGCTCCCGCTCAGCCTACAGGTGCTTTAGGAAGGTGGTGTGGAGGAGCTCTGAACTCAGAGAGGCTGCTGAGAGGAGAGTGCAGCCAAGGTGTGCTCTCTGCTAGTCCAGCCTTGTAGCTGGTGTTCGTGAAGAAATTTGTTCTGAAGAATTATGATGCTCCCACTTTTTCTCCTACACAAAGGAGGAGATCCTGGCTGCACGCCCTTTCCTTTCCTCGCCTTGGCACCCTCTGATTGATGATTGGAAATGATGGCAATACATAAACTATTTTTCTTTTTATTTTATGACCTGGTAATAGCAGTAACATATTTCCAGTAAATGTTTTCTATCGCAATAAAAAAGTTGTAACAAGACCAGAAATGGGTATAGTTAAACCCTAAAGAAATCACACTTTCAGAACTGTGGATTGAGGCAGTAACTCTGTAAATCATTTAACATAGGAAAAGAACTCCCCTTTAAAAAAGAAAAGAAAAGAAAAGAAAAGAAAAAAAAAAAAAAAAGGCAGGGCCAGCAGCTGATTCTGGTTAACTACGTGCTGCCAACCTCCTGAGATTTTGAGTTTTGACCATCCCCCCTCCAGACAGCCTCCCACTCTGGCTTCCTGATGATTGGGCCCACTCAGTGGCTTTATCCCGTTCTGAGATGATCCATCATCTCGACCCTGTGTTGTTGCTTTCTGTTTTGCCCAAAGATCAAAACTAATGTGGGTTATAGCCTAGGAGGTTAGGCACAGGCCTAGCTCAGACATACCTTTCTCAGCCTAACCTCACCACAGGCAGATAACTGATCACTCCATGGTTGACTTTCCCTCTCTGCAGCAGAAATGACAACAGATACAGCCTTGTAGTGTTGTCTAAGATTTCAAAAACCCAAAGCACATAGAGTGCTTTGTTAAGGACAGGAAGTTTCCGTGTTGATCAGAGTCATTGTTATGCCCTGGGATTGAAGCAAATTTGACTAGTTCTCAAAAAGAACAGGTTGATAATTTTGTCAAACTTGCCCAGCAGTGTGCTAACATTTATCAACACCCTACTTTGTGGTAGGCATTGAACTGCACATATCTTTGATTATTGCATGCTGCTCTAGACCAACATGAAAAACACATTTTAGCACCAGCCTATTTCACCTTCACCTTCAAGGGTGTAGAAGCTCACAGAGGCTAGAAAGTAGCACACAGAAATAGCTGCTAAAGAATCTCAAAAGCCATGCTCCTGTAATGCAGGGCAGCCAAAGAACAGCGTTTCCCCTCCCACCTGTGGGCAAAGTCGGCCACCCCTTCTCCTTGGTTAGGTTCTGTTCCTCTCTGAAGAATGAAAGGCTCGAGCTTGTGTCCTGGATGTGCTCTAAAAATTAGGCATTTGCCAGCCTTTTTCTTAATTTCTGATTCTAGCTGACACCTTCATTAATGGTCTCATGCAAGCTTTCTGTCGACTTGAAGACTACTGTGTAAAAGTGGTTTTGCTTGTCCTATCAATAATGGTCATAATTTCCCCAATACTCTCATCAGCAGTGAATTGAGTCTTGCAGCAAAGAAATGGAACCCCCAGTGCAGTGGTTGAAAGTGATTTGTCTTGTAGACGGCGTCTTCTTTCAGTAAAATCAGGTCAGTGTGGCGCTGCTGGGCCAGATGTAAGCCTGAGACAAATGAGCTGGAGGAAATTGATCATTTGAATCTTCGTGTTGTTTCTAGCTATAGTCACTTTTTCATATCTCTTTTCTTTATTTCCATCTTTAGTAAGCTTTAACCAGTTTGATCATCAGGCAAATTAAATGTCTCCTCAGTTTGAAGCAGGCCTTAGATGAGGAAAGAGCACTCTGCCCACCTGCAGGATTGGCCTTCCCTTCACAGATTTGGGGGTTGTGTCCATCCAGTAGCGGTGTTGTTAAAACACCTGCACCCATTCCCCTTTGCACACTGGCCAGCCCCCCAGCTGGGGTTTGTTTATCACACAGACTGGCCCCTTGACCAGTCTGCTGTTCGTTGCTATGGAAAGTTAATGGGGGCAAAATTGCATTCCCAAACATTTGAACCTGGAGTGGCCAGGGCAGAACTTAGTTGATCTCTGGTGATCGGTTCAATTTAGTTACGATTTTTTGCCATTAGGCTAGGGCTGAATGATGGTGATTTGGTTGAGGCCAAATGTCTGAAGAAAATTGGCTCTCTGATAAGAGTGCTGTTATCAGAGGGGGCTACCTTCTCATTTACATTTAGATGAGTATTGATTATTTATTTACTCGGAGAAGTGAGATTCGTTTCCAATCTTATCTTTCTCGTCTCTGCTTGTCAGCAGAAAGAGAGCTAGAGCTCCTGACATCAGGCCAAGATAACAGCACTTTGTAGCAAAGATAAAAGTTGGAATGGGCCTTTTTCTAGTCTTGACTGAAAGGATAAGTTTTAAAAATTAGAACTGATGGGTCGTGCTTTCAAAACCTTTCCTGAAGGTTCTACAGTTTAACTAGGCAGGAGAATTGGATGATTGGAACAGCTCTGGCCTTTCTTCTTTTGTAATAGGAATTGTGTTTAATTTGATTATATTGGGCCATTTCACCAAGAGCAAATTGTGTATTGGCTCAGATGAGACTAAAGTGTGACCTTATTGTCATGTCAGCTTGTTCTTATTTTTATCATTTAAATTCCACACTTTCCAGCCTGCGCCTCAGAGGTGGCATAAGCTACAGTGGTCATCACTTGAATGTAGTCCTGTGCTTACAGTAAAGTCAAGTAAAAGATGAGAGCTGCCCCCAGAGGAAAAGCTGGGATGGGGCGGACACCAGGTGCTTGTGTCTACACTCCGATGTAGATGTCATCGGCTTGTCAGAGACAGCTTTGGCTGTGTTAGTCTCTCGGGATTAAGCTGAGCAGACAGGTTTGGTTTGGTGGTCTCCCTTCACCAGCCTCCTACACCAGATGAATCTCCCCAAATAGATGATTGTGTTCCCTCACCACCCTGGCAGTGTCTGTTGCTGTGAAAGAAACTCCAGATCTTGACCAGCGGTCTGCCCCAGTCCCCTTCTGTGTACCCAAGCTGACCCGGCTCCTTCCAAGCTGGATTTCGCAGAGTTATTTCAGAACTTCAGAGGAGTGCACTCCCGCAGCCTTCCCCTAGGCCACTAGTCCTCCCTCAAGGCCAGATCAGATGCTTTCCCCACAGGGAAGAGGAATGACCTGGGTTGTCCCCACTTCTGACCTTACAGCATCCTGTCACTGCCTTTGGTAAGAGCAACACTTGTTCTCAAATTTACCTGCTGAAGTGTCTCTCTGTCTCCCCCAGCCTCCCTGCGGGATGGGCTATTGATTACTCATCTCTTGTCTGAGCTTGGCACATTATTGATGCTCAGAAAATGTTAGATGGCCTATGGATGTTCACAGCACATATCCTTTGATGTCTGTGCTGTCATGGCTTGTTCTGTGAGTTCTGACATTTACTCATTTTCAAACCATATGATGGACCTGAGAGGCCAGGAAACTAGGTAGTCCTGGCTACTGAGCAAGACTCTACTCTTAAATGCTGCATATAGTGTCAAAGTAAGGTTTTTAAAAGAAGTACGTACCCTCCCTACCCCATAGTCTTTGACTGTCATGAGAAAGAGTGGGGCCAGCATTTCTAGCCACCATGTGTCTACCCTTGATGGCTTTGCCTGTTGTGCCCCGTGGCTAGGGGCCTGTTGCTACCTTGTTGAGTATTTCTGCTTCAGCATTAACAATAATAGTTCTATTGCCTGAGCACTTTGCCAGAGGGAGTTTTTGATCATCTCATGTCATCCTCACAGCAGACTTGTGAGCAGAGTTCTGTTGGACCCATTTTATAGATGATTAAGTAGTGTGCCAGAATGCACAGCTGGCAGCACTCCTTGTTTTGAAGTATAAGTACCAGGGCTTGCTTCTTTATTTTATTTTATTTTTATTTTTTTTTTTTTTATTTTTTTGCCTTAGCTATCCTTGCCTCTTACTTGCTAATTGTAGCTTTTTCTGACTATAAGAAACTCTTTACGATGGTGAATGGAAAATAGTTGACATGAAAATGTAACTATGAGCCGTGGACTCTTATCCTTTTCCTTTCATAGGCCAGTATCGACAAATGCACTGATCAGTCAACTACATGAAAGGAAAAGAAAAATACAGGTTAACTGGCAAGGTGTCCTGAAAAGGAGCTGGCACAGGAAGTACCCGCATCACACGGTTCACACTGAGTACCGCCACGTTTTCTGATGGACAAAGGGGAAAGAGATGTTAGTGGTAGATGTTAGTGACAGATTTATGCCAAGTTTTGTGACAACACAAAAGCAACCAAGTACTTTGGGGAAGAGCCACATTCCACAGCACCAAGGTCTTCAGAAAAAAGACACATACTGACGTGCCATAGGACGGCTTCCTATCGGGTGTCAGCTCCAGCTGGTTCTCACAGTTCAGGAACCATGTGCTAAAACTCTTCATGTTTCAGTCAAGAGTCAAAGGGATCAAGGAAGCCACACTGAGTGTGCATCCCTGAGGTGACATATTACAGATTTTCTTTGAAACGTCTGTGCTGGGATGTGTGCCTTGGGCTTATAAAGCCTGTCTGCATATTGTAGTCTGGAACTCTCTCAGAGTGCCAAAGCAGTGTCTTGTTCCCATACCATTTTGTGCTCCGGCATTGCTGCAATAACTACACCATAGGAATGCCCAAGCAGTTCCCAGAACCTTCCCTCTTGTTCCCCTTTGCTATGCACCAGGGGGCATGTGGCTTCAAGCACAACTGTGACATTTTAAAACCTTTTTTTTGCAAAGGTTGGACACTGCCTTGAGAGCTGTGTACTGTTCAATGTGAAAGACTTTTCGATTTCATAAAATCATGTTTTTGGCAAAAAGCACATTCATAGAAATTGACCCCCAGCTCATCTTTTTAAAATGACTTTCTAGCTGCTGTTCTTTCCGTGGAAAGAGCACACAGTTGTTGGAGATGTAGTGTGGTAGATTGGGTGAAGGGTGTGCTAATCTGGATTATTATTTACTGAGAATCTGGTGGATCATCATGGCATAGAGAGGATGGGCCTGGGGCTCACCAGCAAACACCCTAGTCCCACCACTGCCCAAAGGACATGGAGCAGAGTCTCAACTCTGAGTCCCAGTTTCTGTTAAGTGGGATTTTTGCTCCTTTCTTCCCAAGGTATCCAAAGAATAAATGAGATGATCTGTAGGGAAGGCCTAAAGCAGTCCCTGGTGCAAGTAGTCCTCAGAGTGATGGTAGATGATCAGAGTTATGACCCTTCACTCCTGCTACAGTTTTAGGATAGAGATAGTGGCAGCATTCCTCTAAACACCATTGCAGTGTTCTAGTTTGTTCGCTGTTGCTTTGGTAGAATACCAGGACCAGAAACAGCTTAAGGAAGGAAGTGTATTTTGGCTCATGGTTCCTTGGGGGTAGTGTACAGGAGCAGGAAGCTGAGAGATCACATCTCAGCAGCACATAGGAAACAAAAAATGAACCAGAAATGGGATGAGACTATAAATTCTCAAAGCCCATCCCTACTGATGTGCTTCCTGCAGCAGGGTTCCACATCCTAAAGGTTATATAGCTTTCCCAAACAGAACCATTTACAGACCATGAGTTCACATACATTAGCCTATGGGGGCATGTCTAGTCAAACCCCATAGTCAATATCATACACACAGTCAGACATCATACAGCCCTTGGCTCATGGACTCCTCAGACAACCCTCTGAGGTTGATGCTGTTATTATCCCCATATTACAGATGAAGAAACAGACAGAGGTTAAATAAGTTGGCAGTGTCATAAACTAAATGACTCAGCCAGGACCTGGACCAAGGCAATTGAGCCAAGCCTAAGCTGTCTTGCCTCTCACTTGGGTCCGGTTTGCTCTCATTGCATGGAAGCTATTGATCTGACCTTTTTCGGAGAGGGTATGTGAAAGTCTTCCTCTGCAAGATCTCTTAGCTAATTCCCTGGCAAGAATTTAGGTCTTGAGTCGTATCTTCAGCAAAAGAACCTTATCTTCCCCAAAGCCAAAACCCGTCAGCCCCTCAGCAAGTTTAGAGATGGTTTGCAGCTTGTTCTTTCCTTCCTAGGGAACAGTCGAGACACCCAGAACAGATAGTAACCCCGAGTGGAGTTCACTTCCCAGCAAATTGAGAGTGATAGGAAAGTTCTTTTTTTGTTTGTTTGGTGTTTGGTTTTTCAAGACCGGGGTTTTCTATGTAGCCTTGGCTGTCCTGGACTCGCTTTGTAGACCAGGGTGTTCTCCAACTCACAGAGATCTGCCTGCCTCTGCAGCCTAGGATTACAGGCATGTGCCACCATGCTTGACTGGAAAGTTATTAAAGAAAGATTGCTGTGGGCATAGTAGCTCAACAGATAAAGGACCATGTGATAGAAGAACAACAACTCCTCCACATTGTCCCCTGATTGTCACACACTGGGCTATGATGTAGGTGTCACCACACATACAAAGTTGTGGCTTGTTGTTGTTGTTGTTGTTTAATGAAAGGTGGAAAGATCTTGGATAGGAAGATAAGGAGATCTCCTTTGCATTGGGGCCTGTATTATCATGGACCAGATTATAGCCATAGCTCAGGGAGTTGGTGAAGTTCATCAGAGGCCTGTATTACCATGGACCAAAGCACAGCTATAGCTCAGGGTGTTGGTCAAATTCATCGGGGGCCTAAATCACCATGGACTGGAACACAGCCATAGTTCAGGGTGTTGGTGAAGTTCATTAAAATAAATTATTTTAGGTCATTTTCATTTTGAATTTATGTAAACCACAAGTCAAGTGATTCTGAACCAGATGAATCCACAAATCTATAAAAATCTATATTTATGATGTAAGCTGTGACCTCTGTAATTGGCCAGTAATTTATAGTTTGCAGGAGGAGGAAAAGCTCAGGGCTCCGGAATGATAAATCCAAAAAGACCTTGGGTCATATTCCCCCTCTTTCTGCTTCTTAACTGTGATCTTGGGCAGGTTTCTTCCTGGGGTCCTGTCTGTAAAATGGGCCACTACAGCTGCCTTTCACAGTCCAGTAGGAGCAAAGTGTGTTTGTTTGGCAGGTAGTAAAAACAAGAGAAAATATCCTAAAAGCCACAGGAAGATACATGCTTTTAATAGATACATGATTTTAATAGAAAGATTTGAACAAATAGCATATAAAAGTGTTGCACAGAGTTGCTTTCAGGATTAGGGACCCTTAGCTCCCCTGACTTCCCTGATCTCTGCTTCCCAGGAAGTTGTAGAGACTGGAAATTAAAAAAAAAAAAAAAAAAAAAAAAAAATCAAAGAAAAGCAACCTAAAATTTCCTGTGCAGTAGCCAGGCCTTGGTTCCCAGTGGTCAGGAAAGGGAAGACAGACATGCTGGCCACCTTCCCACTTGAGAACCCCAGTACCTATGCAGTTCTGAGAGTACCCCTGCCAGGGTACTGAGTGACTTAGGATGAAACTGCATGAATGGATCTGTTTCAGTTAAATTATTGCATGTGAAAGGCTCTTCCAAGATCCACACTATGTGTGGTTTAAAAAAAAAAAAAAAAAAAAGACACAGAAATTGGAAACATTTTAGGTATCTGCAACCTTTTAGGTTATAAAAATAGCCTTTGTTGTATGGAAATTTGGAAAACCAAAGGTGTGCATAATTCTATTGTTGTAATGTAACAGCAATTCACACTGTAGAAACAGCTTTCTTATCCCTGTACATTTTTACAACTGTAATTATTCCATAAAAATTGTGCCTTAGTTTTTTAAAATAGCATGCTGTAAACATTTTTACAATATTAAATAGCTTAGTATTACTTTTAATGTCTCAGTAGTATTCCAAAATACTTCATTTAGCAGGCTCTTTGTTATCAAATCTAAGTTGTTCCAAATTTTGAGTGTATCATAAAACTATCAGATGTTAATATCTGGGGATTGGGGGTGGCTTGGGGATTGCTTCCAGGACCTCCATGGACACCTGAATCTGTAGGTGCTCAGGAACCTTTTATAAATGGTGTAGTGTTTGCATGGCACACTCTCCCCATAGCTCTGATCTCTAGAGTACATTCAATGCCTGGTACAACGCAGACACTGGGTGGTTGCTGCATGGAGGGTGAGGAATGATGAGAGAGAGTCAGGAGAGTATAAACACAACTTTTACCAAGTGTTTTCAGTCTGCAGTGGTTGAACACACACAACACAGACACAGGGGGCTGATGGTTATAGTTAAACTTTGTACCTAGATCCCACTGTAAATTATAGAAGTAGGTGCCTGCTGACACATTGCACTGCTGGAGGTGCTGGGAATGGAGGCTTAGTCCTGCACTGTCTCTGCTGCCATCCTCAGCTCTCACACCTTCTTCTATCTGACCAAACACACCTTTTAGAGTCAGAGTAATGAGGCACAGTTTGAATCTGATCTTTTGACCCATTAGGTGTTAATTGATATTTAGGTTGACAAAGAAATAATGAATAAATGTATAAAATGTTCTGCTGTCTTCCTAGATCTGCCATAACCCTTAGGTACAACAGGATGGGTAGAATTCTTGGTTGCCAGAGTACTGAACCTATATCTCCAATGTTTCCACAAGTGTGTCAGTAAAAGCTTGAACAATGTCTTTCCACTACCAAATCCAGAGCTGGAGAGTCACTCTGTAACTTAGACTTTTTGAACTATCTTAGCGTTCTGTACATAGCTCCTAATTGTAACTGGTTAATATGCAGTGATAATTATGAATAAGTGCCTTGGCAGCAGTGCCTTCTGTGGAGCCCTAGGTGTCTTGGAACTCAGTGTAGACCAGGCTGGCCTCAAACTTACAGAGATCTGCCTGCCTCTGTCTTGTGAGTGTTTTATCCATGTCATCTTGGTCTTCATCATACTTCTTGTAAGGGTCCCTCTCTGCATATAGGAAACAGGTGCAAAGAGGATGGTAACCTGCTCCATATCAGAGAAATGGGGGAATTGTGTGTGCCTCCAGTTCATTCTGACTTAGATATCTTACGTGGTGTGTGGGAAAGAGCTGACTCTGCCAGGGTGAGGAAAGCCAGTTTCTGCCATCTTAGTTACACCCTTGTGACAGATGTTTTTCCTTTGACTTTCCCCAGTGTGTGGTAATTTCTGAGTGTTACATTCACCATTTCAGACTTCCCCCTTCCTCCTGCCCCTTTGATCTTCCAGGCCCTCAGTACCGCCTGGAGAAGCAGAGCGAGCCTAACATCGCGGTGGACCTGGAGAGCACGCTGGAGAGCCAGAACGCCTGGGAGTTCTGCCTGGTCCGCGAGAACAGTACGTTGGCTGTCTCACTCTGTGCTGCTTTGCCTGTTGCAAACATGATGAGGAGTGACATGTTTGAGAGTACTTGCTGGCCTGGCTTCCCTAAGCAGATGAAAAGAAACTGTTTTCCAGAGTGGACCACAGCTAGAAGTGTGTCCCAAAGTAGAATGATAGATTCTGTGCTGTTCTGTAGTCTGCATCCTGTTTAGTGCTCTGTGATTAATAGTTTGCTCTTGAATTACATCTTCCTAATTTTGGAACAGCCTTAAGAGGCACTTTCTCAGGCAAAGGCTCTTTTGTGTATACAGCGACTGGCCTTGTCAGTGTCCACTGCTTAACATCATGTTTTGGAAAAATTTAACCACTTGAATATTCTCAGCAGAAAGCATCAGAGTGACTGCAAGTACCACATTGATGACTGAATTTCTTTTCTTGTCTCCAGTTTCTGAGTTGTGAGGTTCTGTCACCCCTCTGCTAGATGCTCCCCAAACAAGAGGCGATAAACTGCCCACAGCCAGTCCTGCTCCTTAGCTGTTTCTTCTGCCTGAAGTGCTCTTTCTCTCCTCATCCTTGTCTCAGTTTTATTGTCATATCCACAGAGATAGCCCCATCACTCAAACCTGGTTCATTCCTCATCTGGGCTCCCAGGATGCTATCTCAGAGCACTCTGTTTTTCCTTCATAGCATGTACTTCTGTTATTTATTTTGCTTAATAACTGGCTAATGTCTACCTCCCCCCACTGAACTATAGGTCTTTGAGGCCATTCCTGACCCATACTAGTTGTTCCTCATTAACTCAGCAGTCTCCTAAGGACTACATCTTACAGGAGCTCAGGGGAACCAGACTGGATGAGTGAGTAAATAAAAGGTCTTTAGTCCTGCCACTGACTCTCAGTGTAGATCAGACTGCTGCTTTTTGCCCAGAGCCTTTGGTTGCCTCTCCTGGAACAGCGTGCACACATTTACCAAGAAAGGGAAATGTAGTTTTGCCACTTAGAGCATACTCTCAAATATAAAGATTGATGGCCTCACTATCTGCAACTGGTTATAAGAATCCTATGTAAGAACATGTAAAATTAAAACTTAGTGGTGCCTACATGTAGGTAAGTAATAAATGTTTATGAATGTGTGTTCCTATCAAGAATCTAATATTCAAGTATTTTTATGCAAAATCTGATGTCCTCCCCTAATCAGAAATATTCCTGCTGGACTAGGCATAGTGGCAGTGTGCATGGGAGGCCGAGGCAGGGATATTCAGGAGTTCAAGGTTATCAATAGCTATGTGAATCTAAGGCCAGCCTTCATAAGACCATATCTCAACTAAAATAGATAAATCCTTATGGGTGGGGAGAATCTGAGGATATTGGTGCCCTTATGATAGCTTGGTGTATCAAGAGGTCTAAGAACTTTTTACACAAGATTTCCACTTTGGGGAATCTACCTTGAGAAAAGAGCTGAAATGCAACCAAGAGTTATGTTCAGTGATATTTTTCATAGTGTTTTGGGGATTTATGTGGTTTGGGTTGGGTTGGGTTGGATTTTTTGGTTGTGGTTGGTTTTTTTTGTTGGTTGGTTGGTTGGTTTTTTTTCAAGACAGGTTTCTCTGTGTAGCCTTGGCTGTCTTGGACTCACTTTGTAGACCAGGCTGGCCTCTAACTGACAGTGATCTGCCTGCCTCTGCCTCCCTGAGTGCTGGGATCAAAGGTGTGCACTACCACACCCAGTTTACAGTTTCTTGATATGCTGAATGACCACAATAAAATTAGCCTAGAAATCAAGAAAAGAGAGAGAAAATCTGTATGCATTTGGAAATTGAGAAGTAAGTGTCAGCGCCTGTGAGTGAAAAAAGAATAATAGTAGAAATTAGAAAATATTTTGATGAATTGGTGAAAATCATGTATGTTAAAGATTATGGATATGGCTACAGCAGCATGTAAGAAAGTGTTGCAGAAGCCTTCAGATTTATATATTACAAAAGAAAAGTAATGAACTGAGAATTCAGCTTTAAAAAGTATATCAAAACAAAACAAAAAAAAAAGCCTAAGAGACTGAAAGGAGGTAGAAAAGATCAGAAACTATTGAGCTAGAAGACCCAGAAACACCAAAAAGACTCATAAAATCAGTAAAAGTCTTTTGAAATGGATCAAAGTCAAGGAAGAAAAATATCAGAGAAACATAGGTAGTATAAAGGCGTGAAAAGGAGACACATAACAGATCCTACAATCATCAAAAATACAGCACAAGGGGTGTACATATGTGTAAATTCCCTTACCTGTACATAAGCATAGGAAGCCAGAGCCTGACATCAGCTGTAGTCACTCCTGCAGTCAGTCTCCCTGATCTTTTGAAGCAGGGTCTCACTGAACCTGAGTTCATGGCTCTGACTGCCTAGCCATCAAAGCCCAGAGATCCTTCTATCTCTCATCCTTGTGCTTGCATCGCCACTACTTTACCCACTAAGCCATCTCCCCAGCCCAGACAAGATTATTTTGAAAAAGTTCACAGTAAAAATGTAGATGAAAAGAATGAATTCCTGGAAAAAGTGAACATCAGGATTGGCACAAAAAGAAATATGGATGTTCTGGTTAATTTTGAAATTTAATTAGTGTTTGAAAACCTTCCACAAAGAGAACTGAAGTAAGACATGGGGGGACACCTGCTGCTCCAGGGAGATTGTTCTGGAGCTTGTGGGTGACATGAGGCAGTATAACTTTGGTACTTAACCCCAGTAATGAGCACCACACAAGACAGAAACATTTCAGACCAATCTTAGAGAAATCCAAAAAAATCCCAAACAAATCATTAATACATCAAGTCCAACATTTTATTGGAATCATACTCCATTGCTAAGTTGGATTTACTCTAGAGTGCAGAATTACTTCAATGTTAACCACACCTGGATGATGTAATTTGCTGCAGTAATGGTAAAAGGAGGGGGGAAATGTAGATACAGAATTTTATCCATCCATCCAACCATCCATCTGTTATTTCTGCCATTAAATGTTGTACTTAAGTGTTGAAGAGATGGTTTAGCAGGTAAGCATGCTTATATAGAGAGTGTAGGTTTGCAGAGGACCTAGGTTTGGTTCCTAACACAGCTGGCACCTCACAACAGCCTGTAACTCCAGCTTATGGCCTCTTAGGACACCTGTACACACGTTTGTACACATATACACACACAAATAAATTCTTAAAGAAATAAGTTGTGTTTAGCAAGTTTGGTGATCTGCACCAAGGATAGTCATCTTGGTGTAGCATCAAAGGGAAGAAATGTCAGCGATGTACTGGCACACACAGATGTGTTCACACTTGGACTTGTGAAAAGTTTTTTTTTTTTTCTTTTTCTGGAAATCGAAGTATAGGAATTAAGCTTCGATTGCTTCTTCCATCCTGTTTCTCCTCCCATAGATAACAGGTGTCTTTCCAGGGATGGTCTGTGCACATTCATATGTAAGGGAATAGTTAAGTGCATATGCAAGTACACATACACACATTCATGTTTGTATTTTCTCCCAAAAAAAAAAAGAAAGAAAGAAAGAAAAGAAAAGAAAGAAAGAAAAACAGTGATGACTTACAGCATTGTTATTTTATCATCTTAATGGTGCACTGGAATTTACTCTGCACTGATTCACATACTCTACATGTAAATCTATATGTTCCTTAACTGCTGCTACTGCTCCATAGCTTTTTATGACACAGCTTGCTCTTGTTTTTAAATGAGGCCCAGATTTCTTAGATTAGGAAGAAAAGGAAGAAAAAAAAAAGGTTGTGAGGATTAGTGAGTGAAGCTGTGGCTTGTAGGCCGTAGCTCTTACTCCACAAGTCTCAGCTGTGTAGCCTTCCCGAGCCCAGTACTCCTCTCCCCAAGGCTTTGTCCTGTGGTACAGTTCTGGTGTTCCGAGTCAACACTACTGCAAATGAGGAAGAAGGAAAAACAAACAAAACCCAAAACACCACTGTTTGCGAATGATAAAGGCCGAAAGCAGTCAGAATTTGATGGACTATTGTGAGTTAGTTGTATAAAATAAAAGCAAAATATGAAAAGCATATTATTTTCATAAAAAAATGTTTAAAAACTAACTAGGGATCCCAACTAAGAAACATATTGTTCTCTACTAGCCATCTACAAAGAAGCTGGATCAACACAACAATATTTCAAAACTGGACTTGTTTGCTTTTCACTGTTTTGGTATGTTTGGTCAGGCCAAGTTCACTACCCTTCAGAGCCATGTTCAAGCCATGCATTACAACACACATTGGAAACTGTTCTTTCCTGTCCGTGGCTTCCTGTCATGCCCTTACTACTCTGAGAGCAGTAGCATTTTATTGAAACTGTGGGCAGTTTAGCTGCCTCCATGCTGCTCATGACAGGAGTCACTGTGTTCTCATCTGAGGCTCTTAGGATAGTACCTAGTGCATAATTAGCATCGGGGAATGTTGGCTTTAACTAAGAAATAATGTAGGGTAGCTCTCTGTGGCTGGTAGAGCATTAGGGCACAAGGTGTGGTGGTCTGGAACCCATGGAGCTGTCAGAGCCTTTGCCATGATGGACAGAGAAGAGTGACCTGGAATGGAGGACCAAGAGAAAGCAGGGTGCTTTCTGGCACTGGCTTGAAAAACCCATAACATAAATAGCAGCTTTTCAGCTTTTCTTCAGAGGAATGGCTCTTAATGTTTTGGGTTTGGGGGGCAGAGTTTCTCTGTGTAGCCCTGGCTGTCCTGAAAGTCTCTGTAGACCAGGCTAGCCTAGATCCTCCTGCCTTTGCCTCCCAAGCACTGGGATTAAAGACATGCATCACCACTGCCCAGCTGGTTCATGACATTTTTTAAAGTAGTCACACCCAACAGTGTTTTAAAGTCTTTTATTGATGCCTACATGATCTTGTACGGAACATTTTCCAAGTGCTTCCTCCCATTTTTTTAAACTCTTCTACAGACATTATTCTCATTGTAAGAAGACTTTCCCAAAGCTACCCAGCTAGAAACCACATAGCACCAAAACCTGAAGTCAACACTGACTCCAAAGCCTGCTCTAAAATAACCTGAATTTCCAAACTTGGAAATGGTTGTGGCAATTGTCTTTGTACTCTGTGGGAGAGAAACTTGCAGATGAACTGATGTGACAAGTTTCTGCCTAGGGACTAAGAGCTCACACATTTGTGCTTGGATCTTGGCCTAAATAAGAATGTGACAAGCCAGAGTTCTTGAGCTTTCCAGTTTGGATCCTTGTCTCATAATCTACTACATTCTAAGCCAGCTGTCTGCTTCAAAGCTGGAAGCAGACCAGAAGGAACCAGTGAGTACATTCTGAGGAGGAGGTAGCAGTAAACTCCCATTCTTGTTCAAGCTTCCATATAAATCCTGGTACCAAACTGAGCCCCAATATTCTCTTGTGCCAAATGCTCTTGGGTGACCTTTCACACTGATCAAATGTGGGTCTCTCATTCAGAGCCTTAAAAGAAAAGAACAGCTTCATCCATAGCTTTGAGATAGGAACTCTGAAATTCCTCATCATCAGGGCCAAAATTTGCCCAAGATTAACCTAGCTTAAGGGACTTCCTAGAAACTGCCAAGCTCTGTCTCTTTATCATCACCAGGCTGCTATCATAATAGTGAGCATAGTGATTGTCATATAGGGATTGTCACTATAGCCAGGTTGACCTTAGGTGAAGTACTTGGCAGCCTCTGATATTGGACACATCATGCATGGCCCTCTCCAAGACTCAGTTTTCTGTGGAGGTATTTTGTGAAGATGGAATGGGATGTAACAACCTTTCAGGCAAATGTAGTTATGTTTCTTTTAGAGAGGAGGAAACTGAGATTCTGAGAGGGGAAGTGATTTGCTAATGTTTTATGAATACTGATGAGGAGCCTGCAAAAACCAAATTGTGTCTTTTTCCATTAAGTTACTGAACCTAGTTCCTTTACTTCCTTAACAGAAGGTACTATAGAAAGAGGTTAGAGTGGTATCATTCAACATCCTTCAAAGGAGATGTGCACAATGCTTACAACCTTCCATAATTTCAGTGCCTTCCTGAACTGAACTTCCTTTATTTAAGGTCATACAACAAAGGATGGATAGTCTGCAGATAGACTATGGTGGAACAAATGATCTACAGGGTCAGAGAGGCCTTATTTAATTCTCCCTTAAAGACCTAGGAGAGCAAGTCTTTAAAGCCTGCTAGGATCCCTGGCTACCACATCCTGGGCTCAGAGTCCCTCTCCTTCCTCCTCTTTGAGTATACTTGGTGGACTTACCTGCTACAAGCTAGACTGCAGCCCCATCACCCTGGACAGTGGCCAGATGTGAATGCCCTCTGTCTCTCATTCCCCTGATAGTGTGTACCGCCTGCATCCCAGCCCTGATGTCCTCTCTCTGCTCTTGAGGAAACTGGGCCTTCACAAGGGCATGTTTCTCCATGATTAGAATTGACTCTCCTTCCCATCCCCATTGAAATAGAAAGAGAAAGAAAACTGAAGGAAAGAGTGTTGCTTTTTTTTTTTTTTTTTTTTTTTTTTTAATGTGTTTCCAGAAACATTAGTGATGCTTACTCACAGCAGGCCCATTCCTCCTCCTGTCTGCTCTCCGCCTGGTCGGGAGACTCCCTGGTGGTTTCTCTCTGCTCACGGAGGCCTTGCTTTCTTCTGTTACAAATTAATAATCTCGCCAGTTTCTATCACGTTCGTTGAACGAAGGGCTTTAAAGCTCTTTTATTAGACCGCAGTAGTACTAGTCAAATACAAAGGAAAATGTGAGCATGCAAATAAACTCTGTTTACAAGGAGCAGTGACTTGCGGCACTCATGGTCCATATTTCAGGTTGACTTATTGCTGTAAGGCAGTGGCTTGTCTGGCTTGGAGGTAGGTGTTCTTTGTAAGGAATTTTCTACTTGATGTTGCATAACAGCATCTTGGACACTAACAGAATTTAAATGAAATAGAAGTGTTACCTCACAGTTCCTCTGTCCACCTCTTGCTGTCTGCTAGCAGGAGCAGGTTGGTCCTGTGTATGGGGGGAAAGGTAAGATGTTTGGCACAGCTTTGTCACTTGGGCAAGTACTCCATGAGCCTCAGTTCTCCATGTGATGAATGTGATGGTGACCCAACCCTGTGGGGCTGTTGCCAGGTGTCAACTATGGAAGCAAGTAAATGACACTCACTATACATTAAAAGCTCAGAATGAACTATGGTGCACCATTTGAGGGTTGGCCATTACCAAACACTTGTCTCAGAGGCCCTCCCACTAACACTGCTCTGACCTATTGTGGCTTTGTCCTGGTACTCCTCCCAGTAGCCTCTCACACTTCCCACAATCCTTTTGGGCAAAGAAGGAGTGGACCCCTAGGGCTAAAAGCTGTGCTGACCTGGATAGGAAGCAAACCTGTGCCCTGTCCACAGGTTTGAGTAATGAAAGCCTCCATTGTGCTGTATGGGCTGAGAACTTCCATGTGAATTGACTTTCTCTCTCTTCCCCTTTCTGAAAAGTCCCCCCTTTCATTTTATCATTAGGTAGTAATTAGTATTCAAGGGAAATTGGTCTTAATATATTAAAATTGGTTAAGTGCATTTAGACCTGTACCACAGCCAATGTCTTATTGGAAAATGTAATTGGGGACTCTGTGTATGTAATTAATTGAATTACAATTAAGAACTTTCATTAAGCGATACACTGGTACATTAGAGCAGTAAGAAAACATGTTTGACGAGCCGCAAACCCTGTCTGAGCTCTAAGTGAGGGCACAGAGCCTTGCTCTCTTCCATCTGGCCCCTGGCCCCAGAATGTGCCCTGCTGCCCCCAGTAATGGTTTTGGTAATGCATCAGGTGACATTTCCTGCAGTGATTGCACGGGAGGTGGGTTTCTTTCAGCATTGTGCTCTATCTCTTGATTCTGAAGTCAGAGAGAGAAACACCTCAGTGTTGGTCAGATTTTCTAGTTCTTGGGTTTTCTGCCATGTAAACTGTCCAATGTGAGGATCCCTGGAGAACCCCATTACTGTCCCTCTTTCCTCAGCAGAAACAAAGACACCTTGGAGGAAGAAGTGTTGGAAATTTTGCCAGCCCACCTTGCAAGCTAACCCATCATGAGCCCTAGATCCCACTCTGCAAATGGTCACACTCCAGCTCTCAAAGGCAGTTCTTTTCACTCTGAATGTGTATTGTTCATTTGTCCTTTACACATTGACATTGGATCTCAGTTGATAGGCTTGAAGAGTGACCAGCAAAAGACTAGTCCTGATACACTGTAGAGACAAGGGATAGTGAAGAGCAGACAAAAGAGATTTACCCACAGCCGGAGGAGGAACAGATAAAGGGACTCAGCAAAACCCAAGTCTGCCTTTCAGGTGCTGAGTTGAAGTGGAGGGAAGAGGAAATACAGTCTTAGTAAAAGTGTGGCCCTGCCCATCTCTGGCCCCTCATGGCTCAGCTCTGGTCCCTCCAGCAAGATATTCTGATAAAGCTGCTACATTGTTCATCTGTTACTCCTGGAGGCTGAAGCCTCACCCTCATCTGAATGGGAAAGAGGCATCTGTCCTGCATGGTTTTGCTCTTATAACTCAAGGTGATTCAAGGAAGTAATTCACCTCTCTTTCCTCCATCAAAAATCCATAAAAAATGAAGACAGCTTTTATACTGAAGTAGTTTTTGATATCAAGTGGGTGCAAGGGAAGAGCCAGCGCTTTCATTTAGCAAAGGTGGTTTTAAGTGTCTCTTTCAAGAGGAATAAGTTCTTTGAGGAAAGAGAAGACTGAGTCAAGCAGTAGTTAAGAGAATGTTTTAAGCTAGACACTGTTCATCTGAAGCCTTAAGACAGGAGTGTGCTTAGCACTGAGAGGGCCATCCTGACCTGAGCATGAGTGCAGGGAGCTGAGGGCTAGCCCCTTCTGTGATCTGTTCTTGTCGAAGATTCTGCAAACCTAAAGCTGCTTCTTTCTCATCACCTCATAAAGCAAGATTACCTTGATTTATTGAGGGAGAGCTGACATCTCTACGTGGGAAGTCCTCCAGCAGACTGACTCTGGCTCCAAGAATTTAATCAATTAAACACTGTGACAGCAAGGATCCCCACTCAGGTTGTAGCATATCCTATATCCTACTGTGTGATCCTGGTGGCTTTAAAGAGAGTACTGCAGAGGGGCCTGTGTGTGTTATAGTATATCACCTATTGATCGTTTTTAGAGACCAGCAAAAATGACTAGCAGCTGAAGGGAAGTGTTTAATAGAAGGGAAGCTTTGAGCTTATGGGACTTTGGGGACCTAAACGGCTTCTGGAAAAAAGTGATGGATGCAGAGCACTAAGGAAGAGTTTTTCTCCACGACTCGCTCAGGCATCAGCATTGCATCTGACTGGGAAGAGAGACATTTCAGTCTTGTTCCTGGTTCTTTTGTTCCAGCAGGGCAGGCATGTTTGTGGTTCATTTCCTCGATACAATTATGGCCTGTGGAGTTGTACAGCTCCAGCCCATTGAAGGAATGCCTTTACCCAAAGGAGTGGTTACAAAGAGCCTTCAGTTCCTGGCTCCAGCATTCACAGGTGCAGGGCTATAGAACCAGATGACACATTGAGCCACTTGTTTGAGGAGGCTATCGTCTGAGCTAAAAGGACTTTGGGAAATGAAAGGAGATCATGTGTTCATAGTGCACACATATAGCATCTAATATATATATATAGCATCTATGTATAGCATCTAATATAGTGCATTTATACACACTCAGTAAATGTCCTCAGTGCACCCTGGCTGCTGAAGTGTTGGACCCATGGTGAGTTCCAGAGATCCATGTGAACTCACAGGGTGAATGAGGTATAAGCCTCAGATTCTACATACCGCACAACTTTCCAGATCAGAGTTTATGTCTACAAAGCTCTGTTGGTAGCTTTGGTTGAACATTTACTGAGTGACGGTGTGCCATATAGTGTGGAATTCCCCAGCCTGCAAGGAGTGCCTATCCACAAGGAGAGCACAGGTGCTTACGGGAAAGAATCCCAATGAGAGCCTTCCCCAGATCACTGCAGCTTTCAAGAGATAAGCCAAGGAGGGCTTTATTGAACTAGACTTTGAAGCATGGATATTTTGAAGAAGAAAGGATGCCCTGGCCACATCGTACAATCTGAAGAGAGTCCAACTTTGCTAAAGCAGATGTGGTTGGGGAATAGAAAGGATTGCAAGACTTTGAGGTAGAGTGGAGGCAGCTGTGATTGTTTTCCCTTCCCCAGTCTGTTCCTTGCACAGCCATGTTTTTCTGTGTGCCAGAACTCCCCACCTTTAGACTCTTCTCTCCTGTCCTCCCCTGTCCTTCTCCCTACCTTGTCCTGCCCCCCCTCCCTTCTCCATCCAAAAGCAAGCACTTTCTCTTTTCTAAACACTCACTCTCTGTGTGCTTAATTGCTTGCTCAGAGTTCCTACTCCTTTCTCCTTATCTGAGAACCCTGCCTGCTCAGTTCCTACACTGGCCCAGCCTCTATTTTTTGGTGTCTATTTCTGGGTTGTAAGGACATATCAGGGTTGTGTCATGAGAAATTGAAAGATGAGCATATGGGCTGGAGAGATGGCTCAGAGGTTAAGAACACTGGCTGTTCTTCCCAAAGGTCCTGAGTTCAATTCCCAGCAACCACATGGTAGCTCATGGCCATCGATAGTGAGATGGTACCCTTTTCTGCTGCACAGGCAGAATGCTGTATAAATAATAAATAAATCTTTTTTTTTTTTAAAGGTAAGGATATAAGAGAGAATGCATACCTTCTGATTGCTCTCTAGCGTTGTTATAAGACACTGAAGTTGTTGTAACTTGCACTAGACCAGGCCCTTTAGACTTGGTCTGAGACCCACTGAGCCAGGGGATGAACTTGAAAGTCCTGTGTAGCTTGCTCTATGGAGAAAGGAAATTTGCCCATATCATACAGTAAGTTCATCTGAGCTTTGACTTAATGACTAGTGCCTACTCATTTGAAAAAAAGCTTTGTGCCTCTAAACGTTTCCCTTGGTGCCTATAAAATCACCTGTATAAAACACTTTTTAAAGTGGCCAGTTGTAGTTAGCCTTGGTTCTCAGCACTGAGAGCAAACCTACTCTTGGAATGTATGTAGAAGCATTTAGCTGAGTTTGTTGTCAGTGTGCAGTGCATTCACACAGGTCTGACTCCATTTCTGTGTCCCGTCACACTGTCTACATGGGCACCAAGGACAGGAAGGACAGGAAGGACCTATCAGCCCACCACACCAGCAATTCTCATTCTATTGGAACCCTTTACACACTTACAAGTTACTGAGGTAGGGCTGGAGGTGAAGCTCAGTATTAGATCAGATGTTTAACTCATTCACAAACTTGGGTTCAATCCCCAGCACCAAAAAGGCCTGAAGGAGGATTGAGAGTTCCAGGCCAACCTAAGACACATAGACATACCTGTCTCCAAAATTAATAAACAAGGGGATAAATAAATAAAACAGAAAACAAAAATACCCAAATCAGAATTCTACATAACCACAAAACAAATAGTTTCCCTTCCTTTTTGGTGCTGGGGATTGAACCTGAGGCACCACCTGGCTAATAACAATGTACTGAAGACTACAAAAAGTTTACTTATATTGTCTATATCTAGAAATATAAACAGGAATTTGTGTTTAAGTCTTAAAAACAATTTGTTAACATAGACAATTTTTTTGTGAAAAAAAGCCTAGATTTTCTTTGAATTTTTATTAAGAGTAGAATAGTGTTGCTTCCTTTCCTGCCACCACCTAGGGATTCCACCCTCAACCCCTAGGTCTGAGGCAGGGTGTCTAGTAGCCCAGGCTGACCTTGAAGTCTTTTTTGTATCAAGCGTGGCCTCCCTGTTTGCTAGGATAACCTCCATGCCTGGTGCGTGCAGTGCTGAGATGTCCTGGATTTTGTGTGCCCAGAGCCTCCTGTATGCTAGGCAAATGCTCTGCCGCCTGAACTGCAGCCCAGCCCTGCTGTTAGTTTTTGCACATGCTTGTCTGGCTAATAGAATATCCTAGATCTTCACATCTGTTTCTGTACTCAGTTTGTCACAGTACATTGTTTGGGTTGTAGTATAGGAAGAAAATTTGTCCTAATAGATACGTCATTAAAACAGGAGAGAATTTCTGTACCCTTTTCAGATGATTGTTAGTATTAATTTTCATTTACATCAAAATTCAAGTGATAGTTCCTAAAGGTTAATTGTGGGATCAGAACTCCTTTCCCACTGTGCACTTGTAAGGGAATAAGCATAAACGGCAAAAGATGTCTTACTGTGAAAACAGTGCAGGACCGTATTCTGAAGGGAGCTCGGAGGCGGATGTGTCCACCACTTGTCTCACTTTGAGGGTCTCTTTTTTTGAATTCACTGTTCTAGGCCACATTCTCTTGTCCTGGGGCCACAGGTGGTGGCCATACGGGTATAGGAAGAGCTTTTAGCGTGACGTGAGAGGAGGAGAATGAAAAGCAGCGAAGGAATTCGGACTCCAAAGCCAATTAATTAGTCCTGTCCCACTCATTCTAAACCCATAGGGAGGGGTCAAAAGTTAGTGTTTTCAGCCACATCTAACTGTACGAACAGTCTGTCTCACAGCACCTACTCTTTTGTCTATACAGCAGAGTTAGGATTGCCTTGGACTTGCCTCCTTTACTGCTTCCTCTGCCTCCCTTTGCATCTCTTGCCTCGGCCTGTTGGACCTCTCTTCCCCGGAGACAAGATGAGGCTTGATTCAGTGGTCCTCTTAGGTGTGCTCAAGGGAATTAGACTGCTTCCTCTAAGTATCTGTTGTCCCGAGACCCCAGACTCTTCCAGAGCCTTCTTGTCAGTCCATTTGTGCTCTGGTGTTCCAGTCACTACTAAGCCCCACCCCGAAACGTGATCTATCACATTCAGCCGTGAGTTACTGCAACCGGAGCATTTTGACACAATACATTATGGTAATGCACAGCACATAGAGACATTAACACTCTCGACTTTGACAGAGTACACTGTGAAGTCTTTGAAGGCACCATTACAATTTATCTTGTCATTCATGAGAAGATCCAGTTCAGCTGTAATGTAGATGAACACAGTGTGGCTTTTGTCTTACTTAATTGCTTGTGACCTTTTTAATTGCTAATTTAACAAAATACCAAAGGGTTATATTTCAATTAAATTAATGGTTTGGGGAGGGATTTTGTGTTTGTTTTTAAGACATTCTGGTTCTCTCTACTTTTTCACTTTGAGAAGATAAAATGTCATCTTGAACACAAGTGGGATTTTAATGTGAAGTTGATTGAACAGTAATGATTTCCATATGCAAATGGCACAATACCAAGTATCTTGCTTATGTGTTTGGGTTCCACCTTCTCCAGGTACTGAATGCACCAGGTTTACACACCAATCCATTGTGTGTTTCTGGTCCCCAAACATACTGCTAATTCAGTGCTCTGCTTCAGGTACCTATCTCCCTTGAGATGACGTGCCTATTGCGTTGGGCTTGTCTGCTTGTCCTGTTCCTTTGTGTTCTGTAGCTGAGTCATAAGTTACTGAGGATCAAGAGCCTTTTCACATTCTGCACTCCTGGATGGGCGAGATACATGTACATACACGTAAGCCCTGCACTAAGTGGCACTCCTGGGCCCACTTGAATATTGGAAGTGGAAAGCCAGGTGGTGGTGGTGCATGCCTTCAATCCCAGCAGAGGCAGGTAGCTCTCTGTAAGTTCAAGGCCAGCCTGGTGTACAGAGTGATTCCAAGACAGCCAAGGCTACACAGAGAAACCCTGTCTTGAAAAAAACACCAAATCAAAAAGAAAACTGGAAGTGGAACTTGAGTTGTGTTCCTGTTCAGCAGGTGACCTGTTTGGAAGGAATGCAGGGCTGAGCAGCAGAAATGGAGGGAATGCAGGGCAGTGCCTTCCCTGCCCCCTTGATGCTCTGCCTTCCAGATTTTTTTAAAACTCTTTTATTCTTTTTTTTTTTTTTTTCTGATTTTTGTTTTCATTTACTTTACATCCTTACAGCCCCAACCCTCCTCCCCTCCCCTTCTCACCTTCCCACCCTTCTTTTCCCCCCTCCCCTTTTCCTCAAGAAAGGGAAATTCGGTTCCCATTCACTCCAGCTCATCAAGTTGCATCAGGACTGAGTATGTCCTCTTCCCGTGTGGCCTGGCAAAGCAGTCCCACCAGGGGGAGGTGATCAGAAAGCTGGCAAGTGAGTTCATGTCAGATGCAGTCCCTACTTCACTTACTAGAGGACCACTAAGCTGCCCATCTGCTACATCTTTGTAGGGTAGAGGCCTAGGCCTTCCTGATCTTGAGAGAGAGCAGGACAATGCTCAGAACTCGCCCAAGCATCAGGGAGCCAAAGTCCTCAATGCGCTGTGAATTTACCCTGGCAGAGAGTAGAAGGTCAGTGTGTGAAGCATTAGTGCTGAACCAGCTCCAGCTCTGAAAGTCTTGAACAGAATTAATAGAAGGAAATTGACAGGCTTTGCTGGTTATTCCACAGCTTTAAGCAGCTTTAAGACCTTGACTAAAATCCTATCATCTCATCTGCCCATTATTAACATTTCAGCAAAATATAAAGTTTTCATTAATCTCCCACAGTAAAACTGTGCCATGAAAACTGGCACTTGTTTGAGCTTTTAGGACACATTAGCTGGTGTATTAAACAAAATGTGTCATTCTTCAGCAGCTTCTGCAAGAAGCTAAATCAATTTCCAGCCGTATTTATGCACCACTTTATCTAAAAGCATCTGAATTATCATTTACAGCAAAGATGCTTTATTAGCAGCTGGCATTGAAATTGCTCAGTAAAAAAAATTATATGTCACGTTGTAGTAATTTTTAAATTGGTTTTAATCCAACATCATAAAATGTAAAAATCTTAAGTGTGGGATTCTGTTGTTGTTTTGTTTTAGTAATTGGCATTTTAGCATAATGAGCTATTACTCTTTCCAAATCAAAATACCTGCAATGTTTAGAAAATACCAATTAGTTAAAGTTCTGGAAGCTATTGAACTCAGAGCTAAGCTCTGTTTAATGTGGCATCCTTAACAAAGGTGTCTGAGGTGAATTTTGGTATTTAAGAAATAGGAGTGTTTTCTTTATAATTTTTATGTATAAGACCCAAAGATAAGAAGTACATTTGGCAGTTATGTTTCTGTTAAAATGTAGTTTGGAGAAAGTGATTATACTAAACTTTCCTCCCAGCCCTCATTCTGATGTCACATTACCCAGGAGACATTGAGGACCATGGTCTTTCCCGAATCGCCTGTGCTTCAGAATGAAACCAGTCAACAGATGGCTCTTGCAGAGGTGGCGTGTCACTCAGCTTGTTCTGCAGTAGAATGCTGGTGAAGTCACTGCCTGTCTGTGGTCACAGCAATCACTGTGACTACCCTCCTGTGGCTTACAGAGATAGATAACGACTTGCTGTAGTGTCAGGAGCCATACTAGATTTGGGGGCTTGGAGTCAGGGAAACCTTCCCTTCCTGGAACCTCATTTTAACCAGGCTTTTGAGAAGGTATAGGGAGGAGAGTAGAAGGGAGTGAGACAGAGGCAGGGTGCCCTGAGCATGTGCAATATGCTCTAAGGTGGGACTGTGTCCAAGGTGTATCACATCCTTCCCAAGAAGACAGCCTATTGCAGGAGCTGTATTGTCCATGTGAATGGCCATAGTGTTTAGAAACAATATACAGTTCCTAGTAACTGAGTTCAGTGTGAAAGAAAAGGAAACTGACTTCTTTAAAAGGTAATACTTTCCCTCCCACCAATTCCATCTGAAGGAATTCCTGAAGTTGCCTGTGTTACCTAGTGTGGCCTTGGGATATGGTTTAGCTTCTTATCAACTTAAGATGGGAAATTCCAGGACCCTCCATATTGTCTTGAGGCTTAACTAACATGAATAAAGAACTTGATATTATGGCTGATATTATGGCCATTATTTATTTAGCAAGTTTAGTGTGAGCACACCAGTTGCCTATGCTATTCTCAGGAGAAAGCATAAAGATGAATAAGAAACTTCAAAGATAAGTTCACAGAGGTAGTCACTCACCTGAGATCACACAGCAAATTAGAGGTAGAGGTGGGAGTTTAACCAGGTCTGCCCAGCTACTGTAGCTGTGTATCAGAGCCACTGAAACAGATTTCAGTGAAGAGTGAAGTCTGAGCTAGCCTGGGAAAGGGGGAGAGTCTGTTCTGGTGTAGAGCTGAAGGAGTAGTCTAGGCCATGAACAAGGTCCAGCAACTGCACCTCAGAAGTGAACAGCCCAGACTCTGGGGACTGTACCATAGTTCCCCTCTGCCTGGTATAAGCAGTCTGCAGAGTGGAGCACAGGACAGGGAGCCACAGAACAGATGGGTTGGGGATGTGGAAAAGGGAGGTTCTTCAAGGAGCATGGATGACTTCCATGACGACCATACTTCCAGATTTTGACCAACTGTGGAAACTGAGCTGGCTGAGAGCATGAGCAGGGATGCTCATCCTTTTCTCCTCACTGCACAGCCCAGGGCCTGCCTTGGAATAAGCAGTGTTTGTGGGATTAACTGTTGGATGATTAATACGATAGCATTCTCTGTTTACTGGAATGGCATTATTAAGTCATCGCTCAGCCTTTTCCCCTCCAAATTAAATAGCCCGTATTATTTTAATTTATCCCAAAGCATTTTAAGCAGACACCATTTGCCAAGCCTCATGTATCTTTATGTGTTAAACTGTTCTTTTCCTCCCCAGGTTCAAGGGCAGACGGAGTTTTTGAGGAGGATTCACAAATTGACATCGCTACAGTACAGGATATGCTTAGCAGCCACCATTACAAGTCATTCAAAGTCAGCATGATCCACAGACTGCGATTCACAACTGACGTGCAGCTAGGTGAGTGCCTGTGGAGATGGAGAGAGACGCGGCATGCAGTGTCTATATGACCTGGATGACTAAAGAGATTTTTTTTTTCCCCCTGAGGAAATGTTAAACAATGAAATTTAAAGTATCTTTTTTTTTTTTTTTTTCCCACTTGAGGGTTCTGTCTTGTCTTCTTTTTGAAGCAGAAGATTAGGAAGAGAACTCACTTGAGACTATCCTCAAATGGATGGACTTGTGGGAAGTTCCATGGTTCCTCTGGTCCTGGGGATGTCCTCAGAGCTCCTGGGGATTCTGCTGTGCTCCTGCCCTAACTCTCCAGCCTCAGCTTGCTTGTTCAGGAAGCTTCTTAATGATCTTAGAGGCTATATGTGTGTCTCAGTGGAAAATCTAGTAGTTACTTTCAACTAATGTTTGGGCTCGATTTGTTCTGATTAAGCTCTAAATTTCTGCTTTTACTTAAACCTAACAGGAATATAAAAATCACCATAATAGACAACTTGATGATAATACCTCATCATGGCGGTATTGTCTAGGTACCCATTGCATCCGAGTTACTGTGCTAATTGCTTCCCTTGCATTCTTTACTACCTAGAAGGTGGCAGTTTTTGATGTCCCACTGGACAGAGGTGGTGTTGAGGAACAGAGATAGCTTCATGCCCAATTCATTTCACACAGGCTGGTGGTAGTATTATGTGGGACCCAGGTCTGACCAGCTCACATCCTCTGTCCCCTAACAAAAATCCGCATGCGTGGGGAGAGGAGAAGCTGGGAAGGTTCCATGCCCACACAGCGAGGGAGGTGGATTGTCACCCTGCCATACCTCTCCTATAGAAACTTGTTTGCCTGTTGGATAAGGGGATAAAGATTGAGTCTAATCCTAAAATTGTTAAGTTTCTATTTGTCACAATAAAACCTTGATATTGGCATTACTCTGAATCTAGCTAATATGTCACAAGCCTTAAAAGGTTCTCACAGTATTCCTTCCCAACTGTAAATGTCTGTGCAGGTGTGTGAGCCTGTAGATGCCAGAGGTCAACCTCAGGTGTCTTCCTTCAGGTGCTCTCCACTTTAATCTTTCAAGACAGGATCTTTGACCAACCTTAGCACTTACTTGCTGGCTGAGCAGCAAGCCCCAGAGACCCTCCTGTGTCTGACACCCTCAGTACTGGCTTGAGTTTTACTTGAGTTCTGGGAATCCTGACTCAAGTCCTCAGGCTGATACCACAAGCACTTAGTCATCTCCCCCACACCTCCTTCCCAGTTTTATTGACAGGAGCTTGCCATATGCCAAATGTTCAGCTTTGTAATTAAGAGATGGGCAACTGAATCTAACTGGCTTAAAACTGTGGCTCCCTCTGTAACTGCCATGTAACCTTAAGGAAAGTTCTCTGTCTCTCTGAGCCTCAGTTCTGCCCTGTTCCAGGAGGTCAGCCAGAGCTACAAAGTAAGACCCTATCTCAAAAACAAAATTAGAAACATAAAATTTCTGAGTACTGTACCTCCTGGGGATGTTTGTTTCTGGTGTCTCTCGTAGAGATAAAAAGCAAAGACTGCTCAGAAAGAAGTCAGGTGTCTGGGGCTGACTTGAGCTTGGGTAAGAGCATTTGCCCAGTCTGCACAAGGTCCTCAGTTCAGTTTCTCCCCACACTCCAGAACACGGTTGACCTCTGTGATAGTTTGAATAAAAATGGCCACCATTGGCCTTATAGGGAGTGGCACTATTAGGAGGTGTGGCCTTGTTGGAGTAGATGTGTCACTAGGAGGTGGGCTTTGAGGTTTCAGAAGCTCAAGCAAGCCCACTGTCACTCTGTCCTCCTGCTGCCTGCCAATGCAGATGTAGAACTCTCAGCACCTTCTCCAGTACCATGTCTGCCTGCATGCCACTGTGCTTCCCAACCATGAGGACAATGTATTAAATCTCTAAACTGGGGCTGGAGAAATGGTTCAGAAGTTAAGAACATTGGCTGTTCTTCCAAAGATCTTGAGTTCAATTCCCAGCAGCCGCATGATGGCTCATAACCATCTACAGTGAGATCTCATGCCCTCTTCTGGCGTGCAGGCAGAACATTGTATAAATAATGAATAAATAAATCTTTAAAAAAAAAAAAAAAAAAACAACCCTGAATTGTAAGCCAATTAAATGTTTTCCTTATAAGAGTTGTCATGGCCATAGTGTCTCTTCATCACAGCATTAAAACCCTAACTAAGGACTAGTTGGCTAGTTGGTTAGAGATGGCTCAGTGGTTAAGAGCACTGTCTGCTCTTCCAAAGGACCCAGGTTCAATTCCCAGCACCCACATGGCTCACAACTGTCTGTAACCCCAGATCCCAATTCCAAGGGATCTGACACCTTCACACTAATGCACGTCAAATAAAGTTAAATAAATTAAAAAAAAAAAAAACAAAAAAAAAAACAAAAAACTAACTAAGACAACCTCCTCCCAAATGCTCATCAGCATGTATGGTTTTGGGGGGATCTATATTTTTGTAGAGCTCGGTTTCTCAAACTGTAGGCCCATGCAGGTTCACATAGCTGAATGTGGGGCTTTCAGAAGGTCTGACGATAGGTGGCAGGACCACCTCAGCTGAGATCTGAGCAGACTACTACTATTCCATGTTAGGAGTTGCTGTGTTTGTACTATACGTAAAACTTTCTCAGGCTAGAGAGATAGCTCAGTGGTTAAGAGTGTTTACTGCTTTTCCAGAGGACTGGATTCAGTTTCTAGTACCCATGTGGTGGTTCCTAGCCATCTGTAAATTCAGTTCCTGGGGCTCCTACATCCTCTTCTGGCCTCTACATGCTGACCGTCTGAATGCCCTGAGTTTGTTTTGAGGCAGCAGGCCTGTGTGGAGTGTTTGTCTCTCATATCTGTCTCCTGATAAAGTTCTCAGCAGTGAATACTGAGATCACACACTTGTTAGTCAGCACCATGGACTATAGGAAGAGCTGGGGACTCCAAAAAGTTGCCACCGATGCTTTTGGAAGGATAAACAGACATCTTCACTGCGAGTCTGAGCAACACTCGAATTTCCAGGTGCCCAGGGGAGGCATCTTGGTACCATCATTGAATTCAGAATTCAGTGTGCTGGCTGTGCTGGCTGCACATGATATACCCCATCCTCAGCTGCTCCTCTACCTTTTTTTTTTTTTTTTGAGAAAGGATCTCTTGCTGAACCCTGAGTTTACCAATTTGGCTGTGCTGGCCAGCAGTCCAGGAATCCTCTTGTCCCCACCTCCCCTGCACTAGGAATACAGCTGTACACGATCAAACCTGCATTTTTCACATGACTTCGGGAAAGTCAAATTCATGCTTGCACAGAAGACAGTACCAAATCAGCTACCCTCCTCAGCATCTGCTTTTTTGATGGCTTCTTTTTAGGAAGTCCTTCCAAAACAGTGTTGCACAGGCCTACTTACCCTACGGTGTGAGAAACAGTGCCTGGAATGACCAGACAGCAGGCCTGTCTCCCACTCTTCCCCAAAGGCAAAAGGAAACCTTGTATCCATCTGATTCTGACCTGCAGAGTCATCCCCAGAAAAAGGACCACAGAGTCTGTTGTGGGAGTAGCAGAGGTCTGTCTTCAGGACTGGGTTCAAGTTGTGCACACCCTTTCCGCCTTAGCTGTTACCATTTATAAAACAATGTTACAATGCTTTCCTTCTAAGGTTGTGTGGAAGTACCTGGCCCACAGAAGCTGGTTTCAAATGGTAGCTTAGCTTAGCTCAGTGATGGCTGTCATATCTTTGTTGCCTTTTGCCATCTCTTGTAGTCCCCATCTTGCAGGTGTTAAACGGGTTGCTAAGATTTGGAGCTGGCTCTCTGAGTCTCACTTGTAGCCACAATAGAGACCTGTGCAATAGAAAAGGATAAAGATGGTGTTTCCTGTATCTCTCCCCAGAAGGGTGGTTCTCTGAAGTGAGACTGGGGAGATCCCAGTTCCAGGATACTTGCGGTGGTACACATGGTGCCCTCTGGTGGACAGTCCCAGCTCTGGGGAGCGTCTAAAACAGCCCATCAGAAAATTTATTTCTCTTAGAGGCTGAGCTCAAACTTTGGCATCAAAAGCAGAAACTTCACGGGTTACTCCTAAGGAACTCTGTGACAGATGAACTGCCCTTGGTGTAATGAGTAAGTTCCCGGGTAGGTCAAGTCAAGTGTCTGTCATCAGACTCTTCCCTCCTCACAAAGCACACTGCAGTCCCTTCAGTTCACAGTACACACTTGTACACAGCAATCTAGGAATTCTTTCCCTCAGGTCAACCCAGAGTTCAGGGTATCAAACACCACTATCTTCATAAGTATTCAAGTAAGCAGCTACATTCTGAGACCAGTAAATAATTTATTCTATTTCACCTGACTAGCCAGGTGCTTCAAATGATTCCTGACACTGATGGATAGTCTTCTCCACCCATCCATCCTGTGTCAGTCAGATTAGAGATTTCCTCTGGCCCTGCAGCAAGTGCCTGCCTGCACCATTTGCCCAGCACCCCTGCTTACCCCACAGAGAGCCACCATTCACATGAATCCATGGTATGCAGGCCCACACAGCAGAAGGTGGAAACCTGGGGCTCTGCCCTGCAGCTGCAGCCGCCTGTCTTCTGATGGTGCAGAAGGGGCCCACGCTCTAGGTACCATCTGCTGTTTGCTTCTGAGAAAGTCCTGGATGAGAGACACGCAAGCTTTGCTCTGTAATACTCAAATGTAAGCCAGTTTTCTACCAGTCTGTGACTGTGAAACACTGTGAAAACCTTGACAAAGATCTAATCATTTAATATCTTATCCAGGAGAAATGGGAGATGGCTCAGTTTGCATAGTGCTGGCGTGCAAACCTGAGGACCTAAGTTCAGTATCCAGCATTCATTTAAAAGCCAGGCCACAGTAGTGCCTGTATATAATCACAGTCCTGGGGAGGCAGAGACAGGAGGATGCCTGGGGTTTGCTGTGCCAATCAAGCTGCACTAGTAACCGCCAGGGTCAGTGAAACCCTGTCTCAAAAACTAAGGTGGAAAGTGATTGAGGAAGGCATCTTGCCCTGACCTCCAGCCTCCACAGTGAACGCAAGCATGCATACACATGTGTACACAAGCAAGTGTGCATACACACATAGAGGCTAGGAGTGTGACTCAAGGAGGAACACTTAACCTATGCATGAGCCCCTCAGTTCTAGCCTTGTCACTTTGATAATGTCAATTGAGTGTGGGGAACTATCTAACGTACCTAACAGTGAGTTAAAAGCTGCTTTCATTTAGCTTTTGTTTCATATGTACCTGGCACTTCAGTAACTCACTCTGTGCATTAATAGCTGAAACCACAGAACTGTTGTCTGACGTGCAGTTTACCTGAGGAGAGTGGGGTTTAGGGAACTTGCCCTGGGTGCAATTCCTCTCTGTGCTATAATAGTCAAGGTCAGTAACAGCTCACATCATACAAAGAACTCTTGCTACCTCATTTAATCTCCTTGGTATATCAACACTGTAGCCTCATTTCCTGACTAAGAAAACTGAGGCCCTAAGGATTTGATGAGATAATACAGAGTGTGAGAAGCATGGAGCTATTATTTAATAGTTGCTAACTTGCTTTCCCTCCCATTCAGTCATCAGGATCTATTTCTAGGGGATTGGGACTGAAGCCTAGTATCAAGCTCCAGACCCCAGCTGAAGTACCAGTAGTGCCTCAGCCATTCCCAACCTGGCTTGCACAGAGGCAGGCACTGTCTCCAGCTGTAAACCCTTCCCTCTTTCTCCCTGGCTCTGGGGCTAATGCGTATTGTGTGTGGTGTAGAAGCTTATAGTATGCTATCAGTAAGTATTTTTTGTGGCATGAGGAAAAAAAGCTACACAGAAATCAAGACCAGAAACAAGGTAGAGAACCAAGATAACGTGATGATAATACCACTTGTTATACAACACAGAATTGCAACCCTGACCATGTAACCTTGGCCTCACACTGTACCTAATGGCTCAGAATCACCACCTCCTCAGGGGGAGGGGATCAAGGTCTTGCTGTGAAACCCAGGCTGGCTTCAAAGTCTTGTGATTGTCATATTTGGGAAGTACAACCTCACTGAATACAAAGAACTCCCACGCTTCTCGTCTGATTTACTCAGCAGTCTCTGAGCAGGAGGTCATGTGGGAGCGGAGCCATGTGTACGAATTTGCCTCCTTTTCCTTGTCATCTGTCACTGTAGAGCCTTCCCACATCACCAAAAAGATCTGTTCGTCAACACAGCTGTTACTTCATCTTCTAGCTAGTAACCACAAGCAGGAACTCAAAGAAAGCTTGACTCCAGTGTTTTTAAGTTTGCAGTAGGCACATTTAGGATGCCTCTTAACACATGGTCAGCCAATAAGAGCAGGCCCATGTGGGTGGCCATGTGAGCAGGACATTTCTTTTCTTTTTTTTTTTTAATTTTTTATTAATTACACTTTATTCATTTTGTATCCCCCCCATAAGCCCCTCCCTCCTCCCCTCCCAATCCCACCAGCCCTCCCCAAGTCCACTGATAGGGGAGGTTCTCCTCTCCTTCTTTCTGATCTTAGTCTATCAGGAACATTTCTTTTATGTCGTTTTTACTGGGGTACCTGTGAAGAATTCGTGTGCTCAGGAGGTAACTGGTCCTCTGTGTTCCTGGCCCTTTCTCATTTGATGCTCAGGAGGTGCCATTCACTATCCCCTGATCCCTACAGTGATCACAAAGGGACATACACCACATTTGACTCCACATCTGTGGGGCCACTTAATTCAGCAGTGGCAATTCTGCTGCTCAGTGATTGGTTTCTTGATTGGGACAGACCATAATCTAGTGCTGAGTTTAACACTAATGATAACAGGACAGAACTATGAAGGTGGCCTCTGGGAAATCCTATACACTAGAGCTTATTAACACAGTGCCTTGTTGAGGGAAGATTCTGGTGACGGCAGATGTCGGGATTTGTCTAACTGCTTATCTTTTCCAATTCCTCTCCCGGAGACTCCCTTTGGAGAATTCCTGTCCTCACAGCAGTGTCAGGTTCCTTCATGGCTGAGAAGGAATCGAGCATTGGAAAATGGAGAGAACTTAAAACTCGAGTAGAACCATCTCAGTAGAAGGAGCCAGAGTTGTATTCCTGAGAATACAACTGCCCTTGATTAGCTCCCAGTCCTTAACATTCAAGCTTCAGTAGGGTAGGGGCCCTGTTCCTACGAAGACACAGATTACCCTACCCCTCTGGCAGTGTTGAAAACAGTCCTGGGAAAGGTCATTGCTGCTTTCCCAGCTGACTTCAAAAGCTCTTACAGTAGAATGTCTAGTGCTGCACTAGCTTCCCCACACAGAGAACTTAGCCCCTATGCAGAGACAGCACTGAGCCTACACAGCCTCAGGTCCCCTGGAATGAGCCCTGTCTCGCACCCAGCCCTGAGCTGAATGCCACTGTGCTGGCTGGGACTACCTATTAGTTTTTGTGCTCAGGACAACAGTCTAGTTGGGGCACTCACTTGTCACCAGATGTATTACCACACACTGGAGCTGTCAGCTCTTGGCTGAGGCTCCCCGATGACTTGAGATGATGAATTCCCTGAATAGAGCCTGTGAGCCTTCAGTCCACGCCCTCTTTGTCCCGGGGAAGCAGTGCTCTCCAGGCTTCATCATAATTATGCCCCCAAATGATTTTCTCCTGTTCTGAGTGCCTAGCATGTTGTTTGAGGGTGCTTTTTAAGCTGTGATGTATGCCACCAGTGTGTGGCAGGAGTGCTAGTCTGCTAAACCTTGGCCTGGTAGTATGGAGAGAAGAATTATGGTTACAGCTCTGTCATTAATGGGTGACATCAGACAAGTCATGTCCCTAGCCCTGAGCTTCAGCATCATCCTATGGAGAATAAAAGCCTAGGTGATCTCTGAGGTCTCATTAAGCCCAAACAGCCTGTGTGTCTGATCCTGTGTGTAAATTTAGACAAGTCTCAAAGACTTCTCTGACTGTTGTGTGATGCTATCGATTGTCACATATATTCAACAAAATCCACTCTGGCCAACGGTTGTTCATTGGCATTCCCAGAGGGCTTTTCTGGGCCTCCAGGCTCTGTGTAACCTAAAGACGGGGATTGTGGAACTGTATCAAAAACTGCCTCAGGATTTAACAACAGCGAGCTTTGTAGTCTAGATTCAAAGTCGTAGGAAATTGATGCATGACTCCCACTCCTGTACAAGCCAATAGCCAGTAACTCAGGATATCCACTGAGTATGAAGTGGCAGGTGCCACAGTGTTGCCAGGCTTGTGTCTCATTTCCCTAGAGCTGGTATTTTAAGTGTGCCTATGACAATGTGTGTCCTCAGAGATGGTGAGAAACAGCTCTCAGGTGCAGTCTTGATCCCAGTTTTTCAGTTTACTAACTTTTTACCTTTCTGGGGTTCATCTTTTCTTGCTGATAATTTTTCATTATTAAATGCACACATTTGTTTTATTAATTCTGTAAGAATTACATACAGTGTATTTTGATCATCATCACCCCTCCTTCAAATTCTTTCAGATGCTCCCACCCCTTTTCTCACCCAGCTTCATTCATTTTTGCTGCAGTACAGAATGAACATTTGATGTGCTGTGCTGTTCCGTCTCCAGGAGTTGACAGTTTTGTTGCCCCCATTGTACAGAAGGGGAAGCTCAGGCCTGTGGAAAAGAAGTTTGTTTATGCAGGATAACACCAGAGGGAATGTGCCCCCTCAAATCCTGGTCTCCAGTCAATAACCTAGAGGGTTTGCAGGTGGACATTCCCTAGCAGAAGTGCCCTAACCCTCCAGTCAGAGAATGGAAGTCTTAGAGGTTACAGGAACATTTGTGCCGAGAAACTTGGTGACAAGTTATTGGAAAGATCCAGACATTTTGGACTGGCTGACTGGACAGACATTTTACATTTTTGTGCTTTCAACACTAACCCAGAGCAGGTCCCAGGTATCCAGGCCTAGGGCCAGGCACACACTTGTTCAGATTTTTCCTTGGCTCCCTGCACCTAGTCCTGACCCCCGTTGAGGCCCCCAGCCCATGCCTGGCTCCCAGTACTGTTAGTCATTAGACGTAGCAGGAGTCTGTAGCTATGGGTCCTTGCATTTGGTTAAATTTTTGTCAGTGTGGCACAAGTTAGAGTCATCTGGGGGAAAAAAGGAACCTCAGTGGAGAAAATGCCTCTATCAAATTGGTCTGTAGGTAAGTCTGTGGGGCACTTCCTTGATTAATAATTGATGTGGGTTACCAGACCACTATGGGAGATGCCATCCTTAGGCAGGTGGTCCAGGGTTGTATAAGAAATCAAACTGAGCAAGTCAGGAGGAACAGGCTAGTGAGCAACATTCCTCCATGGTCTCTGCTTCAATTTCTGCCTCTGGCTTCCTCCTCTATTTGAGTTGCTGACTTGGCTTCTTATAGTGATGGACTGTGGTTGAAAGAGTAAGCAAAATCAACCCTTTCCTCCCTAACTTGCTTTTAGTCATCTTTATCACAGCAATAGTAAGTAACTAATACAGTCCTCACAAGCCCCAGGCGTGTGAGTTAGCATCCAGCACATCCTTTTTTCCAGTTTCCCCAAAGTAGTCAAAGCTTGAGGAAGTAGTGTTGAAGCTTGAACTTTGAACTGTCTTGATACAAAGCTCCTGGCTCTAACCACTGAGCACCGCTGCCTTTAAATAGAGACGGCTCAGGCTGCCTTCAGAGATAGAGGTGCTCAATGAGCCACTGTACAAGAAGAGCCTAGGGCAGGGGCTGCCCAAAGGGGTTCCCTGCTACGTTGTGGATGATGATACACGGTGCTAATTTCCTTTTATGGAAATATTTTGGTTAGTTAAAACAGATGAGGGGTCCTTCATGATAACTCTAAACCTTGGACAAATTGTTTCCCTGGAGAGTTGTAGCTGCATTAGGGTTGCGCTTTGTTTATTTTGAGCTGTCTTGTTAAGGAAGGATTTATATGCTGGCGTTGATGTAGGACAGCAATCAGGCAATGTTTTCTGCCTTTGACAGTTGGCGTGATAGTTTGCTTCCAGTGAAGTTTGACTCACTGTATCTGGAAGCTGTCAGTGTGGGAGCATGAAAAGGTCATGACGGATGGCGACGGATAAGTGGGTACCAGAGGAACGCTGGTAAAGGAGAAAAATGGCCTCCCATGCTTCTGAGGGAAGGGCTGACCCTGGCCACTTCAGGCCAGCCTTGTGCTCTTTCTTCTTACCTGCTGGGGCTAAGACTAGGAAAGCCCTGGACATCTTTGCAACAGTGACAGGAGGCTTCATAGACCAGAGCTCACTCAGAGGAGCCCTTTCCAGCATCTCAGCCCCTTGGGTGCTTGATAGGTTCAAGATAGAAGTGTTCTTCAGTTAAGGGTCACTTTCCATGACTGTCAGCTGCAGAGAGATCAGTGTAGTCATCCTCTCCTACACTAAAAGTCAGGGAAGAAAAGCAAATTCTGAACTGGAAATGGTAGGGGAAAAGTTAACTTTAAGTTTTTAGAACAATGATTGTTTTGTTAAAAAAACAGGAGACATAGCTCAACAGTAAAAGGGCTTTCCCAGCTGACATGCCTTGAGGCCTGAGTTCAGCCCCAGCACCACGAGAGAGAGAGAGAGAGAGAGAGAGAGAGAGAGAGAGAGAATTAATTTTTAAGAAATGCTGTTGGGAATTGGAGAGATGGATCAAAATTAAAAGCACTTGCTGCATCTTCCAGAGGATGCAGATTCCCAGCATCCACACAGCTGCTAAGAACTGCCCATACATAACTCCAGTTCCAGGGATCTAGGGCCCTTTTCTGACCTCTGCAGGCACCAGGTAACAAACACCTGCAGGTACACAGACATACAGGCAGGCAAAACGCCCATACACAAAAAATAAATTTTAAAATTAAAAAGTATATATATATATATATATTGTTGGGTATGTGCCTCGGCACAGTGAAGGACAGAACTTCCTGCTAACCAGAGCTGACCCTGCATTTAGAGGGGAACCTTTGGAGATCTTTCCTAGACACCCGCACCCCCACCCCCGTTCGGGGGATGAAATCCAGGCCTTGAGCATGTCAGGCAAGTGTTCTACCACTGAGCTCCATTGCCAACTCCAATGTAAATATTTCTCTTTCCTGTTTCATTTGGTATTGTGACATAAGAATTCTTTCTGAGTCAAACTTTTCCTCTGGCCTGGTTTTCTTGGGTTGTGCTGTATTTCATCATGGGCATGTTAACTCCGCAGTGCAACCATTTAGTTTGAAGAAATGTGTGTTTAATGAAGGTCCACTTCCCTTCTTTCTCTGTATGTTTATAACTTGAGTTGCTTGCAATAATGTGTTAAAAATGACACGTTAAAGAGTCCTTCTTCATTTCCCAAAGATGTCACACAAACTTTACCCATGAAAAGCAAGCACAGAAGTCAGAACGGTGATTGGATATTGTGCTGGCTTGTCAGATATTGGTGTGGGCGTGTGTTTGACATCTAGACATTTTCTTATACCCTGGTGAAAGCAGAGAGGGGAGAGTTGCAAGGCTGCTTGGCAAGAGTTCCCTTTGTGTCTTCTTGACTCAAGTCATGAGGGCCTTCTGGGAAGCAGACAGTTCTGGATTTGAAGAATGGCTTTCTTACTTCCAAGCTCTCTGAGCTCATCAAAGAACCCCATCCCTCAGTGGGCATGCTATATACAAACCAACACAGTTCTGCTGACCCATGCAGTGTGCCTGACAGCCATTCTGGCACACTCCTGGTGTCATGCTTCAGGTCACTTGTGAATTGTGTGATCTTGGACAGGTTCCTTAGCCTTCCTGTGTCTCCCAACACTGAAGGTGCCTAGTGGACATTTAGTGCTCACTGCATTATTCGGCTGTGGATACTTAATCAATGATGTATGGAACCATGCCTGCTGGGCCTGAGGATACTTTTCCACATGATTTGTGGAGCTGGAGCTGCTGAAAGGCAGTGAGCCTGCCAGGGTCACACCTTTGCCTAAAGTCTGGGCCCCAGCCTTGAGGATGGTGAACCATAGGGAACACGGCAGCAGCAGTCTTTGTGTTCTGCAGTCATAGGGAAAGCAGTGCTGCTCTGGGCCCCAGCTCCTCTTTTGAACACTTCAAAGGCTGAAGTGGGAAGTGGGTCCACTTGAGTTACACTGACTGACCTGATCAGAGTCCCGCTAGCCCAGGTCCTATAGCCGCGCACACACTGCAGCCGAGCTCCAGCATCTTTGTCCATAGCCTGGAGTGAATTTCATAGCCATCTTTGAGACCTTTTGTCTCTAGGCATCAATGTGCTCAACAAAAGTGGAGCCAACCACAGACTGCCTCAGCCCCCCCCCCCCCCCAGCCTGCTTGCACTTGTCCAGTAGGAACAACCAAGCCTGTGGGTCCTAACTCAGCGTTAAGAAGCAGAGATTCACATCTCCATAGTGAGATTATTTAACGCATAAAGGATTTTCCCCATCAGGAAAGATTCCCCTACAGGTTCCTTTAAATAGTGACTCCTCGAGGCCGGCAAGAGTTTTACAGATCATTAACTACCTGACTGAAAGCCTTTGGGGCAGGGAAACTTAAAACTGAAGTGTCGGGAGCCCCTGCCAATTACAGATCAATCCAAAATGAAGACAGAGTATCACTGGAACCAAGTCAGTGGGAAAATGTGATTCGATTCAGGAAAAAAGTCTCCTGTGCATGCTGCTTTCGTGGAGCACACCAATTGTTTAAATGATGTTCCACCTGTCTGCCCATCTTGAGCTTTTTCTGTTCATCTCCCACATCTCCATTCCCAAGCTGCAGTCTTGGGGTTCCTTCTGTAAACAGTGTCAGGGGCAGTAACCCCAGGAAAGGGTGTCATTGGGAAAGGGTTCTGTGGCCAAGTTAAGCACAGGTGACTGATGCACAGATACAGCAGGTAATGGATGAACTATGCGCTAACAATTTGCAGATAAAAATAATGGAAGTTAAAAGTGTACTTTACATGATAAAAGAAAGATGAAAGAGGATGAGCAGTCTGTTACATCTGAGATGGTTGCAGGAGTTCTGCTTTGTGAAGTAGGCTCTGTTGAAAAGATTGATGCAATGGGGAGTGACCTTGGCTTGGAGCAGGAGCCGGTGATGTATGTATGAGCATCTCTCTGCTAAATGGACCCAGATTTGTAGCACTAATATACATGGGAGCCCAGAACCAAACTCAGTATGGCAATAAATCAACAGCCACTTTGGGTGTCATTTCTGGTTTATATTCCACTATTGTTCTATCACTTTAATTCATGTCACTATCATCTTTTCATCTGGAACAGTTTTATATAATTTTCCAGTGGAGTTACCTGACAAATCCTATCAAATTAACAAGGTACATTAACAGTATTGACTGGCTGCGGCTTCAGGAGTTGCATGGCCTTCTAACAAAATTTTAACCATCTCTGTCTGGTGGTGATTTTTTTTTCCCCCTTTCTTTCTAAAAGAGGAATGTGGGGCAGGGTTTATTTCCACATAAGAGATATGCACATTTATTTTGCTCTGTCTGTTTGACTGTTATAAATGTCAAAATAAGAAGCAGATAAGGAGGGAAAGCCCTGCTCACCGTGAACGTGCACCGTATTACCACAGTGTGCAACTACATGAATATGCACCCCAGCACCACAGAGTACACACACAGGAACACTCACCACACACATGGACAATAAGCCCATCCTCACAGCGTTGCATGCACGTGAACACTCATCACTACAGCAAGCACACACATCAACACTCATCCCATCATCGCAGCATGCACGCACATGAACACTCACCCCGTTACCACAGCATACATGCACATGAACATTCACCACATCATCACTGCCATGACTCAAGTCTCCTTTCAGGGAACAATAGTGATGTCCAGGTCATAACAATTAATGAGCAAACTAGAGGCTGGAGTGAAATGTAATCACATGGTCTCCTGATGGCTTCTTAGCCTGGATCTGAGACCCAGGGTTGGCTGCCTTCAGGACATTGTGCCTAACTGAAACATCCAGAGCAACCCAAGCATTTGGTTAATAAAACAAACAAATTGCTGGGCTCTACCTCCGATGATGGGGTCAGCGACCGTCCCTGCATTGTCCATCTTTCTCTCTGCATGCGGCCTTCCTCCTTTGTCTACTGGTTTTGGAATGAATCTCCTCACAAAATAATACAGTGGGTGGAGGAGGACATTTCCAGTCATGGAAATTATTTGTTTTTATTCTTGTTTACGTTAAAATTTTCTCCCAGGCTGTGTGTTCTGTGTGCCTGTGCTTTGGTTGAGGGTGGAGGTACTAATTGAGCTGGGTTTGGGTGGGGTTTTTAATCTTCTTTTCTCACAACTCTACTTGTCTTTTTCTATTACAACATGTACAATTGATTATTTCAGGGTTTTTTCTTCATGTTCTTTTTTAGTTTTTTTTTTTTTCTTTCTGCTTTGACCCTGACCTTAAACTATGACCTAGAAGTTAATTACTTTTAAGGCTCCCTGTGGGCCTCACTCTAGAGCACATAGTAGAGGTTTACATCTCACTTCATGAACAGTTTCTCTTTTCAGCAGAGGACTTCTAGACCATATTTGGTGTGTCAGACAGAGCATGTCATCTCAGAAATACCCAGAGGGCACCTTCCGTGTGTGTCAGCCCCAACCCAGACACTTCCTGCACTCTGCACCACATTTGCTCCTGTTCATTGTCCAGCATATGCAGAAAACAGGCTGGAGTCTCTCCCCTCCCCCCCAAGGAGTGGCAGGGGCCCCCCCCCCCACCTGAAAGCCTGGCTACAAGATTTGAATTTCGAAGATTTTGTGTAAAGACCCTTTGCTTTTCCTATGGCTTTCCTTAAATATTATGTGGGAAGTTATGTAGCGTCACAGAGGGAAGTTCTGTCTTCTCCCTTTATTTTCAGTGTAAGATTTTTACAGTTCAGAAACTATATTGGTAGCATATCACTCAGGTTCTTTATTTAAAAAAAAAAAAAAAAACTATGAGAACTATCTTTAAATGACCCTCTATTCTAGTTTATGTCATTCCAATATAGATAAAATGCTGTTAGCAGTATGTGGGGAAATTCCATACTGCGTCTCTATTAGATCAGGAAAAGTTCATCTCCGAATAGCTTTTTATATAACTTTGGGTTGTCGCCCCACACCCCACAGCTTGCTTGCTCAGCAGCCACACTGTGAGAGTCTCAGATGCTGTTTAGAAGCCCTGCCTGTTTGAAGAATCCTGTGTTCCTAAAGCCCTAAAGACCTCGTGCTCAACCACTTTATGATTTATCAGCAGGTCAGATTATTACACTGAAGTTACTGGCACCTTCCTCATCTCATGGCTTCTTTTTTGTCCCTGATTTGGCCTTACAGGTATCTCTGGAGACAAAGTAGAGATAGACCCTGTTACGAATCAGAAAGCCAGCACTAAGTTTTGGATTAAGCAGAAACCCATCTCAATCGATTCTGACCTGCTCTGTGCCTGTGACCTTGCCGAGGAAAAGAGCCCCAGTGAGTAGTCCTTTATTTATGTCCACTTTTCTCACCCCTCCCCCCTGGGTGCTGGGCGCAGAGAGAATATATGGCCACCATGTCCTTTTTTTCCTTGGACCTGTTTAATTCATTACCAGAAATTTCTTTCAATCAAACAGGATTGTCTTATTGTGCCCAGAGCCTGGTGTAAGCCCCCATCTTGCTCCATCTTGCTCCATCTTGCTGTCAGCAGAGACCCTTGAAGCCCTCTGCGCTGGAAGGCTGGGGCACCAGGCAGGTTCCTGCTGGAAATTTGCGTGGAGGGTGGAGGGGGGTTGATTTACTTGGTTCTCCTGTCCCTTCCCATTGAGGGAACTTGACCAGTCAGCCCCGGATATGCTTTCCTTGTGCCACACCAGTAAAAGGTGGAGGATTTCCTGCAGCAGCCAGAGACTAGATTTAGGCATCCATCATGCTGGAAGTGTCAGTACACGCAGATTATTGGCATCTCTGTGACCTCTAACTCATAACTAAACTTCTGCCTGGTCCTACAGAAGAGGCCACTATTGTGCTGGCATTCTTCCACCAACCTATCCAAGCAGATACTGTTGGGCACGTTATATTTTTGCAGTTAAGTAATTGAGTGTAGTATTTAGATTAATCACTTAATCATTTTTTAGTACTCCCGCCCTAGCAAGGTTACAGAGAACACATAGCTCAGAGTGGAGCCTCTCTGTGAAAACTTTATATGTGCATGTTCTTGATTACATAGGGGAAGGCCGACAAATAAGGTTCTCAGACTGCTGCACCTCAGCATTTCCTGCTACCCTGAGCTCACCCTAGTAGCTCTTAGCTTGGTAACTTGAGGTACATACTGAACATCTAACTTGGGGGCCTATGTTCCCACATCTGAATTTGAGAACAAATGAATTATATAATCAGAAGGAACACCAGGAAGAGTAAAGGCCGGGAAATGTTTATTATGTGGCTGATTTCTGAGGTCATCATGACTGAAAGGGTACCTTGCAATGCTTACAGGCTGGGCACATGCCACATGCTCCCCCATGGTAACTGTTTTAATTTCTTTGTCAAATCCAGCTATGAAAAGGTTCCTTTCATAGCTTTCAGCCTCCAGCTTGGCAAGAACAGAAAGCTTAGCTGGGTAGAGAGAGAAGTGAAGCCATTCTTGTCCTCTTACTGCTATCCCTGTCATCCCAGTGAGGCTCTGAGTGCAGGGTGCCTGCCGGAAGAAACCCATAAGAAAATTGCTAGCTACTTCTGGAGCCTGAACGCTACTAGACCCCCTCCGCCAAGTGTGAGCCTTTTTATGATTCCACCCACTCATTCCTGGTGGCCAGAAAAGATGTGTTTGTCCTGGCATCTTCCTAAGCTCTGAGGATATTCTGAAGAAAAACGTTTTATAACTTGTCTTAGAAATGTCAAGTGGTTGCCTGCATGTTGCATAGAGGCCTAACCTTTAGTGGGGAGATTGGTGGAAGAATGAGAACCAGATTTGGGTTCTCTCATTCACAGACACTTGCTGTGCCTAGGAAGGCTGTAACTCAGGCACTGAAAAGGTGTAGATGCCACACACCCAGCTATCCAGGAAGGAAGGAAAGTATCACAGCCACTTACCTCCCATTAGCTCATGGGATCAGTCATTCACAGTAATTGCTGCACATCTGTGTTCATGAGCTGGTCACATCCTTGCCTTAAGAGTACAGAGCAGACAGGGCCATCTTTCAATGCTGACAGTCTCTCCAGGATCCCAGTGTGTAAACCAGGTACATAGCTCTTGATTGGGGGGGGGGGGGGGGGGGGTCCTTGTCTCACTATGGCTAAAGAGAACTGCTCCCTGCCCAGTATTCTGAAGCAGTGCTTCTCAAGCCGTATTTTCTGAACTCAAAATACATAAGGATCTAAAGGACACAAGTGGTCCATGGGTATGGGATGGTATTTGGGAACTCCAAATTTAAGATGTTCACAGGTGAAACTTTACTTTTGCTTTTTGTTTAGCTTGCCTGTTTGTTTGTTTTTGTTTTGATTTTTAAAAATACAAAGAAGAGACGCATTCCATTCCCAGCATAACTGTAACCCATGCTCCAGGCAGGGAAGGAGTCAAAAATGATTGCTGGGGCCTGACAGCTTCCAGCCCAGCTGAGAAAAAAAAAAAAAAAAAATGAGCCCCACGTTCAGGGAGATACCTTGCCTCAAAGTGATAGGCAGAGAGTAATATTGGGAGACAGTTGACACCTTCTGGCCTCCATGCCCATGTGTACTCATACACAGATACCCACAAATATAATAAATCCTTTTTTAAGCGTTTAAAATTATATACTTGCAAAATAAAGTTCTGACTGCTTGGCACAGCCTTCACTGACATTTTAAAACCACTTATCACTCAGGCCTTACAGGCCAGAATTTCCTATCAAGAACTCAGCCTGTGAGGTACATTCACATAGTATGTTCTCTCTCTTGCCTGGCCCTACCTCTAATGTATGGACATTGCCACCTTCCACTCATTTCCATTCGTTGCCCCAGGAATTTATATAGACCTCTGGACAAATGGAATGTGCTATACTCTCTATTCAGGGTCTTCCTTCCCTCCCTCCCCCCACCCCCATTCCAAGGCCCCACTGAGCTGATTGTCCTGCAGTTGTCTACAGTGAATTTTGGTCAACTTGAAACTGTGCTGAATACGCCAGGATTGAGAAATCAAAGTTGTTCCCTGTAATTCTTGTAAAATGCCCACACCAGGATGTTAGTGAATGAATCAAATTGACATTGCGTGTTTTTATGATTTCCAGTATCTTCACTAATTAATACAGCAGCTGGATCTAAAAAGCCCCTCCTCAGAGCCTCACCAGACCACGGGGTTAATCTCTGGGGCTGCTGCTTCTTTCTCTTTCTTTCCTCCTTGCTTTTTTTTTTCCCCCTAAAGGATTAATGGTAACCCTTTTTATCTTTTATGTCTGTTGAACCTTAGAAAAAAAGTTATTTTAGCAGCACTAAAGAAATGAAAGTCACTATATTTCATAAGTTTAGCCTGTGATTTTTATCAGCATAGTGATGTATGTTTGTAGCTGAGTTTACATCAAAAATTATTCTTAGGGCTTCTTGAATGAATTATGGCAAAGGAAAAGAGTCTAGAAGTAGATAAGGTTTTTGATTTCTGCAATATATTCTCTTTTTCATGTTTTTATCTCTCATAACACAAGTGTCTTCCCAAAGACTGGAACGTGTGACCAACTGGAATAATATAGTTGTAGAAACAGATCAGACGTGTTATTAAGCAGCCTGCTTCACAAAAAGGTGTTAAGTGTGGAGAGAATAATGAAGTTATCCATGCATTCTTACTTGAGACATGTTTGTCAGAATTTTGAACAGAAAAAAAAAATGTTTTAAACTCTTCGAATATGGCCATTTTGCAAGGTTTATGAAGAAAGCTGCTGTCATACCATTCATTTGGTCGTCATAAGAAACACAACTCAGGTTTAATTGATGCCACATTCCAAAAGTGTGTGAACAACTGACTTGGCAAAGGGATGAGCATTAGCACCGGTGAAACTCGAAATTACAGACTGTGGGATCAGCACGGCCAGGCTCCCTAGCAGCAGCTCTGTGCACTCCTGCACCCTGCTTCTCCCTCTTAGGCCAGTGTTTAGAGAAAAGATTTATCACTCTGTCCCTGTGAGTGTTTAAGGACCTGGAACTTAATGACTAAATAGATAAAACCTTAAAAAAAAAAAAAAAACTGCATGGGTAAATACAGACTCTTATCAGGATTCAGAAGATCTTTGTGGGCACTGCGAAAATAAGAGTAAGTTCTCTCTAGATTTAGGGAGGAAAAGCTCTGCTTTATTACTCAAATCAGTGTTCTGTCAAGTCTGGCTTGCCGTGGATGGTTGGCTTCTGGATACATGCTAGCTCCCGTCCTAGTGCTGAACAGAACCAGGGTCCTTTCTGTGACTGGGAAGGCTCTCAGGCTGTGTGTGCACGTTCCATCACACCAAGTCTGGCCTCATCAAGAGAAGCTTACACAGGTTCTGGGTCTTTAAAGGAAGCAGCCATCATTAAGAAATCAGATTTAGACCTTAATAAAGTAGCTGTCATCTTTATAGCTGAGAAGCGCTCTGTGTCTCAATTAAGTAGAGATGTACACAATCTTAGGAAGCAGCAGAATGGAGGTAACCTGATTTGATTACATTTCCTGCAATAGTATAATTTAAAGAAAATCTGATTTTGCTGCTGCTGTGGTTGTATTGGTGGGAGGTGGGGGTTTTTTTTGTTTTGTTTTGGTTTTGGTTGGGTTTTTTTGTTTGTTTGTTTGTTTGTTTATGTTTTTGTTTTGCTTTGCTTTGCTTCTTTGTGCAAAACTATTTGGACCAAAAGTAAGAACTCTCTAGGGTTAGAAATTGGCCACAGCCAGGACTCTAGTAAATAGAACCCCCTGGATACTGGAGGCTAGATTCAGTTAAGACCTGGAGCTAAATTAGCAGGGCTTATTGGTGACCTCTCATTTAAATGAATCTTTCTTTTCATAAGTACTTGACAAGATCTGTAAAGTAGTGTATTTAATTTACTAATTAAATTAAAGCTACTGAATAATGATTTGTCCACATTGATTTAGCTTAAATGGAAAAGATTAGCTTTGTTGTGATCTTGAGCGGCCTTAATGGCCAAGCCAGTTAGACACAAAGGCCCCTTGTGTCTTGTGGGTCAGAGTACATAGGTAAGCCAGGCTGTGATTGAATTGCCCAAACCTCACCCTGCATCCAGCTCTCCTCTGCCTCCCATTCTATTGTTGCACTGGGCTTAAGAGAATGTTAACGCGGTAATAGGCACAGGGCCTTCCCCATTATACGCCTTGCTATCGAACGGTTCTGCATGACTAGTTAAAGAAGATGGCAAGAAGATTAATGAAAGCCAGGCTAATGCAGAAGGGGGTACTTTTGCAAGACTTCTACGGAGGAGATATTAGAGCTGAACCAGAGCTTGGCTTTTTCTTTATCCTGTGACCTTTGAACCTGCCTTACTGTTGAGAGCTGCCAGGGAAGTCGACATTTTGATTGATGTTGGTACACGAGTCAGTCTTTCCCATTGAATTCCACATCTGCACGAAAATAGCTTTTCCAGCAGAATTCATACTGGCTAGAAGTGATAGCCAAATTGATGGCTGAAATGCTTTTATGTAGTTTTCATTTAAACCTAAAAGTATTTGATGGTTTATTCAGTATCCAGTTTTCACAGATTATATATGTTCACTTACATGCTCCTAATGGGTTTATCAACCTAGAGAGAAAGACCAATATTAGGAATATTCAGAGGTTTGCAGAGTTGCACGCAGAATTCATGAGGAGCAAAAGCAGTGATTGAGCAAAGTCGTCACTCTCCTCAAAACAGAAGAATCCACATGAGTGCTCAGGCCGCAGACTCTGAGGTCTGTGTAAAGAAAGCAAAGCAACTGGCTGACTTTAGAACACTCTGGAAGGAGCTCTGAAATCCCACCTCTGTGTTTGCCGGAGCCCTAGTTCAGAGGCACTCTGAGGACCCAACACTGGGCTCTCCGACCTTCTGGGACACTGCTTTTCCATTTGAAAGGCATTGGTGTGGGTTACCTGTACGACATCCTTACCGGCTCTCATATGCAGGGTCTCATGTCTGTTTGTGTGGCATCTCCCTACCCCTCTCCCAATAAAGGCAATCAGGACAGGTGGCAGAGGGATCAGATTTTTTTACTAAAGTCACTTGTCATAGCCCAGCCCAGGCAGCAAACCTACTGACTCTTTTCTCCGTCTGACAGGGCAGCTCCAGCAGAGACCACACATGTCCACACTTCTCCAATGTGACAGGCACCCTAGCTCTCAGCCTCTGAAAAAGCACATACCAGGGATACTTGTCATGCTTTAGGTGCTCCTGTGAATGTGTGTAACAGAAGTTCAGGTGAGGTGGGTGGTGGGTGTCCAGGGCCATGCTGCCATACAATAGGCACTTGTGTTTATGCCCTAGTGGCTCACAGCCTACCCTCAGGCTCTGTTGACTCCCAGGAGATCCGGCCTCACATGTTAGAGAGTCCAGCAGTGTTGTGCTTTTTTGTCTCTGACATGGACTCACTTTCTAAGTTCCAGATCAAATACAGTAAGTACTGCCTGATGTCAGAACAACGAACTCTCCTGAATTAAATGCCCCAGTTATTGGACTGCCTTTTCCTAAGAGTGCTCTGGAGCACAATCAGAAGCAGGATGCCTGTCCTCTTAACAGATATGTTCCCTAGCCCTATTAAAAGGGGTCTTCATCTAGCCTGTCAAAGGGAGTCTGCTGGGGTTTTTTAGTTTAATTACACTATCCAATTAAAACTCCTTGCTGCATTTGGATGCGCCTCTCCTTGGGCCTGAGTGGATATGACATTTACAAGGCTCGCCTTTCAAGCAGACAATAGTGTGATTGATGATGTGCACGTTCAGTGAAGGAGGCGAGCGCCTGCAGAGTGCTGCTCAGTGTGCTTGGATTTATTTATCATCTGCTTCCCAAACCAGGGGACCCGGGAAGATGGGCTTAGGCAACCAGGGGACTGCCTCAATTTCTCCAAGAGTGTGTAAAGGAAAGACTCAGTGTGGCTCAGGAGAAAGGAGGAGAAAAGGCTGTGGGATTTTGTATGGTCAGAGGCCAGCTCCAGGCCTTAGGCTCCCTGACCCATGCAGTAACCTGTAACCTGAACTGTAACTGCTTTCAAACAGACATTGCCATGTTTTGGAACAGTTCTTGAGGGCTAGTAAGCATTGGACAGGCCCTGAGAGCACAGCTCCTCAAAATGAGTCCCATCCACTGTCTCTGCTATGCGCTGACACCTTACTGGTACTGCTTATGCTCTCACCTGCATTGCCCAGAAGCTCCTGGCCCCACTGTAGTCACAAATCACAGCTCCAGAATCACCCAGGAGCAGTTGTGCAGTTGTGCATCTTCAGCAAAGGGACTTGGAAACATGGGAAACCCTGGAGGTTATGGTAGCAAGGGCTCTAAAACAAGCTGGTTAACTTTGGTGTATAATTAAGTGGGTCCACGCTTGTCTCTATTCTGCCCAGCCTGTGGAGGGGTAAAGTTAGAAAGCACTAGGTTGTCCTAAGAGCCAAGCTGGTTGGTGAGAAAGACACTAGAGACTTCAGTGACAGCCCCAGAGAGCTGTCACCATCAGGGCAGTGTGAATGTCTGTGTTGTGAAGATTGATGCTGCTGAGGCAGTCGGCTCTCACAGTCTCCACTTGGTACTGCACAGAAAGAAGTAAAGAATGCACTAGCATCAGCTGCTGTGCTGGTGTTTCTTAGAGGAGTGGGCACACTGTCCTGGAAAAGCCACCTTCTTGTGTCTAAGTTTTCACTGAATGGTTGACTAGGGTTTTATGGGCCCATCACAACAAGTCAGTTATCAAGGTGGAGTAGGAAATTTGCATATATTTGCATTTCCTAGATTTTTATTACCATTCTCCTCAAACTCATCTTGACTATTAACACAAAAACAAACAGTGAGACAGGGCAGAGCAGGAACTGTTCCTGTGAAAACACAAGACACTGGACAGAGTCTGCTTCGTTTGCTTCTGCCAAGATCCTGACTATTTTGTTTATTTTAGGTTTGGGGTTAGGTGGGTGGGTGGGTGTTTGTTTGTTTTTGTGTTCTGTCTTGTTTTTATACTTGTATCTTATATCTTGTGGCTTATATCTTATCTTGTGGCTTTGAGACTGTCTAGGTTGGTTGTCCCGGGGAGCTCTGTATAGATGTTACTTTCTAAGGGTCTTAATCAGACCTGTTTTCTCTACCTGTTAAAGAATCAAAAGGCAGGGGAAATCTCCAGGTCAGCAGTAGCAGCAGAGGATAGCTCAGATCCAGCAGACAGAGCCAGCTGATAAAGACAGCCTTTTATTAGGACTGATGAAACGTACAAAGGAGAAAGGCTTTAAAAACCTGGAGCTGGGCCTCTCCTTAAGGGCTGGGTTGTTTTGTTATAATCTTTGGAGGATTTTTCTCCCCTAATTTAGGGTTGGTCAGTTTGAAGGAAGACTGCACTGCACGGCTGATTGACCCAGAACTGTTGGTGCAGACATGTCCTGATTCAATCCAGCCTTGAACTTTTTTGAGCCAGTCCATCAGCGAGAGATCTACTGGCGGGAAAGGCCCCCTAGACTTTTGTTTTATGCTGTCAGGATTTTGTCTAGGGTCAGGAGGGTGAGGAAGAATCCAGCCAGTCTTGGAAGTCCAACATCTTTATTATCTGTTTATGTGGCACATGTGCATGCGCATGTGTGTGTGTGTGCGTGCAACACATACAACACACATACACTGCCCCATCTGTCTACCACAGGGAATTTGTCTAATACCTAATCCCTCATGTAACCCAGGCTGGCCTCAAATTCAGAGATCTGCCTGCCTCTGCCTCCAGAGTAGCAGATTAAAGGCCTGTGCCACCACAGCCCACTTTTTGAGTCTCACTTGCTCTGGGGTCCAGGCTGGTCTAGAACTCACGGTGTAGTTCAGACTGCCTTGAAGTCAAGGTAGTCTTCCTGCCTCAGCAATCTGAGTTTTGGGATTGTTGGCCTTAGTTATGGATCATGCCCAGTTTCCAAATTGTATTTCCATAATGCTAAATTACATAAATATGAAATTCTGTAAACTCTAAACACCGTATATGAGATGTTTAGATTTTTAAGTTGTCCTTCATAGAAGTGGAAAAAGTAAACTTATACAAGTAAGAAAATTGGTCAATGAAAATAAAGCCAGAAATGGCAAGTGTGGCTGAATTAGCAGATGGGTATGCTTCAAAACAGCTATTAAAAATATGTCCAAAGGGGCTGGAGAAATGGCTCAGCACTTAAAAACTTGCTGCTCTTGCAGAGGAGCAAGTTCACTCCAGCACCCATGTCAGGCAGTGAATAACCGCCTGGAACTCTAGTCTCAGGGGATGTGATGCCTCTGACTTCACAGACACATGCACTCGTGTGCACACAGCCAAACACAGATACATGTGCCCATAATTTAAAATAAGATGAAGAGTTTTTAAAAATATATTCAAAAACTTAAAATGAAGATAAATTCACACTCCCAAAGGAGAAGAAATGTAAACTAGGGGAAAGGACCAAATGCCGTTCTAGAGCTGAGAAATAATTCTTCAGTGAAAACATTCATTAATGGAAGAAAAAAGGAAGATAAGAAAGCAATGGTGTGTGGGTTATCTACTACCACATAACAAATTAAACTTTAGTGGCTTAAAGCAATAATTATATTTATGATTTTATAGGTTGGTGGGTGGGGAGTCCAGCATAGCTTAGCTGCCTCTTTGAGGCTACAGTCAAGGTGTCAGCCAGGTGTAAAGTATGATATTGTGTGCCTATAATTTCAGCACTCAGGAGGTCAAGTAGAGGCCACCCTGGGCTACGTTGTAAGATTGTGTCCAGAATGTTTAGAGAGGGAGAAAAGGAGGAGAGGAGGAGAAGGAAGAAAAGATGTCATAGAATCTGCTTTCAAGTTCACTGAGTGGTCTCTGGCAGAATTCAACTCTTGGGAAATGTTTTTAGCTCTGTCACATGGTCATTATGATAGAGAAACTAACTGGATGACAGTGGGCTCCATCAAAGAGAATGCTAGCAAGGAGCCGTAGCCTCTATGGCCTAACTCAGAATGCCGTCCCTACAGTATTCTATTTTACTAGTTATTAGAAGCAAGCCATGAGGCCATCCCATAAACAGCAAGGGGTTACATAAAGCCATTAGAATCAGGAGATGGCATCATCAGGGGCCAGTTCAGAGTCTGCCTACCACGGAGAGTGAGCTGTAAGACAGCAATAGGAATGGTTCAGACTGGAGCCAGTGGTGAGAGCAGAGGCCAGCAGCTCTACACACTCTCTTGACATCTCTGTAGCTGCAGTCTCAGGGAACAGAAAGCTGCTCAGGATCTGATTTAAAATATCAAAACCACCAACCTTGGAAGCCCAGCAGTGGCTAAGCAGGATAAATATAAAGAAAACCACATCAAGTCACATCACAATCAAATAGCTGAGACCCAGTGATAAAGAGAAAAATCAGAATAGCAGTCGAAGAAAGCAGCTGTGCACGTGGCAGAACCATGATGGGAATGATGGCCCACTTCCCGTCAGAAGCAATGCCAACCAGAAGACAATGAAGTGGCAGCACTAACACACTGAAGTAATATCTGCCTAAAGTCTGGTTTTTCCCAAGTGGTCCTCAGATGGAGGTAAAATAAAGACATTCCAGGCAGTCAGAAAGTGAAGAGTTTGTCACCACCAAACCACTGCAGAGAAACTCCAGGGAGAACCCGGCTCTCCACAGCGAAGCACCTCAAGCTGCTGCCCATGGTTGTCACCTCTATAGAATGAAGGCCTTAAAAGGGGGATGGGGGCACAGAGGGGCGGACAGGGACTGAGCCCAGCCACCCACCTGTTTTCAGCAGCCTGAAATAAATGCAGTCCTTAGGATCGTGGTTTGAGTTAATGATGGGGAACACTAATTTAAATGGTAGTTCGGCCAGCTATCTCCCCAAGGGGAAAACCTTCATCCTTTCTTGCTACATCCCCTCAAAAGTTGGCCAAATGTATTCCACTAATATATATTGAATTTTGTGCAAAGAAAGTAAAATGGTTTTCTGTGTTCTTGTGTATCGATAATATATTTTTAATTTTGCCACAAAGCCTGATATATCTGCCCTCTGGCTCTTTATGTAAAAAATAGTATTTGTCTAAAAAGATGAAAGTAAAAAGACAAAGGAACCCTTTCATCCGTCAGACAGTGCTCTGAGCTTCCCATGTGTCTCCTAGCTTGCAGCAACTCTGGGATGCATCTGCATCATTAGAGAACCTGGGTTGGCTGGACTTCATCTTGTGGTGACAAACATTCCATTCTGCAGGTGAGTGGCCTGGAGCTACACAGCAGTATGGACAAAGGTTGTGTCCTTCCTTTGCTGCTGACATAGCCAAGGCACTCAGGTGTCTGTGCCTTCCCATGGAAGTCTAGCCCCAGCTGTGACTCAATGTAAAGTAGTGGTTCTCAACCCGGACCACAGCCCCTTGGGCAAACTTCTGTCTCCAAAATTAATAATATTACAACTCATACCAGTAGCAAAATTACAGTTATAAAGTAACAGCAAAAATAACTTTATGGTTGGGGGGCACCACAACCTGGGGAACTGTTTTAAAGAGTCATAGCACTAGTAGGGTTGAGAAGCACTGCTCTAAAGAGTTATTTTCTAACAAATTTCAATAGTGCTTGATTTCCTGGATTTTCCTCTAAAGCTTGTTAAATGCAGAAAGTTAGAATAGAGGAGATAGTAACTAGTTAAATAATAAAGGTGTAGGGGTGGAGATAGCTGCTAAGAGCTGATGACAGAATAAAATCAAACCTGCAGGGGGAGGAAGGCAAAAAGGAAGCTCAGTGTGGGAGCTCAAGTGCCAGGGCTAGCACTGGAGGCACAGGTGAGACAGGTACTCAGTGCCATCTTTGACTGCATAGTGAATAGGACACTAGGCTGGGCTCCATGAGACTGTCTCAAAAATCCAAGGGAGGGTTGGGACCAAAGGACAGATAATAAGCACAGGAGTATGACACAGTTTTGTAGCAAGGCATAGAGCCTTGTGTAGTCTTCAGAAAGCCATGCTGTTCAGCACTTGTACATATGAGCATGATAAAATAGTCACTTCTGGGCAGGGGAAGGGCTTAGTAAGGAAAAATGTATGACTGCACGTACACCTGTACCAGCACTGTGGGTGGTGGACACAGGAGGGTCTGTGAGGCTTGCTAGCAGCCAGCCTAGCTCCAGATTCATCCAGAGGCACTGTTAAAGGGAATAAGTCAAGGTGAACAAGCAGGACACCTGGTGTCCTTTGGCCTCCACATCAAGCACAGACAAGGTACATTTCGTGTACACACATGCACACTATTTAAGGTTGTTTCCTTTCCTCTTACTGGAGAAGAATACATGATACCGGATTTTAGTGCTTAAAATAGAAAGGAGCATCTTGCACAATAGTTAGCAAACTCTTTGTCAGAAGGAGGTTTGCTTTTGTTGTTTAATTTACCAGAGTCCACATGAGCTCAAACTTATCACAGTCAAGCCCCTCAAAGAAGGACATTTCTAGATACTGAATATGATTCTTGCTTCTGTACTTCTCAGGAAGCTAAGAACAGACTTCAAGTAATGCTCGGCCATTGAGCTGTCCCGTAGTATTTGCTGAAAGTGTAGACTCCGGGAGAATCAAAGGCCTCACAACCATTGTTTGTTTGTTTTGCTGTGGATTAAGTACAGAGCTTAATGTGCTCTCTAGGCAGGTATTCCATTACACTATGGACCCCTACCAAGGAAAAGCACTTGTCCAACTGTTTGAGTTGCTAGCTGAACTAGCCATTTTTGGTTTGGTTTTGGTTTGTGAGTCAGGATTTCTCTATGTAGCCCTGGCTGTCCTGGAACTCACTTTGTAGAGCAGGCTGGCTTCAAACTCGTGGAGGTCTGCCTGTTTCTGCCTGCCAAGTGCTGGTATTAAAGGCATGTGCCACCATACCCAGCAGTGAGACACCATTTTTACTGGAAGGAACAACTAACAAACTGATTCTCCAAACCTGAGCCTTTGGCAGCCATTTTCTTAAAAGCAAAGTAGGTAAACCTGTTGAGGTAGAAATAAGCAACCACGCTCTTTCCCAGCCACCTCAGATGAAAGTTGTAACTTTTGAACACTTGTATCTATCTCTGAGAACTGACTTCTTATTGCTTCTAGACTTTTCTAATGCGGTCAGTGATGCTAAAACATGACTTCTGTAATACTGCATAAGGATATGCTTCAACATTGGGAATCCATACAATGCAATGAACCAATATTTTCCAAACTGTGGGATGCTACAAACCCAGGCAAGGTGGACATACACCCAGAGAATTCTATGTCAGCATACCCATGCTTACTGCTGTTCTGTACAACAACCAGGATACCCATTGCAGAGGAACCCATAGAGAAAATATAAAATATACACAGTGGGATTTTATGCAGCTGTAAAGAATGGAATTATGGCATTTATAAGAAAAGGGATGGAAATAGCAATTATGTTAAGCAAAATAAGCCATACTCAGACAGACATGTCATTTGTTTTCTCCCATATGAAAATTATAGGTTTTGTTTGTTTTGTTTTTGTTTTCAAGACAGGGTTTCTCTTGGCTGCCCTGGACTTGCTTTGTAGACCAGGTTGGCCTTGAACTCACAGGGATCCTCCTACCTCTGCCTCCCCACGTGCTGGGATTATGGGCGTGTGCCACCACCCCCGGCTCTAGGTTTGTTTTTATATATGTATATACATGTGTAAGGATGTGAGTGTAGGTCGTGAAACTGGAAGGGAGCCAGAAGAAGTGATGGCCTCTTAAGGGAGGAGTAGGGAAACAATAAGAGCGCACATGACATGAAAGCAGAAAAGGGGAATGTTAGGAGGGAATGGAGACCAGCCGGAGCAGGTGGGCAGTGGGGGCATGGGAGAGTCAGCCAAAATAAAGTATATATCAAAATCCTATAATAAAACCCATTGCTTTGTATGCCAGTTTTAAAGACTGGTAAAGGGTTTGGTTTGGTTTGGTTTGGTTTGGTTTGGTTTGGTTTGGTTTGGTTTGGTTTGGTTTGGTTTGGTTTTTAAGACAACAAAGAAGAGTTATTCAAAGTGCAAGACCAACCAAGAGGGGTTTTGTTGTTATTTTGGTCGGTTCATTGATTGGCTGGTTTGGAGCATGGTCTTCCTATGTAGCCCTGGCTGGTTAGCATATCACGTGTGTATACGTCTGCCCTCCAACCGGTGGATTTTAATGTGAGAGTACAGAAGGGTCACTAATAAGATTTTATGTTTAATTTACATTACAACTAATCAAGAAAAAATAGCACTACACTCGCCAGGCTTGTTGTAAACATCAGAGAAGCTTTACAGAGAGCATCAGTGAACTATGCTGCTTGCACTGTAGGTCGAACACACTGTAGAGTGCCCTCCTATCATTCATGAAGCCTTGGTTCAATGTACAGCACATTATATACTCAAATGACAATGGCCTAATGTAGCCCAATATAATAAAGATAAAAGTAAAATACTGTTTTTAAGACCGTGCTTATTAAACTTTGGGGGTGGTATAAGGATTTTTCAATAAAAACAATATTATGTTAACTTGTGGGCTTATGTTTTTAATGAATAAATTTGTTTTATTTCTCAGTTTTAGCTTCTAACACAGTAAAAATTAATAGCTATAATCCTATAAGCTCTAGGTTCCTCAGTAATGTTTAAGAGTGTAAAGCATTCCTGAGACCAAAAGTTTGAGAACTGGAATGTAGAATCTTGAAAAACGCCTTCAAATGCTTGGCGTTGAAGGATGGCAAGCAAGAAACATTAGGGAGTACTAAGGAGGGAGGTGATAGATCCAGACCTGGTGGTGGCAGTGTTAGTTGTTTGGATGGATTTGAGACATAGTCTTGCTCTGTAGCCCAGACTAGCCTCAAATTCCAGACAGTCCTGCTGCCTTGACCTCCTGAGTGCTTTGATTACCAGTGTGAGCAACCAGCTCAGATTGTTTTAAAAGAACAGTCCTGCAGGTAGATGCTTGGACCTAGAGAAGACATGAGCAGTGAGGGCGTGTCAGGCCGGTGAGGGTGCAGAGGCAAGGCAGGGAGGGCCGTACATGTAAGAACTGACCTGGGGACAAGTGTCTGGCCTTTGGCCTTGGCGTGGTGTGATGCAGCACTGCCCATTGTATCAGCAGGACTTGCACTTGAAGGAAAGATGGGGCATTTGTGAATTACTCTCTTTTTTTCTTCTAAGTTCATAATTTATTATCCAAATTGAATATTGCATGGTGAGCTGACTTTAGCTTCTCTAAGCATAAAGACCTAACAGATGGGATCAGACACTTCAGAATCCATCTGTTTTGGTTGCACAGCTGGAGTTGTTTGTATTGGACCCTAACCTGAAGTATAAGTCCATGAACGCCATGCCTCTAAATGTGGCCAGTATACAATTTATTTTACCATGAGAATGGAAAAGTTATATTTTTTTTTAAATACAAGTAAACTGGAAATGGGCATCAATTTCTGGACCTGTAAGCTAGAAATGGGCATCAATTTCTGGACCTGCAGTTTCTGACTGGCCATGAGTTCAGTCTGCCAATATCACAACTTCCATGGTCAGTGTTCTTAAGTATGTGTAGCTATGCCTCTTCCCAGCCAGAAGTGACCTTCCCAACGTGTCCATCATCATCAGACTGCAGTGACTCAGCTTTCTGTCTGAAAGGGAGGTGCAGCTGGTATAAAGGTAGCAGTTCAAGCCCCTGGGAGCCTCTGACACCTGGAGAAGGGTCTAAGCCAGATACCACTGCTTTATCGTCAGAGTGTGAGAGTGCTTACAGGATCTGTGCAGAGGCCAAGTAGGTTAGATGCAGCCAGTGTATCAGAGAGCAGAGGTATTATGCTCTGGTTCCTCTCTCATTGTAATGTGCTCAGCTGGCAGTTCAGTCTGAGACCGGATAACAGTCAGAGCTACAGAAAGATAGAGCCAGAAACCATGCATTTGGGTGCACATTTTAATCTCAGCATTCAGTATATTGAGGCAGGAGGATCAGGAGTTCAGGGATAGCCTCAGCTACATAAGCAAGTTTGAAGCTAGCCTAAGCTTCATGAAACCCTGTCTCGAAAATAAATAGAGGCAGTGCTGTGCCCAAAATAAAATGTGCTTACTGTCCATTTCTCCCAGTTAAGTCCAGTGAGGTTTTCTAGGCCCTTTTGTTGAGAGGAATTAGAGACAGCTTGACCCCAGAAGTTGTTTCTGTCTGTTCTGCCATAAAGAGAGAATCCAAGAACTTCCTTTGTACTACTGCTATTTCCTAAGTAGTCAGGGTGCCAACAGAGCCACAGAGTAAAGCATAGTTCCTATCATCAGTTGGGGTGATGTGCAGCCATCGAAAGAGTGGTCACAGAGACTATTACAGCAGACTGTTACAGAGCTGCAACAAAATGTTAAGTTAAAAAAAATTCATTTAGCTGGGCGGTGGTTGCACATGCCTGTAATTCCAGCACTTGAGAAGCAAAGACAGGCAACTCTCTGAAATGAAGGTCATCCTGGCCTACAGAGTGAGCTTCAAGACAGCCAGGGCTACACAGAGAAACCCTGTCTCAGAAAAAGGGAGAAAAAAAAAAAAAACTTAAAATTTCAGTAAAGGATGTAAAAACATGAAGACAGCTAGAAAAGTCCCCTTGGGTGTCATTGTGCTGTGGCTAGGGTTATGTGGTAAAGTGTGGAGGGTTTTCATTTGTCTTCTAAAGTTTGAGCAATTCTAATGTTTTTATAGTTCTAGTAATTGAAAAGAAATGAAAACTATTTTCGCTTATTTTGGTGTTTTTTGGCAAGTATGGCACCAGAAACTTTAGGCAGAGACGACTGTGGGCTGGTGGTGCTGACAGATGTGTCAGCAGAGACACACTGCCGCTCCAGGAGCACATCCCTCCGTAGCAGGGTCTAAGTGGCTGTCCTATCCTGCAGCCGCAGCAGCCTCGTTTTAGTGAAAATAGAATGCAGAACACAGATTACAGCAGAAAGCCTCAGTGTCTCTGCTTCTGACATTTGGGTTGTAACTAGTCCTCTTACGGCTATATTCCATCTTCTCTGGTTTACTTTCAAAAATATGTGAACGTAGAGACACATTTACATTTGCAGATTTTCGTTTCAATAGTCAGAAGCAGATGCATGGTCTCAGTGGCTCCCTGAGCATGTGACCAATGCCTAGATGCCACATTTACCCCATTATTCTGCATTTTCCTCCTGTGGCTGTGTAAAAGCAAGTTGGCTTAGAGAAAGCCTAACTGAAAACAATACCTTCAAATAGTGAGCATGTTACCCAGATAACAATTCCATGGAGTTGTAAGAGTCACCTGCACTGAGCCCCTTCTCCATGTAGGTGATTGCAAGTGAGAATTTTGTCTCTGGGTGAGACACAGTTGTGTCTGAGACCACGGGTTCCTGGGCTGCTGGAGACAGTGCCTTGCCAGCATCCTGTAAGACTGTAGCCCACATCCAGCTCCAGAGCACTTAATTCCCAAATGGAACTTAACACCGTGAGCTAAGTGCTGGATTCCCATGCATGATTCTTCCTCGGCTGACATTTTTTACATATAGAGTGCGCCTGTGGCTTACCCCTATGAAAACTGGTGATTTTCCTTGAGTTTTCAAGGGTGACCTGCCCACCTGTTCCCCAAGACACATGCCTTATGGGCTCCCACTGTCATTTGGTGCCAATTTTTCCCTTGCTCAAGGTGAGCCTTAAGGTGCTGTGGTAACAGGAGATGCTAGAACAGCCTTCTCAGCCCAGGCCCTGAAGCCAGTGACTTTTTATGCGCACCTCCAGTGAAGTTCATCATATCATATGAACCCCTTATGTTTTATTGACAGATTCATGTCAGTTAATGTGCCACACTTAGGATATACGGGTTTGGAACTAGATGGCATTATCCACTGTGAATTCTGTTTGTTCACTGATATGCAGGCCTACCCACCATACCTTCTCTTAAGTCAACATCCTTTCTGCCCCTCTCCAGCTCAGTGCCAAGTGTATAGCCACCCAGCCACTACGGCAGCTGGCTCCTCTCTCCCTGGACTGTGGGGACCCTAGGGAAGCACCCTAAAGTACAGTATGTATATCACTGCTCTGTTTCAGACCTACTAGTTGCCTCATCAGCTGGTAACCATGATCTTGGTCTGCTCTGGCTTCCCTCAGAGCCAGTTTGCCAACACCGTGTACCTTCTTTACCCACCATCCTTTGTCCTCCATAAAACTGCCCATAAGGGCTATTCCCCATACCAGACAACTCACCTCATCTCCATGTCTCCATGGCAGCACCCTGTAGCTAGGACCCTCCTAACATGTCACACTTGATCCTCACTCATTTTCCTGTCCCTTCCCCTAACCTGTCCTCTGGTAGAATCTGGACCAGCAAAGGCCAGAGGCTGGAGTGAGGGACCTCCAGGCAAAACCGATTGGGGGTAAATTATCCCCTTGCCCTGTAGTCCAGCATGCTTAGAAATACGGCTACTGTCCTTGACCTGTGCTTGTACCCCAGGCAGCCTGCTGTGGCTATTCACCAGCCTTAGACCAGTCGCAGATGCAAGCTCAAGTCTGAGGTTGCTCGAGCATACACAGCACTATGGTCAGGATCATCTCTAGAGGCTTTCCTCAGTGGTACGACTCCTCACTGCCAGGGGCAAGCAGGCAAGCAGGCAAGCAGGCAAGCAGGCAAGCCCAGGAGAGTAGACCGTGCATCACTCCCATTTCCCGCAGTTGTGCCCTGGAGCAAGAACTGAGGAAAGCAAGGGACACACATGCTCCAAGAACAGCAAAAGGCAGTGTGGGAATGCAGGGCTTGGTGGTTCTTTGGCCAGCAGTGACTTGTTTTACACCAGCTCCTATGTGGATGAGTCCCAAGCTTCCCCTTAGTGAGCCCATGGTCGAAAAGTCCCATGGTGCTGCAATCCCAAGTATCAAGGCTTCTCTCCCAGACTCTCAGGCCTTGGCATACTGCACATCGCATGTGCTGTGTAGAGTTGACTCTGCCAGGTCTACAGGGCATGTTTAATGGTGTCTCAGCTTCTCAAGAAAACCACAGCAGGTACATCATGAGGGTTTGTCAGTGACAGGTGGAGGCAGGTGGTGTAGATGGTGCCTGAGATCACTTATCCGAGTGGTCAGTGAACCCCGAAGCTTCAGGTCTGCAGGCCTCCCGAAGACCTTCTGGTCCTTTCTAGCCCCAGGCCATGATGTCTGTGTCATGGCCAGGTGTCCACAGTAAGGCCTCCTGGTGGGGGGGGGGGGGGTCTGTTTGTCCTTCACAGCCCTGTGTCCTTCATAGATAACTCTGCTTGGTCACAGCACGGCCAACAAATGTCTCTCATTGTTATTCCACAAGATGACATCACTAAGACTCCAGCATTGAGTGAGGGAGAGTATTGAGAATTCACTTCCCTATCAGAAACAATTTATACATTAATGGAATGATTAGTTTCCAGTCAAGAATTCTAACATTTTAGAGCCACAATTTCAAATCAAGCTTAATTTGTCAAGTGACTAAAAGTGAGGGTTTTTTTTTTTTTTTTTTTTTTTTTTAGAAATTATTAGCTATTTTTTTCAATATAGGATTTATAGTCCCAATTAGTATCTTGTAATGATGTTTCCAGGATAAAATACCAGCAGCTCAACTTTTCTGGCCACAAATGTACACATATATCAGTTTATTTTTGGAGATCTGAAAAATTAGCTACTGTAAATAAAGTTCCCAGAAGATTTCTCCGGGAAGGAGGGGCACTTACAGTAATATGGGTGACATGTTATTAATTAATAACGTGGCCAGCCACTGCTTCAATTAAAAGGACAAGGAACGAACGAGGAGGCCTAATAGGTGCTTGTGGCCTGTTAAAGCTGAGAGGAAGGGCCTTTGGGCTGGGGACGAGGGGCTTCAGGCCTCTGGTGTCATGTGCCCAGTGCTCTTGGTCGAGGCAGGTATGCCTGAACAGGACCTTATCCGAAGGGCACCTTTGGTTGCCATTATTGGAAACCAGCTTCAAGACAGTTGAGGAAAAGGAAGACCTTGGTAGGGCCCTGGGTCCCACAGGTCCCAGGCCAGCCATATGTAGAACAACTAGGGATTTTCTTCTAGGGCTAAGGGTAAGAACCCCAAAAAGCCACTTCTTAGCCTGCCCTTGTGAAGGTCACACATACTGACAGCTCTGTCCATTTAGAATTGGGGACCTGTGTGGCATGTGTGAGCCATCAAGTACAGATAGGATTATAGACACAGCTCCAGGCAGGAAAAACAAGACAGGTCCAACAGCCATGCTCAGTGGTCAGCAAGGGCATCTGTGAGGCGTCAGTGCAGCTTTCCTATGCAGGCCATGGTGAAAGAGCCCATACAGATATGGTGAAGCAGGCAGGAGAGCGTGGGGAGTCGCAAGGCCGGACCAAGCTGCAGTCCAAGGAGTGATGGGATAGGAAGGGGGTAGGATAGAATTTGAATCCAGGTCAGTGGCATTGCAAGTGACATGCTGCTGCTGTCTGCAGAACAGCACTCTCTGCCGTCTGATTCCTTGGCCTTTAGGAGCAAGGCCGCCAGACCAGGCCAGGCCCCAGCAGGAGCCAGCGCTGCGGCAAGGCCGGCTGCTGCTGCTCTGTCCTGTGGCTAGCTTATTTCAATCTTAAGCACAGCTACTTTACTTGTAGCGTGTTAATTTGGAGTGAATCAGCCTTCTGCTCTCAGGATGCCAGTGTTGAAGCAGCACTGTTAGGAAGTCCTCCTGAGGTACGCTCCTCAAGCAATGTGCAGAGAGGACCTGGACTGTGAGTCTTCGTTGTCTGCCTTAGAATCAGCCTGTGATGAGAAACCCAGCCACCCCAGGGAACATTGCCATCCAGCCTCCGTGTGCTCTTGCTCAAGCCTGGATCGGGGAGGACCCTCGGGGCACCGCACCCTCCACAGTGACTCACCAGGACCCTCCCCTCTCTCCAGGTCACGCGGTATTTAAGCTTACGTATCTAAGCAGTCATGACTATAAGCACCTCTACTTTGAGTCCGACGCAGCCACAGTCAGTGAAATCGTGCTCAAGGTGAGTTCAGGGTGGCCTCTGACCCAGGGATGGGAGGGTGGGGTTATACCTGGGCTAGTCTCAGGCCAGGGCCCCAGCAGTCTTGCGACAGTGCCTCAACACCTACCTCAGCCAAAGCAGGATTCTTCAGCTTCCTTCCAGCCCCCAAAGGCCTAGTTCTTCTAGGCTTTTTTTTTTTTTTTTTTTTTTTTTTTTTTTTTTTTTCCCATGCACCATTTTATTTTCCCCAACTGTCAGGAGTCCCTTGAGGCTCAGGAGCCAGCTAAGGAGACAGTGGTTTTAAATCAGTCAAGGTGATTATCCCACTCTGTTTGAAGCCTGCCAACTGGGGCTGGCGTGGTCTGAAGCCAGCACACTCACCGGCACCTTCCCTGTGCTGAGCTAGCTCTCCAGCTACCTCAGCAGTGGCTGCTCTGTCCCTACAGAGCTCTGCCTCGTCAGGGGAGACAGAACAAAACAGAATTGCACCAAGACACTCACATGCCCAGAGATGCTGCTGGTTTTGCTCTGGGAAAAATGGAGAGATTTGCAGTAGCCCAGAAGGGGCCAGGCAGCAAGCTGGGTTGCTGAGAGGCTGCATCCAGGCAAGGAGGCATCTCATGGGTCTTGTTGACTCAGAAGCTCAAGCAGGGCCAGGATTTGGTCACTTCTCTGAAGCACCAGGTGCCAGCCAGGCTACCAATCTCTGTGGCACAACCTCACCAGGACTCCTCCAAACCAATGTTCCTTTCCTAAGGCAAACCCTACAGTTAGAACAAGTAGAAGAAATAGAGCTAAGGAGCAAGAAGGAAGATGCTCCCCTACCCTGGGCTGCATGGCCCTGCGTGTCACCTTATACCTCTGGGCTTCGATTTTCCTACTTGTAAGTGGGCAATCAAGGTAACTGCATTGCCCACCCCCCTGCAAGGGGCTGCTCGGGTGTGAAGTAAAGCAGATGAGATGCACTGGCCCCTCTGGGTCATTCTTGGGAGAAGCAGTCGGGTGGTACTGACAGGAGCTGAGCTGTCCTTAAAAGTTCCCATTTATACATGAACAAAATACCCAGGGGAAAGGTAGCGTGGCCAGGTTGGTGACTCTGATAAGTTGGCAGAACCAGAACCTAATAGTAGCTGTTGAGATTCTGAAGTGCATGCTTCCAATACCCAAGGCTCCCTGGGTATAGGAATACTGTGGTTCAGACACCCCATAGCCACCCAAGAAATATTTCTGGGAGGACGGCTGAGGATCAGACACAGTGACATGGGCATATGAAGAAGTTCATAGGTCACACTGACCAGAGCCCCCCAGGACCAGGATGAGGACAGTGCTCACTCTGTGGGTGCTGACTCCCAGAAAGCCAAGAGTTACTAGGCAGAACATCACAGACAGTCCTGGGAGCTTGTTCCAGGGTTTGCAGAGTGAGTGAAAAACCATTCCAATCCCCCACCTCATCAGGGCCTGGGCTTATTTTTATAGCCAGCATTAAAATATTCAAGACTTGAGAAGGGTTCTAGTAAAATTATAATCCTGTGTTTGACATCAGAATAATTTTCACAACAACAGATTGATGACAGAAACACAGGTTTATGACTTCAGTATGAGACTGGAAGATCAAGTGCAGAGAAATCATTTTACAGGACCAAACATTCCCTCAAAGAAGATGCTTTTCTGATCCCCCCCCCCCCCCACACACCCACACACACAGGCCTGCATCCCCCCCCTGAAATGTCTGTATGCATCTCAGGACGTTTGTAGAAATACGCATCATTGTGCACCTCACAGGATTTCATCCCCAGACCTGACTGACTCACAGCTAATGATGATGGTCCTGACCAAAGGCTGAATTTCATTCCCCCTCTCATTTAGAGGGTGAACACCAGCTTTCCCACCATTCCCTTCATGCCACATCCAGGCCTGTATGAGCTTTGTACCAGAGCTCAGCTACTGAGGCCCCCGCCCAGCCCCAAAATTTGACAGGAAAGTTAAATCAGGGCTCTTTAGGGTCCATCTCAGACTCAAGTAACATGTCAGGAGCTATAAAAATGAAGGTTTAGACCAAATTAAGTGGAGAAATTAAGAGCCAAAGACTAATGTTAGTTTAGGCATCTCAGACCGTCTTTGTATAGGGTGATGAAGCAACCCCTCAGTAGAGGCCGAGTAGCAGCTGCATCTGTGGGTGTCTCATGTTCATGTCTCATTTAACCCTCCCAGCTGCCCTGCAGAGTGTAGATGTCATTGTCCACATTTTATAGATGAGGAGACGGAGGCCCATGCTGCTTAGAGCTGCCCTGTGCCTGTCCCCATACACCGGAGCTCCACAGTGCTCAGTTCTGCCGGCCCGAGATGAATCTCTGAGGAACTGTTGGGCTCTTCACACCGGGTTCTTCTGTGATCGAGTGATGGAGGCTGTGGCTTTATTGACCATGAAAACTCCCTATATTTTTATGCCTTAAGCTGTAAAGTGCATCGAAAGTAAAACCCTCCATAGTGCATAAAATCGGGCACGTTTTAAGCCACAGCATATTAACCAGCTAATGGCAGACCAAAGGGCGTTTTTATCTTTTGATTATTACATTAATCTTGCATTAAAATTATCTATGTGATTATCACAAAGTATTGAAGATAATAAATATAGGAAATAGTTGGCTTGTTAAGGACCATTTTAAAATGCCTTTGTCAAATTAAATGTGCCAAAAATACACTGCAGACACTGAGTCTGCTGAGTGCAAACAGTATAAGCCAGAGATGGTATTTACCCAGCATGAGAATGTCTCCCACCATTCCCACACCTTGTCCATGCTGTCCCAGATCACCCTCAGCAGCCTGCATCCTGATTTATGGCTCTCAGCTGGTTACTTGGCAAGGCTGTGGCCGAGTGAGGCGAGCCTTGTGTACCCGTGTGCCTGCCTATACTTCCCACTGTTGAGAGTTTGGAGGGACATTTTTGGAGCCTCAGTCTGTAGCTACCCTGCTCCAGAGCCTCTTGTCTGCCTTCTCCAACCCAAGACAGCTTTCTAGCCAGGACTTTGGGAGACGTAAAAGTAAAAGAACTATGTTTTCACAAAAAAGCCAGGCAGAAGACAGAGAGCCACGAGAAGCCCTGTCTGAAGGTGAACAGGTGGTCCTGAGAAGACACTCACTCCAAATGAAGCCCACCCTGACTTCAGTGACCTCGGCCCTCTGCAGTCCTCGCAGCCTCCTTTTTCTGCCCTGGCCCTGGCTGGTGGGGTGTAGCAGACATTAGAGGAAGTTCCATTCCAGGCTGCCAGGACTCTGAGGGGAGCTTTGCTCCGACTCTTCACCCATCACGTCGTCATCTTTCAGATGTGGAGGCCAGCGATGTCATGTGATAACCAGGGCTGCAGAGCTGGCTGGACAGAGCTGGGGGTAGGGAACACTCTGGGAGACGGCCCACACCAAAGATCATAGCCTGGAGATCAGTAGCCCCCACTATTCAGTGACTAAGCAGCCGGCACTGGTTTCCTGTCTTCCATGGTGAAACAAGGGCTTCATCCTGGCCCGCCAGGATGCAGGGTCAGAAGCAGCTAGTCCCAGAGCACTAGCCCAAAGCAGGCCTCCCTTCCACCCCATGCTCTGCCCTGGGTGAACAGCCAGTGCTGCCTTGCCAACTGACAGCCATGACTTCTTGCTTTCTAGGTTAACTACATCCTGGAATCTCGAGCAAGCACTGCCCGGGCTGACTATTTTGCTCAAAAACAAAGAAAACTGAACAGACGTACAAGCTTCAGCTTCCAGAAGGAGAAGAAATCAGGGCAGCAGTGACACTGGCCTCCAGTCTGTTGCGACAGCCCAGATTGCCCGCCAGGCCAGGTGGCCCCAGAGCCCACCTGCATCCTGCAGTGCCTGGACTCACAGGCATGGCGCTGCTAGGCTCTACAAGAAGTTTCAGACATCGGGAGTGCCATTCAGTCCAAGGACATTGCCATTGGACTGAAACCTGGCAATGGCTTTAAGTAGCAATGCCCAGGAGCCAGACTATCTCCTGGAGGGGCCATGTGCTGCCCAGCCACCTTCACTGCCAGGCAGTCCCTCCAAGGATGTACATAGCCATGCCAGACATCTCCTTGCAACTTGATCAAATTTCTTAAAGCAAACAAAGAACAAAAGTGTACATTTCTCTTTTTTTCCTTTTAATAAACAGGTGTTCTCTTTATCATGGTTGGTATGATGGACCATTCTTTGGGGCAGAGGATTGATTATATTATCTTTCAAGTCTGTTTCCGTATTGAACAAGCAGATTACAAAGGCTGTGGTTGGAGCTCTCAGAAGCAATGTTAGGGCTTAAACAGTAGTTTTTAACTGTGCCATTTGTTTAAATGAGTGCATTTGCTTTGAGAATAGCATCTTACTAAAGCTAGGAATGAGGACCCCGCACGTGGCGCATGCGTGCCTGCGTGCGTGTCCATCCGAGGCTGTCATTTTCCCCTTCTAAGGCCTTCTCAACCTGTCAGCACCTGTGACCTGAGAGACAGTTGCTGTGGGATAGTGGGACAGTGTCTCCAGGTGGTACTGAGTCCCAGCCAGAGGGGCCTCTTGTTTCCTCTTTGCAAGTGTACGAGGGTCAGCTTGCCTCCCTGGCTCTGAAGCCTGTCTCCGACCCTCTTACCCATGCTGCTGTGAGGGCTGGAAACTGCTGCTGCTGTGCTGGGTCAGAGGGAAGGGGAGCAAGCCCTGGGCAGAAGAGGCAAGGAACCCAGCACCCTGACACCACATCACCTCTGGCTACACCAGATGCCTCTGCAGACCTCACCATGGTCCCTCCTGTGGCAGTGTCCTTTCATACTGTCTTGGGCCAGGGCTGATGTCTCATACGACCTGTGTTTAGAACATTTTTTAAATCATTGTGTCTGAGCATCTCAGAGTCAAGTGTGTTTCTTTGCAAAGGGGTCGTCTGAATGAATGCCTCTCTCATTCTGATCTGTTCAGCCAACAGGAGCACCCTTTTCTAATGTCTTCCATTCCTATCTCCCCCAAAAAGAAATATTATTTGTAGCTTGCTCTGTATTTGAATTTTTAGCAATTTTATATTTAGATATCTTTGGAAATGTAAATGACTAATTTGGTCATTAAATCTTGTCACATTCAATATTAAAATACTAAAATAAAAGTCATAAATACCCTCTTTTGTATATTGCTTTGCATTCCTAAAGCCTCGAGTACACAGTCCTAAGATGGTGACACCACGATGAGTCTTCTGAGAGTGACACGCCAGCAGGTGATATGCCCAGCCATGTTAGTAAAAAAACCACATCTGGTCTTCCCCTTACTCAAGGGACACTGGAATCTTGGGCCCTGCTCTCCACAGTATGTGGCTCTGGGCTGGTTATGTTCTCTGGGGCTTGAGCTAACCTGCTGTTACCGTGCAGATGTGGTGGTAGGTGAGCTGTGACCTTCATTCCTTAGGGCCATTGTGAGCCAGCCTGCTAGTTGTTGCTGTTTGCCATGAAAAAGTTTCCCTGGCCCTCAGAGGGGAGTCTGGGCCAGCCCCATCTCAGGGGTAATCAGTGTCCTCTAGTCCTGGTCTCTGAGCCTCTGCCAACTCCTATGTCTATAGTGCTGACAAGCCCCATGCTGTCCCTATTGGCCAACTTGGTCGCCCTAACAACCTGTCACCTGCTGGCCGCCTTGGGCCAGGAGCCCCTAGCTCAGGGGCGCGGTCAGCCAGCAAATATGCAGCTAAGCTCTGCCATTGTATTCTTCCCAGCTCCGAGCAGGCAGCTGACCCACATTTCTTCATTAAAGGCAAGGGCTGGGAGAGGCCTTTACCGGTCATAACCCTGCCAGCCTCTTTCAGGGACTCCCCATCTCCCCAGATCCAGTGCTGTAGCTCATAGAGGGAGGGGGAACACAACCAATAAAGTAATGTGGCCTCCAGACCAGAATGTGCTCCAGGCCCAGCTGCCTCCTGTTTGCCAGACCTTTGGGTGAATTACTTCCTTGAGCCTCAGTTTCCCCTTCTGTAAAATGGAGATAAAACTAGTTCCTTCCAAGAGTGCTTGTGAGAGTTAGATATGTTTGCTAGTAAGACTGGATCAGGTTACTGGTGGCGGCGCATGCCTTTAATTCCGTCACTCAGGAGGGAGAAGCAGGTGGATCCCTGGGAGTTCAAGACTAGCCTGGTCTACAAAGAGAATTCCAGGCCAGCCAAGGCTACACAGTGAGACCCTGTTTCAAAACAAAAACAAAACAAAATGGAGGTAGAGAGATGTTTCGGTAGTTAAGAGCTTGTTGATTGTTCTTCCACAAGACCTGAGGTTCAGTTCCCAGCACCCACGGGGTAACTCACAATTGTCTGTAATTCCAGTTCCAGGGGATCTTGTGACCTCTTCTGGCCTCCATGGGCACCAGGCACACGTGTAGTGCGCAGACATTCATGTACACAAAACACCATACTCATAAACAGACCCCTTAAATGTCATGCATAGGAGCCATACCATACTGTGGGCATTAACTGCTCTTGGAAATTCTTGAAAATATTTTTATTATGTTGTATTTTTGTTGTTGTTGTGTGGGTGGCAGGCATACACATGTGGAAGTCAGAACAGCTTGCAGGAGGTTTGTTCTCCTTCAGGTGAGTCCTATGAGCAAACCCAGGTCATCAAGCTTGACAGAGAGTGCCTTTACCCACCGAGTCATCTTGCCAACCCTGCCTTAAGGGTCTCTACCAGTGCCCACTGCTGCCTGAATTGCACAGGCTGTATGTAGGCTCACATTTCTATTTCATGAATCTTGGCCATCCTAGGCCAAGATAGGGAAAGGGAGGCCTCTTAGGGTCCTGTCCTGCTTTGCTTTCTGCTGCTGTGATAAACGCTGTGACAGTTCCGTGTCACAGCTCATCATGAACCCCATTGGTAGGAAGCGGCTTATTGGCTTGCTCAGCCTGCTTTCTTACAGCACCCAGAACCACCTGCCCAGGGGTGACGCCACCCACAGCAAGCTGGGCCCACAGCCAATCAAAAACTGCCCACAGGGTTGCCTACTGTCTGATCTGCTGAAGGAGTTCCCCCAGAGAATTTTCTCGTGTGACTGTAGTTTGCAACAAGTTGACAAAAACTAACCAACACATGTGCCCTTCTGTCTCTGCTCACCCACCTGCACCCCACCCACCGATGAGGGCCCGAAGGCAGGGAGTGGGGCCTAAGAGGGCTAATGCATGAATATTTGTTTCCACCAAACTCCTCTGTGAGACGCAAAGCCCAGCCAGGAAGTGTTGCTACCCATGCCAGCAGCAGCGTTCTCTGTGCAATGGGACTGTTTCAAGTGCTTACAGCCTGCTTCTTGTGCGGTTAAACTCATCTGACGAAGGAAAGCTCCCATCTCGGTGGCTGCTGCTCACCTCCTGATTCGATAAACACATGCTGAGGTCTGGAATGAAAAGTTAATGCTGCCCATTTATTCATTTTTCTGACAAGTCACAATAGATTTTTAACTGCCAATGAGTAACCTCCCCGAGGTGCGGTGGCCGTGAGTGGTCATTTCCGCCCAACACCCCTTGCCAGCCAGCGTTCCTGGAACCAGACCAGCTGCGCCCTCTTCTGCACCCTCACGGCAGCTGCCCACCCAGCCTCATCGAGGTGACCAGGAGATGGTGATGGCCTCTAGCATGGCGGCACTACTCTGTAACCAGGGATCGAGATGCCTAATTTACTGTCTCAGCTGCTGTCAGACGGAGGCAATGAGAGGCTGTCTTGGCAGTGGGGTTCAGCCTAACCGAGGGAAAGAAAAGGCTAAGCTTGGGGCCCTGCTCCAGCCCCAGGGAGCCAGCCAAGGAATCCAAAGAAAATTAACTTCTACCCCCCTATGCTGTGTGAGCCCAGAACCATGCCTCGGCCTCTCTGAACCCCTGGCCTGCACAAACGCAACCCAGTCCCACTGTCTGTGAAATGAATAAAATGATGTACACTGGCCTACCCCCTCACCAGCAGGGCCTCTCAGTGCCCTGTCTGCACTCTACCTCCAAGAGCCCCAGCAGTCAGCCCTGCTTTTCCCTCTCCTGCCACCTCAGCCCCAGGCAGGGCTCACATCTTCACACATTAACTGCTGGGATCAGGGAGAAATACTGGAAAGCTAATTCTTTTTAAACGGATCAAATCTGTCTGCGTTACAGCCCCCAGCTTCCTGAAAGCTAAAAGTATTTTAATGTCATATTTCCATGCAAATTTTAGTTTAGAATTTAATACCCTTTTTAACATACATTAAATTTTTAGCATTCCTCAAGCCCTTGACTGTTGTTAAGAACTTAACTGATGTGTGTTGGGGAAAAAAAAAAAAAAAAAAAAAAACAGCTGGAGGAAGCTGTAAACTGAGAAAATTCTAGAAGCAAGGTTACCACAAATCTTCCCGGTCCCCTCATTTGGGGCGTCATTCCCCTGCCTAGCCCCTAGCATGCTGGGAGGTGTTGAAGACTACAGTCCTCAGGAGCTTATCAGCTGTGATTGGTGGCTTCCCTGGGGCATGGAGGGGCCCCACAGAAGGCACTTTGAGGACAAGAGGACAACGCTGTCAGTCACAGAGTTGCTCTACCATTTGCCTGCATGGGGCCCTTGTCATGCTTGACTGTGCCTGTCACCCTGCCTAAGGGTCATGCACAATGCAGGAAAGGAGAAGATGGGGGTGGGGCGTGCTGCACAGAGCGAGGCAGCTAGCTGCCTTGTTCTGAGCCTAGAGTGGTGGAGAGCTGGGGCCACGGGAGCCATAGACAGGTCCAGATCCCATCGACTCTGCAGCCTGGCTCCTGAGAGCCCTGACGGCAGCCTGGCAGGGCACACCCCCTGAGAGCAGGAAGCAGCCAAGTGCCCAGCTGGCTCCCTGGGACCTCCAGCATCTGAACAAGGTTGTGGGTGGCACAGCCAGGCGCAAGGATCATATGAGCCGTATCCACCACAGGGCAGAGCTGCAGAGGCCTCCGAAGCCCCAGCCAGCATCTTTGTTATGACTTCTCCACACTCCAGCAGCCCCAGATCTTACCAGGCCTTGACCATCAGCCATCAGGGACCCAGAGGAATCTGCAAAGCCTGTGATTAGTCCATGAGTTTTGGCTCTTGATATAGCTCAGCAGCAGCAGCCAGGCAAGGCCATAGTCATAGCAAGAAGGCAATGTGGGACTTTTTTTGTTTTTGTTTTTGTTTTGAAGACGGGGTGTCTCTGTGTAGACTTGGCTGTCTTCAAACTTACTCTGTAGACCAGGCTGGCCTTGAACTCAGAGATCCACCTGCCTCTGCCTCCTGAGTACTGGGATTACAGGTGTGCGACACCATACCCAGTGCCAGGTGGGAACTCTTGAACCCTGGACTCACAAACACCTGGTCTGGGCCTCCCTGGGGTACACTATGGCTGGGCTGCACTGAGTTAACACACCAGAGCCCCTGGCTGAACTGCTCTGAGGACCCATCTGTGTAGAACAGGGCGGAAGTCATGGAACTTCTGTCCTGGAGCATGGACTGCCGGGCATAATCAAAGACTTCATTGCAAAGGCTTCCTTGGCCCTCTGTTCAAGCTGTCACCAATCAAAACAAGGGTGAGTATGAGGCTGAGATGTGCTAGAGTACCTGCCCACCATGAAGCCCTGGGTTCAGTTCTAGCGCTCCGTTAACCGGTTCCGGTAGGACACACATGTCATCCCAGCGCTCAGAGAGCCCAGAGTGTAAGGTCAGCCTCAGCACACAGAGAATTCAAGCCAGTAAGGTCCCGTGTGGAGAGGAAGTGAGACAGCACAGACAGCTTGAGTTCCATTCACTCCCGGGCAGATACGGAATCTACAGAGCTAACTCAGTTTGGGCTCCATCTATCTGACACACTGGGCAGCTCGGGCACCAGGCTTCAGGCCTCAAGCCTAGGACACTCTTCCTGACTCGTGCCTGGAGGGCAGGGGCCACTGACAAAGGGTGAGTGTCTCCACCCAGGAGGAGCGTCTTCACTCGAATGTCTCCTGTGCCTTCCTGTTCCTCTCCCATGAGGGTGCTGGAGATGGGAGTGACGTCATTCAGATCCTGTTCTCGGGAACCATATCCCCAGGGCTCCCATTCTCCAGTGGGCAGTGGCTCTGTGTCTGTGACTGGCAGCTGCTGGGCCTGGAGCTGGACAGCTCTCCTCCTCATCTGTCCATGCACAGTAGGGGCTGCCGATGCTTTGTGTAACCACCAAAGAACGGCAGGCTCCCAGGAGAGGAGCCCCAGGGGTTTCTGAGGGAAATACTTGGTGAATATCCCACATCCCCGGGCTCTGAACTCGTGTTGCAGGGGCCACTGGGATCAAAGATCAGTGAGCGCAGAGGCAGGTGGATCTCTGAGTTCAAGGCCAGCCTGGTCTACAGAGCGAGTTCCAGGACAGCCAGGGAGAGCTACACAGAGAAACCCTGTCTCGAAAAACAGAAGCAAACAAAAAGTGAGCAGGGACTTCAGGTACTACAGAAAGGACTTTTTTCTGTTGCCTCAAAACTGTTAGTTTCTTTCATGTCTAAAAGGAAGGTCTGTGCTCTGCCTGGGCTGCTGTGAGGAACCTTTGGCAACAGGACCTGGTAAACTTCCCCTGGTGGCCATACCAGCTACACACCATAGCCAGGTTCTGGCTCAGCCACGTCTCCCTCCATGCCACTGTCCATGCCTGCGCCTCATTCCCGGCCCCAGGCCAAGGTGTCCTCCTCATTGGACACGGCCACTGAATATTCCCGGCAGTCCGGTGCCCTCCCAGGCCAGCACAGGTCACATGCTCCTCCCGGGCCAATCTTTGGTTTGAGGATGTGCAACCATGATTGGCAGCCCTTCCAGGACAGGAGCAGGGAACCAGGGGCCAGGAAGTGGATAGGCCTCCCGTCAGTCTCTACATGCTGCCTGCATAGTACGTGCTTCTTGTTAGACCAATTCCAGCTCTAAGACCAGTGGCTGCTGCATGGGTCCGCAGTGGCAAGACCTAGAGGGGAAGGGTTTTTCCCAGCAAGGGAGAGACTCCTGGAAATCTGCCCCTGGTTCTCACTTCAGTCAGGCAACCTGGGGAAGCAGAAGAGCTTCCACAGGCATGCGAGTGTGTCTGCATGTGTGTGCGTGTGTGTGTGTGTGTGTGTGTGTGTGCACGTGGTGTGTTTGTCCTGAAGCCCTGGGCGGGCTGGCCAGCCAGGCACCCCCAGCACACCTGCACCGGGCCCCGGGCTGCCCACCTGCTCTCAGAGGACATGGCCTAGCCTCTGAGCAGCCCCTCCTCTCAGCCAAGCAGCTGGCCACCATTTTGGCACACATTGCTCTGTCACATCTGATTTGCAAAGTCATGTCTGCCAAGCCCACAGGAGCGTCCAGCTGGGCTCTTTTAGGTCAGGGACTGTTTTCATCTCTGGCTTTTAGGAGCGATGCAGAGCGAGCAACCGCTGCCTCTGTCAGCTGACCACGCTCAGCCCTCAGCCTTAGCCCTTCACAGTGATGGGAAGCTTGGGACTGAAGAGTCCCTCTGCCTTCCCAAGGCACACAGGGACGGAGAGTGGACCCAGCCACCTCAGTCTCCTGGCACCTGTCCAGAACGACGCAAGGTTTCTACAAGGTGATTCTGACCTCCCAGGAGGAGTCCTTGGAGCCAAAGCGGCTAGTGGAGCACCAGATCTGAAGTGCTGTCAGGTGCCATGGGAGTCCAGCTGAGCTAGTGCGTAAGGGCCAAGCCACACTGTTCCTCTGAGGTGAGTCGCTGTCAATTCTCTACCAAGGACACCATAGCTGCCAGACCAGAGGCCACCCAGATGCCCAAGCCCACCATTCAACACTCCTGGACCGTTGTTCTGCCGGGGAGCCCTGCCTCCCAGAGAAGGCCCTGAGCGCACACCACATCCACAGCCCCGGCTGGGGTTGCGCGCGGGCAGATGTCCACAGGAAGTCTGTGCAGGGAAAGTGGACAGCCGCTCCGCCCCTTGCACCCACACTCCTGTGGAAGTATCCTGTGGCCTGTAGTCTGCCAGCCCCCTGAGTTCAGGGGCAAGCACAGGCTTATGGGTAAACAGCCTGGTTAAAGGTGCCAGGGAGACCCTATGGCTACGTGGGTTTGCCAAACACTACCGTGTATGTGACTGTACCCAGCTGCCCTCCTGCGGGGTTCCCAGAGCCTGTCATGAGCCATCAAGCCCTGTGCTTCAAGTAAGGTGACAGAGAAACCTAATGAGTGGCTGTCTAGAAAGCGAAGGTCGCAGCTGAGCCTGGGGTGACCAGCCCTCCAGGACAGCAGTCAGCCTGTAACAGGTGCCAATAACTATTTATAGACTAAATTTTGGCCTTCTGTGTCCCAGCCTGGAACACAGTGGAGGAAAGAAAGCTGGATCCAGAGCTGTGAGAATGAGGCCAGCCACAGCCTAGACCCGTTCCCCAGTTTCAAGGTCTCTTTGTGGGGACAGAAGCCTTAATACTTATCAGCCGAGGAAACAGCAACCAGGTGAGCCAAGATGGATGGCTGCCTTTCAGCCACCATGTCAGCCCCCAAAGAAAGGGCTGGAACTGGGAGGCAAGGACCCTACTACAACCAGATCCAAAACAAAATTTAATTGTTAAATTGCACCCTGGCTCCAAATGGAGTAAGCCAAACCCCAGGTGAGCCTCAACTCTCCAAAGAATAAGATGGAGGTTGTCAGCTGTCCCTCGCCCCTGAGGATGCTGGGTAATTGCTTCTCCCCTTTGTCTTTTTGTTCTGCTCTCAGCTCAACCACCAAGATCAGCCACAAAATCGGTTAAAGCTTCCAAAGTGTGTCTTTGTCCAGAAATCTCTTATAAAAGACGAAAGATTTACAAGATCTGAGAGTAAAGCAGGATAATTGTTTTTGGAATGACCCCAATATTTTCACCCCGGCGACCCCAGCTGCGCATCTTGCCCCCATATTTATGATTCCTGGTGCTCTGCGCACTGCTGGGTGACCTTTCTGAGCCCCCCTCTGAGAAGCCCCAATCCCTTATCGGGCCTGTAACTCACCCTGACGTTATCTCTCGGGAGGGTTTTATGCACTTTAATTTAACTCCCCATCATTGTTTCCCAGACTTCAAGGTTTTCTCTTTGGAACTGCCCTTCCTGGGACAAGCATAATGTGTTTGCCATCAAACCCAATAAATATGTTTGCACGGGAGATGGGAACCATTTGGGGAGAGGCGCTCTGCTTGGGAAGCAGCGTAAGCTCTTGCCCCGATGTGCTCTAGGGCAGGTGAGCTCTTGTGCCCTTGATCCTCTGTGCTTGGGGGATGGGGGTGAGGGGACAGCAGGTAGCAGGGAGGCACCGGACAAAACCTCAGATGCCCAGATGAGCAGCAGTTCCTTTCTTTCTGTGGTTCTTTGCTCTTGTTTGTTTTAGGTTTGTAGTGTGGTCGCCATTGTTGAGACACTGGAGAGAGTCACTTTGTAGCTCACTTGCCTGGATCCCAAGCTGGCCTCGAACTCACCACCTCCCGCCCCCACCCCTGGAGTGCTGCAGGAACAGACTTGCAGCAATGCCGAGGGCAGGCGTACTTACCCAAGGTGCACAGAGAAAGAACTAGCGACAGAGGGCATGGGTGTAGCCTGCTCACCCAGCACACAGACCTGAGTTGGCAGGCCAGCCTGGGCTGCAACACCAGAACCCTCTCACTGGGCTTTCCGTGTTTGCCTTTGAGCTCCTCAGAGTCTCATCAACCCGACTACACATGTTTGTCTCTCTGAATTCCCTTCCAACACAGTAGGAATCCAGCTGCAAGTCCAGTTTGGGTTCCTCTCAGGAGCAGCTGTGGAAGGGCCCTCCTGCAGAGAGAGGTCTAGGCTAGTGTCCCCCAAAGAGCCTGTCAATCACCGTGGGTAGCTCCAGTAGGAACAAATTAAACTTCCTGCCAGTGCCTCCCCTTAACACTCTGGGCCTCAGTTTCCTCACTTGCAAGATACCGGAAGGAAAATGAGCTTCAAAGTAAGTTAACCGGATGTAGGGGCTGGCGAGGTGGCTGGAGGTTATGGGTAGGTTTTGTTCTCGCATAGGATCGGAGTTCAGTTCCCAGCACCCACATCAGTGGTCCACATGTGCCTGAGAGGAGGTCTGGTGCCTCTGGCCTCCATGGACACCTGCGCGTGTGCACATAACCACAAACAGGCATACACATATGTAAAATTAACTGAGATGTGGCCCTACCAGGCATTCCTATTTCCTGTCCTGTGCACAGGGCTGCTACTGGAATTAGGGATGAGATCTCTGTCCAGTTGTAGGGCCCGTCCACAGGGTATTTAGCTCACCTATGCTGTCCACTCCCCACTCACCCCCAGCTCCTTCTCCTGGGACAGCCACAGCTGTTCCCACCCCAACCCTGATCAAATGGCCCAGAGCAGAACCCCCGTTGGTTGAGGCCTAGAGCAGAACTGAACCATGTTCTGGGGAACGCACAGTGCGAGGGCACTGAGCCACTGGTGGTCCTTGACAAAGATACTCTAGCCGAGACTAGGAAAGAGAATAGAAATGGCGAGAGCCCCAGGAGGCTCGTTGCACTGTGGACGAGGCCCAGGGAGGCTTCCAGCCCTGTCTGCAGGTGCCAGGGGCCGGGTAATGACCGTGTCAGAGAGGCTGGTGCAGCCACTTGGACACACTGGGACCCCACGGAGCCTCGGAGTTGGTGAGGAGGGATGCCCAGAGCGGAGGCCTGCTGTCGCTGTGTTCTCTGTGATCGGCAGGCACTGATGGCTCCTACCTTTGATCCCAGCACTCAGGAGGCAGAGGCAGGCAGAGCTCTGTGAGTTACAGGCCAGCCTACTCTACAGAGGACAGCCAAGGCTGCACAAAGAGACCCTGGCTGGAAAACGAAAACAAAAGCCTCAGTCAGCTTCCAATACTTCTAACTTCTACCAGCTTCCACACCTTGATCCACGTGAGATAGAATGAAACGTTGAGAAGAAAGGAGCCCACATCAGAGATGGTCCCTGATCAGGGCATGCTAGTCCCGAGACAAAGTGGTGGTGACAGGAAGCCAGCCTGTCCATCTGTCTGCCTGCCTGCCTGCCTTCCTGGTCACCTCTTGCTCTCAGAGTCTGGCACAAAGGAGACTTATACAAATAACTTGTTGGCCGCATGCGTGGATGAGTGAAGGAAGGAAGTGGATGAATGCTGCTTCAGGCAGCTCCCCTGTGGCAAAAAGGCACTATTCCTCCCTAGAAGAGGCCTGGGCTCTCCGCTAGAGGCAGAGGTGACCACTGCCCACCCCTTCCCTGGAGCCCAGGTACCAAGAATCTGCTTGTAATGATCTAGCCATGCCCCTGCCGTAGAGCCCGGCAAGGCCTCAGCCCTGAGAGGCCTCGGAGCTTCCACTAAAGGTCTCCAGGTACCATAAAAGATTATCAGCTAAATAAAATGAGAAGTGACTAGGGCCACCACGGCTTGTTGGATGGAAACTGAGTGAGCCAAGTGTCCCACTCTGCAAGATTTATTCCCGGTGGTGGCTTCCGGCTCAGGCCCAGCTGCAGAGACTAGACCTGCTCTCTCTCCCTCTGTTTGGGGGAGGGTTAGTCACAATTTTATTTAATCTTCAATGGGCTGGAACAGCAAAGATGGTGTGAACGCACATTAATTCTGAAACAAATTATTAAGGCTTGATCTGGGATTCCGGGAAAACTGCCCTCCACCCCACCCCCCTCAGCCACCTCCCCTCATTCAGACCATCCATTCCCTCAGGAAAGCCTATCACCAGTCCAAACGGTTCCCTCTGGGCTGAAGAGAAAGGCCTGATCAAGCCCAGGGCAGTGGAGCCTTGGGCCTGGTGACCATCTGCCATCCTGGGCCTTGCCCCCTGCTCGTGACCTCCATTTCTATTTCCTCCTTGCCCATGCTTATATACAGGATATCTGGGGTCAAGAGCTGCTTCTCCCCAATCTCAGCCTCCACCTGGTTTCTCCCCAGGGTCTCCGGTCTATGTTGGGCTTCCCAGGACATCAAGGTCCTACCACCCTAGGCTGGCTCAGATACAGCTACTCCCCAGGGACCATAGGAACCCTGCCTCCTAGACTTGGGGTAAACCTCAAGGACCCCCTGGGCTGGGGCTCTGTACACTTATCCCTTGAAGGTTTCACTCGCTGGTTTCCCCTTCTCTTCTATTTGTCCCCCTTGGAACTGTGACCCCAGAGCCTGCCTTCCTGTGACCCCAAAACCCCACCTTTCCCACTTGAGAAACTGACATCCATGTGTCTGTGGGCCTCTGCTCCCCGACTCCCAGTAGATACCAAGTCCTGTTATCTCTCATCCTTTTTCTTTTTTTTTCTTTCTTTTTTTTTTTTTTTTTTAAGACAGGGCTTCTCTGTGTAGCCTTGGTTTTCCTGCACTTGCTTTGTAGACCAGGCTGGCCTCGAACTCAGAGATCCACCTGCCTCTGCCTTCCTGAGTGCTGGGATTACAGGCATGAGCCACCACGCCCGGTTTCTCTCATCCTTGAAACCAAATAAATAGTACACACTTACTTAGGGGCTGGTGAGATTGCTCGGTGGGTGAGAGCACCTGCTGTGCAAGAATTCAGGCCCGAGTTCAAATCCTCAGCACCCATGTAGAAGATAAGCATGGCTACACACGCGCCTGTATCTGCAAAGCCTCGAGGGATGGAGACAGGAAGTTCACCCGGGCTTGCTGTCTGTCTGTCTAACTTCAGGTTCAGTGAGCGACCCTGCCTCAATAAAGTGAAGAGTGACAGAGCAGCACACTTGATGTCCTCCTCCGGCCTCCATAGGCGCACGTGTGCGCACACACACCACCTGCACAGAATGCACGTACAGTAATCCTAATAATACATACTTCGTGTCCAGCCCCAGGAGACAAGGCGCTGTAGGAAGAGAGAACACAGTTTATACTGCTCAGTGTAGGCTGGGACAAACAGCGGGTGCTTAAGAAATGATTACTAGGGGGCTGGAGAGTTGGCTTAGTGGTTCAGAGCACTTGTTCTTGCAAAGGACCCAGGTTCTATTCCCAGTACCCACATGGACACTCACCACTTCCTCAGGCACTAGGCATGCATGTGGTGCAGACATATGTGCAGGCAAAACCCTCATATTATTAAAATGAATCTTCAAAAAAATAAATGATTACTGATGAAGGAAGGGAAACATGGGTCCCCAACGCCTCCCATCCCTCAAGCCCATGTTTCCCAGCTCTGGGCCCAGCCATGCTGGTGGTTGGAGCTGCTTCCAAGGAGCTCAGCTTGAAAGACCCAGCGAATAGAGCTAGCACCCCTTACACCCCACCCCAACATTCCAGGAAGGAGCTGTTTCACAGCCGCCAGCAAAGGTCCAGCCAGCAGGACCAACACCAGGCTCCTGGCAACCGGGGTACCATTCACCCCCTCTCCTAATCACGAGAATCTTGTCAACTGGACAGCAAAGGCCAGAAACTTGGCTAGCAGTACCCCTCTTCGGTTCCTGCCTGACCGATCTTTCCTGCCAGTGAACCGGCCCCTCCTTGCCCAGGCCAGCAGCCCAGGCCAGATCTTGGACCCACTGTTTCACTGTCACCTATAGCAGGAGTGACCAGGGCCGCAGCTGGGTCCCCCTCTCAGAGCAGGAGATCAGGGCCGTGAGTCCTCTGTCTTCCCCGATCTGGGTCAGAATTCGGGGGTGTGGCTGCAGACACAGCAGCCCACTCGCTGTGATGACAGCAAGTTCACAGAAAGCCCAGTGCACCCAGGACTTGGTGCGATCTGTGGGGTAATGGCTGGGGGCTCCTGAGGGGAGAACTAAAGGCTGAATAGGTCCTGGAAATGGTGAGGACCGCGAGGTGTCTGCTCCCACAGTCTGGCCCTTTCTAGGCGCTAGACCCAGCAAAGGGTGGAGACCCCCATTGTCTCTGTGTGATATTCAGGGGCTTCCTAGAAAGGCAAGAAACCTTGTACAGAATCCAGCTCGTGCTCCTAGCCACTCTGCCCCTGCCAGGGTGGGTCAGGGCTCCCAGAGTAAGCTTGTTGAACCAGTGAGGGGCTAACGGCCGCTGGGAAGCATACTGCGAGCCGTTGGGATCTGAACACCGCTGGCTGCCGGGGACCTTAGAGCTGCCTCGGTGTGGATGAAAGGGAAAGAGACTAGAGGCCCAGTTGGCAGACGGGGAAACCAGATGTGGGCGAGTGATGGGGCAAGAGGGACGAAGGGACACAGCCACTCCATGGACACCGGTGGCTCCGGCTTGGGTGGCCTGAGGACCTAAGCCTCCAGCTCCCGCAGGCCAGCCCCTGCCCGCTCTTATCTTCCCCGAGAGGGAGACGCCTGCCCCTGGAGCCTGTACCCTCTTGTCTGGCTTGGCTTAACTTCCCCAGCGTGTCCCCTTAGCAGAGGAGGTCCGCAGACTTTTGAGGCCCTCTCAGCCCTGCCAGGCCACCCTGCTGGACTTGGGGCAGTCCCTTCTAAGATGGACCTCCCAGCAACCGCTCACGCCGGCCCCGGAGTCTGGGTCCCCTCGGCCCGGAGGCTGGAGTGCCACTTTGGTTCTGGGAACTTGAGCAGATTCTGTGTCCGGGCTGGGGAGGGGATGCACGGCTTTCTCTAGGGGAATGCGGCGCCAGCGCAGTGAGCCACCGAGGCAGGGCCCACGGACGGGTTCCTCGCAGGGCTGAGACCTTTCGCCCATCGCAGACGACGGCAGGGCGGGGCACCGAGGGAGGCAGCGACGCCACAGCCTGCAGCTCTGCGCGGGAACAAAGAGAAGCGCCGGGCGGTGGCCCCGTGCCCCAGGCGCGTCCCAGGCGCCCACGCTCACGCGTGTGGCGCGCACCCCCCCAGGGTGCCGGGACTCGCCGCGCGCGTGGGGACCCCGACTCTGGCCCACCCCTCTTGGGCTTAGTGTGGTCAGCCTTCCACACCAAGGCTCTGGAGCGGCAGCTGCGGGAACCAAGGAGGGCATCCCACGGTTCTCCCCCGCGCCAGTGTCCGCGCGTGGCAGGATCCGGCAGAGCTGGGCCCAACCCTAGTGTCCCAAACTGACACGCTGTGTCCGCGGATCCAAATGGTGAGGGCCACGCGGTTAGGAACTGCCGGGACCGAACCGCAAGGGAGGCGCAACTGCAGCCTTGTGGCGCCACCTAGGGCCCAGACTGAGTCGCCAGCTTTCTTCCAGGACTCCCCGCGGCTGTTTGTCTGTTTTCACCGGGAGGGATGCCCTGCAGATCATGGCCTCACCTGGGGGTGCCGGGGCAGACAGCTCTCCGGGTCCTGCTTCCCACCTCGAATCAGCTGCGGGCACAGGGAGGGTGCCCAAGCTTTCCATGCTCCGAGCCTTCCCCTCCACAAGGAGGCCTTGCTGGGAGAAACTGAGGCCTGACTTGAGGCAGAGCCAACTGCTGACGTATGGACGCCTGATCTCACCACCTAGGCTCTGCCTTCCTCTGTCTAACTCTTTACGAACCCTTTGCTGCCTGCATCTGTACCCCACATTTAGCCACAACCCAGAGTTTCTGGGGGAAAAAAATCACATCAGGAAAAGCCACCCTGTAGCTGCAGAAACACCAGCCCCAGGCCCTTTGTTCTGACAGGGCTCAGTTTCCTCATGTTCTCCCATCAGCCCCTGCTGCACCCAGAACCAACATGGCCCTCAGAGATGTGAACACTCCTGGTCAGGGGTCTGGAGACATGGGAGGGTAGAACTGGGCAGCCCTGGTTTGAGTAACACCTAAACTGGGCCAGGGCCTCGCCGTCGGCCTACAGCCCATGCCCAGCACCTGAAGGCCAGACTGCACTGGGCTTCTGAGGGAACCCTGAGATATGGCAGCTGTCCTCACCCATGAGCAGTAAGCTTCGACCACATGCCCCAGAGGAGGGACAGTCTCGTGGCTCAGAGTCTCCAAGCAGTAGCTCAGAGCAGTAGCACCAGTAGCACACTGGAGTCTAGGCCCGAGTGATGCTCGCCATGGGAGATGAGCACCAGCTGGTGAGCGCTCCCTAGGGTAAGGGGCACACTGATACAGCCAGGGGCAAACTCAGAGGTCATTGCTAAGACCCAGGCTCAGCCAGGGCTCGGGGGCGTTCAGGGAGAGCTCACAGCTGGAAGGAGCCTCTGGAACACTCAGGGAGACCCTATCAGCAGGCTTTGAAATTAGGAGTTTGATAGACACAACTACAAGAAAGAACAACTCATCGGAAGGTGTGGGCTTACTGGGAGCTCAGCCAACACCCAGTGAACTTGATAGTGAAGAGCCTTGAGCACCAGGCAGGCCAGGGTTCAAGTCCAGGCCCTGCTGTGCAGCCTCCCCACAGGCACTTTTCTAAGCAGGTCAAATGAGTGTGACCCATGGGAATTCTCCCGGGAAGACCTCTCTTGGGGGGGAGGGGGGAGGAGCAAAAGAGATGTGGAGGGGTGGTCATGAAAGGTCACCTTGAATGTCACTCTGAGAATAGTGAAGAGGTATGACAGGAGCTGGGCCTGGCAGGTATGATTGGGTCTCAGAGGGCCCAGCTGCACAGGGCCTGGCCCCTGCCTTTGGGGAAAGCTCTCCCTCCCCACGAGGTCACACACTGGGGTCAGAGAAGGCCTGACCTTCTCCGGCCCAGCTCTGCAAGGCTCAGAAACTTCACCCCAAGCCCAAAGCTGGACATGGCTGAGAGACCCGGCTTCCACACCAGGTTGGCATGGAAGAGCCTCCACCCTTCCCCCATACTGCACACTGTGCAGTCCCCGCCACAGAGAGAGGACGGTGGCACCGCCATAATTTCTATTTCTTTCTAAATAGAAGCTCCCAGATCTGCTCCCACAGAACCAATTAAAGCACCTGCCGGGACCCAGCTTTGTCAGCAAATTACTTCCAGGCTCCGTAGCTCAGGAATAAATCTCAGACAGATGAAGGTGCTGGGATGAGGCGAGGAGCTGGAGGCCCCAGAGCAGGCGGGGCACATTCTCTCTGGTGCAGGCACCCCCAACGGCAGACGTCCGGCCTGGACGACTTCCCCACTCCTGCCACAACACTCACTCCCTAGGCACGGGACACCCATGTCCAGCGGACCAGGATGAAAATGACTCCCATAGGGTGTGGCCTAGATGTCTCGGTCTCCTTGTCCCAAAGACCAGGCTCACCTGTGCCCTTGGCCTCTACCCCACCAAGCCGTGAGGAGCCACCCCTCACTCTGTGGCACAGCCCAGGACAAGTCCTTCCCTGCTGTGGCCTTGTCCCCATCCGTGTCAGGAGTTCCCACTGAGCTGGCTGCCCCTGCTTCAGCTTCTTAGGAACCCATGACGTATGGCCCCTCAGGGTAGGTGGCATCTTAGCCCAGTCCAGCCCCAAAGTTCACAACCAGGCAAGGGAAAGAAAGGGCCCTAGGTGGGGTAGGGTAGGTAGGCAATGACTCCACCCCCACGGGCAGGGAGGATCTTGGGAACCCACCCTCAAGCATAAACAGGAGTTCACCAGAGATCAGCTGCGGTCCCGGAGACAAAATGACTCTGAACCCTGTGCCAGCTCTGTGGGAATTATGAAAACACGCCCAGTTTGGAGAAAATTGTTCTAGCTGTAGAAAATGTACCGTGCCCATCACCTGAACAGTTCTAGGATTAAGCAGTGTGCAAGCATTGATAACTGTGTACTGAGCTCTAAGAGAGGCAAGCACCTCCTGAGAGAGACTGAGCCTGCTGTGCCCCCCAAAACTGCGGTAGGGGCCCCCTCAGTTTGAACCATGCCCCTCAGAGGGGCTGGTGTATGGCAGCCACTTCACCCCATGAGTCCTGGCCCAGCTCCACAACAGGGTGCAGGAGGAGAAACTGAGGCAACCAGTGACATGATAGAGACTGGGTCTTTGCGCCCTGTGACAGCCAAGGTCCTCGTTCCTGCTGGGTGGGACTGTGCTGGCTGCTTGCCTGTTCTGTGTGTTGTGCAGGGCTGTGGGAGGGGAGGAAACATGGACTCCATGCAGTGTCACTCACAGCATGGAAGACAGGCTGCAAGTGCCTGAGGAGGCCAGCTGTCACCCAGCACCCTATGCTTTGCACCCAGTGACCATTAGCAAGGGAGTGGTGACACCCCTTCTAGTGGCCTGCCCTGAGGGCGTTCGCTCTTATCTGGTTCCCTCTGCCTCTCCTGTCCCATTGCCTGGGACTTCCTCATGGCTGAGCCCACTCAGCAGGCGTCTCATCCTGCACATCGGATCCCTGCCACTCACTACTGCACGCATTCACACAGCTCTGTACCATGGAGCAAGATTTGCACCTAAGTTGCTCTGGTTCCAAGACACAGCCTTGGGATGATTCCCCAAGGGCCTAGATGGGACAGTGCCCTGGATATGCAAAGTAGGCAGGGGGTCGGCTCAGAGAGCAAGGAACAGCCCTCCAGTCAGGAACCACCCGTCTCGGCAGATGACAAGAGGCAGAGGGGAAGTGTTGGCAGCGCCACCTGCAGGCAGGGAGGACTACCTCTCCCTAGGTACCTGTAAAGAAAACAGGCTGATGATCAGAGGTCATTTGCTCAGTGCTGCTGCCCACCTCACAGAAGTCACACTCCCCTCCTGTCGCTGAGGCCAGAAGGGCTACTTAGTTTTTGACATGGGGTCAACTGCATTCTTGAAACCCAGCAGCCGGGGGGGGGGGGCATGCCTATGATCCCAGCTCTCAGGAGGTAGGTAGATGCAGGACGGTCAGGAGTCCAAGGTCATCCTCATCAGTCGTGGCAAGTACAAGGCTACGAGACTCAGTGAGGGGGGTGGGATGAGGGGAGGGGTGGGGGAGTTTAGACAAAAGTTTTTTTTTTTTTTTTTTTTTCAAAGCAGGAAAAGCCATGAGTATGTGAGTGAGAATGGGAGCCTTGAAGGGATGAAGATGGCAAAGCCACTGCTGCCGTGGTGAGGCCCAGAGCAAGGGATTGGGGACAGACACTCTTATGCACACCACACACCGTGGAAAGAAAGAAAGAGAGGAGGGAGAGATGCGAAGAAAGGAAGGATAGGAAGGATAGGGGAGGGTAGGAGTGGGGACGGCAGTCTGGGGGAGGTAGGCTTGGAGAGATGGCTCAGCAGTTAAGAGCACTTGCTGTTCTTGCAGAGGATCTGGATTTGGGGGGAAAGGTGTGGGTGGTGGGGAGGAAAGAAATAGAGCCACATCTAATGACAAAGTACTGTGACAGCAGGTCCTGTGTGTGTCCCCTGCACTCAGCAGGCATTCAGGCCCCTGAGAGGGGCGTCTCCAGAGTGAGATGAGAAAGCATGTCCAGCTTAAGCAGGGAAATGGCATCTTCTCACTGATTATTCAGTGTATTTATTGGATTGTCTACGTATTTACTTTTTCAGTGTTGAAGATGGATCTGGGACTCCTTGTGTGCCAGGCAACCCTTCTACCCCTCAGCTACAGCTCGTCCTATTGATTTGGTTGGTTGGTTACTATTTCTGAGGCAGGGTCTCACATAGCCCAGGCTGGCCCTGAGCTCTCTATGTACCTAAGAATGACCCTGATTCTGAAGTGCATACACACTGTGGAATGACTAAACCAAGCTAATTTTCCTCACAGTTCTGAGCAGGCAGAGGAGACACAGGACGTTGACCCGAGAACTTTTAGAAAAGCAAAGAGCAGGCAGGACAGCCCCGGCCCCTCAGAGTGTCAGCAGAATCCCCTTTCCTCTCAGGCGGGTCCTGGAGGAGGCTGGACCTGGGAGGGTCATCTAGGTGGGATCACAGCTGCCAGTTGCACCCTGTCAGGGCCTGTACCCCACCATGAGGACATAACGGGTGTGTTCCCCCATCCTTCCTCTGTCCCCTACGGCCTCCTGGTGGCCATTTGAGCAAGTTAGCCAGAAGACAGCGAGGATCTGGGGGCCTTGGCGCTGCCATGGACAGGTCAGCTTGCGGTGCCAGGCCAGCCGGTGGATGGCCCTGCTTCCTAGTCTCTTCCTTTGTACTAATAAATAATATGGAATAAGAACCATTTTGTGATCACAGAAACCCACTCAAGACAGGCTTCCCAAAAAAGCAAGATTTAATAAAAGAAGTATTTTTTCAATTTATTTATTTACTTAGTTAGTTACTTATACAGCATCTTGCCTGCATGTGTGCCTACGCACCAGAAGAGGGCACCAGATCTCACTAGATGGTTATGAGCCACCATGTGGTTGCTGGGAATTGAACTCAGGGCCTTTGGAAGAAAGGCCAATGTTCTTAAGCTCTGAGCCATTTCTCCACCTATAAAATGAAGTCTTAAAGGAGAGTCCAGGCTGCACCCCAGGTGGGAAAAGATGTGTCCCCAGGTCCTCTGTTCCATGGCCCTTTTCCAAGCACCAGGGTAAGAAGAGGTTTGTTCTGCTCTAACCAGCCAGGACCAAAGCACGAGATCACACCAGCACCTGGGCCCCTTGGGTAGGCCCACAGCCCAAGGATTCGTGAGCGGGACAGGACTCCAGAAAACCTGTGTGAGGAATCTATTAGGTTTGAATTATGAAGAAACATTAGACATTTTTCCTCGGATGTGCCTACCTGCAGCTCTCTCCCATTTTCCAGATCATTTTATAGATGCAGTTCTCCATCCGGTTTTCATGTCGTCTGTTTTCTTATCTCATAGAAAAACCTAACCAGTTATTCCTGGTGTGTGTGCGTGTGTGTGTGTGAGTGTGTGTTTGTGGTATGTGTGCATGTGTGTGTGGTATGTGTGGCGTGGTGTCTGTGTGTTTGTTGTATGTGTGCATGTGTGTGGGGTGTGTGTGTGTGAGTGTGTGTGTAGACCAGAGAACAACATTCACAGCACTGTCTTTATTTGGGGTGGGGGGCAGCAAATAGGCTGGTTGGCCCACAGCCACAGGGATCCTCTGGCCCCTGCCTCTCTGGGATTACAGGTAGGCCTGTTTTGACTGTTTGGCTGGTTGGCTTGGTTTCTGTTTCATTTATGTGTTTTGCCTGCTTGTCCGTATGTGTAACATGTGCGTGCCTGGTACCCTTGGAAGTTAGACGAGGGTGTCAGATCCCCCCTGAACTTACAGTTGCGAGTCACCTGACGTGGATGCTGGGAACCAAACCCAAAAGAGCAGCCAGTGCTCCTAACAGCCGAGCTGCCTCTCCAGCCCCAGCACTGTGTCCAAGGTGAGCGCTGGGTACCGACCTCAGATCCTCACACCTCCCTGGGGTAGCGAGCAGCTGAGCTTCCTGAAGAAGACATCCCAGAGCCGAATGCAGCCGCCTCCCTTGTTCTGATCCAAGTTCTGTTTCCTGCCTCTCTCCACACGAAGGGCAGTGGCTGCGGCATCTCCCTCAATGATGGTTCTCGAGAACGAGAGCCTGAATTTAGGGTTGTAGGAGCAAGCAGCTGGTGACCACAGCCGACGACTCTGGCTCAGTTTCTCTCCCGGCTTTCAAGATAAAACGCTCTCGACAGTTCAGGGGTGTGATGAAGAAGGCAGTGCCATGGGAGGCTGAAGCAGCTGCCTGGATCACACCCTCAGTCGGGAACAGAGAGGGACAGCGGCACGCCACTTCCCAGATGCCCGTCTCTACTTCCACAGTCAAGGGTGCAGCCAGGGCCTGGCTCATCCTCAGCAGGTGGGTCTTTCTACCTCAGTTAATGCAACCAAGAACGACCCTGACAGCCACACTGAGGCTCATCTCCCGTGAGCCGATAGTCACACTAACCGTCACACACCTTCCACCGTCGCCTAACTTCAAGACCAAAGGTTGACTCCATGTTTGCCTTTTCGTGTTTCTTTTCCAGTTGATTATCTGATCCACTTTCATTCCAGGTTCCAACAATTCTTACTGTGAAGTCATACAGAGGCTGGCAGGTTCACTGAAGAACCTTGTCTCTGCTGAGAGAAAGGTGTTCTGTCACACATCGAAGAGATGAGACAAGCGTGCATGGCGACGCGCTTGTGACTCTGAGGCAGGAGGTCCAGAGTTCAAGGCCAGCTTCACCGCTGAGCTCTATCCTCGGCCAGAAATTTTTTTTTTTTATTACTTCCCAATTTTTTTATCGTATGACTTTTCAAGACACCAAAACCTTAAAAGAACTGTGTAGTGAATTCTGCTATCGTCTCCACCTGCCTAGTGAGGGCAAAGCCTTGAGTTCAGCCCCCAGCTCTGGGTGGAGGCGGGGTGTGGTAGAATCAGTGATGAGCTGGGGGGGGAGGCTTCAGTGGGCAAAATACCTGCTAAGTGCTTAGTACAAGGGCCTGGGTTTAGACCCCGAGAGCTCCTAGTTAAAAAGCCAGGTGCGGGGGTGTGTACAGCCCCACCACTGGGGAGGCAAAGATGAATGATGCCCTGAGGCTCGCTGGCCAGCGGCCTAAGCCAGCAAACTCTAGGCCAGAGAGAGACCCAGAAGTGGAGCTGGAGAGCTGGACCAGCAGTTACGAATACTTGTTGCTCTTGCCAAAGATCTGAGTGCGATTCCTAGCATGGCAGCTGGAGCCCGTCGGTAGCCCCAGCCCTCAGGCATCGACCACGTATGCGCTGCGCACACGTATGCATAGGAAAACAGAAAAGAAATAAATATTTAAAAAGTTTTTAGTGTGGAGTTAGGGTGTCAGGGGCTGGAAAGACAGCTCTGCGGTTAGCAGCACCGGCTGCTCCTGCAGAGGAGCAGGGCTGGACTCCCAGAACCCACATCAGGAGGCTCACAACTGCCACTATCTTCAGTTCCAGGGGATCTGACGTCCTTCTCTGGCCCTCACGAACACCACACACACCCACATAATACATTATGCACACACTCAGATATACACACACATATAAAAACAGCCACTTCTGAAGAGTGCCATCTGAGGGTTAACCTCTGACCTCCCATGCACGCATACCCTCACTAACACGTGAATTCACACCCAGAAACACCTATGCACTTTCTCTCTGTATCTAACTTTTCATTTCATTTCCTTCCAGAGTCACATGTAAGCTAGAGGCAGACAGCTCGGCCTTCACCACAGAGGTCAGGACAGACCATGAACCATCATCATCCGTGACTGGCCTGAAGGCCGTGACTGGCCTGAAGGCCGTGACTGCGTGAGGCATCTTAAAGGGGCTAAGTCATATCTGTAGGCCAGTCGCCACTGATAGGCCATTTCAAGAAATAAATGACGGATGTAAAGGAAACCCGCAGAGTGCATGGGCCACTGTGGGACCAGCAGAGACCCACAGCTCACCTCACTCTAAAAGCTCTGGTCTTGAAGCTGGGCAGTGGTGGCGCACACCTCTAATCCCAGCACTCAGGAGGCAGAGGTAGGTGCATCTTTGTGACTTCAAGGCCAGCCTGGACTACAGAGTGAGTTCCGGGACAGACAGGGCTACACAGAGAGACAAAACAGCAGTTTTCCTTAGCAAAGCTGTGCAGAGGACACAGTCAGAGCATGGACAGTCCAGAAAGGCTGCCCTGAAGCCACAGAGCACGGACACTGAAGACCGAAGTTAGAGTGAGTGCAGGGTGCTGGCCTCAGCCTCTTACGTCACCCAGTCATGACTCCAGGGAGGGGACTGGTGCCAGCCACAGCCACTCAGCCTTGACATGGTAAGCAGAGCCCAGCTCCTGGCCAGGTCCCTCCTCTTACCAGGGCAAGAGTAGGATTTTTTTTAATTGTTTTCAAAACAGATTTCATGTGGTCCCAAAATGAGACCATGATTGTAAATTAAAGTGTAATTAGCCTTTCTGCTTTTATATTCATTAACTCTTCTCTGTTAATGATGCAAGGCTGGAGCGGAACCCCCGCATTATAAAACCACATCCAGGAAATAAAATAGTGATTTAGATAATAGCCACAATGTATTGCTGCTTACACATAATTAAACAAATGCGCCATTTAAACTTGGAAACATGACTGAATGTTGATTAACCTCGCCCGGCGATTCTGCTCGGCCCAGGGATAGGGCGACGCCTGGAGCTGTGCTGGATTAAACAGTCTGGACCAGCCACATCCACTGGATGCAGAAGGAGAGGACCATGTGGGTCCTGGGAGGAGTGAACACAGAGTGACCCTCAGACCATTTGGGAAAGAGCCACATTAATCAAGTAAGTGAGACACACAGGATAAAACTGTCATTTTTGTTCCACATATGTAAGATTCTAGTGTGAAATTATGGCCTGATAGTAGAAGGGTCAGCACCAGGGGCGGCAGACAAGAGGCCGTGTGTGTGTGTGTGTGTGTGTGTGTGTGTGTGTGTGTGTGAATATTTACATTTTTATTATATTTTATTATATACATTTATTGCTTTATTTATGTTGGAGATTGGGTGTATGCATGGCCTTGGCCTCTGCGGAGATCAGAGGACAACTTAAGTGATTCAGTCCTCTCCTACCATGTGTGTCCCAGGGATCCAACTTATGTGGTCAGGCTTGGCGGCAAGTGCCTGTGCCCACTGCTCCAGCTCAAAGGCCCCAGGGTGAATATTTCCTGGGCAGGGAGGGAGTCTGAGCTGAGGTGGCAGAGTTTCAGAGACGTGGCGGCTGTCATCAGCGCTGAGGGCCGCTGAGCTGTGCACTTAACTCGGTGACATTCACAGGCCTTTAAATGATTGTTTAAAACAATAAAAAATACTGTGCTTGGGGGGGGACTGGAGAGACGGCTCAGTAGTTAGGAGCACGGGCTGCTCTTCCAGAGAATCTGGGTCCAACTCCCAGCACCCACACAGCAGCTCACAGCTATCTGTAACTCCAGTTACTCTCAGGCAGTGTGAAGTGTTAGACTGAGCATCTAAAACCTCTGGCTTGCCATTCTGTAAGTCAAATATGTTCAAGTGGGGCTGGCAGGATAGTTCCGAGGGCCAGGGGTCTCTCTCTGCAAAGCCTGACAAGATGAGTTTGGTCTCTGGAACCTAGGGAAGAAGGAGAGAACTGACTCTCGAAAGTTGTCTCTGATCTCCACACATGCACTGTGACATTCCTGTGCCTTAATTTTTTTTTTTTATGGTCAAACTTGATTTCAGGTGATTCAACCTACGCACACGATTCATTCCTGCCTGGAATGTGTCACTGTGTGGCCCGAATCTAACTTATTTAATCTCTCCATTTTTCACCATTTGTACTGCTTCCTTGTTTTGGGGGTTGTTTGTTTGAGACAGAAGCTCACTGTTGTAGACCAGGCTGGCCTCGAACTCCTGCCTCTGCCTCCAGAGTGCTGGGATTAAAGAAGTGTATCACCATGTCTGGAACTTCCAACTCTTTGTGTTTTGAAAAAAAAAAAATTAGATTTTATTTTATTTTATGTGTTTTGTCCTCATCTCTGTATCTGCCCCACGAACTTGTCTGCAGAGGTCAGAAGAGGGCATCCATAGCTCCTAGAACTGGAATTAGGAGCAGGTGAGAGCTAGCAGGTGGGTGCTGGGAACCAAACCTCAGTCTTCTGGAAGAGCAGCCAGCCAGGGTCCTCAGCCACTGCGCCATTTCTCCCGACCTTAGCTCCTTAAATCTATAGATGGCACAGCAGTCCATTTTGGGAACCCGTGATAACCGTGGGGTTCTCAGAGTGTGGCGGTCAGGTCCATCCCACCCAAGGCTGCAGGTGCGGCAGGAAGGAGGTGAAAGGACCCTGAATTTTAAGTAAAAAGAGTTTCAGTTACTATTTTATGTGCCTGGGTGTTTGCCTACATAGATGTCTGTGTACCATGGCCATGCCTGCTACACCAGGAGGCTGGAAGAGGGTGTCGGAACCCCTGGAACTGGAGCGCAGGTGGTTGTAAGCTTCCGTGTGGCTGCTGGAAACTGAATCAAGATCCTCCATAAGAGCAGCCAGTGCCCTTAGCCATCTATCTAGCTCCCACCTCACCTTCTGAGACAGGGTTGGCCAGCCTGGCCGGCCAGTGAGCTCCAGGGATCCACCCATGTGCCTGCTCCTCAGCACGGGATCTGAACTCGGGTCCTCGTGCTTGGGTGGCAGGAACTTCAGCCACTGAGCCACCTCCCCAGCATTAGTCTGCAGTTTTTACAAATATTTATCTCATATTTGAAGCTCTCCTGTGAGGTACGTATGATTGCTTCCCCCACGTTAGAGCTAGGAGAGCTGTGACTGAGGAGTTGAGATTCTTGCCCCGAATCTCATCATCATGAAGGGGTGACGCAGGGATGTGGCTCCTCAGGAGCGTGCTCCTCTGTCCTGGGACGGGGAAGGGGAGGGTGGGCAGGAGCTTGCTTCACGAGGCCCTCTGTAATGGAAATTTGGTTTTGTTTTTTTTTAAAAAAAACAACTCAGTTCTGTTATGTTTTTGTTTTAATCCCAAGTGTGGGATTTTAGTTTGTCCACAGCTGATAATCGCCTCGTGCAGGGATGTGGTCTCTGTCAGCTGCAGTTAGTTGAAGTCCGAGGACTGTGAGAGCTATAAATCCCAGAGCCCAGAGCGAGACTGCGTAATGGCTTGGAGGAGACAGATGGATGGGGGACTGCTTGCTGTGCTTGCTGGTTTGCTGGTTGCCTGGACTGCTGGATATCCTGACAACTGAGATCAGTATTGCCCCAAAAGGGACCCCGCCCAGCCAGAAGAAGTAAAAAGGTCTAGGTCCTCTCTGCTAACCTTTCTCTCTCACTGGGATGGAGAAGAGAGGTAGAGACATTAAGAAACTTCAAATAAAGTAGAGTTTGAAAAACAAGTGGTGGGCTGGAGAGGTGGCTCAGTGGTTAAGAGCACTGTCTGCTCTTCCAAAGGACCTGGGTTTAATTCCCAGCACCCACATGGCAGCTTACAACTGTCTATTCCCCCAATTCCAAGGGATCTGACACCTTCACACTAAGGCACATAAAATAAAATTAAATAAATTATTAAAAAAAAAACAAGTGCTACAGCTGTAACGTGGCATCCAGGTCTGGCTGGGGCTCTCTTTCCTGTCAGGCAAAGGAGAGAAGTTGGGGTGACCCATGCTGTGAGTGGTGAGAAGGCTCCAGCAGGTGCCACCAGCTCCATGACAGCAGTCTAGGAAGGTGTCCCTGGCAGGCTGTCTTCTGGTGCCTCTGCATTCTCCCTCAGGGCTTCCTGTTTCTTGGTCCCAGGAGAGCGATGGAGGTGGGTGGGGATTCTGTCCCCGCCCGCAGCCACCACATGCCCTCTCTGTGCCTTTGACTGTCTGGATGGTGGAGCTCATGCCGGAACTCACCAAAATGTCGCCGTGTGGGCAGCCACCACCCTCTTGTGAATGTCTCCAGGGCTAAACACAGTGACCAGCTTCTCAGGTGCCAGCACACTTGAGTCTTCTCAGCCCTTCCGCCACTCCCAATATCCCATAATACTCACCAAGGCCCAGCTTCCTGAAAGAGCCTCTTCTGGAGGTGGCAGCCTGGCCCAGCAACAGGGGTCCCGGAGATCCGCCCCTACCTCTTGACACCTTTAGATCTTCAACTGGACAATGACCTGGCAAACCTCGGGCTCGGAGACAGTGTGGCCCACAATGAACGATCTTCTAGATAAACACCATGACCAAAACTACATGGGGAGTTTATTTGGCTCACATGTCTCTATCAAAGTCCATTGCGCAAGTCAGGGCAGGACCCCAAGGTGGGAACCTGGAGGCAGGAACTGAGGCAGAGGCCATGGAGGGGTGCTGCTTACTGCCTTGCTCTCCAAAGCTTGCTCAGCCTGCTCCATTCTTACTCAGCTGGGGGTGGGTCATGGCCCATAGTGGGCTGGGCCCTCCCCCGTCAGTCACTACTCACTACAGGCCAATCTGATGACAGCATTTTTTTTCCTCAATTGTTCCCTCGTCCCAGATGACTCAAGCCTGTGTCAAGTTGGAAAAAAAAAAAATCTAACCAGCACAGGTACCAACATAGGTCACCAGGACAGGAACTTGGGAGCCAAGTTCCCAGCCACAGCCATGGAGAGGGTTAGAGCACTGGGTTTGGAGTGTCTCATTGACACGGTGGGCACACTCGGTGGACTCTGGACTCCCCGAGGGAGCTCAAGTAGCCAGGATGGCTCTAAGGATTTGCTTGGTTGGTTTTTTTGAATCCTAAGTCCAAAGATGGCCTCCCCTGAGTGGGACTGAGATCCTGGGATCTCCTCAGTATTGTGTAGGTCGGCCATGGAGGTGCATGGCTGTAGTTTTAGCAATCTGGAAGAGGAGGCACAGGATCCTGAGCTTCAGGCTGGTCTGACACCATCTCAGAGCAAAAAACAAAGAGCTGGTGAGATGGCTCTGTAGGTAAAGGTACTTGCCTCCAAGTGCAAGGACCTGAGTTCGATCCCTGGAACCCACCCGGTGCAAGGAAAGCACTGACCTCTGACCACCGCACCACATGCCCAAATACAAACAAACCAATGCTTAAAAACACAGAGATGCAGCTGGGCATGGCAACACATGCCTTTATCCCAGCACTCAGGAGGCAGAGGCAGGCGGATCTCTGTGAGTTCAAAGCCAGCCTGATCTACAGAACTACACAGAGAAACCCTGTCTTGGGGATTGGGCGGGGGGGATGGCAAGTATAGAGAGGTGAGAACTGATTGTGGGGATGACCGGTCCCTTAAGTTCCACCCACTGACCCACACCCTCAGTCTCTTCTGTTTGGGGTTGGGAAAGGACCAAGGGACAGAACTGGTGAATGGCTCATCTGATCATGGTAGCCCTCAGTAAGTGGGCAACCTAATAAAGTCCTGGTCCATACAAATGGACAGGCTCTCTAGACACAGAAAGCAGAATCCAGAACTGAAGCTATGTCACAGGGCTCATTGTGAGCCCTGCCCCAGGGCTACCTAAGCAGCTCAGAGGCCCTGGGCTGAAAGGCCCCACCACACTTTTCTCAGGTCACTATAGGCCTCCTCTATCCCTCGCCCAGGACCACTTAGCAGCATGACCCTGTGTAAAAAGAGAACTCTTGGTTCAAGGATTACAGGCTCTGAGTTGACCTAATTCTAGAAGTTTCCTGAGATAGCCCTGTAGTCCAGTCTGAACACACTTTTGGACGAGTTCTGTAGTGACCAAGGTGCCACACTTTTCTCAAGTCACATTTGGGGTTCACACTGAGCTCAGGGACCTTCTCCTCCTGCCCCGCTGAGATCCTGCCGTGGTTCTGGGGGTGGGGGTGGGAGCTCTTGGAGGGTCATGGAGCCTCGGAGCCGGCCTGAGTCTCCGGCGCTAATGCTCCTTCAAAGTAGGCATGCGCAGGAACGTATCTCCCCGAAGCGCCTCCCCTGCTGAACGCTTGCATCTGCCCTCCTAAATTCCTCACCTCCGCTGTTGCTGTGAAGCATAGCTTTGGGACAAATTTCTATGCGCTGCTCGCAGTGAGTGATGTATCTTTCTGTACTCTAATTGGTCTTGACTGTGCTTATTTTGGCTTCCCCCCGCCCAGAAGCAAACCCACTGTATTCAGTTAGACATCTTGCTGATTTGTCACACAGTGTGCCTTCTGTCACAGTGTGTGGATCAGAGCCACCACACATGACTCAGACTCAAGAGAAGGGACGCAGACCCATTTGCTCATGGAGAAAAGGTCCAGGAACGATGGCCTAGGGCAGATGAGGAGGAGGAGCCCTCTCACGGGGACCGGTGGACTACCCGACACAGCTCGGGATTGTGGGGTGGAAAGCTGGAAGTAATGCTGTCTTAGTTCACTGTAATAAGACCCCCGAGTCTGGATATTTAGCAAAAAAGGTTCAGTCGGTTCATAGTGCTAAAGGTTCAAAAGCACAAGGATACCATCTGCTCTGATTCCACTACATCACAACATAGTGGATGACATCATGGCCGGGAGTGCTTGTGGGAAAGGGGTTTTAAGGAAGCCAGAGTCCTGGGACAGGCTGTCCTTCTCTCTGATCCTCTTGTGGGAGCCACCCAGGGTCCTGCAAGAACTACACTAATCCCTGGGGGGTAGGGGGGTTGAGGCCAACCTCAGGTGTTCTTGGTTTTTTTTTTTTGTTTGTTTGTTTGTTTGTTTTTTACTCCTTTATTTTTATTTTTGTAAGTGCTCTGTCTGCATATAAAGCATGCACGCCAGAAGAGGACACTGAATCTCATTACAGGTGGCTGTGAGCCACCATGTAGTTGTTGAGAATTGAACTCAGGACCTCTGGAAGAGCAGCCCGTGCTCTCAACCTCTAAGCTATCTCTTTAGTCTCTCCCCGACCCCTCGTTTTTGAGTCAGGGTCTCTCACTGGGACCTGGGGCTACCAGAAGGAACCCTTTTGTCTCCACTTCCACAGTGGTGGACTTACAAACACATGCTGACACACTTATTTTTTTCATGTGGGTGCTGAGGATCAACTGAGCTGTCTCCCCCCCCCCAGTCTCCAGAACACTAATATTAATATTTATATCGACTTGCTTTCCCATCCAAAACGCCTCTGCCAAAGCTCCACCCACCCACGTTCAAGGAGCTTGTCGTCCACCGTGGAGATGTGCGCAGCCCTCCGCAGGTCCAGAGAAATCATGCTACAGCAAGTCACATGTCACAGGGCCTGGGGAAGCCACCTGCCCACCCTGGGACTCTCCACCACTCGGAAGCAGCAGCTCTGTGGAAGGGTATCACGTGCACTCAGAAGACTCGGTTACCTTAGCGGCCACAGAACTCGGCATGTTGCAGGGCAGACACTTTGCCCATAGGGCCTGGCTGGGCTCCCAAGGTGAGGAGTCAAAGGGCAAATGTGGGAATGGCTCTAGTCCAGTAAAACGTTGCCTGCCCATCCCTGCAAGGAGAAACGTTCCCACCTGAGGACACAGCATCAGTGCCACACACTGGAAGCTGAGGCTGCATCTGGCCGCCTCGCCGCAGCCCCGAGTTGCTACAGCTGTCTTCAGATTGCTTGCAGTGGCCTGTGCTATTTAGGAAATGGTGGGAAGGTAAGAGTCTCATTAAAAAAAAAAATCAGTCCAGGATCACAACTGACAACTGAAGTTGGTAAAAATGCCAGACATGGTCAGCCTCCTGGTCACCGCTGGTGACTGGTGACGGTGTGCCATCAGAGGTGGGGACATCACGGACACAGTGTGGTGTTTAAACGAGGTAGCTCTAATCCCCCATTTTTCGGGCACTTGGCGTTTGACTGCCTGGCCTCGGGTCGGTGGTATCGTCTGCGTAGGGTTAGGGGATGAGCCTTGCTGAAGAAAGTGTGTCGCTGGGGGTGAGCGCTGAGAACTCAGACTTTCCACCATTCCCAGTCTGTGTTCTCTCTGCTCTTGCTTGTAATTTATGACGTGATATTTCAGCGGCTATTCCAGCCCCCCTCCCACTCCATAATGACAATGGACTCTTACCTCCCCTCAGAGCCGTAAGCCCAAATAAACCCTTCCTGCTCTAAGTTGCATTTGTGGTGGTGTTTTATCATGGCAATAGAAAAGAAACTAAGGGTGGTGGGAGTGGCTCAGAGGTTAAGAGTGCTGACTGCTCTTCCAGAGGTCCTGAGTTCAGTTCCCAGCAACCACATGGTGGCTCACGACCATCTATAATGAGATCTGCTGCCCTCTGCTGGTGTGCAGGCAGAATACTGTATATGTAATAAATAAATCTTAAGAAAGAAAGAGAAGTACCTAAGACACAGAGGTTTCTAGAAGAAAGCTTTATGTCATACTGCCAAGCAAGGTCTCAGTTCCAGCTGGGACTTTGGTGAGGATGAAGAGAGTGTAGAACGTGGCAGGAGGATGTGGTGGCGGCACTCACCGCCGGCTAGCCCAGAAACAAGGGCAGCAGTGCTCAGCAGGAATGGCTTCCTGTCATCACTCGTTTCTCCCTGGCTTCCCCCTCTCCCGCCCCCTTATTCTTTAGGGTGAAATGTGGGCTGGGGAGATGGCTCAGGGGCTCGGAGCACCAGCCACTCCTCCAGAGAACCCGGGTTTAGTTTCCGGCGCCACATGGCAGCTCACAACTGTTTGTATCTCCAGTTCCAATGCGCTCATCTGGCCTCCACAGGCACCACCTAACTGGCCTCTCAGACACCAGCTCAGGCACCGTCCCGGACTCCTGTCCCAAGCCCCAGGCCCAGGTTATAGTTCCAGTTCCCATGCCCAGGCAGCAAGCCTAGGACCTGACAATGGCCCACAGACATGCCACCCTAGGCGTTAGTTCCTAGCCCCAGCTCCCAGCCTTGTCACTCAGGCCAGGCTCTAGGGGCAACTTAGGCCTAATCTGAACTCCAGATACTATCCTCAGCCTCTATTCTGGGCTCCGGCCCTAGGCCCTAAGACTAAGCACTATTCTCGGCCTCGGATCTAAGCTCCAACACCAAACCCCACACCACACCACAGGCACCAGCCCAACGCTCTAACAAAGGCCGCAGCCCTGAGCACAGGCCCTGCCTACTGGCCTAAATGTCTATCCTAGGCATCAGCCCTGGGTTCTGCCCCAGGATCCTATGGCAGGTTCTAGTCCCTGGGTTCAGCTCCGAGCACTACACCAAGTCTCTTGCCCACTGTTCAGTCCCCACCGGAACCCCAGACTCTGCATTCAGGCTATGTATGGCCCTCGTTAAAGCCCAAATCCTGGCACAGGCCCCAGCTCCAACCAAAGCTTCATCCTATATTCCTCCTTAGAAGCCACTCCCAGGAACACCCCCAGACACTAGCCTCAGAATGAGTTCCAAATTCCAGCCCTGTAGTCTCCTGCGCCAACCTCAGACCTCAGTCCCAGGTACCATCCCCCAGCCCCAGCCTCTGCCTCCATCCTTAGACTCCTGCCTCTGGCTGTTTGTAGGATGCTTTCAGGGCATAAAGGAAAGCTTGAGCTGCTCCCCCACCCCCCACACTGCGTTGGGGCATTTGCCTGCCTGTAACCCCAGCAGTGGCATGCGGCTACACGCAGGTCCGAAGGCACATGGGAGTTCAGGACAGCCTGGGCTAGAGATTCTGAGTCAAATAAGCAAGTAAACACAGTGAGAGCCTGTCTTGAAAGACAAACAGATGATACTAACTTAAATATATACATGTTACATACATGCAAATAAGCACACAAAAAGACACTTTTGTTAGTCAAGCAAGGGGGGAGTGTGAAGTGGTGATGGTAACCAAGGCAACCACAAATAAGACCCATTTCAGCGCCAGACCTGACCAGCTCACGTTCCTGAGTGAAAGATATGGCAGAAGTGTGTGAATTCGCAGACTCAGCACGGTCTGCCTCAGCCTCTGCCGTCCTGCACAAGAAGATGAGGTGTCCAGCCTTCAACCCAGCATCATAGACACGAGTGTGAGCTGTGGTCCCAGGAAAAGTCGTACCCGTGTTGTAGGTTCTGATGACTGAAGGGAGTTCGGTGATTGTGGAAGTTGGAATGTTGCAGATCCATAAGTGAGTTAACACTGTCTTGAGCCCTTCTCCTTCTTCTTCTCCTCCTCCTCCTCCTTCTTTTCTTCTGTTCTCTTCTTCTCTTCTTCTTTCTTCTTTGAGACAGGGTTTCTCTATGTAGCCTTGGCTGTCCTGGACTCGCTCTGTAGATCAGGCTGATCTCAAACAGAGATCTACCTGCCTCCCTGGGATTACAGGGGTGCAACACCATGCCCCACTTGTCTTGAGACTTCTAACTAGCCAATATTGCCCTCGTCTGTGTGTGACTCACAATCCCTGTGAAGGTAAGTCTTTCTGGACTATGCTTAGACTACTGGCTTCTCCCAACACGAAAGCCACAAATGTCATGAGGTAGTGTGGAGAGCTGGCAACAGAGACATACCCCTGCTTGCCGTGACGAGGTCACTTGCTGTTTCTGACCAGCTGTTTGAAAAGCATCTTGATACAAGCTTTTCGTTCTTCTGTTACTTTAATATCTTCACATTGGGATGTGACATGGGGCTACCTGAATCTGTGCTCACTCATATTTGGCTCCAGGATGAACTATCTTTTATGCCCTTTTGAGGGGGAATCTGTGTTTTTATGTCAACATAAAGAAATAGGGAAGACAAACAGAAAAAGCTGCTGTCAAGTGACAAAGGCAGGTCAAGAGTTAAGAGCACCGCTGCTTTTTCAGAGACCCGGGGTTCAGTTCCCAGCACCCACACGGCAGCCTCCTCCTCTCCTGGCTTCTGTGGGAGCCAGGTATGACTGCGGTAAACAGACAGACAGACAGACAGACAGACAAAGCAGTCCTACACACGAATAAAATAGGGAAGGCTACTCTAGTTCAAGGTCATTCTATAGTACATATGGAGTTTGGGGTAGCCTAGGCTACAGGACACACAAAAACACACACACAAAATACTAAAATTAATGAAGTTTTTTAAAGTTTTATTTATCTTATTTGCTTATTTTTGAGACAGGGTTTCTCTGTATAGTCCTGGCTGGCCTAGAACTCGCTATGTAGACCAGGCTGGCCTTGTCTCCTGAATTAGGAGAGACCCACCTGGCTTTGCCTCTCAAGTGCTGGGATCAAAGGCTGTGCCACCATGCCTGGCTAGAAAAGAAATTTTAAAAAATATATATTAGGTAGGTTTGGTGGCACATACCTGTAATCCTAGCCCTCAGGAAGCTGAGGCAGGAGGATTGCTATGAATTTGAGGCCAATCTGAGGTGTCATAGAAATGGGTTGGGAAGAGGTATCGTGTTTAATTAAACACGGTTTCCCAGCCACACACACTCACTGCAGTTAGACTCGGGTGTCAGCCCCCGAGACCCTATTCATGAGCTCTGCCAGCTGTAATCTGCTTTGTCTAATACTGTCTTTGCGGTGTGGCAGTATTTGTTTGGGGGTTGTTTTGTTTTTTGTGTGTTTCTGGGGTTTTTTTTTTTTTTTTGTTTTGTTTTGTTGTTTTTTTGTTTTTTTTTTTTTTTTTTTTTTTGGTTGTTGTAGGATATTTATTTGTTTTGTTTGAGTCAGGGTCTCACCACATAGCCTTAGTTGGCCTGGAACTTGCAATATAGCCTGGGGCAGCCTCAAACTCACAGAAATCCCTCTGCCTCCCATGTGCCAAAATGAAAGTCCTTTTCACCAAGCGCAGCCCTGTCTTGTGTTTTAATTACTTGGATGTATTTGGAAGACCTTAAGGGCTAACTTCTGCCTCTCACCCCAAAGATGTGTTGAGAGCCTCACCCTAATGCCTGTGTGTGGGTTCACTGGCAGCTGCCATCAAATTAAGATGAATCCAATTTGATTGGGGTTCTTAGAGGAAAGGACAGACAGGCTGGGCATGGTGGCGCACACCTTTAATCCCAGCACTCAGGAGGCAGAGGCAGGTAGATCTCTTGGTTTGAAGCCAGCCTGGTCTACAGAGTGAGCCTAGGACAGCCAGGGTTACACAGAGAAACCCCGTCTTGAAAAATTTGTTTAAAAATGGGGGTGGGGAGGGGAGACCAGGGTACAGATTGGAAAGATGGCCCATGTGATTTGCAATCACAGACAGGAGTGGTGCCAGCCGAGGGTCACAGAATGACGGACTCCACCATCAGGGTCTAAGGAGAGGGAACAGTTCTGCCCAGTGTAGAGGGAGGGTGACCCCGCTGGCACCGTCATTTTTGACTTGGCCTCCACAGCTGTGACAGGATACTGCTGTTGTTTTAAGTCATCCATAATGTTGGCTTGGAACCTACACTGGTCACCCCTTACCACTGCCCCCTTGCCCAGCATGATGCCATCTGGCCTTGCAGAAGTGGGCAGCTTCTAGCCATCCACCTGGGGTCCAGTGTTGGACCCCGTAGGATGGGGGCCTCTCTACTGTGTCTCTGAGCCACACAGGCCTACTGTGGCATCCACCAAGCTTCTGGGTGCTCCCTAACCTTTGCAGGCTTTGAAGACACCCTGAGGCTGAAGGTAATCTCAGCGATTGTGGGAACAAGGACAGCATGATGAGGGCGGGGGTGTCTGGTCTCCCGAAGGCTCAGCTATCCCACTCCAGAAATGTCCTGGCCGCGGGTTCCTTCAAAGCCTTGACTCTGATGGGGGCGACACTGTGGTCATGGGATTACATCAGTGGAACCCCAACAGATGGAGGAATGCCCACAGGTGGCAGCCAAGCATGCCTAGGGTGCAGAGACCCCTTGGTGAGAGCCTCCTGGCCCAGGGCCCCTCGGCCTCTCTTCATATTTTCTCTTCTCCCTACTCCACTCTTGACCCTGGAGCCTCTAACTCTGTCAAATAGATTCGCCAGCCTGGAAGGCAGGTTTAGGGACTGCCCCTGAACTTGGGATCTTCTAGAAAGGCAACCAGGCCAGAGGGCAAATAGAGCAGGAAACCAAAAGGCTGAGCTCCCCTGCAGTACAGGTCCTGTGTGCATGTGTTTCCGGCACACGCGTGAATCAGTGTGTCCCTAGGCTGGCTGCAAGGAAGCTCTCTCAGTGCGAAAGACCTGGCCCACCAAGTCCACTTCCATCGGCACCCTTCTGGGCCTGTCAGTAGTGATCACAAGGATCCCAGGCTCTGCTCCTCCAATGGGAAGGACTTCCCCAGCCTGGCACTCAGCAGCCTGTGAACTTCCAGGTAGAGAGGAAGAATTAAATGGAAGGCGCAATAAGAGTGAAACAATTAGAATTTCTGCCTCATTATCATGGTAATCTTATCAGTCGGATAATGAGGCATTAATGGAGACTTAATGTGCATCTCATAACAGAATCCCTTGGAGAAAACACACAGGGAAATTGCTGTAAACCCACTTAATGATGGAGAAGTCCCCAAACACCATATTCCAAAGGATGAAAAATGCAGGATGTAAATGAGCAAGAACCAAGGTCAATAATGCCGCGGGGACGGCCCTAATGGCAGATTTGGAGATATATGTAATAAAAATTGCATGTTGCTCTTAGATCTCGCCCTCTGTTGTTTTCAAATGTGCATTCCTAGTAATGAAACACAGAAGCGCAGACAGAGTGATTTGTATGTTTGAGAAGCCATGGGGGGGATGGCAACACGTCTAGAAACACATCAGGACCCCCCCAGGGAGCCCTGGGAAATGGGGTGTTTTACAGAGAGGCCTTCCAGGGTGTGGGGAGCCCCCTAGTTGGGGGTAGAGAGGAAAAGTGGATCCAAGGTCAAGGTCATCTGGGAAACACCAGCAGGGAAGAGGGGGACCTTAGCACTCAGCTGGGAACAGAAGAACAGTAGAGACTCCAGCCAGCGGGAGAGGCTCTCAATGGAACACCTGCTGGGACAGAGGCTCTGCAGCAGCATCCTGTCAGGATGACCCGGCTTGACTCCACCCTGGGAAATGGGAGCAAATAAGATCTCCAGAGGCCTGAAGCGGTGCATGCCTGTAATCCCAGCACCTGGGAGATAGAGACAGGAGCATCAGGAGTTCAAAGCTAGCCTTGACCAGACTGGGCAACATCGTGAATTCAAGGCCATGCTGGGCTACAGAGAAACAAGAACCTTCCTCACAAGAGGAAAGGAAAGGCACGGGGATGGAGGGGAGTTGGGGGGAGGCAGGATTTGAGCTCTCTAGTGTCTGGGTTACTTCAGCTGAGAACTTGACACCACCTGACAACGGTAGGCCCGATCAGCTTGGCATGTATGTGGGGGATTGCCCTTGTTTCTAACTGACTAGGGGGCCCCAGTCCACTATGGGCGGCAGCATTCCTTGGCCGGTGGTCCTGAGCCATGCAGAAACAGTTTGCTGGGCCAGCAGACACCGTTCCTCCATGGTTTCTGCTTCAAGTCTCTGGCCGAGTCCCTGCCTTGGCCTCTCTCAGCAACCGGCTGTGCCTATGAAACTGAAACAAACCACTTCCTACCCTAAATTGCTTTGTCCAGAGTATTTCATCTCAGCAACAGAATGAAATTAGAATAGAGGGATGTAGCTCAGCTAATAGAGTGTTAGCCTCACGCAGGGATGGACACTACCGCCAGGACCACACACCTCAGGTGTGGCGGCGCATGCCTGCGATCGCGGGCCTTGGAAGGCAGAGGCAGGAGGATTAGAAGTTCAAGGCAATCTGCCACTTCATAACAAATTTGAGGCTAGCCTGGGATACCTGAGACCTGTGGTGGTGGTGGTGTTATGGCGGTAACAACAACAATAACAGTAGTGGGCTGGAGACATGGCTCTGAGGGTGGGGGACCTTGCTGCCAAGGCTGCAGACCTAAGTTCCATCTGATACCCCCATGGTGGGAGGAGATAACCATCAAGGCATCCTGTGGCTGCCACACACAAATGAGCAATGTAACAAATAATAATAAAACAGTGGAAGACAGAAAAGCTTGCAGCAGAATACGAAAGCTGCCAGCCCTCAGACTCACAGAGGACAAGTGACTAGAGGCCTGTGCCCTGCCGTGGCCCCTCACTTCACACTTCTCGAATTGGCAGGGTGGGCTCCATCAGGCGCTACAGAGAGATGGAAAGAGAAGCCCATGGCACTCTCCTGTAAGCCAAACAGGCTCTATTGATGACGGAAATGCCACCCTTTGCTTCTCACCACAGTCCGGGAGACTCCCAGATGGTTCCAGATGTTACAGGTAAACACCTCTCTTCTTGCCCTAGTGTAGGAGGCTTTAGGTAAGGAGAGCATGCTGGGACCAACGGTGTGCAGAGACCAACTGTCTTGACTTGCCTGGGACAGGTCCTCAACAATGTCACATCTAGAGAAATCCTCAACCCTGGGCAAACGGGGACAGCTGGTCACCCTATCAGAGAGCGGAGGCCTGGACTCCATTCTAAGGCGGGAGGCTTCAGCTGTGCCCAGCACTAAAGAAGGGCTCGGTGCTGAGTGTGGGAAGTGGGGAGACAGACCCGGGGCCCTCTGCCTCACCGACAGCCATTCCTGTAAAAGGTCAGAGGATGCCAAAGAAGGTGTCGCTACACAGCAAATGGGACAGGCACAGGGCCGACCTCCTTCCCTCTGCCTCTCGGAACCTAAGGCACCCACTTTGCAGATGAGGAAACTGGGATTCGGGGTGCTGACAGGACTTGCCCAGTGTCACCAGGCTGAGACAGGGAAGAAGGATGACAAGACCCTGTGTGAGGACAGACATGACCCCTAATGAAAGGGTCAGCAGAGCTTGAGAAAAGGCGGGAACGGAGCAGACAGCCCGAGCCTTGCAGCTGTGTTCCGTTTAATCACAGACTGCAAATTGAATGAAGTGAAGACAGCGCTGCCTCTTTGAATTTCCCCCAGGCCCTGTTTAATGAATAAATAGGCATGATTTGTAATTAGCTTCTCCACTGTGCGAAGCTTCTAGAGCACCTGAAGCGAGTTAAGCCCCCTGCAATCTCGCCGGCAGTATTAACTACTAGACTCTCCCCTTCCTGGACCTCCGTGTGTGCTCGCGCGTGTTTGTGCGTGTGTGACCAGAACGATCAGCTATCGCTCTGCAGTGGACATGTTGAGAAAAATTTTGATTTGTGGGGCTGGAAAGAGGAAGACACAGAGCCCTCATCGGCCGTGCCTCCCGGCGTAGGCTCTGTGAGTGCTGTTCTCCTCCACCAACACACAAAGCAGCAACCCCTCTCCCCCCTCATCCGGCCGTTAGGACCCCCACCACCATTGACGGAAGGGTGCTCTGGTCATTCAGGCCACTTCACTGTGAGGTCCAGGCTGAGCCAGAGGATCCTCCCCCATCTGGGCCAACCTGCTCTTGAGCAAGCTGTCGTCTGTTGGCTTGTCGGTGCCAAGCTCGCTGGCATCCTGTGTCATTTATCCTGTAATCAAGGCTGCTGGTCTGTTTTTGCCTGGTGCCTGTGCTAACCATGTGGTGGGGCTGTGATTTCGAAGCCTAATGTTTCCCTGCTCCGGGCTGGTGGGAGGGACCCTGGGCACAGGTAGCTGGCTTGATTGCTGCCACGTTTTCTACCCAAAAGGGTTCCATTCATCTTCATCATGGACTCAATCTGTGCACGGAGAGGGGGCCGCCGCCCCGCAGGGCGCTCCACCCAGCCACCTGGAGGCTCTCCTCATCTGTCCTTCCCCTTCGCAGCCATGTTTGTATTCCACTACCCTTCTGCTTTCCCCAGGACCTGCAAGGAACACCCCTCCCCCGGCCCTCCAGCCCCTGCAAGCAGCCCGTCTCCCCCAGGACCTGTCTGGAAGTCCAGTGCCAGCCAGCTGCAGCAAGGAGGAGGTGAAGGTCACCTGCTTGCTCCCTTCTGCTGTGTCGCTGACCCTGCTAATGTACCTGGGCCACGAGCAGGCCCACAGAGACTAAAATCCAGTTTGACTTGTGGATTCCTGCTGGATGCCAGTCCTAACACTGGGACACTAAGAGTGTCCATCCCTGTGCCAAGGGACACAGACAGAAGGAGGTCACAATGGCGAAGATCATGAGCCACTGCCATAAAAACCACTCTCCACAGCCTGCTCCGCCTGCGCCCTGGCTCCCCTGATCCTCCACAGTCCTGTTAGACCGCCTTTGCAGAAGGCAGAAGGGGTCAGAGTCCTAGGTAGCTAAAAATAGACCTGAGAATTCTTGAGATCTGGATTCGATTCCTGTTTCTGCCTCTTTCTTTCTTGTCTCTGGTTGTTTTGCTTTGTTGTCGTTTGGTTTTTCAAGGCCATCCTAGAATGAGTGCTTTAGACCAGGCTGGCCTCGAACTCTCAGAGATCTGCCGGACTCTGTGATTAAAGGTATGTGTCACCATTGCCCAGATTTTTTTTTTTTTAATAATATCTAAGACCTATTCATGTTTCTAAATTATTATTATTTATTACAATTTATTCACTTTGTATCTTGTTTTGTTGTTTTAAGATAGGGTCTTATGTAGCCCTGGCCTAGAACTCACTATGGAGATCAGGCTGGCCTCAAGCCCACAGAGCTGCCTGCCTCTGCCCCCAGAATGCTAGGACTTAAAGCTGTCTGCCATCATGCCCAGGCATCATGCTCAGGGTCTTAAGTAGCCCAGGCTACGGGAACAAACTGGATAGCTGAGAATGACCTTGAACTTCTGATCTTCCTGCTTCCACTTGCCAAGTGCAGGGATTATAGACATGCACCACACCTGTCTCTCTCCCTCTCTCTTTTAAAAATAGAGAGTCATCAGAGCTAGGAATGGCAGCACACACACTTTTAACTCCAGCACTCAGGAAGCAGGGGTAGGCAGATCTCTTGAGATGGAGGCCAGCCTGGTCTATACAGTGAGCTTCAGGACAGCCAGGGCTACATGATGAGACCCTGTCTCAAACAACAAAGTCCATCAGTGGGGCTGGAGAGATGGCTCAGGGGTTAAGGGCTGCTCTTGCCGAGGGCCTGTGTTTGAGTCCCAGCCCCCGCATGGTGGCTCACAACCATTTGTAACTCTGTTTCCGGGAGATCCAACACCCTCTTCTTGCCCTCATGGGTACTGCACACACGTGATGCACAGACATGCACTCAGCCACACGTATACACATACATTTAAAAAAAAACAAGTATTTTCAAATAGTCACCAGTAGGGAAATAGATAAATTATATCCGTAAGATTAGGTCATATTGCAACCATTTAAAATTGAGGTTAGAGCTGCAATAGAATTATTTCATGGTGAAAATACTCACTTGAGGGCGCCTCTCAAACAGATTCTGTTCTGAAAATCATGGCATCTGGTGACCTACAAAGTCAGCCCTTCATTTCCGTACAGCTTTGATGAGCTGCCTCTCGTCTCTGAGCCTCCCTGGGTGCCATGGTTGGTTTTATTTTTTTTTAATTTTTATTTTTTTAATATTAATCACAGGTTATTAACTTTGTATCCCAACCATAGCTCCCCTCTCTCATTCCCTCCCAATCCCACCCTCCCTCTCTCATCTCCTCCCTGCCCCTTTCCAAGTCCACTGATTGGGGAGGTCCTCCTCCCTTTCCATCTGACCCTAGCTTATCAGGTATCTTCAGGACTGACTGCAAAGTCCTCCTCTGTGGCCTAGCAAAGCTGTTCCTCCCTCGGGGGTGGGGAGGGGAGATCAAAGAGCCAGCCACTGAGTTCCTGTTCCCCTTACTAGGGTACCCACTTGGATACTGAGCTGCCATGGCCTACATCTGAGCAGAGGTTCTAGGTTATATCCATACATGGTCCTGGGTTGGAGAAACACTCATAGAGGATTCCCGTGCCCTGATATATTTTGTCCTTGTGGAGCTCCTGTCCTTTCCCGGCCATACTAACTCCCCCTTTTATCCTATGATTCCGTGTACTCTACCGAATGTTTGCTGTTTGCTTATGAGTCTCAACATCTGCTTTGATAAGCGGCTAGGTAGAATCTTTCAGAGGCCCTCTGCGGTAGGCTCCTGTGCTGTTTCTTGTTTTTTCCTACTTCCCATGTCCATCCCATTTGTTAGAAGTCCAATGCCACAGAGCCTACCTGATGGTTGGTTTTAACTGTCAGCTTGACACATTGTACAAGCTCCTGGGAAGGTCTAGGTGAAGGGTTGTCTAGACCAGGCTGGCCTATGGACTTGCCCGTGTTTGTGGTGGGGGAGTCTTAATTGGGCTGTTCGCTGTGGGTAGAGCCACCTCGAAGGTATTTCAAGGGCTGGGCCCTGGGCTGTACAGAGCCAAGGAAGGGGGCTGTGCCCTGCGTTCATTCTCTCCGTTGTTTCCAGTTCCTGGCTTGAGTCTGAATTGTAAGCCACGTAAAGCCTTTCTCTTTGTAACTTGCTTTTTGTCAGGGTGTTCTATCACCATAGTGAAAGGCAAACCAGGACAGTGAGGCCCACAGTGAGGCCCAGGCTGTGGGAGGGACGCGTGTGGCGCTCTGAGCATCGCTCTTGACAGATGAAAGTGGGCTTTAGCGGGGGCAGCACCGCTGTGACTAAACACAGCACCCTCCAGCAGCAGCCCCTGCAGACTGGGCTGTGAAGGCTCCCTGGTTTCGGGATGAACTCGAGGCATGCGACAGCAACTTTGACAGCGCTGTCGTAGATAAGCTTCATACGCTGGGGGGGAATGATGTCTGTCTCGCCCGACGCGGGTGGGCAGGGAGGAGCCTGGTGTATCCGCGTGTGTGACCTGTACACGGTTTGGGGTCTGTGTGGAGCTGTCCCGGTGCAGGAGGCCGGGAGCAACCTGTTCAGCCCAGACCCACAGGGCCTCCCAGCCGGTGCTTTATACCCGTCCTTGGCCACAAGGTGTCACCCAAGGAGCGGCTGAGCGGAGGCCTGGGAGGAAGCTGCGGAGACCACGGTAGATCTCCGCAGAGCCCTCAGCAGACGCCGCCTAACCTGAGCGAGTTCTACCCGGGCAGATGCGTTGACGCGCTGGACACGGCTACGAACACGCGTGCGGGGGCCACGGAGACCCCAGGGGCGCTGCGTGGACACAGAGGGCGCCAGGCACTGCCTCTGATCCACGCCTTCCCACCTGGTAATTCCCAGCAGGCCCAGGTTTTTTCCCGTGCAACTCTCTACCTTTGAGTCCCAGCAGGGAAGCGGGACTGGATGGGGGGGGGCGGAGGGAGGTCGGCGCATGCGCAGCCTACCTCGGAGATCTGGACGCAGAGGCTGTCCCCGACCTGCCTTCCCGGCTCGGACAAGGGATGTGGCGCGGATGTGCAGGCCCGGATGCTAATGCACCTGCAGCCCACCTGTACACACTTGCAGCCACCAGCGCCAGGAGAGGGTACGCGCATGCTCTCCCCAGAAGCTGGGAACTGCCATTGACTGCAGTTTGGGGAGGAGGTACCTGAATGACAGGTCTTTGCCTCAATTTGAAAAGAAAATCTGTGCTGTCCACCCCCAGCAGCAAACATCTGGGGAGGTTTGCCTGTGACTGCAGGCGAGCGGAGAGGAGCACTAGACCACAGCTGCCCTGAGTAGGGACGAGGTCTTCTTTGGAGAGGGCAGGAAGGATTCACCGGGTCCTCCGAAAGGATGTTTACAGGAGACAGAGGTAACAACCAAGGCGGAAGGGGCAACTCTGAGCGGCTGGAGGAGCTGTAGGAAGAAAGACAGGCTTCACTGGCAAAGGCAGACAGAGCCAAAGAGCTCCGGGCAACCGCAGACTTGGCTGTTACTTTTAAGATTGCCTTGTTTGTGAGTCTCTTAGGTGGGCATGGGAGAGGGAGCGTCGGGCGTCTTCTGTCGCTGTCAACAACCCCTGTAGAGGAGGGTCTAGGGTCTCTCCCTGAATCTGGCGTTTCCTCTTTCTCACCGGCCTGGCAGCCAGCAGGCCTCGGGGTCCTCCCTCGGATGGGGATTCTTTTGTCCTTCATCCCTCTGAGCTGGGATTACGGAGGTATAAGGACACTAGAACTTTTTCAAAAGTAGTGGGACCTAAACCCCTCATAACTTTCCCAATAAAGCACTTTTTAAAAAAAGTTCCAATTGTAATTAATAAAAATTAAAATAAAAAAAAAAGTTCCAATCTAGGTTTTTATTCCCAACACTCTGGAGGCAGAGGCAGATGGATCTTTGCGAGTTTGAGACCAGCCTGATCTACACAGTTCCAGGCTAGTCAGGGACACAGAAGAAACTGTCTCAAAAAAAAAAAAAATAAAAATCCAATTTTAGGAGTAACCCCCCAAAAGATGACAATTAATTTGGTCATGGATGGTCACATCAGCTCCCTTGACTGGGTAGGTCAGGAACCAAGGGAAGAAACACCATCTGTCAACACACCTTAGTCACAGAAATCTTGTCATGAGTCCCCGGAAAGCGAAGGAAGCTAAAGTGAAAAACCACTTTGGACATTCTCGAGAGTGGCATAAAATCCCATGCGTCAGTCAGCAGCACGTGGAATTCTAGGTAACAGACTTAAGACCACTGCACTTCAAGTTTGTTGTCTACAGGCCAAAAAACTTACTGCCAAGTTGTTCTTTGTTTTTTGATCTCTAACTTAGCCAGAGACTGTCTAGCATGATCACTTGATAAATATTTCTAAGTCTGGACTGCCCACAGCATACTCCATCTTCAGGTGGGGAAGGAGAGATGGGCTCCACTCCAGGAAGCTCAGCAGTGCAGGCAGACCCCAGAAGCTCCACAGCCTTACGGAGGCAAGAGACACACACACCTCCACTTGTCAGGAGACAGTTTCCTGGTCCACCACCTCAGAAACAAGTTCCATCTTGCTGGCAGGGTCAAAAATGAGTTCATAGTCCCAGGCCCTGGAACCCAACTCCTATCTGCTTCTTCAGGTGCTTCACGTTTGTCTGTTAACCAGTAAAGGATGGAAAGAGGGAAGCTGCCATCATCCATTATCTAAACTAAGGCACACAGGTTGTAAATGTGTTGCCTGTCTTGACTTAAAGCTTGCCCACTCCTTTGTTCCCCTATCATTCTAAATTCCAGGCCAAACTCCAAGAGAGGACGTGACTGCAAAAAGCTGAGTGGAGGGTCCTGAAACCAGGTGACCCGGAAAGGCCCAGTCACCCATGTTCGCTTCCTTGCTCAACCCCTTGTGTCGAAATATGATTGGTCGATACAGCAGCCCACCATGACCCTGCTCCCATCCTTTAAAGTGTCGCATAACCACCCTTTGAGGACTTGGTTCAAATCCTGAACTGGCTGCCTCCCTGTGTCCAAACTAAATAAAGCTTGCATTTTAAGCTTCTGTCTCTGAAATGAGCTTTCTTGGCTCCCAAACAGGCACCCAACACACTCAGCAAAAGATGCTGGATTTTCTCAAATCCCGGCAAGTCAGATTCATGTTTTCAACTCCAACCATCGCTGAAGGAAAACTGAGCTTTCAGGTGCTTCCTTTCTAATCAGAAGCTTGTGTTTTACAGGGAAAGCATTGTCCCACGGGCAAGAAAAAGCCTATGGAGGGCATCTGCCCTGCAGCTTGCCAGCCCTCAACAACTCGCCTCCAGTAAGTTAACAGAGGTGTTCACGAATACTGCAGCTGGGCGCCAACAAAAAAGGCCAACGAGTACCTAGTCTGGGGTCTGGCAGGAAATGTGCTAAGACAGTAGCTGTTCCGCTCAAGGACTGCTGGGTCATTCTAGTTCCTTCTAGGACCATATAAAGCAAGGTTTTCATTGAGACAGAGTCTTGTTATATAGCTCATGCTGGCCTCAAGTTTGCAATCTTCCATATGGACAAGTATCTATAGCTATTTCCTAAGTATAAACTCATGGAGAACACCAGTAACAGCTAAGTGAAGCACATTTTCACCAGTGGTTCTGAACAGAGACACAGCAGTGAGGGAGAACACTGTCCCTGTTAATCAGGTTCCCAGACTGACACTGTACAGAATAACAGGACAGGGAGGCAGGCTCACGGACCTAGCCTTACATAGGGCAATGCTCACTGGAGCAAAGCCAGCCCAAGACTCTGTGAATACAGAGATTCACAGCAGACATCAGTGGAGGCAGGTGTCATCTCAGCAGAAAGGGGTTAAAAGGGACCCTGCCACTCAGCCCATAGCTCACACGAGGAACCTCCGTCACCTGAACCTGCTGCCCACCCTGAGCTCTGCTCCCATCACAGCAGACTGTACCTTCATTTGTCCAAATGTTTTCCCAGTAAAAAGCCACTCCCAGCCACCTGCCTCTGGAACATCCACCAACACCCATCTGGCGAAGCTCTCAAGGACTTTTATTTTTATTTACTTGAGAGAAACTCTTTCTCTGCAGCCCAGGCTGACAGTCCTCCAACCTCAGGCTCTGCGGACTAGGCTCACAGGTATGAGCCACACCTCTCAGGCCCTTGACATTCAGAGTTCCAACAGTTCACCACTGTGTGAAAACGCACTAGCTTCAAGCAAATGGTTCCTGATTCCCCCCACTCCCCGGTCGCTGCAAACACAGAATCCACTTGCTAGACCTCAAAGAACTGAGAACACAGACTTTTCTTGATGAAACAAGATGGAGCAGCGAAGAGGCTACCCCACTGATAACACGCTGCCAGGACTGCATTGTCCTCATTTTCGTCTGTCCAACCCTCTGATGTGTCTGACAGGCAGCTGTCACCAAGAGGAAGGCCACACACCTCCAACTCCTAGTTGGCCTTTACTTGGTGCAGAGGCAACCCCACTGTCAGCAGCAGGAAGATGGTACCTGGCTCAGCTTGCAGGTGGACACGGGTTCTTAGGCAAGAACACAGCCCTCCTGTTGGGCTGGGGTTTGGGTCTTTGCTTACACACGTCAGGAAGTGTGTGAAGTCCAATTTCAATAAAGATGTTCAGGGAACACCAGGAGGAGGATAGCCATGTAACCTATCTATTGTCAATGCCCCGAAAGCCCAAGACCCCTTCAACAGTAATCCATTTACTCCAAAAACCTCTCGGAAGCATGTCCCTGCTGCCACCCTTCAGTTTATTAATTTTATTCTATGTTTTTCCTGTATCCATGTCTTCAGTGCTGTCTGGTACCTTTGGATCCCCTGGAACTGGAGTTGCAAATGGTAGTGAACCACCATGTGGGTTCTGGGAACTGAACTCAGGTCCTCTGCAAGAGCAACAAGTGCTCTAACCACTGAGCCATCTCTCCAGCCCCCGAAGCATATTTTTATAAATAATAATAACAATAATAATAAAAAGCAAAAGCAGCAATTACGGTGGCCAAGATTTTACCTAAGGTGGGGAGAAAAACATTTTTTCCTAGTTTAAGAAAATTTACCAGGAAAGATGGTCTGCAACCTAGTTCTACTAAATTCAGAAACAGGACGTTAACTAAAAATATAAATGGCTTCTTTTTCTTAATTCTACAGAACTGGGCTGAGCTGAGCCACTGTCTATTTACTATGTATTAATTATTTGTAAATACTGTATAATAATTTCAGGTGTGTGAACATTCTGAAGGTGACTGGTACACTGTACTAATCTTCATGCAGAACCAGTGCTGGAAGCACAGCAGGAAAACAAATCGAGTCACTTCCAGTCACGAGCCAGAGCGTAGACACTTGCTAAATTGAGAAAGCAACAGTTCAAGAACTCCATCATGGGGGCCAGAGCGATGGCAAAGCAGTTAAGAACACTGGCTGCTATTCCACAGGACCCAGGCTGGAGTTCAGGCAACCACATCGCAGTAATCATATGTTTTCCAGTTCCCGGGCATCTGACACCCTTCTGGACTCCATGGCCACTGCACATATTTGGTGCACAGACAGGCATAAAAGCAAAACACCTATACACAGAAAATAAAATAAATCTGGAGGAAAAAAAAAATTCTGGCCTGGATGCAAAGCAGTGATGTGAATGCTGGAGTCTGCGCCTGGAACAGTGCTGGCCTCTACCCCAAGTCCACAGGAGCCACCACTGCCAGACTGTACTTCACCACTGGCCTGGGCAGGGTAGCCTTACATGTAAATCCATCACCTTCATTCCACAGAAAAGAGCTCTGATGCACTGTCCACATCTTCATATTTATTTCCACAGTGATAACATGGAATATATTTAGCTACCATTACAGAGAGAGAGAGAAAAAAATCTCTCGATGATTTACAAGTTAAGTCCCATAACAATGAATTCCAACTATTCAAAATCTGTTGACTTGACATTTATTGAATAAATGCTGAAGTAGATGTTAGAGTCCCATCTAGTCGCAGAACCATGTCAGATTTCGGCTTGCAATGTACTTACGATGGGACATAACTTCTAACTCCACGGCAAGATTGACAACGACATCCCATGAAGTACACAGATTTCCTGACCCAACATTTCAAGGATATTTTGTGATACTAGTTTAGTTTTGATCTCTCCCTAAAAGGCAGAAACCACACCTCACACTCCTATGTAAATTCCTATTTGGGGATTTTAAAGGAAAGAGAAGAGGTGGAAGCATGAAGAAAACCCAGCTTCTTTTGGCACGGTGCGGCCGATTTCTCAGAGAGGGGAGCAGACGGCCTCTATCCATCTGCTCACGGCTGGTCATCACAGGTCCCTTAGAAGATGCCTGTATTGCTGCCACCACAAGGGACTTGGAAGTATGGGATTGCAGCATTTGTCATAAAAGCTAAACATGTTTAGGAAACATACAAGGTGAACCCAGTCGGTGATGCCTATGTACAAGACTTGTGCTTGAAGCTTCGGTGTGCCTTCTTGGCCAGCTTCTCAGGCACCAAAGCCCATTCCTGATTCATTACTGATGTACAATGCAAACCAAACTACAGAGACACTTTTTTTTTTTTTTTTTTTCCAGAAGAGGGCAATAAAGGCACAGAAACCTGCCAAAATAGATTTCTTTTTCCCATAAGAATAGTGTGGCTGATCAAAATAGTTTAACACTAGTAAAACCTGGATCAGTAGAGCAGACGATACAAATTAGTTTTAAAAAAATGACATTCACTGAATTCCTGGTCTGTGCATTCAATGTGAAGAATCATCAAAAACAGATGACAATTAAGGGTCTGTAAGGAGCCCTATCTGTGACTTCTACTCAGTGTGCAGGTGCGAAGGACATGGCACACCTGTGTATACTGCTCGTCCTATGTAATGCATGGGAGAGTCTGTCCTCGTGTGCAGGCTGACACATGCCTGTGGTGGCACACTCCTACATGACTTCCCATCAAACTCCACACAGGGAGAGTAATAAACTGTATTACACACTAATAAATATTTCTGCTTTTGCTTTTAAGCTCAGCTTAAATTTTGTCAAGGAAACCATTTCACAAGAGGGAATGTCACAGCCTGCTCTCAGCAACTGTCCTTGTTTATTAGAGTCTGAAGATGCCCATATTCATCAAATATAAATATATATTTATATTTACATTTCCTTCTTGGCTTTTCATTAGGAGACTGTATCTACAGGGAGGCTTCAGTGCACCTCCTGAGACCCTCAGGGCAGCGGGTCTCACGACCTAACGCACACACAGCGATTGGAAGAGGCACACTGTTCTAAAAACGATAGGGACGAATGGGGAATCCATGAACTGAGATCTGGACATTTCCTAAAAGATTCTGTTCTGTTTTTTAAAAATTTAAAACACCTGAAAAACATGGTCCCTTTTGCAGTACTACTCTCTACTTGGGGACAAGAAATAAAATATGCAACTCAGAAAGACCAAAAGGAACGAGAACCTGCGTGCTAGCTTGTTAATTTGCGTAGGAAGAGCCGTGTGGAAACATCTGGAAGCTTTACAGCATCAGACAAAACAATGTTCAGCTTTCAAGGAAGCTGCTACACATTCTTAGAGATGTGTTTCCTGGCTACAGTCTGCTGCCTTGGGGGGGCTGGTCTTGGTCACTTTCTGTCGTCGATGGTTTTGATAAACTCCACTGCTGCTGTGAACTGCATCCACCAGTAGGACTCTTCTCCAGACAGACAGTTGGCATAGAAGCTGCTGATGTACTGCACAGTAGACAGCAGGCAGGGTGGGTTTGCCTAGACAGGTGGAAAATAAGAAAGAGCCCGTCACTGGGTACTGCGCTCCACCAGAGCCATCTCAGCATCTGTTCTTCCGATCATTTGTCAAAGAGTTGCCACCTCAGGCCTCTGAACTGTTTTGGAAGTAAGCACCTTCAAGTCTTAGAAAGGAGCCTAGGATTCGAACCTATTACTTTGTGAACCCTGGTATACCTATGTGGCCTCCCCGCTCAGGAGGCCACAGAAACTATCAGACAAAAGAAAGAGACTCACCTTTATCAACACGAACACCAACACAGGAACAAAGTCATCTGCCCCAGGGACAGAGTCCTCATTGGCCAGACTCAGGAGGTTCATGATGGTGGAGCACATCCTCAGGATGCACTGCACTTTGTCCCGAGGGGTTTTGTAAGCACTTATTGTCCTGATTTCTGCCTGTGCAGATGGCCACGGTGCCTCTCGAAGATAAACCTAATAGGCAAGATGACAGACAACATTCGGCTCATGAATTCAACAATGTACAGAGCAGCCATGGTGCCCGCCCCAGCAAGCTGACAAGAAAGTATTTCCTTCCCTCCCACCCAAGATAAACCCTTCGTGTTTGAAAAGACAGCAGCTTAGACATTGGACATGAGATGGTATACCACAGAACCTGGAGCTCTTTAACGTGCCTGTGTTTCTTACAAAGCTGGGATGAGCTGATTCCAAAAGCACAGACAAGCTAGCAGCAGAAAGTGATGGTGCTTCTAGAAAAAACTAATTCAAAGCCCAGAATGGTGGCACATGCTTGTGATCCCAGCACTTGGGGGAATCACCGCAGGAGGATCAGAAGGGTAAGGCCAGTGTTAGCAACACAGCAAGCTTTAACTACAAGCTTAGACTACATAAGAATCTGTCTCTATTCTTGAGGTAATGGCAGGAGAATCTCTCTGAGTTTCAGGCCAGCCTGGTCTACACAGAAGTTTCAGGATAGCAAAAGTTCAAGTAAGACCCTATCTCAGGCAAAAAAGAACCTCCCTCTTAAATAAACAAACAGAAAAATAAATACCAAACAATAAAGACCCATACCAAAGAAAACGTAAAACTTTACAGTGCTTAATGTTTCATTATAAGAAATTGTTAACCACAGCCAGAAACCCTAAATAGCTGATCACGCAGCTTTCTTACAGACTCTCAGAAGAAAAGCTCTAATGTAACAACTATCTGCGTAGCTGTCCTGAGGCCATCCAGACCCAGGATTATCCTCTGGAACAGGTCCTGCCTGGCAGCCTCCATTAGACAGGACGCCCATGCAAAGCCCATCTGAAGGTGTGAGGGCAGCACACTGCCCAGGAGGGCAGAGCTACTTTGAGGGGAACTCTCCTGCAGGCCCTCCCCAATCCGCCACTGAGATCCTTTTCCACACAAAGGAAGTTAAATCCCAGAGCCATCCTCTCAACAGCCACAATTAAACGGAAGAACAGCTGAGGCTCTTCTATCTTGGGGCACCTGGGTGCCTTGCCAAAGTGGTAACTCTCCATGTACACCACACACACTACACACAAACCCGTATTACCTCTGGAATCTGCAGAGCTCTGTGGTTTGCAGTCACTACTTTGGATAATCTCTGGATATGTTCATGTAGAACCCTGAAAACCACCCAAAATTCATATGTAAATGCACATTTCTGCAAGTATACAAATAGTCTCAATTGTCTTTTATCCAAACAAAATATTTTAGACTCACTTCTAAATATAGATTACATTAGGTTAAGACTCTCTTAGTTGTAGGTATACTTCATTTAAAAGCCTTATCCGAGCTCAACATATGCTACAAGGTAAGTTAAAGGACAGCCTAACCTATGTAGAAAACAGTCTCAAAAAACAAGAACATCAAAAAAGGTCATATCGAAGTCCAAGCATGGCAGTAATTCCAGGCAGAGGTCAAGGGACAAGGATCAAGAAGTCAAGGCCAGCATCAGCTTGGACTACATATTAAGACCATCTGCTCTTCCAGAGAACCCAAGTTCTGCTCTCAGCACCCAAGTTAGGCAGCTCATGCTGCAGGGCACTGGCCCTCATACACACATGCATACAATTACACAGATGAACACATAAATAAAAATAAATCTTTTTTAAAAAAGAAATAAAGAAATGCTGAGTGAGCATAGAGGATGCAGGAGTGTGGAGGATGCCAGTAATGGGACCCTGCGTTCGGACACACTGTTCAGTGAAGGAAAGGTAATAAGAGAAGAGAGAAGTGATAAGCAGGAGTTACCACAGGCCAGAAAGCAAAGACCTGACTAGCTGCCCAGCCCTTCATTTTGATGAATGTAATTAGGATTTTAAAAGCTAAGGACCTGCTTCAGCAGGCGCTAACCCCAGCCTCCTGGCTTCTGATGCTCTCTAGAGATCAGTTTGCTCCCCAAACTCTGTAAAACCTGCAGAAATGGATGGAACAATGGATAGGAATAAACTCTCTGTGGTACACACAGCTTCAACATCCCAGCTCCATACCACATGCCAGACTTGCAAGCAGGTGCTCTGGAGAGGAAATGGGCCTATGGTAAGGAAGCAGCCTGAGACTAGGGCACTTAGCGGGATGCTGGAGCAATCCCAGTGCCCACTTCACTTCACGGGAAGGTACATTCTCTCAAACGTGTGCAGCTCCTCAAAATGTAGCTTGGGCGCAGCTCAGTGGTAGAGCACACAGGAAACCCTGGGTCCTATCCACTGTGTGCACACCAATTCACAAACACAAAATCAGTAAAAAGCAAAAAAACAACTAATAACTTTCCTTGAGATCCTACCTACCACATGGATTCCTGAGGGTCCACGGGCACCAAAGTCACTGTCATTGCTAGACACCATGGTGGCAATGTCAGTATATTCAGGCAGAAACAGGACTGTGCAGTAGTATTCAAGAAAAGACAGGAGGAAGAAGGCCAAATTCTCTACACTCCACTTTTCTACCTCACCCTGCCACCCAACAGCTTTGTTTTTTGTTTTTTGTTTTTTGTTTTTTTTTAAGAAAAGGTTTTACTATGGACTTGGACTTGCCTCCCCAGAAATATGTGTCACCTTGCCTGGCTCAGGCAGCTCTTTTACTTATAATACTCGGTTCAAACTCAGAGCCTTTTGTAGCCTACACAGACTACATCTGTAGCCTGCAAGATAACTTTTTAAAACAGCTTTCTTTCAGTACAGGTCACACACCATACAACTATGGATGCCTGCAGATATCCAAATACATAGCTATTAATTCTCAATAAATACATAACGAGCACATTTCAGAAGCCAAGCCCCGTTCTTGGTTCAATGGCACAGTGGAGAATAAAAGTGGGTTTGTTCGTTTGTTTGTTTGTTTTCACAGGGAACAGGATCTCACATTGTAGCCTGTGCTGCCCTTACTTTGAGATGAGCCTCTTGCCTAAGCTGCCCAAGTGCTGGGCTCACTGGCATAAGACACCATACCTGGTTTACAAGCAGTACTTCCTTCTCTCATGGTGGGCACAACCCGTAGAGAAAAGTATGTGTGACCTTGAGAAAGACTGAGCAAGAACAGGGGAAGGTTGCAAAGATGGCAAAACTGGGAAAGTACTTGCAAAGTGAAAATGAAGACCTAAGTTTGAATGTCTAGCCTCCATGCATGCCTGTCACCCCAGCGCTGCAATGGTGGAGACAGTAGGATCCCTGCGGCTTGCTGGACAGTCAGCAAGCTGAGTTCTAGAGCCTCACGTTCAGCAGACACCTTGTCTTTAAAAATAGGTGAAGAGCAACTGAAAAAAACACATGATGTTGACCCGTGGCCTCTACATGCACCTCACACACCTCACACACACAGAGAAGAGTGTCTGCCAAGTATGCACAGGCCCAAAGGTCAAGCCCTCATAGTGGAAGGATGTAAATGAGGGACTGTCTGGCAGTGTCTAGAGATGCTTTCAGTTGCCATAACTGGCTGGATGTTATGGGCCATGAGTACTGCTAACCACCTACCATATCCAGGACAGGTTCCTGTATTAAATAACTACCAGGCTCAAAATGTCAGAGCTACTGGAAATGGCTCAGGGTTACGAGTACTGGCTACTCTTGACGGGGCCTTGGCTAGGTTCCCACCACCCACACAGCAGCTCACAACCATCTCTTAACTCCAGCTCCAGAGGACCTGATACCTTCTTCTGACCTCAGAGGGCACCAGACACACACATGGTACACATGCAGGCCAAACACTAATACAGATAAGATAAAAATAAATCTTAAAAAAAAAAAAAAACAAAAAACAAACAAACAAAAAAAACCACAAAGATCTTTAAAAAATTATAAGAGATGGCTCAGCGGTTAAGAGCACTGCCTGCTCTTCCAGAGGTCCAGAGTTCAATTCCTGGCAACCACATGGTGGCTCACAACCATGTATACTGGGATCTGATGCCCTCTTCTGATATGCAGGTAGAATACTCATACATAAAATAAATAAATCCTTCAAAAAAAAAAAAAGAAAGAAGAAACCAGGCCAGGCATGGTGGCACAGGCCTTAGTCCCAGCACTCAAGAGGCAGAGGCAGGTGGATCTCTGTGAGTTTGAGGCCAGCCTGGTCTACAAAGTGAGTTCAGGACACCCAAGGCTACATAAAGAAACCCTGTCTTGAAAAACAAAAAAGTAAAAAAAGTAAACAAACAAAAACAACAACAGATGAAACCATGACTCAAACAAATGGCATATGACAACTACAAAACTATTACATGTAAAAGCATGAGCAATTTAAAGTAGAAAGGAAATGGGTTCCTAAGAAAGTGAAGCCTGGGTCAAGACCAAACAATTGTGAAGAGCTCATTCCACAGAACATGTGAGGCAGGTACACACAGAAAAGCTATCCCAACTCATACTACTCTTTTCCCACTGGCACAAGCCCTCAAACTGCAGATGAGCACCCACTTGGATTACATAACTCAGATGAGTGTAAGTGGTAACAGATACATTTTGTTTACTATTGCACAGCAAACCAAAGCTATAATTTAAGACCAGCACAGACATGCAGCACAGTACTCACTGGTCTCGAAGGATGTCCCCATCCTGGTTAGGGTAGAAAGCAAGTTTGAAGATCCGATTCATCACACTCCGCTCAATGGCCAGCTGGGCATCCTGCAGCTGCTCCTCGCTGGCATTCTGCCAGATGACATCCTGAGCCATTGCACCGTAGAGGAACTGTAGAAAATCCTCCACTTGAGCAGTCTTATCATCAGCAGCAGTAAGTTTCTGAAAGTCTCCAAGAAAAACAGTAATCTTTAAAATATGTCATAGAAGTTAACACTAAAGGGGAGCTACAGCAGACCCTCATATCTTTATTTTTGTTTCCATTATTCTTACTTAAAGTATTAAATGGAAAAGTTCTAGAAATAAACATCTGCAAATATTATTTTTATCTCTCTCTTTTTTTTACATTTACCTGCCACTGCACACCGTGGAGGCCAGAGGCCACTTGTATGAGTTGGTTTATCCACCATATGAGTCCCAGGAATCAAGCTCAGGTCATCAAGCTTGGTGACAAATGCCTTCACTCACTGTTCCTAAGCTTTTAAACTGCACAATGTTCTGGATAGCATGAAAAAAAAATCTAGAAACTCTCATTCCACCCAGCCTTGACATGAGTATCCTTTTGGTTAGGACACCATACTGTGGACACAGCCTGCTCATCAGTTACCTCATTTATAGCTCACTTATCCATTCGGCATATGCATAGTTTAAGTCTCAACTGTGTAGTCTCAGAGTATGACTATCATGAAGAGAAGAGGAAGGTAATCTATGGAAATCATTCTAGTTAACAAATGACAGGAACACCATAATCTTAAAGCCAAAATATCAAAAGCATGGAAAAGTAAGACATTTAAACACAAGGGGTTGTTATAAAATATACACAGTTTTTAAAAAACTGTGTGATTATAACTTGGTTATGGTGACAAATGCCTACATTCTCATCATTTAGAAGGCTGGGGTGGGAAGGCCAAAAGCTGGAGGCCAGCCTGAGATACACTGAGATTGCCTCAAAACGTCTTTAATGCCAACACTTGGGAGTAAGAGGGAAAAGGATAAACATAGTTCATGGCTAGCCACAACTACACAGTGAGTTTAAAGCTAGACTAGGCTATATGAGATTTTGAATCAAATATAATAAAGAAAAAGTAGGCAGAAGAAAGAAAGAAAGAAAGAGAGAGAGAGAGAGAGAGAGAGAGAGAGAGAAAGAAAGAAAGAAAGAAAGAGAAAAAGGAGACCCAGAATTTTAACATCTCCAATTTTCTTTTAAATGCATATAGGTGTTTTGCCTGCGTGTATACTGCAGAAGAGTGCAGAAGCCAGAAGAGGGTGTCAGACCTTCTGGAACTAGAGTTATAGATGGTTGTGAGCTGCCATGTGGGTCCTGAGAATTGAACCCAGGTCCTCTGGAAGAACAGCCAGTGCTCTTAACTGCTGAGCCATTTCTGCAGCTCTTGTTCAATTTTTAATATATAGCTACTCAGTCTCAGAGAAAAATAATGCAACTTAATAGATTTGTTATCAATGCTTAATTTTTCTTTTTAAAGCAATGGGGATTGAATGGCCTCATGCATGCTAAGATAGAGCTACCACTAAACTTATGTTCTTACTCTACGTTGCTTTTTTTGGAGAGCGGGGGTAGCTCTGGCTGTCCTGGAACTCACTCTGTAGACCAGGCTGGCCTCAAACTCACAGAAACATGCCTGCCTCTGCCTCTTGAATGCTGGGATTAAAGGCATATGCCACCATAGCCTAGCTTGCTTTTGCTTTTAATCTTGAGACGGAGGGTCTTATTAGTTGTCCAGGCTAGCCTTGAATTCATTTCTAATCCTCCCTGATCTCAAACTCACTCAACAGCCAGGAAAGCCTTGAACTTGTGATCTTCCTGCCTCAGCCTCCTGGGCAGCTTGTATTACAGAATGATACCACTATGCCTATGTTTTTGTTTTTTTCCTTTGAGACAGTCTCTTTGTCAGCAAAGACTGACTTAAATTCACAATCCTCCTCTCTCAGCCTCCTAAGTGCTACATCATAGGTTGGGGCTTCAAAGTTTATTAAGAGCAGGGCATGATATCATGCAACTTAATCCCCAGATTTCGAGAGGCAGAGACAGGAGGATCTCTGTGATTTCAAGGCCAGCCAGGACTACATAGTGAGACACTGGTAACCCACCCCCCCCAAAAAATCCAAAAACATGAAAGTGACATTGCTGTTGGATCTCTATGCAATCTCAGCATCTGGTTATACTGAATTAGCACTCCCTGCAGTGTGATAATATATACCTAGGCGGGAAGCAGATCCTGGAGGCAGGGTTGTCAAGGTCTGTTGTTACCCTCCCATTCTGAGCAGCAGGTTGCCTAGCACACAGAGATTGACTTCCAAACCTTCAGTGTTCACTCCCAGTATGGAGCAGCAGACAGAGTGGCTTTCTCTACCCATCCTGAGCTGGATCCCTTGTTCATAGAACAGAGCAGCACTGTGGAGCAGGCCAGTGAAAGCTGACAACCACAAAGAATAAGGATCTGGCCTTCCCTCTGCTGGACAGGCAGCAGCACACCGCTTCACTGTCTGTGAGTTCTTGATGAGGTCTCTTCAACTGGCAGCCCCCAAATTGCACACTGGCTGACCCCATCTAGGGCGGCTGATGTCTGTGGCTGTGTTTCAGGTAGCCTATCTGCAGTATAGAGTTCCTTCCTCATAGTGTAGGGAGCCATTTGGGTTTCTTTCTTTTTTTGATAAATTCCTTTGTTATTTACTTAAAAAAAAAAAAAAAAAAACTTACTTTCCCAATGAAGATGAGGGTTTTGCTTGCATGCATGTCTGTGTATCACATGCACACCTGTCTTATTACATATGTGTAATATGTAATATGTGTAATATGTGGCATACACCAATCCACTACTTTTAAGAATAAAAGTAGTGAAAAATAAAATTTAAAAGCAGCTAGAGAGCAGCTTAGCAGCTAAAAGCAGTTTGCTGTTCTTCCAGAGGATGGAAGTTTGGTTCCCAGCACCCATGTTAGGAGGCTTACAACTCCTTGTAACTTAAATATAAAGAGATCTGATCCCTCTTCTGGATTAAACTGACACACACAGACACAGACAACACACACACATACCACATGTGCACACAAATACTAAAAATCTCCTATTTTACTATTGTTGCTGTGGTTATTTTCACTGTGGATGGGTGTTTTGCCTGTATTTGTCTGTGCACCATGTTTGTGCCTGGTGCCTGCACAGGCTAGAAGATTGCAAATCCCCTGGAACTGGAGTTAAGAGATGATTATGAGCTATTGCCATGTAGTGACAATTGAACCCTGGTCCTCAGGAAGAGCAGCCAGTGCTCATAACCGCTGAACCAGCCACTTCATCAGCTCCCAAAATCTTAAAATAGAGGAAGGGAGGGAGTAAGAAAGGGACTCAGTAAGGAAGAAGACAATTTAAGGAACTGTTGTAAGGCACGCAAGCTTGTCCATAAATGTGCAAAGCAAAACAGTTCTCCCCATTTCACTGGCTGAGGAGAGGTCTGTCTGAATGCATTCAGTTACCTTGAATGAACTCCCTGATCTTCTTTTCTTTGCTCTCAAGCAGTAACCTCACACAGACAGTGGTAAAGTACCGGTTGGCCACCTCTTTGTCTCGCAAAACTCTTTGCAGGAGTCTTTCCAAGTGAGCCTGTGTGGTCTGCAGTCCTTGTCGACAGCGGGTAAGATAAGCAATATATGGGGCTCTTTTTCTGAAAGAATAAAGCAGCTACTAAAATCAGATGCATAACAGCATATACTTTCCTCAGCAACTAAGAGTCTTAATTTTTTAAAACAATTACTTCACAGACTCTGGTTTTTATAAGTTGGCACGAGAGGCTATAGACAAGCATCTTGGGAACCATTCATGCTGCCAGCTCAAGAAAGAAAGCCCTTGTGCATGTTTTTGTGGCACATTATCATCAGCACCTAACTTACTACATGTCTCTAAGGCCCTTTGCAGGCTCATTTCATTTAATACAAAAGCACGGTCTCCATTCTAGCAGGACCCCACACTTAACAAAAAAATTGGCTGCTGCAACAAAATACAATCATATGCACTAGATCATTAAATAACCACCACCACTTATAGTGTTAGTGTAACAGGATCCCGGAAAGCTGGTTGCCTCCATTCTGCCTAAGTGCCCCACTCACATTTCCCCCAAACTGGCAAGGACTTGGTGGCAAAACACAGTAACAATTCCTAAGACCATCTCTGCCTCTCTGGTCGCCTTTTTTGTTGTTGTTTTGGTTTGGTTTCGGTTTTTGGTTTTTTTCAAGACAGGGTTTCTCTGTAGCCTTGGCTGTCCTGGAACTTGCTCTATAGACCAGGCTGTCCTTGAACTCAGAGACTCACCTGCCACTGCCTCCTGTGTTGGAATCAAAGGAGTGTACCACCCCCTCCTGACTTGGATAGAGGCTTTAAGCAACACAGCTTAAAAATGTTGTAAACCAACAGTTCTTGCTAATAAAGAAGAGTAATTTACTTCAGCTTTTCATAAACACAGGTAAAGAAGAGTTTTGGGAAATGGTTAAATAAGTAAAGTACAATTATGATGCCCTGAGTTTGGTTCTCCAGCAACCAGGCAAAAGCCAACCTTGGTATGTATTTGTCCATCTTGGAGGAAGCAGATATTTATGGATCCTGTGTGTTTGACTAGCCAAAACTGCAGGCTGCAGGTTCAGTAAGAGATCCTGTCTCAAAAGAAAAAGGCAGCTGGGTGCCAGTGGCGCACATCTGTAATCCCAGCACTCAGGGAGGAAAAGGAAGGTAAATCTCTGTGAGTTCGAGGCCAGCCTGGTCTATAAAGAGAGTCTAAGACAACACAGAGAAACCCTGTCTCAAAAAAAACAACCAACCAAATAAACAAAAAGCCTCTACCCAAGTAAACATAATCATGCACTCTGTAATAACATTATAGTCATTTCTTCAATAAAGACCAATTAAAACACACAAGAAAAAGCCTCCCTCTAACCAAACAAAACAAAGCATTGTCAGTTCATAGTCAGCTCTCTGAACTGGCCAGGCTGGGAACAGTACCTATAGTCTTCAGCAATGGATGCCAGCAATTTTCTACATGTCCTGTTGTCAAAGCGGCATACACAACGCATTGTTTCTTGAAGTTGAGCCATTAAGTTCTTATCTTGTAAATTAATTGCTTCAGCTATTTGAACTTTTAAGAAGCATACAATTTCATTGTCTAAAAACAAACACAAACAAGAATTCTGTTAGGGTGTGCACAACCTCTCAGCATTTGGGATGTCAATTCTTCTGTATCACAAACCATTAGAACCAAGCAGTATTGCCACTCTTGTTTAGGAAATAAAGTTAGAAATCAAGGTACGAGGAGCTGGGGAGATGGCTCAGGGTCAAAAGCATGTGCTGCTTTCCCAGAGGACCTGCTCATAGCAGCTCCCACCCCCGGCAGCTTATAATTGTCTGAACTCCAGCTCCAGGGGCTCTACTGCCCCCTTCTGGCCTCTGTGAGCACCCAACACAGATGGCAGACACATAAAAACATTAAAAAAAAAAGAAAGAGAAATTAAAGTATCCTTAGAGGACTTATTGGACCACAGGGAATTTCTGTGCCTCTGACAGGAGATGGGTGACTTCTATTCTACTGTTGAAGCAGTATACATGTTAGAGTAAGGAATCATGAAGTGACTTGCCTTCCGGGTCTGTATGGTCTGGCAACCCATTCCTTGTTGAGTGAGTTAGCACTGGGAAGGCCACGGAGTCTGCAGAGCAAAGTGCGAGCCTCAGCTTCTTTTTTACATCTCTGAAGAGTAAGTGCAGGGCACATTAATTTACTTACACAGAAATGATCATATCCTTTTTTTGTGGTGTCTGGAGCTGGGACCCAGAACCTCTGGCTAAGTACATCCTCAGCCAAACATGGTTACATTTTAAAAATATTTACACATAAATTAACATGTTAGCTCAGAAGATCTCAAATGCTACAAACAATTCTTTAAGAAAAGATCCATTTCAACAAACTGGCACCTCTCTGAAAAGTACAGGCCTCTAGGCACTGGCTAAGAGAGCCAGAAGAGTGTTCTGGGCAAGCTCTGCAGGGCCTCTACAATCAGCCAAACCAGCACTACAACCAGCACTACCTGAGTACACTAGAGAGCTGAGAGTAGACAGTGGGTATGCCACAGATGCCCATGACCCAACCTGAATGCTTCCTCCCAGCCTCTCCACAAATGTTGGGCCTGATTCAGACATGGCTGTCCTTTGACAAGAAAGACCTGCTATGCTTTACTGCCTAGAGGGACAGATCTGCTAACTTTCAGCTGTGACCCACCAATTGCTATTTGGTGGCAAAGCCTCTTCAGGTAGAGGCCTCCTTCCACAGCAGTCAATTCTTCCTACCCATGTGAACAGGTGCTTCCCCCTTTCCTATGCCTTTCCTGGCCTTGTGCAGTTGTTTAAAGAAGGGAGTCTGATGTCCTGGAGAACAGCCAATTGCCCTTCCACAGGTCAACACATGCCTACCTCATGACTAGCTTTGGTCTTGCCTTAGCCAATCTGACCCTACAAAACAAATGACTTAGAAATCAAGCTCATCAAATGTAATATTCAACCACTGTTCTAGTTTGTTTTCTGTGGCTGTGGTAAACACCATGACCAAAGGCAACAAGAGGAGAAAAGTTTACTGGACTCGCATGTCCAAATGACAGTCACCCATTGAGGAACCAGGGCAGAACTCAAGCAGGAGCAGAGGCAGGAGCCATGGAAATCTGCTTGCTCTCCTCAAGCTTCCTTCATGCCTCACTGACTGGCCCCCACTTCTTTTTTCCCCATTTTAAAAAGGTTTACTTTTATTGTTTTAAAATATGTGTGCATGTGTGTGTGTACCTCTGCGTGTTTGTGCACATGAGTGCAGTTGCATATTGAGGACAGAAATATCAGATCCCCCTGGAGCTGGAGTTAACAGTGGCTGTGAGCCACCTGATGTGGGTGCTGGGAACTGAACTTGGATCTTCTGGAAGAGCAGTACAATCTTTTAATCACTGAGCCACCTCTCCAACCTTCAGCTTGCTTTCTTGAACAGCCTGGAACCACCTGCCCAGGGGTAGGACTGCCTACAGTGGGCTGGCTGGGCCCTCCCATTTCAACCATCAATCATGAAAATAACATGCCAAAGACAAGCCTGTTGGCCAATCCAATACAAGCAATTCCTCAACTGAGGTTCCCTTTTCCCAGGTGACTTTGCAGTTTGTATCAAGTGGACAAAAATTAACCAGTATACCCATTTTGCCAAGAATTTCATAAAACATATTATGGTGAAGTCACCTAATTTAGGGAAGCCATGACTGAGTAAAACTGTCTGCCATTCCCTCTTTAATTTTACTGTAGGGGAAAAAAATTGTGAAGTTATCAAATACTTATGGATAAAATAATGTTTAAGTTTACTTTAAAATAACTGGATAAAATAAGTGTGAAATAATGCTGTATATTAATAACTATGAATTTGAATTAATGGGCACTTCATCATATACTTTGAATTTTGTACTACTTGAAAATTTCTACAATAAAAATTTAAAAATGGGACATAGCATGGTGGTGCACGTCTTTAATCCATCCGAGCACTCAGGAGGCAGAGTTGCAAGTTCCTGAACAGCCAGGGTTGGCTACACAGAGAAATCTTGTTTCGAAAACAAACAGACAAAAATTTTAAATGGGGCCGGGCAAAAATTTTAAACGGTGGCACATACATTTAATCTCAGCACTTGGGAGGCAGGGGCAGGTAGATCTCTGTCAGTTCAAAGCCAGCCTGGTCTATAAAGTGAGTTCCAGGACAGCCAGGATTCTGTTACACAGAGAAACCCTGTCTCAAACAAAACAAAAAGTAAAAAATGGAGAAATGGGAGCTGGAGAGATGGCTCAGTGGTTAAGAGCACTTAGGTCTTCCAGAGGACCAGGTTCAGTTTCCAGCACTCACATGGCAGCTCACAACTGTCTGTAACTCCAGTTCCAGGGGATCTGACACCGTCAGACATGCATGCAGGCAAAACAGCAATGCACGCAATGAATGAATGAATGAATGAATGAATGAATGAATGAATGAATGAATGAATGAATGAATGAATGAATAAGTGAATGGATAGATAGATAGATAGATAGATAGATAGATAGATAGATAGATAGATGTTAAAAGGCAAAGAAATTTTAAAAATGAAGAGATGGAGAGAAGGAACAAGGACACGCCGCTGGCTGATGGTACTTTAGGGTGTCCTTGTCTGAGGAAGTAGCAGCCCCTTCAAAACACAAGTGCAAAATGTCAGGATCCAAAAGTCACTTTCACAAGCCCAGCTGGGGAGAGGCAGGGAGAAGCCCTGCAGGGAATGCAGAGGATGCCAACACTGAGCTCTAGTATGTAGTGGGATGATCCTAGAACTATTCCTGATCCCCTGGGTCTCCCACTGTGACCAATGCAGGCTGGTAGTTTTACACAGACAGTGGTTCTGCAACTTGTTTAAATTGCCTGTGAGGCTCCTGGGGACATAGCAGTGTTTTGTTTTTTAATTCTTGAATCTATGTTTTATCTGATATCCACAAATGGATATCACTTAACCAAAAAAAAAAAAAAAAAAAAGACAGTATTTCACCGTATAGTCCTAGCTGCCCTGTAGGTCTATAGACCTAGGCCTGTAGCACAGTGTAGATCAGGCTGGCCTCAAACTCAAGATACATCTGGCTCTGCCTCCTGAGTGCTGGCCCAAAGTGAGTTTTCTTAGTAAATAGCATTTCATTCTTCTCTTTGGTGTGCATACACGTGTACGTATATTTCAGGTGTGCATGTGAATAGAGGCCACAGGACAACCCAGGAGACGCCATCAGCTTTGGCTTTTTGAGATAGGGTTTCTCACTGGCTTAGAGCTTGGTCAATGAACTCTAGGGCTCCACTGCCCTCTCAGTGTTGGGATTACAAGTGCATACTGTCATGCTTGCTTTTTTCAGGTAGGTCCCAGGGATTGAATTTAGGGACTCATAACTTGTGCAGCAAGCACTTCATGAACCGGGTCATCGTCCAGCCCTTTTTTATACTTAACAATCGGTTGAAATGATTGCATGGTGATTTAAAAAAAGTTCAAAGCCTATATGGGAAGAGTTGGAAAGAGGAAAGGGAATGGGGGATGTAATTATATTTTAATTTTATAAAATATTAAAAAAAAAAATGCCAAGGTGGCACACACCTTTAGGAGGCAGCACTCTGGAGGCAGAAGCAGGCGAATCTCTGAGTTTGAGGCCAGCCTGGCTATAGAATAAGTTCCAGGACAGCCAGGACTACACAGAAAAACCCTGTCTCAAACAAACAAGCAAACAAAACGACAACAACAAAAAGACTCCAAACCCCAAAGTTCACAGCCTAAAAGAAATACCTGTAAGAGAAAGCAGAATCCTGAGGTTGGGCTGCTTGGCTGGCAGAGTCGGGGAGATCATCAGCTGAGATGTTCTGCAGTGCTTCATCCCGGGGAGAATCATGAGCACTTTCACCGTCACCCATGACCTCTAAACAAAACCAGTCCCCAGGGAAAAGGTAACCCAGTTAATGTGGAAACTTCTGCTACTAGCAAGTATTCAGAGAAATTTAATCATAAGTCAGTCTGTCTTGCAATAAGAGTTCTTGGAGAAAGAAAACAAATTTGAGACACATGAAGCTCAAGAGCAAGGGCAATATATCAAGGCAGCCGACATCACAGCTAAGAACTGTACTTTTTACCTCAGTGTACAACAACCAACGCTTGAAACAACCATTCCACAGTCAGAATCACTGAACCATAGAACTAAGAGCCTCAAAAGGCTTTTTAACAATACCTTCACTTGAGAGACATGACTCCTGACAAGTGCTGAACAGACCCTCACTCAGGTCTCCTGATGCCCCTCAACAGAGCCCTTCCACACCTAAGACTTAGCCAGGGACTGGCTCACAAACTACCAAGGCCAGATCTGAGGTTCCCACAACTGCTGTTTTTAATGAGTCAGTTAATACAAGGTAATATACATACATATACAGTCAAGTGGCATAGGGCTCAGTAGGTAGAATGCTTGCTTAGCATACAAATCCTTGGATTCCATTCCCAGCACCACATAAAAACTGAAGTAGAGGCAAAAAGATCAATAATTCAAGGTCTGGGCTGAAGAGATGGCCAAGAGGTTAAAAACACTGGCTTCTCTTCCAGAGCACCCCCAGGTTTGGTTCACAGCATCTATAGGGTGCCTAACAAGTGTGTGTAACTCCAGTTCCAGAGGATCTAAAACCCTTTTCTGGCCTCCATGGGCACTGACACACGTGCTGCACAGATATCACACACAGGCAAAAATAACTGTGCACATAAAATAAAATTAATCTTAAAAAAAAAATTCAAGATTATCTACTGTTACTCTGATACAAGCCTGGGCTATAAACAAACAAAAAAACCTTTTAAGTCAAAAGGAATAAAATGTTCCTAGATAGTATAGATACTACACAGGATACTATGACAAAATGTTAGTAACTGGCAAATCTAAATACAGGGTTTACTAATCTTCACTGTACTGTAATTCTGGCACTTGAGAGGCAAACAGGCAGGATTCTGAATCAAGGGCAGCCTGCCCTATAGAGTGAGAGCCTGTTTTACAGCCCTAAAAGAGAAAAACAAAGAGGGAGAATCCCTCCTTGCCCTTCCTTCCTCTTCAGCCTAGGTTCCTCAGAATAGCTTACGTTACTGCTTGCTTAAGATTCTTCCAGAAAATGCTCTCAGCATACATAGGCATAGACAGATTTAGCAAACTGCTTATGCTTTTATGTGCTTTTGCTTGCTCTTAATTTATGTTGAGGACTCCGTATTTTTAAGACAGCTAGTCAGTATTCCACTATGAAGAGAGAGAACCCTGTAGAAAAGAAGTTCCAAGTAATGAGGGTGCCTTAGCCCGAGTTGGCCACCACAGATCTACTAAAAGTCTATAACCACATCAAATCTCATTTCTCCAGTAAAAAAAAGAAAGAAGTTCCCTCTCATGAAAACACGCACCAAGTTCCTCAGGGCTGCCACCCTAGACTCATTAGATTACCCTAAGCCATCTGAACATCTGGGGTGCCCAGGCTTAGTAGGAAGGTGTGGAGAGGGACATGCTAATCTGACCTTCTTACAACAGCTATAATTTTCAAATACTGTGACTGATAAAGGTTTATTTAGTTTGGATTATCTTCATCCCTATGATAAACTATTACTGTTCAAATCTATCATTATTATCACCTGCACTCTCATCATTGGCCATTGCTCCTTCACTGGGGCTGGTCCGCTTAATGGCATTCCGATATTTGTCCAGAATATCTTCAGCAACCTGAGCTTGTGCACTGAGCCTAGGGCTGGGCTCATCTGCAGGGGAAAAGAGAGAAAGAATTAGTTCCCTGGGTTCATACCAACTTTGCTGTTAGTATGACGCCGGTAGCATAATCCCAAAGGCGGGTTAGGAGGTCAAACTAAAGAAGGGCGCATATCTCAGTGTTATGAGGCACCATGCAGCTGCCTACTCAACCCCACTAGTAGGTCTAAGAGCCTTCCCAAAGCAGGAAACCAGGAAGATTCACTCTACCTTAGCACTGTTAGAATTCTGCATGAGTGTGTCAAAGTTCAGTGCAGAAAGGATTCTAAAACACTTGCTCGAGTCACAGTAACTATCAATTCATGCTAACACAACTTCCACCAATGGTTCCTTTCTCTAGGAGTGGGGAGCAAATAGAAGAGTTTCGCTGTGTAACCTGGCTGATCTTCAACTCATTATGCAGCTCAGGTCTAGCTTTGAGTTTGTGATTCTCCCAGCTGGGCCTGCTGAGTGCTGAGACCACCACATAGCCCCAACAATGAATTTTTATAAACACACTTACTCAGACACTTCCAAGCTGAAGGAGAAAAATAATTATTCAAATTAGATGGAAATCCCTTTTTACTTTTGATAAATGGCTTCCTCCATCCTTTCTTTGTGAATCTTTCTTTACATCATATTTCAAAGCTACAGAACATACTACTCTCTCACACTACATCTCTCCATGACAGTGCAGCTGCCTACACACAGCACGTTTGTTCATACAATGGTCACTGGCATTGCTAGAGAACCTAGGCATTCTGGGGGCCTAGGATGGTCTGTGGGCTACACAGAAAGCAGAATGTTTAACCAATAGGACTGTTACTCTGACAACCAAATCAGATATCAGAACTATTGACCTAGCTTACTATCATGGCACATGCTTGTAATTCCAGCACTTGGAAAGTAGAAATAAAAGACTTATGAATTCAAGGCCAGCTTGAGCTATAGTGAGACTCTGTCTCAAAAAGAACCAATCTAGGAATATATGCCAGTGGTAGAGACTTGCTTAGCATTTACGAGGCCCTGAGTTTGATGCACAGCACCACACACACAAGTTGGCCTACAGTCTAAACAGTAGGCATTAATGAACTGCTACGGATCTTCAATACAAAATGACAATCCATAGTAAATCTCAAACTCCTGATGTTGAGCTAGGTTAGTGGGTAACCCAGCTCTCTAATGTCTGGTAGAATCCCATTTGTAAAAATTTCTAAAATCATATCAAAATCACTACATATGATAGTAACAGCAGTTAATAGTTACTGCATTTGTACCACGTGCCAGTGACCTTGTACTGAGCACCTTATGTGGACACTTACTCATCAAACAACTGCACACAGAAACACTGGCATCACTACAGCACAGCAGAGAAGTGTACAGCATGGAGACCGAGCAGCATGCTCACGGGCCTTTCCTCTCCACAAAACAAGCATCTGCTATTTATGTTTCTGTAAAATACCTCGTGTTATATAGGTGACACCCAAAATTGTGCTTTCCATTTTCTGTTTTTTGGGACATGTCTCACTCTATACTCTATGCTGGCCTTGTAGCAATCCTCTTGACTCAGACTTGTGCGTGCAGGAATTACAGGTGTGAGCCCAAAGACATTTTAAATGTCTGCTATTACACTGTGGTTATGACAAGAAATTCATAATCAACTGTGAACTTTTTCAAAATATAAATACAACCATTGCAGAAGCCTTTTAAGGAATAATATTTTGGTTGTAACTTTTAAAATACTCTTATTCATTTACTTATTTTACATTTTTGAGTGTTTGTCTCACATATGCAAATATACCACATGGCATTCCTGGTGCCTGAGGAGGCCAGAAAAGTCCTTGGAGTTACAGGTGGCTGTGAGCCAACATGTCAGTGCTGGGGACTGAACCCATGTCCTCTGCAAGGGCAACAAGGACCCCACACTGCCGAGGGTCTCTCCAGCCCCACTGGTTATCTTTTGAAAGCTCACAAGGACTATGAAAAGGGACAAATATAAATGGGCTAAACCCAGCCAATTAAACTATAATGTTGCTTATTACCTTTAATAGCATACTTCTCAAAAATGTTATGCTAGGAAAATAATTAAAGCAAAAGCAGAGTTTGGGTAGTTAGTAGGAGAGTGCCAGACTGGCATGTATAATAAGCCTGGGTTCAATCCCCAGCACTGTTAACACAATATAAAAACAACAACAACAAAAACCTATAGGTATTTTCAGAGAAAAACAATAGGAAACAACTTAAATAGTTCAACAGGAAAAGAACAATTACACTACAGTGTAGTAGAATCAAATTATATTGCAGCCAATAAAAATTATTCAAAGGCCAATTATTTCCAGTAGAAACTGGGAAGTGTTTGACACATGGTGAAGGTAAGTACAAAGTTATACATAGCTGATCCAGTCACAAAACAGCTACCACATACAAATACTCAGAGAGGTTGTAGAGACCATAAAAAATAGTTGTTAGAGAGACGGGATTTTGGTCAGACTAATACGGAATATATACAATAACATTTCTTTATAACATTTCAAACTGACCGAGACCCAAAGAAAATGAACTATTTTATAAAAACAAAAAAACTTTACTCAGCTTCTAATCTCAGCACCAAGAAAAAATTATTGCCCAAAGACCTACCAATTTCTTCAAAGTCATTTAGTAAACAATTTGCATACAAAGCTATTCCAGCCAATGTAATTAATTAAAGTTATGTTCACTGCAGTACTCTCCTCTGCCCTTTTCCAGGACAGGGTCTCACTAAGCTGACCTGATCTCCTGCCCCTGCCCCCTGAGTGCTGAAATTAAAGGAATGCACCAGCATCCTCAGTGGCATAGGAATACAGGAAAATACACAAATACACTGCCCAAGATGGTGTCTTTTCCCAAAACCCAAAGTATCTAGCACAGTCTGGCACAAGTCAGATGATCAACAAATATTTGCTGACTGAAAAAGACAGGCTGAGCCGCTCTCAGCAGGGAACTATAGCCTGTCTACCTGTCTCCTGTTGCTCAAGTTACTGAATCTAATAATGCAGTGCTGTATAAGCTGAAATATGGAGGTGCACCTAACACGCACAAGTCGGCATTAGAACTGGCATCAAAATGGGATGTTGTATGTATTGTGCTGATCATCTTTGAGGCCATGTTCTTAAGACCTATTCTACTTTTAAATTAAAAAGCTTCACTGTAACTTAGTAGGGTGGAAAGATAGCACACCTTAAAATTAAGAAAAAAACAAGAAATAAACTTCCCTCTAGATACTCTGCAGAACCTAAGAATCAATGCACAGCTATCAAATTCAAAGTTGCTCATTCATGCTAGCTCTCACAGATGCTCTTAAGGTACCAAGAAGCTGCAGAAAGGCAGGTGTTGAATAAGGAAGATCCCTAAAGCTCTGCCATGGGCCAGACAGCAGTTATAAGGGTTCAAGCTGAAAAAAAATTTTGTGAACTCTTTAACTTTTACTACAATGGTTGGCATTTGTAATACTGCTTGAACAAATACTTTAGTCATAAAAAAAAAATGATTAGATAAAACAGCATTTCATTGTGACCCTGAACAAGCTAGAGCAAACTATAGATGAAAATAAATGTAGTATTCTATGATCCGTGTTAGAGAAGACTATCCAGCCAATGATCCAGAGAGATATGGCATGCAGAGCACTAGAGGCAGCGCCACACACTCCAACAGCCACATGGCATCGTCCCCTGGGTGGTGAGCTGACAGGCAGGCCTGTCAGAAACAGGTTATGGTAATGAGGATGGTGATGGTGGTGGTGGTCTATAGGAAGAGCACACCGAGACCCACTGTGGCCCCTAGGGGAAAACCACAGAGCCATGAAGAACATACTCCCCACCATACACACACAGACACACTCTTCTAAAAAGGCAACGCTTATGGCACCCAAGAAAAAGTGTTATGAAATATGTGCTCTGGGAATGAAGGAGCCAGGAAGCCCATTGGTCTACAAACCTGTGAGTGTTGAGAATCTGTCAGGCCCCAGATCATCTCTGTCTTTGTCTTGTTTCTCTTTCTTTCTAAATGGTATAGGAGCTGGAAATTAAATAGAGTCAGTAGTGTGACATATAACAGACTGCACTCCTCGGAAGTTGACTGGTGTGCCAACATTTCTAAGTGCAAGAAAGCCGAAAATTTAAAAGCTATGAAATCCCAAGCGTCAACTGGTAATCATTCTTACAATAGCACCAAAGGGTCTTAAAGAAGATTTCAGAATCTGCTTTGGAGTCATGTGCCATAGAAAGAATGATTTAATGAGGATCCACAGAGAGTAAATCAAAACCACGGCCTCTTAACCTCACCAAAAAGAACACATTCAGAGTTCCTGTCTCATTCACTCCTCCCCATTAAACAGGTTTGAGCTCGGGTAGACACAGGTCTCCTCAGCTCCTAAGTGCCTGGGAAGAGGCCTATGGAAGAGGTCAACTTTTGGGTAATCTCTTCTTCCAGGAAGAGAAGTTTTTGCCAACTCAAAGGATGCTATTCACGAAAAATACATGTATACAATTCCCTTCCACAATAGACACTAGCTACATCTGTAGGGCACGCACGCTTTCAATGCACATAGACATGAAAAGCTTAGACCTGTTCCAGAAATGTCAAAATGGCTACTCATCAATAAGTTAACAATGACAGTAGCATGCCGAGAGTCCTCCACGTTTAATGACAGTGTCTGGCATAATTTCCATCTAGAACACCACTGCCACTTCCCACCAAGAACTAAAGTTCTGCCAGAGCGTTCTTCTCAATGAAAGCATTCCTACACTTCCACGTGGCTTGAAACAGGCCCAACAACATCACAGAGGCGTGGTGAGACTGCTCTCCAAAAGAGGCTTGAGGCTTTGTTCGACAGACAGCACTCTAAAGTTTTATGAAATTACCTTTAGGCATAGCTGAAACAAATCGCTTTCTCCACCAAGGTCTGCTCCTGTCTGATCTCTCATCATCACTGTCCTTGCGCTCTTCAGTCTGTAGAAAAGAGTTTGATGTGTTATTTGGAGTTGAGCAGCAGAATAGATTGCTATGAAAAGGATTTCACTAAGTCTTTAATTCAGTTCTATTTGCCTTAAAACAAAACTGTTCTTTTTGGGGTGCTAGCAGAGGAGGAGAAGAGTGCTATGGATGGAGTTCAGAGTACCCTGCCACACTCCAGCGCAGAAAACCACTGCTATTGCCTTGCAGGCGCCCCCTAGATTGTGGACATATGCTCTTCATGTCAGACTGCTGTGCCTGAGATTAGACACTGTCTCTATACTGCTAGCAAACCAAAGGCCTAATGGAATTAGGTATAGTAGATACCCAAAGAACACCCAAAGAAGGCAGGGACTGGGGTAGAGCTCAGTGGGTGAGCAAGTGTTTAGCAGGTACAAGCTCTGGGTTCAATCCTCAGCATGACAGCAAAACAAACAAAATAGGAAACCCTAAGTAAATTCAGTGCAGTAAATTTTAATGGGGGCAAAGTCAGTGTGGTATAGCAATAGTCACCTGGTATGTCAGAACTGAGCCTAAGAACAGATCTCTCAATCCTCTCAACTACCTAGGAAAATGGCTCCTGTTATTAAGGGTTTTTTGTTAATTTTTGTTTTGAGACAGGGTCTCAATCTGTAGCCTAGGCTGGCCTCAAGTGTACTATGCAGACCAGGCTAACCTCTTCCTCACCAAATAGCTCAACTACTGAAATTGTAGGCACAAGCGACCATGCTCAGTGTATAAGCCCCCCCCTTTTTTTAATGGAAACAGGGTTTGTATGTGGCCCTGGCTCTCCCAGAATTCACTCTGTACACCAGAATGGCCTCAAATTCACAGAGATCTCCTTGCCTTTGCCTCCCCAGTGCTATAATTAAAGGCATGCACCACCATGCCCAGTCATAAGTCCTTTTTATAGATGAAGAACATGAAGTTAAATGAGGCGATCTTCCCCAAGGTACATAGCTTACATGGGGCACAGCTGACCATCACACTGAGATCTGCCTTGCCTCTCTCTGCTCACCAATTATACAGTTATCATTAACTCTGTTCACATGGAAGGACAGGGCCTGTGATTCTGTTACTAGCCTATAATGTGACCTCAGAAAATCTCTACTTTTTTCTTTATACAACTGGGACTATACAGTCTTGGCTGTTAGAGCAGGTACCTTTCTCTCTGCTCACCAGTCCACTCTTATTCTCAGAGTGCTTTTTTTGTTGTTGTTGGTAATTAACTATCTGTAGTTCTACTTATGAGGAAATACTTAAAAGGCTTCATGTGAATGGAGAACATGAAATTACTACTAACTAACAATAGCAATTTTCTCCAAGCAGTGAGATGAGGGCTTATGTATGCAGCAGGAAAGTTAGTGAGGATGGAAAGTTTATTGACAGGCAAACTTCTTAAGTACACACATGAGGAATAACAAAAGCAGGTTTTTCACCATTGAGGAGTTAAAGCATGGGAGGGATAGAAAATAAAGTTTTTTTCTAGATTGAAAGTATATACTCATTGTCCACTCATTGTTCTCTCTATGCCATGAAAGAAGTGAATACAGAGGTGTAGCATGTATACAGCTATAAACATATGCGCGCACACACTCACGTGCGCGCGCACAAGCACACACACACACCCTCCCTAGCTCTGTCCATTGATAGGCTCTGAGAGCAGCCATATGCCATAGCAATGAATTTCTGAAAACTAGTTTTGACAAGAGGACCTAGAAACCCTTGGAGAAATAGCTAATTCCAGAACTAGATAGAGAATATAATGAAGTAGCTCAGCAGTTAGGAGCACTGGTTGCTCTTCCAAAGGACACAGGTTTGATTCCCAGACCTCACATGTTGGCTTACAACCACCTGTAACTCTAGTCCCAGTGACCCAATGCCCCTTCTGGGTTCTGACGGTGCTCTATGTGATATACAGGTAGACATTTGGGTAAACACATACATACATTCTACATAAAATACAAAACTCAGGAGAGGAAGAAGGGGGTAAAACAGTCAAGATATAATATATGGGAGAATTAAAAAAAAAATTAAAAATAGCCAGGCAGTAGTAGTGTACACTTTTAATCCCAGCTCTCAGGAGGCAGAGCCAGGTGGATCTCTGAGTTTGAGGTCAGCCTGGTCTACAGAGCAAGTTCCAGGACAGCCAGGGCTACACAGAGAAACCCTGTATCAAAAACCAAAAACTAAATAACCTCAAGAAATTGCCCAAGGCAAAAACTGAACAAGCAGTAGAATAAAGGTGTAAAAAGGCAGGACAGGCAACACAGGCACTGTTGTGTCCTGCTGCTATAAAACATGAATTAGGCACAGTGGCTCACCAGTATAAACCCTGCACTCAGAAGGCAGAGACATGAGGATTATCACAAGTTCAAAATCAGCTTGGCCTACCTAATGAGTTCCAGGTCAGCCTGGGCTATATATAATGAGATCCTGTCTCAAAAAACAAGGACAACAAAACAAACAAACAAAAAAACAAAACCACCAAAACAGGATGTAATGCTCACAACTAGATAGACATGATTGGGGTGAGCTGATGGGTAGAATTACAAGTAGGACAATGTGTGGTCTGTAGGAAACATACTAACTCAATAAAAAGAGAGGGAAGGACTGGGTTGGAAACTTACTTTTAAATGAGAAAGTGTTAGTGCTCCCAAATTCATGACTTTCAAATCAAACGTGATATACATTTTTAACCATCACAAAAGAGTCCTAGGTGTAATTAGACACAAAACTGCTTGGAGAAAAGATCCAAGTGTTGTAAAAGGCATGATTACTATAAAACCTAGTTCTATCAGTATGACAAATTACTAGTTTGACAGATTTGGTTTGTTTGGTTTTGATTTTTCTCTTTTTGGGACAAGGTTTTTCTGTGTAGCCCTGGCCATTCTGGAAATTGTTTTGTATACCAGGCTGGCTACAAACTCACAGATAATCACCTGCCTCTGCATCCCAAGTGCTGGGATTAAAGGTGTGTCCCTCACCTCTCAGCATAACAGACCTTTTTGTTTGTTTTGGTTTCTTACACAGGGTTTCTCTGTGCAGCCTTGGCTGACCTGGACTCACTTTGTAGACCAGGTTGGCCTTGAATTCACAGAGATCCACCTGCCTCTGCCTCCCGAGTACTGGGATTACATGCTTGAGCCACCATGCCTGGCTGACAGATCATCTTTAATCACAACCACAGTCACCCATAATCTTGAGTTCACAGTCTATATTCATTTCAGACATCATGGGAACCCATCAAAGAGAATACTGACCTCAGCATAACATGCAAATTCTACAGTCTGTGTTCCATACCTCTCCTCTTGAAGAGTCCTTACTAGGGGACGAAGATGATGAGTGAGGTGCAGCCACCAAAGAAGTAGCACCAGTGGCTGCAGCTGAAGGGAGTTCTTCATTCCCTGGACGTCGGTTCCAGCTTGGGTCACTCATGGGTCGCCGCACAGAAGATACTATATCAGAACTCCTGCTGCGAACCAGTCTCTCAGGGTAAGAGTGCCTTTGCTTGAAAGCCTCCATTTCAGCTGCAGTTAAAATGTGAGAACCAAAGTTGGGCAACCTGGCCTCATTTCCTCCCACTGCACCTTCCAGAATTGGGGGATCCGGTGGTGGATGTGAGGGCCGGGCGTAGTGAACCTTCGGCCTTACTACAGCAGAGGCTCCTGTAACACAGAAAACAAGCTCTGCAGACAGAACAGAACCAACCAACAAAGGCAGCAGCCAAAGGCTTGCGTATCTTGCTTCTGCTCATGAAAAGAGTGCAAGAGTTAGCTCATTGCACAAACTTACCTTCATGTGAAGACAGTGGGTCAAACATGGCAAGCAGAGACTCTGACTGAGAGGGAGGAGAGGTCAGCTGGTGGGCGCCTACAAGAAGACGACACACCATGAAATCAGCCACACGTAAACAGCACTCCCCTGTTGAAGAAGGTGCTGGGACTCTTCCACAGTTTTCCTCTCTTAATCAATTAGAACTTGAGTAGCATACCAGAAATAAATGAAACTAATAATCAAATCTGGTTACCCCGCATTTTACTCCTCATGGAAGGACCTTTCCTACATTTGGAGGGAACAGCATCCAAAGCTTATGACCTGATGGACAAATGCTATTACAGTTAGTGCGAAGAACACAACCATGAGACCTCACCCCGTATTTTTCATAATGGCACAGCCTGAGAGTCACCTCTCCCACCATAAAAACAAGCAATATTATCTAAAAAAGAGGTAATTAGAGAACTGTAAATTTTGAAAGTCTAATACTGCTTTCAGCAGATGACTTGATTTTAAAAAGAACCTGTGAGTGAAATGAATATATAATATCATGAAATTAACTCTAACTTTTAAATGTACTATTTTAGGCTACAGAGGCCCCACTCCCAAAAATATGCTCCTTGACACATCTTGACACAACTAGAAATATTAAAATAGGTAAGTATACAGAGACTAAAGCTTTCTCCATTCATGGATTTCTAGAAGCAGCTCTAACCGAACCAAATTTAGACTATAAGCATTTAAAGCCTTAAGTACACATTGATAAGTTATGGCTGAAGAGCTTTGCTAATTGATGAAATACCAGCAGTATATAATCATCACTGTTCTTGATTTGTGGATTTTTTTTAACAGTTCTTAGTTTTATTTTGCGTGTATCAGTGTTTTGCCTGCATGTCTATCTGTGCACCACATGCATGCAGTGCCAAAGAAGGCCAAAGGAGAACACTGGATCCTCTTGAGACGGAAGCTACAGACAGTTGTGCATTGCCATGTGGGGGCCTGTCTCCTCTGTAAGAGTAGTCAGTGCTCTTAACGCTCAGCCATTTCCCTAGCCCCACTTTATTTTGTTTTTTGGTGGGGATTTTTTGTTTTTTTTTTGTTTTTGAGACAAGGTTTCACTACGTAGACTTGGCTGACTTGGAACTCGCTATGTAGACCAGGAAAATCTCAAACTTAGAGACATTCCTCTGCCTTCAGCTGCTGAGTGCTGGTAAGATAAGGTAACTGTAACCAGGGAAGGCCATGTCATCTTAAAAAGCCATTCTCACTCTCACTACTTACCATGGGCTATGTCATCCATGTCTGGACTGGTTACAGAATCTTTACCCCCAAAATCAGAGCTGCACTCAGATCTCAGGTCTTCAATCTTATTGGGAATATCCTCTGATGTAGCACTTATCCCTTTGAAAAATACAGCAAAAGTATTTAAGTACATAAGTAGGCTGCAAAAACAAAGTAGCTACACAAAATTATATGAAGTTTGGAGAAATTCTCAATTTTTATATATTCTAGTTCTATACATGTGAGTTGCTGAGTACTGTGAATTTACCATACTGTTGTTCAAATGTACTTATCTTGCTTTATACAACATAATTAGAACTATGTATTATACCTAAATATTGTAGCAGAAGCTACCAACAATATCAAGAGTTGTAGAGGAATGGTTCATTGATTATTTCAACAGGCTGTAAAAGCCACATATTAAGTTCTAAAAGATTATAAAGACATAGGACTAATTTTGTTCCCTGGAGACTACTAAGTTCCTAAATAAAACATATCTCTTGGGTAGGGAGATGCAGCTCAGTGACAGAGCTTAACTAACATGCCCCAAAGTTCTGGGTTCAACAGCTGGTACCATACTATAAAACAACAACAAAACCCACTATCTCTTTGGTAACACTTTTCAAATAGGGACTAGAAGATGTCTTCAAATTTCTAGTCCTTGAAACAAGACAGACATACCGGACACAACACTGAGGCCTGGTGTGCTGGGGCGGGAACTGACCTCCCTGACATCCGTCTCATCAGACGTGCTGCCCAGTCCAGAACAGCTCTCCAGCTCTTGGAGGCGCTCCTCCTGCTTTAAGTCTGGAGCCTCTGAAGAGAAGACAGGAAGAGTCACCTAGTAATTCCGTGAACATGCAAAATTTCAGCTTTTGTGACTCACACATACAAGTTACAGACATATAAAGAGATTTCTAAGTTTAAGTTACTTAGCAAAGCTAGTTAGATTAGGGTTTAAAGAAGGCAAAGTTATGATTTCCTCCTGATACACAGTTTGTTATGAACAGATGACAACTATTTCTATACTACTCTTTTTAAACTTTATTTATTTATTTAATGTAGATGAGTGCTCTATCTGCAAGTACACCCGCCTGCCAGAAGAGGGCATCAGATCCCAGTATAGATGGTTGGGAGGCACCCTCTAGTTGCTAAGAATTGAACTCAGGACCCCTGGGAGAGCAGACAGTGTTCTTAACAGCTGAGCCATCTCTTTAGCCCAACTACTTTTTAAAGGAAAAAAGGGGGGGGGGCCTTTTTTGGTTAGCATATAAACTGAACAAGAATACAGAATGGCTTAGTACGGTATCAACTTTCTGATTTCAATGTTTTCAAAAGCATGCAAAATGGACATGATGGCAGGTACCTTTAATCTAGGCACTCAGTGGGCAGAGGCAGGTGGATCTCTGTGAGTTTGAGGCCAGACTGATCTACACTGGCAGTTCCAGAAACAGCAAGAAGAACATGGTGAGATCCTGTCTCAAACCATCCCCCCAAAAAGAAAGAAAAAATAATCTCTTTAGTTAATAATTTATCTACTGACTTTTGAGATAGGGGTCTCACTATACAGCATAAGCTGAAATTACAGGCATGTGCCACCAAATTGATTATCGTTTAAGAGACTGTAGAGATTGATGGCTCAGTGGTTAACAGTACTTGGTGCTTTTACAGAGAACCTGGGTTCAGTCCCTGGCACCCACATGGCAGCTCACAAATGGCTGTAACTCAGTCATGTAAAATGGGTCTGACAACCTCTTCTGGCTTCCGCAGGTACTACACACATGCTATGTACATATATTCAAGCACACAGATACTCGAAACATAAAGTGAAAATAATAAATTGGTGCTGGAGAGATGGCTCAGGTAAGGAACTGCTGGTGCTCCTCAGAAGATGTCTTCAGTTCCCAGCACTCACATCAGGTGGCTCACAGTTGCCTTTAACTCCAGGCTCTGGCCAACGAGACCCAATAACCTCTTCTGGAGCCTGTGGCACTTGCATTTATGTGTGCACATAACCACATACAGACACTATGTGAGTATGTGAACATGTAATTAAAAAAAACTTGTTTTAATCTCAAAAAGATTAATGAACAAACAAACTTTCAGATATCTCTTAAGAGGAACAAGTTATTTCCAAGGATAATTTTACATTTCATTGTGTGCACGAGTGAATGAGTCGTAAGTGAGCGTGTGTGTGCATGTATGTTTGTCTCCTTCTGAAGATTAGCCTCACTAAGCTATCTCACTGGGCTGGCCATCCAGGGACAAATGGAAGGATGCTGACTAGGAACTCAAATGTGCAGGGTCTGAGCTGGGTTGTTACTCTCATCCTGGGATAAATTAGTAAAACTGAACACATCGTACACACAAAACTCTGAAAAGCTTCAAATAATTACTTCAAATATAATTTAACACAGACTCTGAAGCACTTGCTATATTGTTGTTGTTATTATTGTTATTATTTTGGGTTTTTTGAAACAGGGTTCCTCTGTGTAGCCCTGACTGCCCAGAAACTCTGTAGATCAGGCTGGTCTTGAACTCAGAGATCCACCTGCCTCTGACCTCCAATTGCTGAAATTAAAGGCATGCATCACCACTGACCGATTATAATAAAAATAAAATATTATATAATATTATCTTATTATTGCCCAACAAATTTTTCCTTCGTGGACAGAAAATTATCTAAATTTCTACTTGAAAATTTTAACAATATGACTGTCTGATATTTGCATAGAGAGAGAGAGAGAGTGTGTGTGTGTGTTATCAGGTGCTGTGGTTAAATGCATGAAATTCTAGTACTTAATACACGGAGGCAGGAGAACTCCGAGTTCAAAGTCAGCCTGGGTCAGACCCTTTCTCAACAAATAAAACACAAAAACAAATAAAAATGTCATTTGGCACAATACACCTAATACAAATTTAAGACACCTTTCATGTTAAAGTTCTACACAAAGTAAAAAGCAAAAATGACGGCATACTAACCTGAGTCACTTGGCAATACCTCTACACTCCAAGCTTCACTTGTAGTCTCTGATATGGTAGAGCCAGTGCAAGGGTCAAGGAGAACTGACCCTGAGCCTGGGAGGCAGAGCAAACTGCCTAACACATTCTCTGCTGCTGCACCTGTACAACCAGTGGGAGCAAAGTGTTACAAAGAAAGCAAAGTAGCCAGAGCAGTGGAAAAGGGTCACACAGAATAGTAACACTAAGAAATTGGCTAAGGTAGGAACCATTTCATTTAAGCATGCTACTAACATCACAAAGTTCCCAGTTGGGCACACTGGCACAACCTTTTTTTTCATTCCTTTGCTTTACATATATGTGTGTGTGTGTGTGTGTGTGTGTGTGCGCGCGCGCGCGCACGCCTGAGGTTTGTGTGTGTGCCATGTCCATGTAGGATCCTGAGAAGATCAGAAGAGGTATCAAATGCTCTGGAACTAGAGTTACAGCTGTGAGTCACCACGTGGGTGCTGGAGACTAAACTCTGGTCCTCTTCTCTGCAAGAGCAGTATCTGCTGAGCCACCTCTCGCTTAACTCTGACTCTCCACAAGGAAAACACATCTTTAGGTTCATGTTGATTTGTTTTCAGTGAGGTTTTTCAGCAAATGTCCTTGATATCATTTTTAACTTTATAAGATTTTTAGTCCTAGGGGAACTATAAAAATCCAGAGAATTTAACCACAGAAAGTTATACTAGACAAACATGTTTTCTTCCAGCATATTAGCCACAAAATCAGACCAATAATATATATTTCTAAGAGACTAAACAGCTCCTTCATAGCATCCAGCCAACTGTAAATACTGCTTGTGGCCAATAACAATACTATTTTGCCATCTGGAAAAAAGTAATCCAAAACCAATTTAGAAATCTATATACACTACTAAAACACAAGTGGAAGGAACAAAACATTTTTTTTAAAGATTTATTAGTATTCTGTCTGCATGTATGACTATAAGCCAGAAGAGAGCACCAGATCTCATTATAGATGGTTATGAGCCACCATGTGGTTGCTGGGAATTGAACGCAGAACCTTTGGAAGAAAAGCCAGTGCTCTTAACCTCTGAGTCATCTCTCTATCCCAGAACAAAACATTATTGTATATATATGTTTAATAGACTCAAGATGAAAAATCATGGCTCAGCAGTTAAAACATGCTGCTTTTCCAGAGGACCTGGGCTCAATCCCCAAAAACTACGTGCATAGCAGCTCACAGATAGCTGTATCTCCGCTGCCAGAGTATCCAACACTCTCTGCTGGCCTCTGCAGCTACAACACACATGTGGTATACAGATAACCATGCCAGCCACTATCCATACACATTAAAAAAAAAAAGAAGAAAAAAAAAAAAAGAAAGAGAAAGAAAGAAAGAAAGAGAAAGAAAGAAAGAAAGAAAGAAAGAAAGAAAGAAAGAAAGAAAGAAATACTACCTATGGGAATTCTCTATTTCGTTTGAACCAATCTAATAAAGGAATAATTCTATTTCGGGTCATAAAAAAGCTTTAAGGATAGTTACAAGCAAAAGCTACCTTTTACAGAGATAATATTAAAAGAACTGCAAGTAAGGATCAGAACAGATGGCTCAGCAGTTAAGAGCATTTATTGCAGGTGCAGAGGACCCAGGTCCGATTCCCAGCATCAACATAGTGGCTCACAGCTGTCTGTAACTCCAATTCTAGGGGATCCAATGCCCTCTTTTGGTTTCTGTAGATACCAGGTACACATGAAATATAGACACTCATACACCTGAAACACAAATAAAACTTTAAAAGAAAAAAAAGAATTATCTGAAACTTGCTTGAGCATGACTGGGGAAAGGGAAAGAATGGGAAAACAAAACTGGCGTGTGTGTCTAACTTCTAAAGCTCAAGGCCAGGTACAATGAGCTCCTACTATTCTCTATTGTCTTTGGTTTATATCTTCCATAAAAAGAAAATGAAGATGGTAATTATAAGACTGTATGAAATCTTTCAGAACCCACAAACCAGTATTCTAAAAGGGTGATTTTGAATGTCCTAACATAATAAACTGATATTTAAAAAAAAAGAAAAAACTGGTTATTCTTTGGAAGAGAGTTAATTTTTCCAGAAATGAATTTATTTCATTATTTTCTATGATTGTGTGGATCTTGGGGATAGTTCTTAGACCATCACACATGCTAGGCTAGTACTCTACCAATAGCTACACCTCCAGCCCTCATTTTAAAGAACTTTAGGATTCTGTTAGTCCATATTTTATGGCTATGTTTGCAAGAATTTTCACTTTAAGGTAAGGTTTTTAGCCTCAAAAATATAATAAGCTTATCACACACTGAGAACATATACTATGCCCCAAAGATAAGACTCAAAAGAGTCGTCTGTCTTTCCTTTTCTGAGAAAGGGTTTCTCTGTATAGCCCTGGCTGTCTTGGAACTCACTCCGTAGACCAGGTTGGCCAAACTCACAAGGCCTCGGCGCCCTGAGTTAATCCCAGGAAGGCCTGGGATTAACCTGGCCTTCCTTTGTTTTTAAACTGTGTGTGCATGTGCATGGGCATACCATGGCACACATGGAGGTCAGAGGACAACTTAGGGAAGACAGTTCTCTCCTTCCCTATATGGACCCTAGCTAGCAAAGTCAGGTCATGAGACTTGGCTGCAAGTACCTTTCCCAGCTCAGCCATCTTACCAGTCCTTGTTTTTCTCCTTTTCAAAGGAGGTGGAAAGCGGAGGAGGTTAACGCAGAAGGTAACACATACCTATTCAGTTTAGTACTCAAATGTCTTGTTCCATATAGATACCAGCTTCTCAGGAAGTACTCAAAGCACTAACCCTCCATGAAGAACAAATGGATACAACAACTACACAGCTCTTCATTCCTACAGGCCTTGAATACCAGTTACCTGCAATCTCTTGCAAACGATCTTCATCAACATTTGGGTCAAAGTCACTTCCCAGGACATCCGTGCTCCAGGTCTCACTCACTGTCTCTGATATGTCCCTATCATCTGTTAGTCCCATCATGTCACGAATCTCAAACTTCCTCAGCTTATCATCAAGATTATCTTGTGTTGTAGCTATTAAAAACAAAATTAAGCACTTTAAATATGGTGGCACTGCTATAACTTTTTAGTTAAATTGACATAATTCTGTCTTTAAACTTCATTTTATCATTAATAAGCACATAGTTCCAGCCTGCTCTGAACTAATCAATTCACCCCAGTTAAGATTAACAGAGACCCACACACACTTAATCACTGCTGAAAGGAAATGTGCCCAGTCTAAAAGGGGAAAAATAATCCGGGAGGAAATTGAATAAAATGTTTTGGGGTGGCTTATTAGATATCATTATTGTGTTAATAATTAGATGATAAACCCATATGTAAACTGTGGGGGTGATCTTATTATGCACCGCTTGAAGATTGTCCTTGTAGTGGCTAGAAAGACCGCTTAGTGATTAGGAGCACTGGCTGCTCTTCCAAAAGATCCAGGTTCAAATCCCAACATCCACATGGCAGTTCACAACTGTCTGTAATTCTAGTTCCAGGGGATTTGACACTCTCAAACAGATATACAGAAAGGCAGAACACCAATGTAAATAAAATAATAATAAAAAACTAAAAAAAAAAAAAAATTGTCCTTTTATTATTCAAATACTGATTTCCATACCCAGAAAGTTGAGTACAGGCTGAACTTGGACTTTAGTATTGTGATTTTTTTTTCATTTTTTATAGTTTTTTTTTTAATTTTATTACTTTATTTTTAATTTACTTTTAAATTTATTACAATTTATTTACTTTGTAGCCCAGCTATAGCCCCCTCCCCTGTCCCCTCCCAATCCCATCCTCTCTCCCTCTTCTCTTCCCTAAGTCCACTCCTGATAGGGGAGGTCCTCCTCCCGCTTCCATCTTACCCTGGCCTATCAGGTCTCATTAGGACTGCCCACACTGTCTTCCTCTGTGGCCTGGTAAGGCCATTTCCCCCTCCTCAGGGGGAGGTGATCAGAGAGCCTACCACCGAGTTCATGTCAGAGACAGCCCCAGTACTGTGACTTTTAATAAGCATCACCTGCCTCCGTATTTTGTAAATACTGCTCTTCATCACCTTCTGACTGGTTGAATAAATAGCTGAACGGCCTATATCAAAGGCAAGGAAAACAGGCAGGACTTACAGAGAAATGGGCGCTCTCTAGGAAAGAATCTGAAGCAGAGCTGGTGGTACTGGTGGTGGTGGCACAAACACCTTTAATCCCAGCACTCAGGAGGCGGAGGCAGGCAGAGCTCTGTGAGTTTGGGGCCAGCCTGGTCTACAGAGTGAGTTCCAGGACAGCCAGGATTACACAAAGAAACCCTGTCTCACAAAAAACAAAAGAAAAAAAGAATCTGAGGCAGAAGGATTTGCCTATGAAACCTGGAGGAAGTAAGACGTACGAAACTGAGGAAAGGTAACAAGCCACGTGGCAGAACATAGATTAATATAAATGGGTTAATATAGGTTATAAAAGCTGGTTGGGAACAAGGATATAAAAGCTATTATAAATAAATATACAATTCCATGTCATTATACAGAGCTGGGAAAGGCATAGAAAATCCTTATGGTTTTATGTAAAACTATTTCACTTGGCAATATCTCAAGTGTGTATTCTAGAATTTTTATTCTTTCCTAAGCCAATATTCTACAACTTGCTTTGTGTATATGATGTGTACATGTACCCCAAAGCCAGAAGGTCCTGCTTTCCACCTTCCACTGAACTGAAAGCTCACCATTTCAGCCAAGGAAGCTCACAGGATCCTCCTGTCCCTGTGGCCCAATGCTGACGTTATAGGCACACATGGCCAGGCCTGGCTTTTACATAGCACGTGCTCTTAACCAATGAGCCATCTACCCAGCCCCACAACTCATTCTTGTCAATTCCCTTTTTGTAAAATTTGAATTGGTTTTTAGTGTTGGTATTTTTTGTTTTAAGACAAGGCCTCAAAATGTCATGAATTTATGATCTTCCCACCTCACCCTCTTAACAATGCGATTACATGCATAGATCACCACATCTAGCTCTCAATTCACTTTCTTACTTCCTTTTTTTTTTTAAAGTAGGGTCTCTCTATGAAGTCCACATTAGCTCAAACTCGTTCTCCTTCCTAAGTGCTAGGATTAATGGCATGCACGACCATGCCCTGGCTTCAACTCACCTTCTTTCTAGATTTATTTTATTATATGTACATGAATGTTTTACCTGCGTGTATATGTATGTATAACACTTACATGCCTGATGCCTGCAGCACCCATATAAGCTGCCATGTGGACACTGGGAATTGAACCAGGGTACTGTGCACGAGCAGTAAATCCTATCAATAATGCTGTGTAACAGTTTTCTCTGAGATTGAAACATTCTATCCTGCAGGAAAGCTCTTTAAGCAGAGGTAACTCAAAATAGCTTTAGGAAGTTCCTGAAACTGACCGGATTCACTAGGTAACCCCATGCCAGAATAAATAATAAAAACAGTTACTCCCAGTTGAATGTAGTCAAGAAAAGCCACCCTCCAAAGAAGAATCTGAGACCAGACCAGCTGCATGAAAGAAGGTGAAAGCAGCTGAGCTGCTTAAAAAGAGCTTCACTTGGAAAGGACACTCTTCAACTTGTCAAGCTGCCTACATACTTGAACTCCAGGCTCCCAGCTTTTGTGAGCTGTCACCCATGCTAGAGTGGGCTTTATGTAGTTGTCTTTGAGTAATTTCTGTTCCTGTAAGTAACCCCAATAAAAGTCATGTTTACCATGTTGGACTTTGGTCTTTCCTGGACTCGAGAAGTGGGGTAAGTAGCCATATGTGTAGTGTCTCCCCAGGAAAAGTTTTGTTACAAAACAAATGACTGCGCCAGCTCTCCAGCCCAATTCACTTCTTAGCGTTTCATATACAAAGGGTGTCAACTCTTACACTGAATCACCCAGAAGGCCCATTGAAGATGTGATTTTCATTCATCCTTGCCTGTATGCTAATTTTCGGTTTCTCAGTTATGCACAATATATTTATTTCTGTTTGTTTGTTTTGTTTTTTGTTTTTCGAGACAGGGTTTCTCTGTGTAGCCTTGGCTGTCCTGGACTTGCTTAATAATATACCACACTGGCCTCGAACTCACAAAGATCCACCTGCCCCTGTCTCCCTGAGTGCTGGAATTAAAGGGTGTGGGCCACCACACCTATAAATTTAATATTAATCGATACATTGAAAGATGGAAACAATATGGCAAGACTTCTATATAAGCCATACATTCCAATGGCTTCTCCTTTTCAAAAACATATTTCTAAGGTGGCTTGGAAAATAATCTCCCTAAGTAATTTTTTAATCTCCCTAAGTAATTTTCATATACACTAAAGTCTAAGAATCCAACTTAGTTGCGGATGTGTGCTCTACCTAGAATTTCTCTTTGTTAGGGTTTATTTGTGGTGCTCATGTGTGTGTAGGCAAGAGTTCAGAGAGGTCCAAGGATCTGCCTGTCTCTGCCTCCTCACCATTCCATCCTTCCATTCCTCACACCCCATCAGCCAGCTAAGGTTACAGGCGTGCACATTCCCAGCTTTTTATGTAGATGTCCCCGACATCTCAGATGTCCAAACTTGGACCTTCATGTTTCTATGTAGACAGTTAACCCACTGAGCCATCTTCCTAGCAACTTTTCTTCCTTTCTGTTTATGTCAGTTTGTATCCGTGCCATAGTGCACATGTGGAGCTCAGAGGACTAAGTGAATTCCAAGGATCAAACTCAGATCATCAGACTTGGGGGCTTTTAACCATCTGCATACTATTCTTTCCCTAAACTAAGTTCCATGAGCCCTTAATAGTTACCATTGTACCCCATAAATATTACAGAATTAAGGAGAGCAAATATTACAGAATTTAAGGTAATGCATACTGCTGTATGTAACTTAAGCCCAAATAATTCACTAACTAAACACCTTTTAAAAACTAAAGGAGCTATGAATAAATACAACTGTAATGGTCATTAATCAACTTAAGTTATTTTCTCAAACAAACATTACCTCTCTTGAAATCATGTACATTTTTTTCTGCTTGTACAACTGTATTCACCACCACTTTACCTTGCTCATGTTCTAACAGCTGTAGTGCTTCAACTCCATTACTCCCAGAAGGTCCTGCCCCAAGTTCAGATACAGACTCTCCTTCCAGGTCGAGAGAAGACACTGAATTGGAGCGATTAGAAGGACCTAGAGAAATGTTTATCCTGTCAGCAATTTTCTTAAAGTATTCATAAGTCACCATGTAACATTTCTTGCCATGAAAATAGACTAAAAATTAGTTATAGTTTTTGTTCTGTTCTGTTTTGAAACAAGGTATCACTACAAAGGCCAGACTAGTCTTACGCTTTCATATCTTCTACTTCTGCACCCTGCAATTATTGATGTGCCATGATGCCAGATTTAAGATGCTTTTAATATTGTATTTATTTCCTTAAGAATACAGATGCCTTTGAGCCAACAGCTCTGCTTTTAGATATTTATCTTTAAAAAACTAATAGGAAAAATAAATCAAAGGTTGCTTGTTGAAGAAATGTAATACTTAAAAGGTAAAGGTACTTTCTGTGCTTGCACACAGAAAGATGCCTAGACATGCAGAACAATGCCAGCAAGTTCATGAACCTGTATTTCCCGTGGAAATTCCACCAACTATGGCATCATTATTGCCAGGGCCACACGTCCATTCAGAGGGATGCTGCTGAGGTCGACAAAACCACATGCAGGTTTAAAGGCCAGTTTAAAACCTGTGCCATCTGTGAGCCATTTATACAATGAGTAATTCAAATGATTCTTTTTGTGTTTTTTGTTTGTTTGATTTTGGTTTTTGTTTTGTTGTTGTTTTTTCAAGACAGAGTTTCTCTGTGTAGCCCTGGCTGTCCTGGAACTCACTCTGTAGACCAGCCTGGCCTCTGACTCAGAGATCCACCTGCCTCTGCCTCACAGGCGCTGAGATTAAAGGTGCACACCACCACCTCTGGGGGAGTCAGGTGATTCTATTCTCCAACTGGCTAAGGCACTCTTGACCAGAAAACATTAGGGAATATTTGTCATAAATAAAAGTGAGAAAGTAAGTAAATAAAATAAAAAGCAAAAGTATTCTACCTATCTATACAGAGAGAATGCTAAAATAAATTGAAAGGCATATCTGATGCTAAAATTCCCTTTAAAGCATGTTATTGCCATGCCTTTACTCCCAGCACTTGGTAGAAAGAGGTAGGAGAATCTGTAAGTACAAGTCCAGTCTGGTCTACATAGTAAATTCTGTGCCAGCAAAGGCTGCACAGTGACACCTTGTCTCAAAAATAAATAAAGAAAAAAAAAAAAACATAAAAATAAAAGCATGTTATTTAAAAACACAAATCCCAAAAGGAATGTTAAAAGGTTACAAAACACCATAAACTTAGTTTTGCTATAATTGATCCAAATATTAACTGTTAAAAGTATAGTAAAATTACAGGTGAGTTTATTTCTTTTCCACCTTTTCTAGAGTGAATATATCCTACTCAGTAATTTTCTGAAAGTTTTTTTATCTTCTTTTAAATGTTAGCAAACCTGAACTTTTTTCCTAAAACAAAATGACCTAATATACGGAATGACAAACTCTTACTTCACAATCTGGATTAAAAGTTTCCTTTTTTATTTTTCCTGCCATTACTGAAGGTTAAATCTAAGGGTGTAGGGCAAACACTCTACCAACTGAGCTGTATCTCAGCCTCAAATGCCTATTATTCCAGGGTGTCCTGATTTATAAGGGCGTGTGTGACTGTGTGGATAAAGGAACAGAGAACAGCAAAAAGTATGCACAACATTCTAAAAATAAGTAAGTCCATTCTCCCCACTTGTACATGCATTATATCCTTCTAAAGGAGCTCTATAAGCTTGATATCCAGACTGATAAACACAACTTGCTGTTACTCAAATTTAACACTGAATGAAGACATATCTTCTCATTTTACATGACCAACAGCCTCTTGTGATCTTAATTTTATTCAAGAAACAGTATTACAGCCATGTTAAAGCTCATTAAAGGAAATTTCATCATTCTCCTTAAGAAGAGGCAGGAGTGGCTTAACTAATTTATAAGGCTCCTTTAAAGAACACAAAACAACTTCAATCACATACTCCCTGAATGAAGCAACCCTTCACCTTCAGATATGCCTTCCAGATTATCACTGCAGAGGGAAAAGCGCAAGGTTTTATCAGGTTTACCGTGGAGTTTGTTTTCATCAACAGGGACATCTCCTTGTCCTCCATCCGAAAGCTGCATGTTTAGAACCTGAAAAAACAAAACAAAAAATATTGGCCCATCACAAATGAAAGACTACTGAGAATAAAATAAACAAGTGCGCATTTAAGTTCTTCTTGGTTATTTGAACTAAAAACCCACTTGCAAGGTCTCTCAAGCTTTCAAATGGAATCAAAACAAAGTCTATGCTCGAAGCCAACTCAAGCTATGTCTTTCCATCCTCCTCCCAGGGTCAGCAGCAGCTAGTCACACAGGGTGGCAGGAGGCCGGGCACAGCCATCAGAAGACTGGTGTTTTTATTATGTCAGTAGAGCTGCTCAAGTCTGTTTTCCCAGCTTGAGTTTAGTGTTCAGCTACGAATGTACCACCAAATGAAAATAAGCAAAACATTTCCTACAAATCATTAGAGAAATCTTACCAACTTCTATTCCACGGTGTCAATACCTATCTTCTATTGCTACTAGAACAATTTCCTTTTTTTTTTTGGATATGGTCACCCACCTCAGTGTCCTGTAAGTACTAAAGCATTAACTGTTCACAGGAGCTTAGTATTTGATGGCTTTTCCCATATACTTATGGAAAATAATACATTGTGGGACTGGAAATACAACTCAGTGGCCGAGTGTTTGCCAATTGTATGAAAATCTGGATTCAATCTCCATCACCAATGTATCAGGCATGTGAACCCTTAGCACTCAGGTGGACACAGAAGGATCAGAAGCTCATGGTCACATATATATTGGAGATGTTGCACACACACACATACATTTTAGTCCAGCCTGGGAGCCTGGGATACATAAGACCCTATCAGTAAGAAGGGAATGGGATGGAGGAGAGGAGGGAAGAATTTTTTAAAAGGAAAGGAGGGAAAGAAAAAAAGAACTGGTATAACCTGACCATTTGAAGTCTGTTAAAGGTTCATGTAGTGAAATCCTAACCATCAAATGATAACATTTGGACACGGAGCATTAGCTGGTGTGACTGGTGTGAGGGCAAAGCCTTCACAGATGTGTCCTTCTAAAATCAGTCCATGCACCTTTTCCACCACTTGAGAGCAGACCCTAACAAGACACCAAGTATGCCTTCATCTTGGACTGCTCAGCCCCCAGAACAACCAGAAATAAATTTGTTACTTATAAACTACTAACTTTTTTTTAGATTATTATAATCCTCTCTGTGAAGTGGCATATACCTACAAGCCCTGCACTTGAGAGTTGGAGGTAGAAGACCAGAATTCAAGGCCAGCCACGGCTACATGAGACTCAGTATCAAAACATAAAATAAAGCAAAGCAACATAAATAAGCAAACAAACAAAACTCCACAAAATAAAATATTTAAACCTCTAGATTTTGTCATACTCGCCTTAACGGACTGAGCTGTGAGTACTGATTAGAAGCAGGTGGTTTCTAGCTGGGGAGCTAATTAGAATCTCTGTTTCCTCTCTTCTGTAGAAACAGGGCCATACTGTGGAGGCCAAGTTGGCCTAGAACCAGCTATGCAGCCACGTTCCTCTTGCCCCAGCCTCCCACAGGCTGAGGTTACAGGTATTAACTACCATGCTGGACTTAAAATTCTTAACGCTGATAGGTACAAGTTAAATGTAGCAATCCAAGCCAAGACGTGGTGATATCAGCAAGCCTTTAATCCCAGCAGCACTCAAGAGACAGAGGAAGGCAAATCTCTGTGAGTTCAAAGCCAGCTTGGTCTACATAGTGAGCTCTAGAACAGCCAGGGCTTTGTAGTGAGACCTTGTCTCAAAATAAAAATATAAAAATTTAAAATGTAGTATTACATGCATACCTCGTTTTCTGACATCATCCCTGGAGTAAGCTGGGGACCTGTCCCTAATGAAATGACCAGCACCTCTTCTGGCTGTACCTCCTGGATGGTTTCTTGAGATGATCCTTCATGGTCCATATGTAGGTCCATTAATATATTAGTTCGGCTTCTGCTCCGAGTTGCTAACAAATAAAATAAGAGAAAAAGTCAAAATGAAGAAAACAGTACACTAAATACAAAAATGTATGTTCTGTTAATGTTGAACGTTTGTGCATGCATGAAGGATGATGGTGAAAACACAGACAGAAAAACAATCAGGACAAAGCCAACACTAGGTCCTCCTAGCTACTCTCCTGATGATGAATACAGATTCTCCTTCAAAACTGCTCATTAGAAAGAAGCCTGAGTTGTCTCAGCAGTTAAGCACAATGGCTGCTCTTGCTGAGGGCCTGGATTCAATTCCCAGCACCAACATACTAGCTTACTTTAATTCCAGTCCCTGGGAGTCTGACATCCCCTTCTGGCCTCCACAGGCACCAGACATGCACTTGATGCTCAGACATACATGCAGACAAAGCACTCAAACACATATAACCAAAAAAAATTTCTTTAAACAACTGATCATCAGAAATAATGCATAATGCTCTATCTCCACTGGACAGGAAGGCCACAACTGATCACAGCTGTGGTGCAGGAAACATGTCCTAGCCAATCAGGATTTCAGGAACAACAAAGCACCACCTTGTTTCTCAAGGGTTTTTATTTTTGTTTCTTTGTTTAGCTATTTGGTTTTTGGTGTTCTGAGAGGGTTTCTCTATGTATCCTTGACTGTCCTAGATTCGTCTATAGACCAGACTAGCCTCGAACTCACAGAGAGCCACCTGCCTCTGTCTCCCAAGTGCTGGGATTACAGGTGTGCACCAGCAAGCCCTACTTATTTCTCAAGTTTTTAAGACATTTAAATTATTTTTCTTATAAAAATTTTAACTTCCAGCAATCCTGGCAATCAACACAGAAACATGTTTGTCTTCTTTTTGTAAGATAGGGTTGAGCTATGTAGTACAGAGAAGCCTGGGACCTGGGACCCACTGTCCTGCTCCCACCTTTTGCATTCTAAAATGACAGGCAGCCACCATCACACCAAGCAAAGTAATTATACAATTACTGGTAAAACCAGAGTCAACTTCTGAAAGCACATTTCTTCCTTCTGAAATATATCAACCCTTTCCAGAGACACAGGAAATATTGCTTTATGTTACAGTGGGGTTCTTTCTACATTCAGACTGACAAGAAGTCTCAGTAGTAAAGGCACTTGCTGCCAAGCCTGGTGACCTGAGTTCATTTCCCAGAGTCCACTGGGCAAAAAACGAAAACTCTGCTAAGTAGAAATTCTCTAATGGTATAAAAGTGAAGACATAAAACAAAACACCCACAAGTGAAAGGCTGAGAAAAGCTGACCTCGTCGAGACAGACAGAGGCAGAGATATAAACAACACTCTTCATTTCACAAAGCTGTATGTCATTATCACTTTCACTCTGAAAAGTCACATCCCAGGTTTTCCAAAAGCCTTAGACAGGCTGAGTACTTCTTATGCTTCTCTTTCCTATCATCTACTGAATTGTGAACTCACAATCAATCTCATTAGCAACTCTATGACCTTAGCAAACTTGAAAATTGTAACTTAAATAAATGCAAGTGATCAAATTTCATGTAACAAAAACTTGCAAAAAGCAAAGGCAGCATGCACACAGAGCACACCTGTGAATGTTTCTAAAGCAGTTATGGAAGAGAAGGAGAATGGCCTATTACCCACCAAAAGGGGTTACTAGAGGAATATGAGCAGTAAGATTGGTGGCTGAGGAATCCCAGGCAGTGATGGCTGCTAATTGTTGTCCTGGGTTGCAAAAACATTAAATAGAAAGAAATTTTGGACATTGGAAACACTGTATATAAAACATGAAATTAAATGCAATGACAAGGTCACATGACCATACAAAACACTGGGCAAACATTTGAAATTTTCTTCCCACTAAACCCACCTCTAATAATGTATTCAAGTGACAGAAAATTTAAAAAACCTAATATACAACAGTGAAAGAAGGGCAGCGATCTCTCTACCAAAAATAGTGGTTTATCATGTTATCAAAGTACAAATAGTCCACAATATTAAAAATCACTAAACATAAAGCATCACTTTTTTTAAATATTTACTTACTTACTATGTATACAATGGTCTGTCTGCATGTACATCTGCACACCAGAAGAGGGCACCAGATCTCATTATAGATGGTTGTGAGCCACCATGTGGTTGCTGGGAATTGTACTCAAGACCTCTGGAAGATAATGTCTGAGCCATCTCTCAAGTCCCAAGCATCATTTTTTTAATCAAAAGAGAATTTTGTTGTTTTTTCGGGGTTTTGTTTTGTTTTTCTTTTTGAGATAGGGTCTCACTATGTAGCTCTGCCTGCCTCTGCCTCCTGAGTGCTGAGATCAAAGGCACATATCACCACACTTGGCTAAGAAATTTATTATTTTATTTCCTTTATTTGTTCATGTTTGTTTTTATTGCTGATTGGTTGGTTTTTCAAAATATGGTTTCTCTGTGTGGCCCTGACTGTCCAGGAACTTGCTCTGTAGACCAAGCTGGCCCCAAACTCAAGAGATCCACCTGCCTCTGCCTGCGGAGTACTGGGATCCACTGTCCAGTCCCAGTTTTAATTATAAATCTGACATTTTGGGATACTGAAGAAAGCTAAAGACTTGATACAATATTCCTATTGCTATAAACCCATATTATGTTAAGTGGAATTCATGATTTTAAGAAACTGTGTTTGTAAAAAATAAAAATAAAAAAAATCAGTTAACTGAAGCTAAAATGAACTCCTTTTCTTTAAAATGTGTTAAATTAAGCTGGGGTTTGGCTCAGTGGCAGAGTACTTGCCTGGCATGTGCAAATCCCTGTATTCAATCCATAAAGATTAAACCCATAAAGATAAAATGCTTACCTACATTCACTAGGTCTTGCTGAGTATGTCATCATTAAACAGATAACGGAATACTCCTACTCCCCTGAACATAATATTCTTTGCTTCTTTGGTCTAACTCCCGTCCATTCCTTAAGAAAAAGTGCAGACTTCACTTTCTATACCTGGCTGAGTCATGATCCCATGACCCACAGGCTTCTTTCCATTGGAACACTTAATACTAGGAAGAGCACTGATCTCATTTTCCCTAAATGCCTAGGAGCAACTAACCTGAGAATACCAGGGTTACTATGAATGGTATTTTTATCTCCAGCATCTAATAGAGCGCTTCAAGTACAGAACAGTGCCATACTGTGAGTGGAGGTTTGTGTGGATTAAAGGAAACATTTGTAAAGGTTTACTTAGTACCTGCTACAGAATATACGATAAATTTTTGTGTGCATGTAGATGGGTGACAAATATTGAGTAAAGCCCATTTAAATATAATTATTTCTTTAAAAAAAGCAGGGTGTAGGGCTGAAGAGATGGTTCCGAGGTTAAAAGTATTGTCTGCTCTTCCACAGGTCCTGAGGTCAACTCCCAGCAACCACATGGTGGTTTACAACTATCTAGAATGGGATCTGATGCCCTCTTCTGTCATACAGGTGTACATGCAGATAGGGTACTTATATACACAAAATAAGTCAATAAATCTTTAAAAAACTAAACAAAACAAACAAACAAAAAAAAAAAAACAAAAAAAAAAAAAACAAAGCAGGATCTACTATAACCCAAGCTGGCTAAGAACTATCAGACGTTAAACTCTGATCATCCCACCTCCACCTTCTGGATGCTGTATTACAGACATTCGCCATCACACTTGGTCTGTGCAGTGCTGTGGGTTGAACCCAAGGCTTGAATTCTAGGCAAATACTCTTCTTATTGACCACACCTCCAACTCTGAGAAAATAATATTTAAAGAAAAGCTCCAATAAGGAAAGTTCCCATTACCTATAGGTAACCGATTCTTTTTGTTGGCTGGAGTGGTGGCTGGAGACATCTGAGGAGTGCTGTAGGGAGTCATGTCTAAGCTGCTGCTCTTTCCCGGCTTAGCCTGGGGCAGGTTCGCCAACAAATTGTCAAGAGCCATTCTATCTTCTTTCAGTTGATCTCCAGACATCACACTCTTCATAAAATTCACCTGGTAAAATGAAAGAACATTATCTGGTAAAATGAATTTTTCAAAAATAATATAGACTTATAAAAGGATATATTTATCTGTGACCTGCCAGCACATGGCTAGAAGAATGAAGTCAAGAAACTTCAATTAAAGAATGATGCCATTACCAGAGTAATAAGCTGACTGTAACTTATGTAAACCACAGTTCTGCTCAAGCCTTCCAGAAGATTAACAGAGGACATTGGCGGAGTCTCCACTGCACGGCCCCCAATTACAACATCAAGGAAAGCAGCTACACAGCCCTGTTAAAACAGGAAGAGACCAAAGTAAAATTCTTCCTTCAAAAGAGTGGAAAATTTTCTCACCAAGGTGAATAAGCGTGAAAAAAAAATTTAACTTCACCAAAAGTATTTTAAACCCAACATTTTCAAAACTACAACTCTTTATACAGTCATGGAGAATACACTCAAGAAAAAAAACACACTCTGCAACCTACAATTCTGAGAAGGCAGGAAAGGGTGTGGAGCAGGGAACCTACTAGGAGTCTGTGCATACTTACAGACCTCTACAAGAATGCACAAAAGACTGAGAACATCAACAGCTTTGAAGAGGAAATGGAAGTGACAGATGAGAGGTGAGGAAGAAATGACACAGAACAACAAATTTTTATTTTACTGAGTTTTCCTTTACATTTTCTAATGAATTTATCTGTGTGTGGTGTGGGGGTGGATGAGTCAGTGTTCATGATGAACACCTGTGAAGACAGCCTGAGGCGGTCAGTTCTCCCCTCCACCACGTAGATTCTAAGGATCATAGTTTCAATCAGGTTTGATGCCAAGCACCTTTATCTACTAAGCCATCTGCTGGTCTGTGTCTTATTGCTTAGAGTTTTTGTTGTTGTTGTTGTTGTTTGAAACAAAATCCTACTCTTTGGCTTTGGCTGGCCTGACACTCACCATAGTGTCTAAGTTGGCATCAAACCTGAGTGATTTTCCTGCCTCTACTCCTTAGGTGCTGTGATTACAGTATATACTACTATACTCAGCACAGTATTTGAGGTTCTTACTGTTTTTATTCATTTGTTTTTAAGATTTAATTTTTGTTTACATACATATGTATTCACACATACATGAACTCAAGTGTACTGGTGACTGCAAAGGTAAGATAAGGGTGCAAGATCCCCTGAGGGCTGAAGGTACAGGTGGTTGTAGCCATACAAGGTAGGTGCTGAGAGCTAAACTCCTGTCCTCTGAAAGCACAGTAAGCATTCTTCACTTCTGAGCCAGTTCTCCAGTTCCAACATTTGACGGTTGATTGGTTTGTTTATTTGTTTGTTTGTTTTTAAACAGGGTTTCTCTGTCCTGGACTCACTTTGTAGACCAGGCTGTCCTCAAACTCACATGGGATTAAAGGCCTGTGCCAACATCTGAATTTTAAACCAAATTTAATTAATAGCCTACGCAAAATCTAATTAAATCTTTACTCAACTAACTGAACAATGTCATGAATAAAGAACATTTAAAATTATTTAATTAGGGCTGGAGAGATGGCTCAGAGGTTAAGAACACTGGTTGCTCTTCCAGAGGTCCTGAGTTCAATTCCCAGCAACTACATGGCGGCTCACAACCATCTGTAATGAAATCTGGTGCCCTTTTCTGGCGTGCAGGCACACATGCAGGCAGAACACTGTATACGTAAAAAATACATAAATCTTTAAAAAAAAATTAACTATTGCTGATTGTTATATTAGTAATAAATTCAGTTAAAACAAACTTTTTAAAAAATAATCTAACAGGTCTTGATTCTCACTACAATGACACCCTTCAATATATATGACAGTTTAATTATAATCATTAGAGAAATCTTCTGAAATTTAACTGTTGCTGATACGATATTGTTAACTAATTTAAAAACAAATTAATGACTGAACAACTTAACTTTCTTATCACTTAAAGACAACATTTAATTAAAAAACTAAGTTCACTAATACTCTGCCAGAACTTTTATTTTGTATTGTTGTAGTTCATGCTGTTTGCTTTCTAATAGTCCTGGATGGCCTGAAACTTCTGAGTGCGCCAGGCTGGACCTGGAAATTACAGTGAGTACAGGGATTAAAGTTGTTCACCAAGTAAAGCTGTGTTGTTTGTTTATGATAAGAAGACTCGCTGAGGTCTAGGCTAACCTTGAACTCGAGGTAATCCTCCTGCCTCAATTGAGATTACAGGTGTGGGCTAGCACACTTGGACATCTTACAGTCTATAAACAGTATTTCACATGACACAACATTCATTCCTACTTTGTCAAATTTTCCAAGGCTATTTTTGGTCCGGGGATCTCCCTCTTCAGTGCCAGTCATGGCTAACTGCTGCAAAAGGCGGCCAACCTGTAAACAAAAGCAATGATAAGCATATGTAGACTGCACACACCGACACTGGTCTGAGGAAGCACTTCCATTCTAATCTAAGTATCTGGGTTCATCTGATCAGGCAAACAAAATAACGTTTCCAATAAAATGTGCATCTTGTCTATGTCAGCTTTTACTATTTTCAGATTAAGAGTTAGAGGAAGTAGAAAATTTTGCTGTAATTTCTCGTTAAAACATGACAATAGCATTAGGAAACTGAAAGAACAATATATTTATTTCTGGTACCGTACTTTCTGTGTGCTCAAAAATATTTTAAACTTTATAATTACCACATGTGTGTGCATGACTGGGGGAACATGCATGCCAGGGTGTACATTCGGCAGTGAGAAGACAACTTTTGAGATTTGGCTCTCTCCCTTTATCACAGGTTTCAGAGATGAAATTCAAGTTGTCAACCTTACATAGCATTTTTTTATGCCCTGAACTACATTGTAAAATAATAATCTTCAAACACTAACTCACAAAATAAATGACTTCAAGTATAACACAAAGTACTCATCCCCTTACAAATCACAAAAAACTCAGGGTAAAGCATTCTCTTTATAGTTTTCTGTTGTTTTTTGAGACAGGGTCTGTGCAGTCCTGGCTGGCCTGGAACTCACTATGTAGACCAGGCTGGCCTCCAACTCACAGAGGTCTGCCTGCCTCTGCCTCCTGAACGCTGGGATTAAAGGTGTGTGCCACCATTGCCCAGCTGATGATTTGTCTTATCAGGTTGTTTGTTTTTTGTTTTTTGTTTTTTTACTTATTTTATGTGCTTTGTTTTGCCTACATGTATGTCTGTGTCTGTGTGAGGGTATCAGATAATGGAGTTACAGGCAGTTGTGAGCTGCCATGTGGATGCTGGGAATTGAACCTGGGTCCTCTGAAAGAGCAGTCAGTGCTCCTAACTGCTGAGACATCTCTCCAGACCAGCTTATCAGTTTTTAAAAAATTTGAAAGACAGCCTATTTTAAATTAACCCAATTTCTTCTTCATAGTATTTCAGAAGAATAAAATATGATTAAAAGACTTGAGGACTGTAGGGGCTCAGGAAATGACTCAGTGGTTAAGAGCACTAGGCATGTAAGCATGAGGACCTGAGTTCAAATCTCAGCACCTACTTAAAAGCTGGGCATGGTTGCATGTGCCTATAATTGCAGATTGAAAATTGAGATAACAGATACTATAAGCTTAATGGCCAACCAGTCTAACCAAAATGTTGAGTTTTCAGTTCAGTGAGAAACCTTGCCTCAAAAGAATAAAAGACAGCACAAAAGTGGAAGACACTCAGTGCCCTCTCCTGGCCTTCACATGGCACATGCTCCTACACAAAGACACAAATACTCACACCCACGCCTACCCACACCCACATACTCTCACTCTCTCTCTTCTTTAATTTAAAAAAACTTTAATGTTTTAAAAATTTATTTCATTTTAAGCATATGAATGCTACGCCTACATGTCTACATGCTTATGAACCATCTGCCACCTACTGCCTGTGGAGATTAGAAGAGGCCATCAGATACCCTGGACTTGGGGTTATAGATGGTTGTGAGCCAAGAAACAAAACAAAAACTTTTCTTTTTAATTTTTAAAAAAATACTGGGCTAGGGCTGGAGATATGGCTCAGGGGTTCCTGCCTGCTCTTCCAGAGGAGCGGGGTTTAATTCCCAGCACCCACATGGCAGTTTACAGCTCTCTGTAACTCCAGTTCCAAGCTCCCTCACACAGACACATGCAGGCAAAACACCAATGCAAATAAAATAAACATTAAAAAAAAAAAAAAAAAAAAAAGACTGGGCAGAGAGACTGGTGAGATGGCTCTGCAGTTAAGACCACTAATTCTTCCAGAAGACCTGGGTTCAATTACCAGCCCGTCTAGCAAGCTAACAGCTGTCTGTAACGCCTGTTCTGAGAATCCAGTGCTCTCTTCAGCAGACACTATACAGATACACACACAGGCAAAACACCAGCACACAAAATAAGTTAAATAAATAAATAAATACATAACAAGGTTTCAGGTAAAACATCCACACAAATTAAGTAATTGAAATAAATGATAAGACTTCAGGTAAAACACCCATACACATAGACTAATAAATAAGACTGCAGGTGTAACTTAACAGCAGAACATGTGCTGAGCACATGTGAGGCTCTGGGTTCCTTTATGGCATCCATGTGGAGGTCAGGGGAGGTCAGAAGTTCAGTAGTAGGCTCTCTTCTACTATCGTGGGTTCCAGGGCCTGAACTCAAGTTATCAGGTTCCTCAAGCAAGGCTTTTACCCAGTGAATCATCACCTTTGCCCTGAAATCAGATTTTTTTTAAAAGGGTAACTTAATATATGCATGTGTGTATATATGTGGTAACTTAATATATGCATGTGTGTATATATGTGTGTGAGTATGTAAAATCTTCACTGGGTGGTGTCTACTTTCAAAAACATGAATATTTCTGCAAAAAGGCCTAAGAGTTCAATAGCACTCCAAAAAATACTAAGTACTCCTGTTCAACTTCAGGGTTTAGTTTTGTTTTTTTTGGAGTTGTTTGTTTTATGAGCATTGGTGTTTTGTCTGCATGTATGTCTGTGTGAAGATGTTGGGTCCCCTGGTACTGGAGTTATAAACAGTTGTGAGCCACCATGCTGGGAACTGAAGCCAGGTTGTCTGGTAGAACAGCTAGTACTCTTAACCACTGAGCCATCCCTCCAGCCTACTCCAATACTGATTTGTTTTGTTTCTAGACAGGGAATCTCTGTATAACCCTGGCTGTCCTGGAGCTCACCCTGTACACCAGGCTGGCCTTGAACTCACAGACATCTACCTGCTTCTGCCTCCCAAGTGCTTATGTAAAAAGCATGCACCCCTACCACTTGACTTTCAGCCTAACTTTTAAAGTAGAAAGGACACTCTCAGTTTTTAATCAATCTGGACTCTGAAATTATAGAATAGGGATGACAGGCTTGTCCTAGAAACCTAGCCAACTCTATACCCAAGAGTTCAGGGATTTCACTTGAAAATATTTATGACTATAAAAATCTCAAAATCCTAATATAATTACTTTTGTTTCATGAGAAGCAAATATTTAGGACAATTTAAGAAAAGAAATGATAAAAATATGTGAACATCCAGGTGAGGGTGGAGCATGCCTTTAATATAAGCACCTCTCAAAAAAAAAAA
>NW_026585895.1:46122222-46262800 GCF_907164565.1 Psammomys obesus | reverse complement strand
TTTTATGTGCATTAGTGTGAAGGTGTCAGGTCCCTTGGAATTGGTGTTACAAACAGTTGTGAGCTGCCATGTGGGTGTGAAGAACAGACAATGCTCTCAACCACTGAGCCATCTCTCCAGCCCCACCTCTGTAGTTTTTATATGAGATAAATTATGGAGGGAGAAGACTTACCTTGATCTCATATTTGTCCGCACTTAAGAGGATGTAGTCTCCAGGGCTGTGCAAGAGAGACTTGACTTTGCACTTCTGCAAAACCACCTATAAGCATAAGCATCTATATTATACAAAGACCCTTTCACTTTGTTCCTATACTATTATATTGTTTTTAAATTAAGAGTTTGAATTGATAATAGAACTATATAATGTGGAACTCCTAACATTTTTATTACAACCATATTGTTACTAACTGAATCTCAATGATACTATCCTTTATTTTTTTTTTCCTCTCTCTTCCTTTTTTTTTTTTTCAGAGTTTCTCTGAACTCTATAGGCCAGTCTAGCTTCCAACTCAGAGATCTGTCTGCCTGTGCCACTGCCACCTGGTGGGAGCATGTAATCTTATCTTTATTTTGGAAGTACTAATATTAGGACCAAAGTGTGGACTTGGATGTATCATGGTGAAATACTTGCCTAGTATGCACAAGGCCCCAGTTTGACATCCAGTAATGCATTCTCTTTATTATTTATTACTGCTCTTATTAGACACAGACACACATGCATACACACACATAATGCAACTTAAATGTAAGGAGCCTACTGTGGTAGTATATGCCTTTAATTCCAACATGTGGAAGGCAGAGAGACATGCAGATTTCTGTGAGAACAAGGTCAGCATGGTATACATAGTGAGTCCAGATCAATCAGGGCTACCTAAAAAGACCCAGTCCTTAAAAGTAAATAAACAAGGAACAGATCTGTTTTCATGATTATGTGTACCATAAGGGAAAAAGCAGCAGACTTGGGTAAGAATCTATAAAATGGTCACAGAGATCTGGTAACTATGCCGCCCTGGAAGAGGCCATGTAGCTGGTGTGTTGTTTATTTAGTGCTGGAAACTGAACCCAGAGCCTCAAACTAAGTTGTATTTCAGACTTGCTGTTTATCAGTTATTTTTAAGATATGAAGCAAAATGCCCATTACCTTACTTCATATAAATGCATGAAGATCAAATAGAACTATGCAAACAATACTAACAGAAAAAGGCAAGATTCCATAGCACTTAGGGTTACCTGTTATTTTTAGGTCCTAGTAATCTTTAAAATAAATCAGCACACTCAGAGGTGAGCTATTGATGCAACTAGACTTGGCAGACCTGCTGGCATGCATCAGGCACCTCTGCTCAGTTCTACCCCGTATCTCCTTTAAGGTGTGTAAAAATTTAATATAGATGACAGAGTTGAGGTCATGGAAAGAGGAGGAAGGAACGTGTACACATCACAGGCAGAATCCTGTTAGGGTTGCCAGTAATATACAGCTTCTCTGTCCAAGTGACTATACCCAGCAGTTACCTATCTTTTCACAAATTACCCTGCCTTTACATTTACCTATTCAGAGGAAATTTTAGATTGCCCACCCAACCGAAAATCTGGCAGAGACCTGTGATTCTTTCTCCTTTTTTGAGGGTGGTGGTGGTTCCAAGACAGGGTTTCTCTGTGTAACACAGCATTAGCAGTCGTGAACTCACTTTGTAGAACAGGCTGGCCTTGAACTCACAGAGATCCGCTGGCCTCTGCTTCCCAAGTGCTGGGATTAAAGGCATGTACTACCACGCCTGGCTTTCTTTTCTTTTTTTTTTTCTAACCTACAATGAATGAGTAACTTCAGGTGGCTTTATTTTTTCTTAATTTGCATTTTTAATAATATTTAAAAAAAAAGTTGGAGCTGGGTAAGGGGCAAAAGGGTGGAGCCCAGAATTTTACCTTTATTAACAGTCACCTAGGGGAAAGGCATTCAATCAAACCCCAAACTTTAGGCCCCTAAGGGCTGTGGGTAAATCTTAGAAAATAGCACAATGAGCTTAATTAAGAAAAGTGTGTTTGCATAACATATCTGTCACTAATACTACTTTTGAAACATAACAATTTTGTTTTGAAAACATGACAGTATTCTGTTAAAGACTCATTTCTCTTCTTTGCCCCCCAGATATCTTGTCATGGTGGTACTGGCTTGAGTACATGGTTCTCATACTGAGCTACACCTAGCTCTGTCCTATCTCACATTTTGCAAATGCCACTTTTGTTTTTGTTTTTTGCTCAGTCATTGGTGTTTGTGTGTGTGTGGGTGCGTGCTAGTAATTGTGAAGATCAATTGTTATGCTAAGCAAACACTCTACCATTGAGCTATAGCCCTAACTTTCAAACACCCATTTTTCAAGATGAAAATTATAATCTGAATCAAAGAGGGTATCTTTCTGCAGCCCAGGGCTGGCCTTGTACTCATGGTATTTCTGTGTCAGCCTTAAGTGCCAGAATTACAGACATGTACCAGATTATCTAAGTGGTTTTTACATGCTGGTCCCTACTGTACACCACCGTGCTCCATGAGTGCATCTATTCCACTATAATTCATCTACAGTATACACCAGGTCTACCATCCTCTACTCCCCACCAGTCAGGAGCCTGACACCAAAGATAGTCCTTGGTCTTCCTACCTTGGTGACCCATTCAGTATGCCCAGTGAGTGTGTTCAGGCATGTCCCAGCAGATAAAGCCCATACTTTCACAGCGAAGTCCGCAGAGCCACTCACCAAAATATCCAGTTCATCACTGTAGTCCACACTGAACACTAGTGCACACAACACAATCAAAGTTAAAACACACTTCACTGTCAATGGATCTTTGTAAAAACAATAATTTATTCTCCTAGCTATCCAAATACATAACTTCCTAACCAGAGCACATTAAAAATTGAGCTACTAAATCAGCAATTTTATGATACAAAGAAAATCTTTTCCAAAACGATTATTATTATACTTTGTCCTAAGGTTTAAAAAACTTTGAAAATAACTCGGAGAACACTCTCTTCTATTTGCATCAGCTTCAGTGTAATGGAAATGATGGCATCCTTTTTTAGGACTGTTTGACATCACACACACTTTTATCTAGTTTATGGGAAAACACCTTTTAAGATCTGATACTAAGGGGAAAATGTAAAGAAAGCTGCAGAACAGCACTCAGACTCCAGAAAGGACAGGGAAGAGACAAACAAGGATCTTGGAGGTCAGACTTAGTCATTCCTTCAGCAGTGTTTATATTTCTTGAAGTTGCACACCTAGCAACTATTACTAGTTCAGGACAAATCAATTTATTCAGTATTTGTTTTTAAATGTCTACCAAACTCAAAAGGATATTGGGGACCTAAAGAGGCTCCTCTTTCCTTCTAGAAACTCTGAGGAACAACTTTTTGTTTTTTGGGAAGAGGTTACTCTTGCTAGAGAAACACTGAAGAGACTAACTACCCAGAGCTATCAGAGAGGATTTCAGAGAAGATACAATGGAGATGGGACATGAAGAATGTGTACAGCTTATTAAGAAAATAAAAAATCCGCCAGGCAAAGGGGACAGCAAAGGCATGGGTTAAAAGCCACAGCAGCAGAACATTTTCAGAGATAAGGAATAAAATTACCTCGAAGCTGTGGTGTCCTTATGTCATGCAGTATTACTCTGTTTAATGGGACGCGATCTGTGCTAAGCCATAGACTTTTTTGTTTTGAGACGAGTTCTCTGTGTAGCTCTGGCTGACCTGGAATTCACTTAGGCCAGGTTGGACCAAAACTCAGAGCTCTACCTGTCTCTGCCTCCCAAGTGCTGGGATTGAAGGCATGCACCACTACACTTGACTACAAGCCATTTCTAAAACAAGTAAGAGCATATTTAAAAAAATTAAATATGAGTTTAATTGTGGGGGTAGTTTTAGGAAAACAGGTTTTAAAAACTACTCAGCATCAGGTACAAAATAAGGTACTCAAGACATAAGAGTAAACAATATAGGTGGAGTGTACTAGGAGTCTGCTCATAAATATGGCATTCTAGAACAAATTTCTTTTATGCTAGCCCCAGGACATTGTGTGCTACTCAGCGAAGATCGTACAATCTGTGAACTGCCTTCTGCCCAGGGATTTTTCAGCTCTAAATCTATAAATGCAGTGGTCCGAATGTCTAAGTGTGACAGTATGGAATTCACTAAAAGCAAATGTGCTTTTAGTGCAGCATGAGAAACATGAACTGGTAGTGAAGGACAGCTACTTCTCCAGCATACAGGTAGAAAAGTAACTGAAATGCAGGGAAATAGCTGCAGTGCTTAAAAAGAGAAAATGGCAGGTTAAAGTAAGCAAGCAAGCAAGAAAAAAAAATTACAAAAAAAACTTCAAATATTTGACTCCTAAGTCTTAAGAGGCATGGCTAAAATAATTATAAAGACACTTGAAAGAGGAGAACACACCAGCCCCTGTGTGCCCCCGGAAGTGCTGGGTCCTGGCTCCGGAACTCCATTCCCAGCAGGCCACGGTGTTGTCAAAGGAGCCTGTCACAAGTTTCTGTTCATCGAACTTCACAGCTGCACAAGTGTGGGTCTGGATGCCATAAACACACTGCCCTGTGTTTACATCCCACAGCTTTGCAGACAAGTCATCTGACCCTTGAAGAGGAAAAACCAGGAAGGTTAGAATGACCTAGACACCTTACAGAAGGAAAGTCAACCCCCAAAGAGGCTCTCCATAATCCCCTCCGTGGTAGTTCTGCTTTAAGGCTAAGAAAATTGAAGCCACAGGATAACGTTTGCTTGTTGGGCCTCAAAACGACATTAAGTTTCCTAGCACAGGACCAAGCTTGTTGTCTTTTCCCCTCAATAATCTGGGCTATAGAAGGATCTTAAAGCATCCCCTCATGCTTCCACTTGAAACATTTCATAAATCTCTGGCTATTAGAACTTAAAGATTTGCCTGGGTTCATCTTACCTATGGCTACATGCTTGTCCACTCACTAACCAACAGTTCCAAGTTATACAGAATGCTGACTAGGAAAGCACAGTGCATTTTAAGAGGGAACAAAGTTAAGCCTCAGATCACGGATACCTTACAAAAGCTAACTGGTAATTTCTTGAGCTATCTTGAAAGATGTCAAAGGAACCTCAATGAATATTAGGGATAAATTACCCACAGACATAGCAACTCAAAAAGAGCTTAAAATCTGTAGGAAAAAAAAATGGCTTATTTCTGTCTGTAGGGAGTGGAGGAAGCCCTGAGTGAGTGAAGTCCTGAATGAATGTGTATTTTGACATGAACAAGGCCGTCGATGACTCCAAGACCAATTGGCCCATGTTGTAAACTGGCAAAACATATACACATGGGCCAGGCTAAAAGGGCCAGCAAAGCTTTCCTTGGGAATATGAATGCTTACAAATGACTAATCAATGTGTGATGAGACTAAGAACTGCAGCTTCTTCTTCTCAGCTGTTTACAGTCTGAGACAGCCTAAGACACCTCCTACTGAGACTAAGTAACCATCCATTAGAACCCCACCAGATCCCAGCTTCATGGTTTGTGTATGTTTTCTTTCTTCAGGGCTCGGCCTCAAGGACATAGGACACAGCATGGCCTCTGATGAAAAGGTTACACTAATAATGGTAGTAACTCAGGACTGAACTTTCATTAAGTCTGCAATACCAAATATTAAATACCAGCTACAAAATCTCTCCCTCAGGGACTGGAGAGATGGGTCCAAGGTTCAGAGCAAATACAATTCTTGCAGAGGACTTGAGTTGAATTCCCATTGTCCACATGGTGGGCAACAAACATCTGTAACTCCAGTTCCAGGGGATTTGATGCCCTCATTTGGCTTCCAAACACACCAAGCACACATGTGACATAGATATAGATGAAGGCAAAACTCACACACAGTTTTAAAAAAGTAAATTGGAAAAAAAAAAATCCAGCAGGGCAGTGTTGGCACATGCCTTTGATCCCAGCGCTCAGGAGGCAGAGGCAGAGGCAGGTGGATCTCCCAAGTTCAAGGACAGCATGGTCTACAGATCAAGCTCCAGGACAACCAGGGCTACACAGAGAAATCCTGTTTCAAAAACAAAACAAAAAAAGTTCACCTCTAGTTAAGAGCTAGTGTTTCAGAGGATGGCTTAAATAACCATTCCTTGAAAAGGATCATGGGCAAGACTTCCACACAGAGCTTTTTAGATCTCCATGTCCCCATTCTATAAAATAAGGGGTTAGGCTTGCTGATGGTTTGTGATGGACATGGGAGACTTTCAGGATCACCAAGGGATCTTTATTGGAACACACAGTGCACTGAGGACACAGCTGAGTGACTGCCTAGCAGGGTATGAGTTCTACCTCAACAGGACAGAAAAATAAATAAACTTACAAAGACAAATCCCACACAAACAGGAAGCTAAACAAACTCTAGGGTTGTAGAACTAAAACACTGTAATCTTAGAAAAGTTGTCAGGCAAATCTTGATCATCAATAACACTCTGAGAACCAGAAGTTGGTAACAGTGTACCTGTCAGAGATGACATACAATTTGTCTTCTAATAGTTGTCAAAAGTGTTAATACTTCAACATGTAACAAAGTATTAACATGACACTATTTGTTTTTTTATTTTCCAAGTCTTAGTTCTGGTATTTCCTGTTTCATACCTCAATCTGAATAAGCCATAGCTCAAGAACCCAATAGAGCCTATGGCTCCTGCGTGGCACAGCAGAACACAGAAAGATTGAGGTCCTTCTGATCAACTACCAGTGTTTAACTGATATTCCATTCAGTTAACAGAAGGCAGGAGCCTCTGCTCTCATGGCCCTTAGTCTAACAGGTAAATAAGCAGTATCATTCACACAATCAGTAGTGGGAAACCCAAAACACCACAGCAAGTGCATGAGCATAAAAGAAGTTTCAGATGAAGTCCCCTGGGATTACAGCTGTGCATCATAACAGGCAGGTGGAATGCAACATGCCTCAGGCTCTGGCACAACTGGCTCTTCAACTATACTCCAGTTCTATGTTTAAGCCAAGTTTAAAATCTTTAAAGATTTTATGGTTTAAAAAACTTTCAGAAGCTAGCAAGATGACTCAGCAGGTGAAAGTGTTTGCTCTTCAAGCCTGGTGACCTGAGTTCAGTCCCTAGAACCATGTAAAGGTGGGAGGAGAGACTCTCAACTCCACAAAGTTGTCCTTTGACATCTATATACACACACTTAAAATTTTTTTAAGGCTTATTTTTATGTGTATGGTTGTTTTCCCTGAATGTATGTCTGTGTACCAATGCCTATGGAGGCCAGAAAGGGGTGCTGGATCCCTTGGAACTAGGAGTTGCAGATACGGTGAGCTACCATGTGGGTGCTGGTAATTGAACCCAGGTCTTCTGTAAGAGCAAGTGCTCTTAACCACTGAGCCACCTTTCCATCCCCCAAATAATTGAGAGACAGAAACAGACAGACAGACATAAGGGGCAGAGGAGAGAGGGAAATAAATCTAAAATTAAAATATGAATAAGTTAATGTGGCCAAAAAAAAAAATAAATTTTGAGGGCTGAAGAGATGGCTCAGGGATTAAGAGTAGTTGATGTTCTTGCAGAGACCTGGGGTTCAGCTCCCAGCACCCCCACATGGCAGCTGACAACTATAACATCTTTGGGTATGTGACACCCTCTTCTGGCTCCTATAGGCACCAGGACATATGTGGTACACAGACATACATACAGGAAAACACCCATACACATAAAAGAAAAATAAAAAGTTTCACTATTCTAGCTATTTGCTATGATGTTACTCCTGTATTTTTCTCTCTAGTCTTGAGTACTCTTTTCAAATACCTTGGGAATTTCCACTTATATATACAACAGGTAAATAGATTTAGTTGATCCCAAACCGAACTCCTTTTATTATCTCAAATCCACTGTCATTTTCTAACCTTGCTTTTAATACTATTCTGTGCTCTCAGAAAACAGAGCTTGAAATGCCAGCCACTTTCTGACGTCTGTTCTTGACAAATAATCAATTCCCTATCAGGTTCTGTCAAGTCTAATGGCTACTCTTATACTCAACTGTTCCTTTTTAGTTTTTTAAAAGCACACTTCCCCTTAGTATCCTATTTCTGCACTGGTTTAGCCTGACCTACACTGTAATGGGTTAGTAAACTTGGAAGCTCAGAGCCTAAGTAAGGGCTCTGAAAGAGATCTGGGTGGCTGTCTCCTAAGGGAACATTTCAGAAATTGTCAAAATGGTGGGGCTGAGGGACATTACTGGCATCAGCTAGGCAGAGACCAAGAATGCTACATACCCTGCAATATGTAGGGCAATGCATAACAGAACTGTCTTCCACTTTGCAAGGCACTCATAATGGTAAACCTGGAAACTAGAGAACCTGAACTGAGGAATTCTAAGCTGGAAAAACATGTACCAGGGAAGTTTATTCACCAATGCATAGAGTCCACCACAGCTATGGCAGAAAGGGACCAGAGGTAGAACTTGTAAGCACTGTCTGTATCGTGTTGATTTTGCAGGGATGCAGAATGCAAGAATTATGGGGTCACAGAAATTCAGCAAAAGGTTCCAGAAAAAAATGTTGAAGCATTTTGTGGAAGGGTTTGATTTTCCTGCTGGGAGGCCTTCAGAAGACATCCCCACAGATAAGAAATACCCATGTTAGATACTAGAGAATCATAGGGGTTCCAGCCAGGCACACTCCTGGATGTTGTTGGCTTCTGTACTGTCCTGTCAAACTGCAGGCAGGAACACAAGGCGAACGGGGTGACGTTCTTTCTGGAGAAAGCCGTACTGAAAGCTCCTGAACCACAGTGAGTGGGAGACATCCAATAAAACAAACTAACGTTCCCCAGTGTTTTAACCACACTTTCCCTACAGGAATTACTTGTTCCTCTGAAAAATAAAGTTTTGCTACAACACTTTAACTACCTTTTCTTTTTTGGTGGGGGTGGAGTTGGGGCATCAAATTAAAAAAAAAAAAAAGACTGCTCATTCAAGGCTAGTGTTTTACAGAGCTACACCCTCAGTCACACATCTTACTAGAGCTGTTACAGCTCTCATTTTCTCATTCAATCCAGGTTACAACGGAGCTACTGTTCACAGGCTAAACATTACTTAGCCACAGTATTTTAAAATCTACTTAGTACATTTCACAAAACTCTAGACTTGAGGCTTCCCTTGCAAAGTCAGAGTTAGCCACCACACCTGAATCCTGCACAGTAATGATGCACTGCAGTGGAGCAGAGGCTGCGCTCTGGAAAGGCAAGTATTGTGACTTGGCAGTCCTCGGGGAGACTTTCACCTACATTAAGTCATGGAGCATGTTTACCCTCTGAGCCAAGAACTGCCCTGCTTCTCTCAGGTGTGCTCCCATACTGTTTAATGGCAGATATTTCATAAATAAGTAGCTATTGACTGTCACAAAGTACACTAGGTTCCTCTCTCATCATCTCAGAAATAAACTGCACAACAAAAGGAGAATTAGCTCTCTGCACACCAGACAACTGTTAGCCATCACCCTCTTTGTAATAACCATCTCATTGCTTTCTCAAGGTGCTGAGAGTCTCCATATACTGCCAAATTCAGGATTCCACAATTCTCCCACAGTGAAAACTCAAGTTTGTAAGAAACAAAAAGGGTAGGACAGAGAGCTCAGTGGTTAAGAATGCTTAGTGCTTCTAGAAGACGGAATTTGCTTCCCATAATGGGTATTCACAATTGCCTATAACTTCAGCTCTAGGGAATCTGACACCCTCTTCTGGCCTCCCTAGGTCTCACACACATGCACATAAATAAAAATTTTTTAAAAAGAACAGTAACAGAAACATATAATTCTCCAACATATTTCTCTCACCTGTAAAGTCTCAGGCATGCTACCATTAGAAATTTCAAATTAAGCTGGGTGATGGTTTACACCTTTAATCTCAGTACTTGGAAAGGCAAAGGCAGGTGGATCTCTGACTTTGAGGCCAGCCTGGTCTACGGAATGAGTTCCAGGACAACCAGGGCTGTTACACAGAGAAACACTATCTAAAAACAAAAAAACAAAAACCCTCACCATAACCTGCACCCCACCCCCCCCAAAAAAAATAGAAAATAGAAAAAAAAGAAAAAGCTATAGGCAATTATGAAGACAATTCGCCTGTGCCAATATTTAATAAGTAGTGTCATGTCAATACCATATCTTAATCTAAAAACAGACAAACCCTGCTACAGACTTATAAAAATCATTACAACTAGACAGGATTAGTGGTACATACCTGTAATCCCAGCACTCTGGGAGGCAGAGGCAGGCGAATCTCTGTGAGATTCGAAAACAGCCTGGTTTACAAAGTGAGTGCAGGACTGCCAAGGCTACACAGAAACTTCTGTCTTGAAAAACAAAACAAAAAACCAAAGGGGGGGAGGAAGACATTACAACTACAAAATCACAAAGCAGAGAAAAATGGATCGTAATGTTCCAAAAATCAAACCTTGCAAGGAAAACACAAAGCATGAAGCAAGCTTTAACCATGAAATGCCTTAATCAAATGACAAACTGGAAAAGTGCTTGGCATTTCAGAAAATGAATCTAATCTTGAGAAGTTACTTATTTCTTAACTATTTAAAGATAATGAGATTGATTCTTACTAGATTAAAAGTAAAGCATTCTGGCTTCTGAGGGCACAGCAGTGATTCAGCATATGTGTAAAGACACTAAACAGAGAATCATTCACATTTGTAGAACTGACAATTCTCTTCAGCCTCTGTCACAAAGTAAATAATCCAAACAGGGAAAAACGCATGCAAACAAATGTTCACAAAGCAGAAACATGAATATATATTAACATGAAAATAGCTACATATTTATACAAAGGACCAGCTAATCCTTTTTAAAAGTGAAAATGATAGAGTTTTGGCACTCCAGAAATATAAAATGTCCTAGATTGAAAAATGAATATGGACACCCTGGGAAGGAATTATTATATTACCCGTTGAAATGTGCTGCCTAAGGTGGATCTCTGTGAGTTCAAGGCCAGCTTAGTCTACAGAGTGACTTCCAGGACAGCCAGGGCCACAAAGAAAAACCCTGTCTTGAAAACAGAAAACAAAGTGCTACCTAAATGTGGACAGATATCACTTCCATTATAATTCAATAGTAACACAAAACTTAAAACTTCAACAATTGTGTACATATAATGTATATTAGATGGGTACACTGTCAGTGTGTTTTGCTTAAGCTTGTTAAAAGTATAATCTGAGATTGAGGGCTCTCCTGTTCCATACTCCAGTGTGGTAGTTTGAATGAGACTGGACTCCAAAGGCTCATGTAATTAAATACTTGGTCCCCAGTTGGTAGAACTGCTTGGGAAGGATTAAGTGTGGCCTTGGAGGAGGAATATCACTGGGGGTGAGCTTTGAAAATGCCCATGCCATTCCCAGTTACCTTTCTCTACCTCATGCTGTCAGCTACTGTTCCAGTATCATACCTGCCTACCTGTCTACTACTGTGGCCTGACCATGGTCATGAACTCTGGACCCATGGGTCCCAAATTAAATGCTTTCTCTTTATGTTGCTTTGGCCGTGGTGTCTTACCACAGCAATAGAAAAAGTAACTAAGACATCCAACACATATATTTCAAGTGTCCTCTAAGGCACCCTGTCCAAGAACAAGGTGACCCACCCCCCAGCTCTGTAACTGGGAGAAGAAAGCGAAACAAAACAACAACAACAACAACAACAAAAAATCCCACCACAAAACAGCAAAGTTATTTGTTGGGGGTTGGTCTGATGCTTGTATGTTGATGCTGGTTGCTGGCCCTTTAGATCTGATTACTTCCCAGATACACTTATTCTTGTTGTGTAAACCTGCCAAAGACATTATACCTGATTGGTTGATTAAACGGTCTATTCCTGAGCAGGGCAGAATGGGACAGGCATGGCTAAGGTTCCCCATGAGAATTGCGGAAATGGACACAAAGAAATGAAGACACCACCATGGATGGGTAAGAATGGAGAAGAAACCACATGGGCTGGGAGGAAGGGCTCCAATAATGGCATGAAAAGGCCCAGATGAAAATACAAGCATGTATCTTGGGATTATGGATGAAAGGTAGCACAGATAGGAATGATTAAGGTGGATGGCATTGGATTGGGGCCAGGAGATGGATGATGAGGTTATTGAGATAGTGTAGGTAGAAATGTCTGTCTGGCCCAAGGTAATAAGGCAATTATAAAATCTAACAGGTGTCTGTGTCTTATTATTTGTGATAGAGGGTCAAATAATACTGCCACAATAATTATAGGGCTAATAATAAACACTCATTTAATTTACTACAACAGTTACTACTGTTTATCACATAATATAAAAATGCCTGCAGTTTGGGAATGAGAAGGCAGCAGTTCAGCAAAGGAAGCTTATCCAAGGAAAGAAAACTCAACTGGGAATATAAATGATTATCTGAATGTCCCTAGTCAGTTTCTTAGGGATGCTAAGTTAGCACCCAATTTGATGATGATATCTGCTGAAGTCTCACTCTACAGGACTGTTTTAATTGGGAAAGACAGCTAGCTGTCTCAAGGGGGCTTCTCTAGTTGATTTCTGCTGAAGTTTGTAAGCTCCTGACTTGATAGTGTTACCTTGTGTTTGCTCTTCCAGTCAGGCTGCTCCAGTCATCTCTGCTAGATGTCTTAAGTGCTCAACCTGATGGTGTTTTGCTATCTGTTGCTTTGTAGTTTATTCTCTAACCTTTTGTTTACCATAGACTTAATAAACTCATTCAAAACTGAAAGCATTGCTATGATAGATCACTTTGGACTGCACAGAACAGCCTGTACCAAGTTTTAAAAACATCCAGCTTGTTGGCAGCACTCGGGAGAGTGGGCCCTGTACCTTCCTTACCTGGGCAGCACAGCAGAGCTGGCCCTGATAGAGGGGACGGCTTGGGTGCAGGGGTGGTGCCCTCTGCCTCCTTGCCTCTGATCACCCAAGACAATTGGGAGAGCTGGCTCTGGGGTCATGAGAGCAGGTGAGCTAGGCCTGTCCCTTGATGGCATAGTACTCAGGAAGAGCGGCCCCTGTACCTCACCTGGGCAGCAGAGTAGAGCTAGCCTAAGGGCCTGAGTATAGGAGAGCTGTCCCTGTCCCTCACCAGCTCTAGCGCTAGAGAGCCAGCCCTGCACTTAGGCAGGGCAACACAGTGGCGCTGATGGCAAAGGCACAGGTGAGCTTGCCCCAAGAGTGTGAGAGCTGGCAGCACTTGGGAGAATGAGCCCCGGTGCTTCAACTGGGCAGCACGGTAAAGCTGGCTCTGGAGGTGTGGGTGAGCAGGCTGTAAGGGCATGAGAGTGGGAGAGCTGACCCCACCTCCTGCTGATGGCAGTATTGAGTGGCCCAGCCAGACCAGTGCTGGAGACCTTGCCCTAGTGGTACAGATGCAGGATAGCTGGCAGGCTGACCAGCCCAGTACCAGTCAGGCCCCGATCTAGGACCTTGAGTTGGCTATCCCAAAACCTACATCATCTTTGAACTGTTAGAGTACAAGAAAGAGTCAGTCCTGCTGATCCAAAGCTGCAAGACCACCGCAACACAGGGCAACAACAGGATAACTGGGAGGAGTCCAGTGAGGATGCAATACTGATGGTGTGATAGAGGCCAGAAACCTCAAACCAGACCCATGACTCAATGCAGTGCACATTTGCAAGTGAAGATGTGTGGACAGAGGGACATACTGTGGGATACACTATGACACACTACAGCTTGTCTATGCTTTGTTTTGTGTTTGTGTGTGCGTTTTATTTTCTATGGGGGGGGGTTTTGCAAGGGTGAGGGGACAGGGAAATGAGTGGGGTTGAGGTAGGGGTGTATGACTGTAATCCCAGCACTCAGGGAGGCAAAGACAGAGTTCAAGGCCAGTCTATAAAGGAAGTCCAGGACAGCCAAGAAAATCCCTGTCTCAAAAAACTAAAACCAAATAAAAACTAAAACCAAAACTATCCAGCTGTCTTTGTTTCCATGTCCAAACTTTTAACATTCATTCTTAGGGTCACAGGATTTTTGAGCAAGGAAGGAATTTGTCCCTTTCCATTTTTTTAAAGGCAGAAAAACAAACATAGATAGGTTAAATAATTCATCTAAAATGTTCTTGCTAGTCCTATAATGGTTTGGCTTTTCTTTTTCTGTCTGTGTAGCCCTGGCTGTCCCAGAACTCACTCTATAGACCATGCTGGTCTCAAACTCAGAGATCCGCCTGCCTCTGCCTCCTTAGTGCTGGGATTAAAGACATGCATCACCACCACTTAGTGTAAAATATTTTTTAATGATAAATAAGATAAAAACTAAGAAGCAGTCTACAGTTTTCTGATTCATATTATACTTAAGAGAATGTGTAAAGCTTGTCTCATAAATCCTTACAGAAATGGCTCTTCTCCAGAGGGAAGAAGAGAATGAGGGGACATCTATTCAGAGGAAATTACAAATATCCTGTATAACCAACACTTGCTCTCCTCAAGGCGGATCTTAAAAGGATTAATCCTTGTAAGTTATTAAAGAAAAAGACCACTGCCTCCCCTCCCCCACAACTCTTCCAGGTCCCTTACCTGTACAGAGAAGTCCATCTTTGTAGTAAAGTGCATACACTCTGGCACTATGTCCAATTAATGATGAGGTCTCAAAGGCTTCATGATCCTCCAGTTGCTTCATCCTCAAAATAGCCTTCAAGTAAACCTTCTTCCAGTGCAACGCGTCCTGAACAGAATCATCTATCTGCCAGCCCAAATTTTTACACGCAATCTGCCACACCTCTGTACAGGCACTTATCACCTTATTCCACTGCTTAGAGACTAGGCAGCATGTGAGTAAAGTCTGAGGATCGAGCCATTTTAGCAAATAAAAACTGAGCTCCAGGGGAAGGAGTCTGAGGAAGTCCCGCTTGAGGAGGGTCTCCAGGCTATTGGAGAGATGCCTGAGTTGGACTGCCCCACTCAGACTAATCAGGTGATCCAGAGTTTCATTTTTCTGCAAGTCCGTCAGAGAAAGAAATGTAACAGAAATGTTATCAAGCCATGTCTCAAAGTCCTTTCTCTCCATAAGGTTATGGAAATATTTACCTGTGGCACATCAAAATATTGTATTAGTTCTGTTCAAAAAATTGTTCAAGCAAGACTGCTAATAAATGAAGTATTAAAAATTAGTGAAAATTGGCATTACAATTTTATGCTTAATTACTTTATAGTTAATAAACTATATCTGAAAGTTTTCATGCACACAAAAGAAAACATTTTAACAAATCAAGATACTGTAAATGTCAAAGGAACTTATGTCAGTATGTGACTTGCTTTTTGAAGTCATGCCACATGCATTGCCACCAAACAGATCTACAGAACATTCATAAAGAGTGTATTCTAGTCTACATACAACCTTCCATCCAAACCATTACAAAACTGCTTCCTTACTAAATACATTCTATTTGGGAAATCAAATCAGAAAAAACAGTACCAGGATGTAATACAATCAAAGTAAATCTCTGGAGCTGTGACCTCTGCATCGGTTATGCTTGGTGTACCATGATCTGCCACCCCAAATCACAAAACTAATGACTTGGTATTATAAGAGATGTTGAAGCAAAAAGATGTGAAGAAGAAAGAAAAACAAACGTGTACTAAGATGTGTGCTGCAGGTATTCTGGTGTTCCATCTCTCCTACAGTACTGTCTGCTATGACATGGATTACTAAAGACTGTTCACAATTTGCTTTTATAAGCCTTACTTGAGCTAGTGACAGCTCTTAAATGTGTTCCCTAAAGAGCCATGAGGATCCTCGCAGCCTACAAGGTGAAGCAAATTAATAAACCCCACAATGCTGGCACAGTGGAACATGCCTGCAATCCTAGCCTCACAAAGCCTGCCCTCAGAGGATCACCAAGTTGGAGACCAACCTGGGCAACATTGCAATACCACATTTTAAATATACAAAGCAAAAAATAGTCATCTGAATGCTCACAAAAAAACCCAAGTCGACAGGCACGGTGGTGCATGCCTGTAATCCCAGCACTCAGGGAATCAGAGGAAGGTGGATTTTTGTGAGTTTTAGGCTAGCCTGATCTACAAAGTGAATCCAGGACAGCCAAGGCTACACAGAAAAACCCTGTATTGAAAAATGAGGAAAAACAACAACAAAAAATGTCCTTTTTACTTTGCAAATGAAGAAAGTAAAGTTCCAAGAAGCCGGCACATAGTGAATTGCATGGGGTCACAAAGCTAGGAAACAGCGGGACAGAATAGAGGCCTGTGCTCCCGAGATCAGCACAGCGCTGGCACGCCTACAATCTCAGCACCCACTGAAGTCGGGAGGACTGAAGGTCAAGGCCAGCTTTGGCTATGTATCAAGCCTAGATTGTAAGAACCATTGAAAGATGGGGAGGAGCAGCAGGAAGAAAAAGCACTCTGTTTCTCCCTCCTAAGAATCTAACTTGGTAATAAGATCTGCAGACACTATGTCTACCTGGTTATACCTTTTACCTTTTGGGAAAGTAACAAATCTTCCAGAGTTAAAAGGAACAAAGAAAATTTAAAGTACCTATATTAGTACCTATAGGTGTCAATTTATTCTTTATAATTAAGATTAAAAGCTAGGGATGGTGGCACACACCTTTTATCACAGAGTTTGGGAGGCAAGGGCAGGTGGATGGATCTCTATGAGTTTGAGGTCTACAGAGAGTTCCAGGACAGCCAGAGGCATACAGAAAAACTGCCTCAGAAAAATAAATAAGTAAGTAAGTAAATAAATAAATTTAAACTAATGGAAAGAGAAGAAACACCAATTAAAAAAAAAAAAAAAGATTTGCTCTGTGTTGATGGATGCTGATATTGGCTACCAGTTTCATGGGAAATTAAGTTTGATTTTTATTATGTTTAGACAGTCCCATGAATTTTTTGACGGGAATTTTCCCCCCTCTCATTACTTACAGTCTTGTCATTTAATTAAAAAAAAAAAAATGTTCAACCTGGAAGAAAATAAATTTCTTTCCTGACATGTTACCCTGATTAGATCCCATCTTCCAACATTGTTCACGTAAAGTGAGTAAAATCCATGTTCCTAGTATCCAGTTTGCCTCATTTCAGACAAAAAAAATCAGTATATTAATAAAAGCAACCAAATGTTTCAATCACATCATCTTTACCTAACAGCCTGGGTCTCTGAAGGGTTTGGGGCTAAAAGACATATTAATATGAACTATTGTCTGAACCTTAGCACAGTCCCTCTGTAACATATCCAGAAATCCTATTTTTAAGAATAATTATTCACCAGACAATAAGGTGGGCACCTGAGTTACTAGACACTGTTTTCTTCACTTTCTTTTTTACTGAGATGGGGCATCATTATTTAGCTAAAGTTGGCTTCAGACTTGGGATCCTCCTGCCCCTGCCTCCTGAGTACCAGAATGACAGGTGTGTGACGCAGAGCCTTTCTAAAATCATTTAACTATGCAGAGCATACTACTAAAACCCACTAATTTTCACTTTTCGAAAAGAATCAACTAATTTTGGAGGAAACTTCCTTAAAGCCACAGGTCTAGACTGAACTTGCTCACAGAGCATCTAGGAATAACGTCGTGTGCCGGCAGCACACCAAGGGAAGCCTCCGGAAACGGAATTTCAGTTCAACAGGGATGCTTTAAATTAGAGCATTCCTTCCAACAATGGAATAGCCAGCTCCAGAATGGTATTTTCCATTAGTGTGAAGAGACAAGACAGCTGGATACAGAGGCAAGCTGGGATACATAAAAGAGCTAGACCAGTTAAGTTTTTTTTTTAACCTGATACAGCCACTTCCTATGTGATCATGGAAATGCTCAACTAATATCTAACCTTCCGTTTGTAAAACAGAAGCTTCCCCAACTCAGCAGTGTGAGATTCAGAAATGAAGCAGAGACATGTATATGACTTGAGGCTCTAACCGCTTCCTAGGTTCTCTCTATACATAACCCCTTTCTGTCTTGCCCCTCTCATCTTTCTCGATGCAAACATTTAACTTGTTCTCCAGCCCTTAGCAGAAACTATCACAAAGCTTTGATGAAATGTGCAGTATGTTAAAAATATTCCTAAACTGGGAGATAGGAGTAAGAGTTTGGTTTCCGCTGCTAAGCAATTATCACATTTATGTTGGTCCTAATGACTAAAGCAGTGCCCGCAAATATCACATCTGATCTTAGCATGGTTTATAGAAATATAAGTACTACTGCCCTTACTAACAAAGAATAGGGTCACAGGGCCCAAGAGGTGGGGTGGCTCTTCCCGAGTTACACAAGGAGCAGCAGCTAAATCTTGCCCAGTCTCCAGCTTCCTAAACTAAAAATTTGTACTCTTGCATCTTTTTACAGGCAAGGCATTATGGGTGCAAAGTCTGAATGTCTTCCCTTCTTCTACTCTGTATAATCTGTGCAGGTAGAATCAAAACTTCAGGCCTGTGAGATGGCTCAGTGGGTAAAAGTGCTTTCTGCAAAGCCTGATGACCTGAGTTGGAGACCCAAAACCCATGTAAAGTTGGAAGGAGAGAACTGACTGACTGACAGACACACACATATACCCCTGCCAACATCCCCCATATACACACACACTAAAAATAATTTTTAAAAGAATAAAAGGTAAACATTTGTTGTTGCTGGGAAGGTTATCTCCTTGCCTCCCCTTTTCTACAAAGTACAACCAGTTAAAAAGCACAGAGGCAGGCCTGGCATGGTGATGCATGTCTTTAATTCTAGCACTTGGAGGCAGAGGCAGGCAGAGCTGTGAGAGGCCAGCGGAGTCTACAGAGTGAGTTCCCACACAGCCAGAAAAAAAGCAGAGGCTTTGAAGTGTATGTGCGCGTGTGTGTGTGTTCGAGTACACATACAGAGGCTTATGTGTATATAAATATTTTGTGAATATTCAAGAAACTGATTAAATGGGTTGCTTCCAGAGAGAAGTAGAGAGAAAAGGGATGCGGTCCCTTTTAACAAAACACCTGTTTGTATACAAAACCAGAGTGTTTTAAGTTTTTTTTCTCTCTTTTTGCTTGTGGGATTTTGAAAATTCTTTTTATTTCCCTTTTTATTTGTTTTATGAGACAGGCTTTTGCAACGCAGGCCAGGCTGGTCTCCAATTCACAATTGTCCTGCCTCAGCTGCCTGAGTGCTGGGACTACTAGAGCCCACAACAACCCTTGGTCTAAAAGCCATTAGTTTTGGGTCTAATTTTCTAACGCTCTGAAAGAATACAAATGTTTATAAAACACGGGCTCGGAAATTTCTTTTTTTTTTTGACAGGGTTTCTTTGTGAAGCCCTGGACTCGCTCTGTAGACCAGCCTGGCCTCAAACTCACAATCATCGGCCTGCTTCTTCCTGCGGGCTCTCAATTTTCACTTGATGGGTAACTGTGGGCAAATCATTTCATGTATTTCAAGCCAAATTTCCTCACTTGTAAACTGTAGTCTGGTACTGTTTTACCTACAAGAGTTTGTGAGGATTAAACAGGATAAAGCGTTCTACACACTATCTGGCACACTATAAGCCTGCAATAAATGGCAGTTACTGTTACAATGTAGTAGTAATACTGTCATTTCTCCCTCTTTAAAAGCATCATCCCAAATACACATCTGTTTTCAAGGCATATCCACAAGCACGGTGCCTACCTACACACTCTACAACGTTCTGTATTATATAAACAACCTGTCCACATTTTATCATCTTTCAATAAACTGATAGCCCTGGGGGATCACTGTTAACTCATTTCGCAGCTAGAGAAACCGAGGCGACAGAAAGCAGGAATTTCTCAGATCTAATTTTCTTGTCTCTAAAATTAACTCGAGTCTCTCAGTCTATTCGTGACTCCCTTAGTCCCCTGCTCCTGGAGCCGTGTTCCGCGCGGCACTGACCTGAGCGAGCGCCCCGGGGCCCGGGACCTCGCGCCGGGCTCACACCAACTAGGCGCGCTCGGGCCGCCAGAGCGTCGCAGCGGCCGGGTCCGCTCCGCAGCCATGGCGCCTGCAGGGAGAGGGAGAAGACAGGCCAAGGCGGCGGGTCAGCAACGCCGCCGTCGCCGGGGATCCCTGCCCAGCCCGGCCCGACAAATAGTGAATACAGACCTGGACCTGCGGCCGCTGCTCTGGGTCCGCAGCCTCACAGGGGAGCGGCTTCCGGTGCTGCCTGCGTCATCTCCGCGCGTCCCTCCGGCGCCCAGCGTAGGGCGGAAGCGGCTGTACTTCCGGCCCCCGCCCGTCCGGAAAGTGGAAAAGAATGGCCAGGAGCTAAGAAAAGGGGCTTAACACGTGCAGTATCATCTGTCTAGTTTATACTTAGTGATCCTGGACTAAAGCTTTGTTTCAAGACGTCTTCCAGATTTGCACAGTGTTTATATTCCTCATCTACCCTTGTTTTTCACCAACTTAGGGGCAATTTTTCTCAGAAGGCTAAGACTCCAACTTGGGATGTGTCTAAATTCAAACAACCCATTGACACTTGATACATCCCAAACATGGTTCTGGCACAGATGAACACATCCCTAACTGCATACTTCCTCACATCTAGTGGTGTGAGAAAGACACCACTAAGTAAGGTGTCTAAATAAGAAAGGTGTGCGGCAAGAAGCGAGGGCTGTGGAAAACAAAACGTGGTAGGGGAGTTGGATAGGGGCAGCCAAGTGAGGTAGGCTTGAATCACAGCACATGCAGCGTTGTGTACAAAACGTGGTAACTCAACCACAGAGATGACTCTTCTTTGCAACACGTAAGTTACTTATCAGTTGGCTTGGATCCTTTTGTTCTCTCCAGAGAGAAATCATGGTAAGCAAGGAGAAGCTCTTCGGATGCTGCTGTCAAAAACCTTTTGTATTGTTTTCGAGACAGGGTTTCTCTGTGTAGACCCGGCTGGCCCGAAACTTACTCTGTAGACTAAGTTAGCCTTGAACTCAAAGACCCACCTGCCTCTGCTCCTCCTGAGTGCTGGGACTAAAGGCTGTCACCACCATTGCTTGTTTTTGAAAGTTTTTGTTTCACTTGGTGTTTGACAGCACAACCAGGGCAACAAACAGACACGGGCAAGAGCTAGGAGGAATGAGAGGAGGAATTGTTAACAGTTTTTATACAGGCCTCGAGTATCTGGACCCTTAGCTCTACAAGGGTAACACGTCTTGTTTTAAAGACTTGACAGCTAAGCCAGGGATAGTGGCCGATGTGCATAATCCCAGTACTTGGAGACAAGAGCAGGGGAATCAAGACTTGAAGGTCTACTTGCAGGGGTGGGGTGGGGGTGGAGAGTGGACAGGACCTGCAGTTTCTCCCTTCTCAGTTGTTACGAACTTTTAACCTTTAGCCCTCTCTTGCCACCTATTTCTTCTGTCCTTCTTCCTTTCCTGACCACTCTGAAACTTCTCTGCTCACCACTTTATAGGCTTTCGATGCTGACTAATTATCTCTTGCTGCCACTGCAAGAGTTTCCCTGCCTCCACCATCACCCCATCTTTGATATCTCTTTGTGTTACCAGCTCAATCCATGACTGCAAAGTTGCCAAGATCACTAGGGCGAAGGGCTTTTTCCTGGGGCTTAATGTTGCAACTCAGGGGTGGAAGGCATAGGATACTGTCTCCCAGCCACCTCCCTGAGTGAGTGAGCTGCTTGATTATATGGCCAGAGAAGGGCTTATATCAATCACAGTTAGGGAAATCTGTGTCTGGGTCAATCACAGCCTCTCTTTTTTGGACCAACCACCGCATTCAGAGAAGCCACTAGGCCACCAGTAGTGCTCCCCCTCTGGTGTAGGTAGAAATAATTACGGGGTCATCTAATATTTGCAATAGCCAGAAGTCTGGTACAAACTGCCTCATACAGCCCTGAGTGGGTCGTACCTTCAGGAGCTGGGACAGTCAGCTGCAACTGTGCATTTTTCTCAAGGCATCCTTGGAGGGTTCAAGACAGCTGGCGCTGGCATAAAGGTAGTATAGACTGGCTATTTGTCTAATAGTTCCTTGCTCAGTACAGTGAGGACACAAGGCAGAACCCAACAGTTGTTAATTAGGGAGCCAAATTGTCACATCCCCCAGCTTCTTATTTATAGGAAGTGAACATCTGCAAGATGGGCTTACAATCGGGATTTAAAGTACATACCATTGACACTAATATTGATCGTAATTAACCTGACAGCGCTTTATAAAAAAAAATTAAACTGTAGGGGTTGGAAAGATAGCTCAGCAGTTAAGAGCACTGGCTGTTCTTCCAGAGGAGCCCCTAGTTCAATTCCCAACACCCACCAGGCGGTTCACAAGTGTCCATAACTTCAGTCCCAGAGGATCTGACACCCTCTGGTTTCAACACTAGGAATGCAAGCAAAACACCTTAATAAAGATAATAAAGATAATATGCACATAATAAAGATTCTCTCTTTTGTGTGTATGTGTACTGTGTGTACGTGTGTGTGTGTGTGTGTGTGTGTGTGTGTTTATATACCATATCACATGTGTGGAGGACAGAGGACACCTTACAAGAGTTGATTTCCCCCCCTTTTACCTGCTGAGCCATCTCAGTGTTTTAACAATGCTTAACTCCTGCTCAGTGACCCAGGGAGAGTGGGCCCTGCCCCATACCTGCGTAGCACAGTAGAGCTGTCCCTAGTGGCAGGGTGCTGAGAGCTGGCCCCGCCCTTCATCTGCCAAGCAGTGGCATGGGCCAGGGAGAAGTACCCTCTTTGGCTAATAACTGCCATATTGGACAGAATAATCCAATACTATACAGACACAGCCTACAGTCTGGACGATAAAATCCAGGAAGAGATGAACGCCAATCTCTCACAGGGGAGGTTGGAAAGAAAAGCATGCACCAATATCTATTTGCTGAACTGGTGTCAATCTCAGCAGCGCAGATATCTGATGAAACAAACTGCAGATTCCATGTGGATCTTTCCAGAGGTAATACTTTTCTACCCTTTCAAAGAAAAAGAAACTAATCTAAGTGGTGGTGGCTCACACCTTTAACCTCAGAGGCAGGCAGTCTCTGAGTTTGAGGCCAGCCTGGTCTCCAGAGTGGGTTCCAGGGCAGCCAGGGCTACACGGAGAAAACCTGCCCCCTCAGTCCCAAACCCCCCCAAAAGAAAAAAAAAAAAAACAGAATGATTAGAAAATAAACTGTAAATCTGAAGTCCAGAAAAGATCTGGGAACAGAATTTGTAACCAGAAAACAAACAAAGAAAGAAATGAATAAATAAATAAAATAGAAAAAAGAAAGTTGCAGGGGCTGGAGAGATGGCTAAGCAGGTAAGAGCACTTACAGTTCTTCCAGAGGACCAGGGTTCAATTCCCAGCACCCACATGACAGCTCACAACTGTTTGTAATTCCAAGATCTGACACCCTAACATAGACAGACAGACAGTCAAAACACCAATGTACATAATTACATAAATAATTAAAAAGAAAATTGCAAAAACAGAATTATGGTTTATTAAATATAAGACACATTTAATGGTTAGATTTAGTACATGTAGAAACTTCTTTTAATTTGGATTTTCAAGTTCGACTTCTCCACTTGGTAAAAATTTCCAAAATTGGAAAAGGAGCATGTCATTGCCAAGTAGGGTAGGTGCTCTGCCTACTGGGAGGTTTGGGCCACCACCAGTCTGGCCCTGTTGCCAGTCAATCCTGTGGTTGTGCCCAGGGGAGGCAGGGAGGTGTGCAGTGGCCTGGAGCTGTAGAGGACCCTGACCCTGACCACTGCCCAGTGACACGGTCACCCTCACTCTTGTAACTCACCGAGTCTGAGATGAGTCTTGGGGATAGCCCACTCTTTATGGTGCTTCAGAAATCTTGCACCAGGGCTGGAGAGGTGGCTCAGTGGTTAAGAGCACTGGCTGCTCTTCCAGAGGTCCCGAGTTCAACTTCCAGCACCCACATAGTGGCTCACAACCACCTATGATAACATCTGGTGTCCTCTCCTGGTGTGCACACAGACATGCATACACACAGAATGGATGTGTGTATTTTATAAATAAATCTTTAAAAAGAAAGAAACTTCGAACCAGATCAATGACTTGTTTAGATGCAATAAGTACATGGATAGCTATTTGTGCAAAACAATGTACTGTGTGTCACACAGCAGGTGGCAATGCCACTTGAATAAAGGTGCGATAGAGAGATGAAAGACGGCGAAACAGCGGCGAGTCTGGCAGAGTCTGGGAGAACTAGGGAGGCAGCAGCGACGCCAGGGATGGGAGTGCTGCAAAAGCCAGCAAAGGAGGATGTAGCCGGCTGCCTAGAGCTCTCGCAGGTACCGCCCCTGAACCTGCTGCCTAACCTCGCGACCACCCTGGCTCTCAGCAGCAAGTTATCCTAGATGAAGACTGGCTCATTCTCTGGACTAAGCCTCATTGGTCTGGGCTGCCCCTGGAGGCTACGGTGATGTCCACGGCCGGTGCTGTTGCTGGAGGCTGCGTTGATGTCCGCGGATTGTGCAGCTGTCTGAGGCCATGTTGGTGTCTGTGATCCATGCTGCCACAGGAGACCGGATTGAGGTCCGTGTTTGGCCTGGTTCCAGAGGCTGTGTGAATGTCTGTGGTCCGTACTGCCACTGGCAACCATGTGGAAAGGAACTCCACGAGCCATGCTGCTGCCGGCTGCTATGGGCAAGGAAACTTCTTTTGCCTTGGTGTTGACGACTGCAGACTCATAACTGTTAGAAACACTGAAGGCTTCTGTGACAGACAACCCCCATCCCACCCCCGCCCCCCCAAAAGGAAAAGAAACAGTCCAGGAGGGAAGCTGTTGAAGGGAGTTCTTAAAAATTGTGGTAAAGGGGGCTCGAGGGATGGCCCAGAGGTTAGGGGCACCGGCTGCTCTTCCAGAGGTCCGAGTTTAATTCAGCAACCACATGGTGCACCAACCATCTATACTGGGATCTGACGCCCTCTTCTGGCGTGCATGTGTACATACAGATAGAATGTTGTATAAATACGTTTAAAAAATTGTGATAAAGATGCTTGAAGTGTAGTTCTTTACAGTCGATGGCTTCTGATGTGTGTGTGTTGGGGAAGGAGTCAGTTATCTATAAGGGACTAGCCACGGGAAAAAAGATTTTTTAAAAAATTCCACGATTGAACGATAATTATTGAGAGAACACACACATTAACACCTGCTTGCTGTGTGGGCCTGTGCATGTGTGTGTTTGAGGCATGGTCTCATGTAGTCTGGCTTTGTGTGGGTGTGTGTGCATGTTCTGTGTGTAGCCGTAGTTTCTTTTCATTGTTCAGTGTTTTTTTTTTTAACTTATTTTTCAAATTAGCATACAAAGTAGTTTCATGATGGCATTTTCAAATAAAGCTTACCAGAGGAAAGTGATTTGTATTTATTCTCTGTTGGAGTGGTTTTGAGTTTTTTTTCTTTTTTTTTTTTTAGAGTTACTTTTTTTAATTTATTTATTTTATGTATATGAGTGTTCTATCTGCGTTTACACCTGCCAGAAGAGAGAATCAGTTCACATTATAGATGGTTGTGAGCCACCATGTGGTTGCTGGGAATTGAACTCATGACCTTTGGAAGAGCAGACAGTGCTCTTAACCACTGAGCCATCTCTCCAGCCCCTGGTTTTGAGTTTTGAGGCAGGTTGTCATGTGACTCAAATGTGGTTTGAGTTTCTCTCTCTTTTATTTTATTTTTTAATTTTTTGTGTTTTTGGTTTTTCAAGATAAAGTTTCTCTGTGTAGCCCTGGCTGTCCTGGATCCCCCTCAGTAGACTAGACTAGCCCCAAACTCAGAAACCTACCTGCCTCTGCCTCCTGAATGCTGGGATTAAAGGTACACATCACCACCCAGCTGTATTTCTTTTTTTTGTTTTTGTTTGTTTTGTTTGAGACAGGGTTTCTCTATGCAGCCTTGGCTTTCTTGCCCTGGCTTTATAGACCAGGCTGGCTTGGAACTCATAGAGATGTCTGTGCCTCTGCCCCTGCCCCTGCCCCTGCCCCTGCCTCCCTGTGTGCCAGGATTACAGGAGAGCACCACCACACCTGGCTCCTGTAGTATTTATTTCTTAAAATTGATTTAGTAAATATTCTACACAATATAAGCCAGGAATGCAGAGTCCCTCCCAAGGAGACACACATAAGACCTGAATATATGATGTTTTTTTTTGGGAAAGAAAAAACTACGGGATCACTTGTATTCCTTAATGCATTGGACAGTTTTACTATGTGCATATCCTGGGAATCGGGCCTTATTGCTCACACACACACACACACACACACACACACACACACACACGTTTCACCCGGAATGCAGCATGATGAGAGGAGCGTGTTCCACGAGAAGTACTGGGTGGACATGTGAAAGGGTTTGCTTGTTTTTTGTTTTTGTTTTTGTTTTTTTCTTTTGTTCTGGATTCTCACTAGCTGTAACATGATAAGCACTCACTGTCCTATCCTATGCAGGCAGCAGGTATTCTGGGACAAAAGCTCAGGGTGATTGGCAAGAAACCTTATCCTTAAAGTTGGAGGCTCAAAGTTCTTGCTGCAGTCGCTGTCAGCTGGAGTATCCGACATCCTCTTGCGCATAGCTTGGATCTGAACCGAATAAATTCCGAAGCCCTGAAATCGCTCACAGACAACATGCAGGTAAGCCGTGGGGCTCGTAACTGCAAGAGCTGGTTTCTTTCTTTCTTTTTTTTTTTCCTATTTAGTTGTTGCAGAGGACAAGTAGGAGTCAGAATTTCCAAGTGGCTAGGAGAGAACTGTAGATGGCGATGTATCTCAGCCCCTTACCCACCGTGTGCTCCTGGGTAAATTGTTAAGCCTCAGGTGCTCAGCTTCATTTTGAAGTTACTCTATCTGAGAGTGGTAGCCCTGCAAAGCTCAGAATAAAGTGTCTGGTGCAGTGGCCGGCACACGACACGTAAGCACTCAGTAAGAGCCAACTCCGTAAGTTGCTTCCTAATAGGAAAGTTATAATGAACAGGATTTTGATTCCTTTAATGCTCCCTAGCTCTGTTGCAGTTCTCTAGGTCCCCCTTCGTAGGGCACTTCCATGTCTTTGAACGAGGCAGAGTAAACCTGGCACTTGGAGGTCTGTGTAGATAGTAGGAATCTGCCCTTCTTGGCAGATGTGTCAGATGGGCGAGGAGATGCTCTCAAGCCAGACTCTCATCCAACACTAGATTAAATGGAAAGTTATACTAAAATGTGAATGTCTGATAAATAGCCAGGGTATGGTGGACACCCAAAGCAACGACATCATGGAAAACAGTTCTTGACCTTTGTAATTAGAGAGGAAACCGATCCAAGTGCTTCCATTCAAGAACTATATCTATGTGTTTCCGGGTAGGTTTTAATCACAATGATGTCACCTGATACGTGGCATCAGTCTACCTGTGCCTGACCCTTCTTTGCGTCTCCAGTGTCTCACATAGTATCTAGTTTATAATTATACCTATCACCCCCCCCCCTCCAAACAAGAAAGTGAACAGCTAACATGCCAGGGTCCGCTTCCTGGCAAATGCTCTACTGGAGAAGAGAGAAATATAACGTTTGCGGCCCAGGAGACTGCAGTCTAGTGGAAGAGAGGAATGGTAATAATAAACACTTAGCATAGGATGGGCGGATGGGCTGCTCGGTACTGTAAGAAGCCCACAAAGGCGTCAGTGGGTGGATGATCGGGGTGGAGACGAAGCTGAAAAGGACGTAACTCCTCTTCTTACTCAGGTGACTCTCTGCAGACTTCGAACTCACCAGTGGTGCTTTATTCTGTTTAACATTGTACTGTTTCACGCCTTGCTCTTTGGAGCTGACTTCGTAGAGGAGTACTTTTTACGTTCTTTGCCTCACGTAGATATGAAAATTCTCGAAATTAAGAACAAGGCAAGAAAACTGAACACGGAACCTTTAAGAAGTAATCCCTCCAAGTATTACCTCTTGAGCCAGCCGGAGGTGTGTAACGGGAAGGCCGTCTTTCTGCTCTCTCTCATCTTCAGTAGGCCAGGGAACGGAACAAGACGGGAGCTCATCAGGAAAACCTGGGGTAGTGTGAGTAGTGTCCAAGGCTACCCAGTTCTTACCCTGTTTGCTCTGGGAATGCCAGCGATGGGAACTACCCAGGAAGACATCAACGTGGAGTCTCGGAAGAATAATGATATAATTGAAGGAGTCTTCTTGGACACTTCCGAAAACTAGACCCTGAAGGTCATCTCAATGACCCAGTGGGCTGTGGCCTTCTGTCCCAATGCTCTGTTCATTCTCAAAGCTGACGAGGAGATGTTTATCAACCTACCAGGCTTGGTAGACTATCTTCTCAACCTGAAAGGACACTTGGAAGGTATCTATTTAGGTAGAGTTATTCACCATGGTACACCTAACAGAGACCCCCACAGCCAAGAATTTGTCCCTCTCAGTGAGTATCCGGAAAAATACTACCCAGACTACTGCAGCAGGGAAGCCTTCATAATGTCCCAGGACGTGGCTCGGATGGTGTATGTGGTTGTGAACGAAGCGCCGAGTGTGGTGCCAGCTGATGTATTTGTAGGTGTTTGTGCTAAGTCCGCAGGCCTTGTGCCCATCCACAGTTCAAGGTTTTCCGGGGGAAGACACATCGTGTACAACAGATGCTGCTACAAGTTCATCTTCACATCCTCGGATGTTACAGACGCTGAAACCGTCCTGGCATGGGAAGACATGAATGACGGGAAAGAGTGCTCACTGTTTGAGACCTACTACAGGCTCATTTCCTGCAAACTGCTGACATTCCTTCACGGCTTTAAGCGCGTTCACGTGGGGACCGCAAATGACAATGCCGTGTATTTTGGTGATTAGTGTTCCCTCGCTTTGAAGTGTCTCGTTTTCAAATTGCTGTTTTCCCACTGTAGAAAACAACTCTCTGTCCCCATGTGACGTAGCTTCTCTGAGTCTTTACTCATACTTAGCAAAGCCATGAAGTGTTCTTAGTGCTCTGATGTACTCATTCTTGACGTCTGGTTTTTGATGTTTAAGACACTTGAATTAGCACGGTGTGATTCTTTTCAAAGAGAAATCTTTCGGAAAAGAGAAAACGTTAGATTTCATTATAACATGCTGTGATGAACATGTTATATATTTTAAATTTTTTATATTTATTTGTTGTGTGAGCGCATGCATTTGTGTATATACCTACATACACACATACGTGTGTGTATCACAGGGCATGCGTGGAGGTCAAAAGACAAAGAACAGGAGTCAGTTCTCTCCTTCCAACATGTGGGTTCTAGGAATGGAACTCAGACCATCAGATTTGACAACAATCACCCTCACCCCGAGTCATATCACTGACCTATACAAGTAATCTATAGGCACAGTACATTCTGATATGCTGACATTCATTCATTTAACATATATGTTTCCTTACATACTTTTTTGGTTAAAAGAGTTTGTGGTAAAAAAAAAAAATGTGTTCTTCCACAGTGGTGGTGCATACCTTTAATCCCAGCACTCCAGCCAGCCTGGTTTACTGAGCAAGTTCCAGGACAGCCATAGCTCCACAGAGAAACCCAAACCCCAAACCAAACCAAAACCAAAACCAAAACCAAAACCAACCAAACAACCAACCAAAAAAAGAAAGAAAGAAAGAAAGAAAAAAAAAAAGAAACCCAGCTGGTCCCAGTGCTACACGGCTTAATCCCAGCACTCTGGGAGGATTGCTGTGAGTTCGATGTCTGCCTGGTCTACAAAGTGAGTGACTTTAGGACAGCCAGGGCTACACAGAGAAACCCTGCCTCAAAAAAAAAAAAAAAAAACAAAGGGAGAAAAAAGTGTTCTCCCATCAGCTTTCATACACACACACACACACAATCATTACTGTGATGTATAATAGATTTCCTGAACTTATTCCTCTCAAACTGAATTTGTTTGGTCCCTTGAATGACAACCCTCTGCCCACCTACCAGAATCTAGAAACCATTATTTCACTGTGTTTGGCATTTTTACACTGCATATGTGAGTAAAAATATGGTTATTTGTCTTTTGTGCTTGGACTGTTTTCACTTACCATGAGGTTCTCCTTGTTCTGTGTTGGTGCAAATGACAGTTCTTTCTTTTCTTCCTTTCTTTCTCCCTTTTTTTTGGGGAGGGGGTGTTGTTTGTTTGTTTGCTTTTTTTTTTTTTTTTTTTTTTTGTAAGACAGGGTTTCTCTGTGTAGTCCTGGCTGTCCTGGAACTCTGTAGATCAGGCTGGCCTTGAACTCACAGAGATCTGCCTGCCTCTGCCCCCTGAGTGCTCGGATCAAAAGCATGAGCCACCAGTGATAGTTCTTTCTTAAAGGGGAATAGTATTCCCTTGTGGCTTACCAGCCACCACATTTTCTTCTTTTTAAATTGTGTGCGTGTGTGTGTGTGTGTGTGTGTGTGCATGTGCATGTGTGTGTGTGTGTGTGTGTGTGTGATGGGTACTCTCATGTGCACACAAGCACACAGGAGAACGATCGGGGGGCTCTCTCCTTCCACCCTGTGGTCATGGAGACCAGACTGAGGCCATTAGGTTTAGCAGAAGATCCCTTTGCCTGCCGAGTGAGCCCCCAGCCCTGATGACATTTCATCTGCTCATCCATCGACGGCCCCTAAGGGTGATTACAGACTTTGACTATTGTGAAGAATGTTACAATGACTGTAGTAGTGTAAGTATCCTGGTTTTATGTCCTCTCAGAATATATCCAGAAGGGAGAGTTTCTGGACTGGTACCCGTGTGCCTAGGTCTAACGTCAACTTTTGAGGAACTGCCACATTGTTTTCCATGGTGGCTGCACCATGTTCCAGTGGTGTGCAAGGACTGCCTTTTTCTCCACATCCTCATTTATCTTTTGTCCTTGTTACACTAGCCTCTCCAATAGGGAGAAAGTGTTATCTCACTGTAGATCTAATTCACGTTTCCCTGAGAGCTAGTCATGGTATTTCTTCACGTACCTTGGCTATTTGTGGCTTTAGTTTTTGTGGATTCTTTTGAGATGTGGTCATGCTAGGTTGCCCAGGATGGTCGTGAATTCTGGGCCCACCTACCTTGGCCTCTAAATAGCTGGGACTAACCAATTGCATCTCTGTGCCTGGACATTTGTGTGTCTTCTTTTAAGATACGTCATTTGGTTTTTAACTGTTTTTTTTTTTTGTTGTTGTTGTTGTTATTGAATTCCACATACACACACTTATTTTTTCCTCTCATATATTATTAACCTCCTAGATGACAGGGTTATTTTCTCCTATTCTGCAGGTCTTTTCATTACTGTAGATTCTTTTTTTTCTAATTTATTTTAATTTTATATTCATTGGTGTTTTGCCTGCATTTATCTCTGAGACAATCAGGTCCTCTGGAACTGGAGTTACAGACAGGTGTGAGCTGTCATGTGAATGCTGGGACTCAAACCCAGGTCCTCTGCAAGAACAGCCAGTGCTGAGCCACCTCTCCAGCCATATCACTGTTGAGTCTGAATCTTTGCTATGCAGCTTCTTACTTTGACATGGTCTCGTCTGCATGTTTGTGCCTGTTTTATGAATCATATCAAAACACATCCACCCACATCAGTGCTGGCAAGCTTTCCTTAGTTTATTCTGGTAGTTTAACATTTCCAATGTAATGTTTATGGCTTTACTCTGTTGCGACATTTTTGTATGTGCTGTGGGTTGAATGTCTAATTTTTTTCTTTCCACGTGTAGATACTGTTTTTCCACCACAATTTACTAAGGAAAATATACTCTAGCGTTGTGTTCATGGCTTCTTGGCTATTGACCATAAACTTTTATATTTTATTTCTGAGCGTTGTGTGCTACTAATCCATGTATCTTCCCATGACAGGCCCATGATGTTTTGGAGTCATTTTGAAGTCATGTGATGTGATGCAGCCAACTTTTTTTTTTTTTTTTTTTTTTTTGCTTGATATAGTTAGGGATTTTTTTTGCATCCACATGATTTACAGTCTTTTTTCTATTTTGGTAAGAAGTGTCATTGGGATTTTGATAGATTCCTTAAATGTGAGAAATGATTCTCACTTCACAGTAAGAGCACTGGTGACAGCCCAGTGTGGTGGTGTGGGCCTGTAATCCCAGCACTCAGGGAGGCAGAGGCAGGCAGATTTTAGTTCAGTATCAGCCTGGTCTACAGAGTGAGCCTAGGACAGCCAAGGCTTCACAGAAAAACTATGTCTCAAAAAAAAAAAAACAAAAAACAAAAAAAACAAAAAACAAAACACACGAAGAGCACTGGTGACTCAGAGAAGCCAAAGTGACACAGTTTATGTTCTTGCAAAGTTGGGTGTCATTCTAGGATGACACATGACCCTTCCTTTTTGAATAATCAAGAGGGTGCAGTCTTACATGCCATCTGGATTTTACTTTCCCTCTGTAGCTCAAGATTGTCTTTCTCAACAAAACACGCATGTGGATTCACTTGTTTTAAATCCTTTTTTTTTTTTTTTTAAAGCTTATTAGGAACATGACACTGCAGGCAAGGTCGGGTGCAATTTTCTATTTCAAGCTTCTACCTGGTGTGTCTAGCTGAGCAAACTTTCAGGAATAGCCCAACTAGTAGAAACCAGCAGAGGTCTAGTATTTCCTGTTCACTTGCGGCTGGCTCAAGGCACCTTTGAAAATGAACCACCAGATTTTATTTCTAACAACATACTAAATGGAGATTAAGTACAGCATCTAGATAGCAGTGTGGACATTTAGTTCTGGACGGGCAGGAAGGAGCAAGACTTCGCTACGTGGCCCAGGTTGGTCTTGAAACTGTGATCCTCCTGCCTCAGTCTTCTAAGAGTTGGGATAACAGGTGTACATCACCATAACCCCAGCATCTGGACATTTATATCTTCCCTGAAGTTTGTAAAGTTTCCTAAGATAGTTTCTTTAAAGGAATTGGTCTATTTCACTATGGGACCTCCTATAATTTCAAGACTTGCTCTCATAATGCTGTCCTATAAGTCCCATAAATTGTCTTCAATCTTTCACTTATTTTATTTTTCTCTCCCCGAGCATACATTTTCCACTAGTCTGACTGAGTTAAGATTGTTTCTTTTTCTAGATAAATCCTAGAGGATTTCTTCATCTTTCTGAATCTTGAGGTTAAATAATTAAGTCAACATGACAGGATAGTGTTGGCAGGGTAGGGGGAATTACTATTTAATGAGCATGATTTTTAGTTTTGAAAAGTAAGACAGTTTTGGAAACAGACAGCAGTAAACACTGTACAACATCTACATACATAAGACCATAGAAAAGTACATTTACAATATTTTATTTCACCACATGAAATACATGTATATACATACATATTTATTTACCGCAATCAAAAGTTAACAGGAAGAAAAACAACATCATAAATTTCATTAAAGCAAAAGCCACATTGAATACTTCATGGCAGGAAATATCTGGCTATAGTATGGTTTGTGATATTGGCAGTAGAAAAATCTCAGTATGGAAAAAGACAAATGATGCAACTCGACCAGGATTCCAGTCACTTGAAAATCATGATACGGGAAGGGATGATTTGTCAATCTCACCGCAGCCTAAAAGACACTTCCTGGTTCTAAAGCATCACTGGCAAGCTCATGCAGAAACTTCTGGACAACAGATTTCATTTGTAGAAAGCTTTGCTGTTTAGAGAATACCGCTGGGAAACAGGCGAAGAATAATAATTTGTAAATCAATGAGATGGCATCTTAGTTTGTACATGATGCCTCCCTATTCTGATTCTGGACATGAGGAGTCACAGTATCTCTCTGATCCCCTCAAGAAAAGACGTTATGGATCTGAAAAGTTATCTTCCAAGCCCTCAATTTATTGATGACCCACCAATAAATAAAATGATAGTTAAGAAAACTTTCTGGCTAAGGCACTATCACATTCCCTTTCTTGTAACCACACCATCACAAAACTGATAAACAGCAAAAGTACCAGAGCCAAACAATTTTCAGAGATTTATTTTATTTTCAAAGGAAAAGTAAACAAGAAATCTTTTTAAAACTATTTATTCCTTGTATACAAATATTATAATTCAATGATTCCAAATGACTTATTTTTCAGAGACTACCCAAGATATTGAGGTGGAATCAGATAAGGAAAAATAAAAAGTGAAGAGAATTTAGAATCATTTTGGCTTCATTTTATTTTTAAATGAGGTCACGAGTTGATCGCATGGAAACTTTCTGAGAAAACAAACCTTTGACCTTGCAGCAAAGACTGTGGCAACCAGAAGACTTGGAAGAGCACTGAGCTCTCATAACCATGCCGCAGTTTTCTCTGCAGTCTAGCTGCCTGGTCCACATGGCACGGAAGCTGGAACACTGCTGATACTAAGGCTGTATTAAGACACTCCATGATAGCTCTGGGAAAGCAGGGACGTCCCTGCTTTCTGAAACCCAGATGGAATCATCTGGTTAAGTCATGGTCCTCTGTCTCACACGGAGAGAAATCAATCAGCTCCTTCTATTGCTGTCGTGGCAACAGGTTTCACATAGTAGGGACCTTCACTTAAGTAAGTTCTGAGCCTCAAATAATTTGAGTTCCCAAAGATTTCTGCAACTGTTTTGGAATTGGCAAGTGCTTTTACTAGTTCATATTTGGCATCCTTTGAAGCTTTGTCATGTTCCACAGACCGGTCCATCAAAAATTCCACAAAACCTGGACTGTTAAACATAAGTTTCTGAGCCCAACACTGGTTTGCAATAGCCTGAAATTGAAGGTAGAAAGAGAATACAATTCACCTGGGCCTTAAGAAGGTGAGTTCATGAGTGAATAACACAATACTCAAGAGACACACGTGGAGCACAAACCATAAAAGCATTTCCCTTTGTTCAAGGAAACAAGCTTCTCAGAAACATATTTTTACAACTCTATAAATGAGCTGGGTGAAGTGGCGCACACCTGAAACCCCAGCACTCAGGGAGGCAGAGGCAGGCAGATGGCCAGCCTGGTCTACAGAGGGAGCCCAGGGCAGCCAAGGCTACACTAGAGAATCCCTGTCTTGAAAAACCAATCAACCAACCAACCAACCAACTTTGTATACAAGGATGTTCACAACATAAAAGCTTTAGATGTCTAATAATGGGCCTAGCTAAGTAAATTATAATTCACTGAAACGACTTAAGACTTATTTTTAAGGAACACCTAACAGCACGAACAAATCTACCACGTGAAAGACGTAGAACAGTGGTTTTCAACCTTCCTAATGCTTCAGCCCTTTAGTACAGTTCTTCATGCTGTGGTGACCCCAACCATAAAATTATTTTTGTTGTTACTTCATAACTGTAATTTTGCTACTGTTATGAATTGCAATGCAAATGTTTTTGGAGAAAGAGATTGCCAACAGGGTAGCAACGCACAGACTGAAAACCCAACTTCTAGACACTAAAATACAGCAAAAATAAAGAGCGGAAAAAAAAAAAAAAAAAGACAACATTCCTTCAGGGATACTATTTTTCCCCCATTTTTTGAGACTCGGTTTCTCTGTGTAGCCCTGGTGTACTGAAACTCACTCTGTACACTAGGTTGGCATCAAACTCTGAGACCTGCTTGCTCCTGCCTCCCAAGTGCTGGGATTAAATAAGTATGCCACCACCTCAGGCAGAGAGACTCTTAAACTTGTACACAAGATAATCCTTTTGGAGAATGTTCACTGCAGTATCATTCCTAACAGAGTCATATGAATCTTCACTTGCGGGAAAATGACGCGTTGTGACTGGCCAATGGCATGTCAGTTTTCTAATGGCCTCTTTTAAACCAAAGTTTAGGAACACGCTCTGCACTGCATGCTGTAGATCCACCAGCACTGGCCTGTGAGCCCTGCATCCTCTACACTCGGCCTCCAGGACAGTCATCAGACTTGGGGACAAAAAAGCGAATGGGATTAGGCAGAGGTGATGAGCATACAGTAAGCACTTTCCTCTGGACTTAAACTTCCTATTTTTCAGTCTTTCTCAACTTTTAAAATGATGAGTCAGCAGCTTACATGTGTCACAAAAGCTCATTATTACAGTTAATAGGCTTGTAGCCTAGCTTCTTTCTCCCAAAATGCATTCTTCAGGCCAGCAGCATCTACCCCAGCAACTAACTCAGATATCAGGGAGCAGACAGAACTAACACCCTGTGACATCAATGCAGATGACTATTTCCAAGGTAAAGTACCCGAAGACACTTTGAAAGCTGTATTATTTTAGCCAGAAATTGGCAGTCTGTAAGATAACAGTAATACTACCCATGCTCTTCAAGATTTGCTTCAGGAAATCTTCCTCTCTCATTCCTCTCAGCGTGGTCTATGTGCTGCCTGGATCCTGTGATTAAGACTATTGATATGATCACGCTTAGCCAGGGGCCACTGGCACACTCAGTGTGTTAGGGCTAAGAAGGTAAACAGACACTTGGCTTAACAGCAGAAGGAAGGAGTCAATACACGTTTTCAACATAAGGCATGCAGTATAATGCTTACCTTAGCTACAGTTTTATAACCAACTTTATAACTATACTTATGGTCTGGCTCCCCAGGAAGTCTCAGAAAAGGCCCACCATCTAACAGGGTAGGGGGAAAAACTCGGTGTTTGTTGAATGAAAATATCACATATGAGAACCAATATCATTTAACTCCACTGTATAGACTTAGGTAAAGTGTTTTGGGGCTACCTCTTAAATAAATAACACATTCATAAATAAAACTGACAAAGAGTGTTGAGGTCAGAAAGCACAGCAAAGGTCAGAGATAAGAGACCGGCAGACTGGCATGACCTGGCACTAACGGCTGGAAGGGAACACAGGAAATAAGGCTCGGGGAAGAAACAAGCCAGAGGCCGAGCTGGGATTAATCTGTGACCCAATAGGAGCTTGTTCAAACCTCAGACAGTACAGAAGACCTTTTACAGACAGTATGTCTCCCTCAAGGGCCCTTGAAGTAGCAGGGGCAGAAAATGCTGTGTGTACACACAGTGGCTAGGTCATTCTCAGTGCTGTGTTGAGCCGACAGGCACAGAAGGATCTTTAGAGAAGAGAATACATACTGTGAACACTTTCAAGGCAGCGCAGTGTAGTTCTGGGAAGGGCTGGTTACTGATGCCACGGAAGAATTCCAGAGAGTCTCGAGATAAGGAAGAAAACCAGGACTCTGTCATCCTTAGGAAGTCATCAGTCTGCTGCTCAGGCTACAAGACAGAAAGGGAAATGCTCATGATAAGGTAACTACACCTGCAAAAAAGCAGGCAGCTGTAAGTTAAATAAATGGCATTCTGTGAGCCACCCTTGAAAACTCATCCAGTCCAGAAAATTTCCGTTTTTGTTGGAGGGGATGAAATAAACTCTAGGGGCCTGGGGTGGTGGCGGCGGGGGGACATACCTTTAATCACAGCACTCAGAGAGGCAGAGGCAGGCAGATTTCTATAAGTTCGAGGTCAGCCTGGTTTACAGAATGAGTTCTAGCACAGCCAGGGCTACACAGAGAAACCCTGTCTCAAAAAACCAAATGAAAAGAATCCCTAAGATTTTTCTAGTCCTATTACTCTGTGATTCTATTTTAGATTTAAAATATCAACAACTGAACTGTTCAGATGGCTCAGTGGGTAAAAGCCCTTGCTATGTAAGCCTGATGCCTGAGTTAACTCCCTGGGTCTTAGATAAAAGTAGAAGAGGACGGAAAGTTGTCCTCTGACCTCCACATCTGTACTATGAAATGTGTGCCCACATTTACACTTCTCCCGTATCCCCCCCCTTCTCTCATGCACAATACTAAATAAACCTTAGGAGGTGGGGAGTGGTTATGAGCATGCTAACCAACTAAAAAAGTCCCCGCCTCTAAGGGAATTTGAACCCTACATAAGTGGACAATGCTGTTCCAGAGGAAATGGGTTATTAAATAAAAATCTCAGTAACCCCCATAAGTTAATTGGGACATCCAGAGAGGCCTCCCCCCAATAAAACAGGCTATGTCCACTGCTCTTGGTTGCCCACTATAACTAAATGGCAACACTAATCTTGAAACACCCATACTTTGATTGCAAGACAGAGAAATCAATGACTAGGAAACTTCGTCTCAGCTGGCTAGCTTCCATAGTACCATAAAGTGGTACGAAGTGTTCCAGGGAGAAAGGACATCAGTGTTCTTCCCCAGTCCTGGACTGAATGCTGCAATTCTGACTTGCAATGAGAGATGTGCTGACTGTTGCAGAGCGCAATGACCGCTATGGGGAGAATCAACCTCCCCTGATTAGATCTGAGGCTGCTCCACAGGACAATTCATGCTTCTGTAAACCTTGCCAAAACACCATAGCTGGGGTCTGGAAAGATGACTTAGAGGTTAAGAGCACTGAATGCTCCTAAGGACCTAGTTTGATTTCCAACACCCACATGGAGGCTCACAACTACCTGTAATTCCAGTTCCAGAGGATCCAATGCCCTCTTCTGGCCTTTATGAGCATTGCACACAAGTGATGCACAGGAATATATCCAAGTAAACACGCATACACATAAAATAAAATAAAATAAAATAAAAATAAAATAAAATAAAATAATTAAAATAAAAAGGCCCATGGCTGAGGGAGTCACAGGTCTTAGAGGGAAATCTACAATTGCAGTTTTGCGAGCTGGTCCTGTTTATAGATTTGTGCAGCTTTCAGCCTTGGCTGGAGATGCTTCTTTTTTTCAGGGGGCAATGGTTACTGGGAAGTAGTGACTTAAATGCTCAGCCTAAAGTAAGACAAGTGTGTCAACCCCTGCTCTCCAAGGATCAGGGAACACTGCAGGAGAGGGCACAAAAAGAACGTAAGAGCTGGAAGATGGGGAGAAATGCCGTGTAATAGCATGTCAGCTACACTCATTAACTCCAGAAGCTGTCGTAACCGCACAAGTTTAAGCTAGCCAAAATTCCAATATGGCTAAGGAAGACCTACAGGCATTTGACAGCAGCCAGGGGAGGATCAGTCTTGGCAAGCGTGACCATGACCTCATACCCATGTGCATACCGGCAGCACTAACTGGACTTAATAGGAAGGAAGGGGGGAGGGAGAAAGGGAAGGAGGAAGAGAGGGAAGGAGGAAGGAAGGGGAAGAAAGGAGGAAGAAAGACAGTTATGAAGTTGGGAGGAGGGCATTGGAGTGGATACAGTCATAAATGTGTATACATGTATGAAACTCTTGAAGAATAAAAAATATCCCTAAAATTTTTTCATGCTGCTAGTCACATAGTGAAGGCTTATCCTCCCCACCTCCCCAATACAGGATTTCTCTGTGTAGCCTTGGCTGTCCTGGAACTTGCTTTGTATACCAGGCTGGCCTCAAACTCAGGGATCTGCCTGCCTCTGCCTTCTGAATGCTGGGATTAAAGGTGTTTGCCACCACTGCCCAGCTCTGTTGTTTTTTTGAGACAGGATTTCTCTATGTAGCCCTGGCTGGCCTGGAACTCAGATCCTTCTGCCTCTGCCTCCCTGAGGGCAGGGATTAAAGGTGTGTGCCACCAGGTTACCACCTTAACCAGAGTGAGAAGCACCCATGAGAACATTATACTAAACTGACTAGTGCAATTCTGACTGATCCTCATAAACATACCCCCCTGCCCTTCATTAATTTTTCTATCTACTTACTGATAAATACAGAAGAGAGGAAACTGCATCCAAGCATCTAACTTTCAGCTCTGTGGAGGCATTCTTTGCTTGATATCCTATTCTCACAAGGAGGTGCTCAAAGCGAGATCCTGTGAAGGATAGTGGTGACATTAACACAAAGCCTACCATTTGAATCATCTTAAACAGTTAATACTGTAAATACACTGCTATGCAACCATCACCATCCCCATCTCCAGAGATTCTCCAGCAACCCAGACTGAAACTCTGCACCCAGTAAAAAATCCACCCCCTCTCAGGCCTGGTATCCACTCTCTACTTTTTGTCTCTATGAATTTGACCTCCATATGTGCTTAAGATAATCTTGGCTGTAAAATCATGCAGTATCCATCTTCCATGCCTTGCTTTCTTCTTTTCCCAAAAGGCCTTCAAACTTCCTCTGTGCTATAGCTTGTGTCACAATTTCACACTTTTGATAAGTAAGATATCATATTCACTTATTCATCGATGGACACTGGGTTGTTTCCAATCATTTTGAGTAGACTAACACTGCTATGAATAGGAGTGCCCAGACACCTGCTTGAGCCCATGCTTTCCATATTGTTTTGTTTATACCTACAAGTTGAATTGCTGGCTCTTACGTTAATTCTATGTTTAGTATTTCTGTGCAATTTCCATACTGTCTTCCATAGCAATTATACCATTTCATACCATATTCTGGTCAGAAAACACAGTTCAGATGTTCTTCAACATCTGAACACTTCTGATATTAAAACAACAAAAAAGGGGCCATCCTAATGGGCGTGAACTGAAAAGGCAATTTATACTTTCACGCATTATGATTATCAACCTAAACCGCAAAATAAAGTGCACAACAGACCTGCAACACAGGTACATCCAATACAGCAGGGTAAAACAAGGGTGTAGAGGATGGATTCAAAGGCCCGGAAGAGCCTCCTAACTCCTGAGTTTCTGCTGCCTTACCAGAGAAGGACAATGGCTGCTCTATTGGGGCCGAGAAGAGTATGCCACAGGTGAAAGAACTTAGAAAATATATGAGACCTTGCAGTCACCGTAGTGTGCAGTGTACCAATTCTCAACTTACACTTCACAAGTGCTTCAAAACAGCACTGTGGTTTCTGTACTGAGATTTGTTGTGCAAGTATACACTCAAGGACATACCGTAAATGTATCTTTCTTAATATAAACTCTTGACATGAAATTTTCTTTTCTGACTCTACTCGTGCTTATGAAACATTCAAAACCCCGAAGAAGTTGCTGTTGTGCTAAATGAGGCAAGTGAGGCCTAGAAGTGATGTGAATGAAATTCATACAGTTTCTATCAGTGTGGAATGAGGACACAACATGGGCTATGCCATAAAAAGCAGCCTGGGATGATGTTAGCAGCACACACTGCGGTTCTTGTTGGCTATGACAAGGAGTAAAAGCCACAGCGTTTCAGGAGGAACCATGAGACTCTGAGAGATGAGTCATGTCAGGGATAAAGACTGCTGCCCATAGAATTAGCTTCTATAACAGTTAACCCACCTGATGGACCTGAACACAGAATCCTGGCCCAAAATGAAAACACACCTTGCAAAAGTCAAGACAAGTCATACCAACCTGTCTTCTGTAAAACCTGTTTTCCTTCAACATTGGATCCCAGGATTCCAACTGTGTCTACAGCTACACCAATCATGGTGGGATCCTGACTGTCCGCCATTTCAAACACTTTTTCCAGAAAAACAGGGTAGCGCTCACAGATCTGCTGAGGACTATCCATGACAGCCAGGTTTCCAAAAAACTTCACAAATCCTAAAGATATTTAAAAATACAGACGTTAGCAGAGGGATAAGACAGTACAAATGGGGCCTATGTTTTCCCAGGAACATTAATAAACCGTAGGCCAGGAGGAAGAGACAAGCACTGTGCTGCCTACAGGAGAGCCAGTAAGGAAACCGAAAGACTCCTAAGATGTGGGATTCTGACAGCAAAGACCCCAAGGTGTCAATAGAGCTTGGGAGGAGAGGTGGAGGAACATCTCTGAGTTTCAAGCCAGCCACGTTATACACTGATTTATAGCCAGGGACGGAGAGAATGGAATGAAGGGGACAGAGAGAAGAAGAGGGACTGAGAGAGGGAAGTAAGAAGGGAGGAAAAGAAAGAGGGAGGAGAGGGGGGAGATGAAGAGGTAGAAAGAGAAACGTACACGGATGGATACCAATGACAGGAAGGCAAGCTTGAAGAACTCACTGGCAGAAACTGTTAAGCAGGTATGTTCATTAATGAAACACAGCAGACTACCTCAAGGAGTATAAACTTCCAGCTACTACAAGTGTTCGAGAAAGACTAATCAACCTGTCCTGGAATGAAATGGGCGGAGTGACTCCTACCTTAAAGGCTACATGGATCTGGAACACGATAAATGTCATTATCAGTATTTTGATTTACTTCTGTTTGTTTTTCAAGACAGGGTTTCTCTTGAGTTCTCTGCCTGCCTCTCCCTCCCAAGTGCGTGGGGCTACCATGTCTGGTTCTCACTGAACTTTTGAAGAAAACTATCAACTGCTCTGAAGAGCGCCCATGTTTTCATAACATCAGTCAATAGTGCAACTGTCCCTGGCACAGCAGATTCCACCTCATTAAAGGGCTCCCAGCGTCTTTTTGTTTAAACTAACTTTTAAGACTAACAAGTAAAAAACTGTACACAGCCATTATATATAGATATATATATCATGCCTGGAAATATATCTGTACTGTGTAATGGACAAATTAAGCAAATCAACATATGTATTATTTTTTTTTTCTGTTTGGAGTGAAAACACAATTTATTCTAAGAAAACTTAAGGACACAATACACTGTTAACAGTTATCACGTTGTACCTCTTTCTGGTGCTTTGACTATTCTAACATCTACACAAATAACCCTAACACTTCCTATGATCACTAACATTTTCCTGAGTTCAGCTTTTTTTAAATTATACTTGTAAAGAAGATCGTACGGCACTCAATTAATTCACTGTGTTCTTCAGGTTCAGCCAGTGTGCAAATGACAAGATCTCTTTATTTTTGAGGCTGAGTAGCTTCCCACTGTGCTATAGTTTACATTATCTGTGCATCCACTGAGACATGTCTGGTCGATCCCAGATCTTGCTCACTGAAAACGCTGCAGTGAATGTGGGAGGACAGACAGCCTTGCAGCACACTGGTTTCATTTCCTTTGGCCACATATCCAAAAGGGATCCAGATCATAGTCTGTCTTAAAGACCTTCCGGTTTTCCACGATTGCACTAATTTACTTTCTCATCAACAATACACTTTTCTGTTCCATACACTCACCTCTCGCAGCCTTGGCTGTCCTGGGTTTGCTTTGTAGACCACACTGGCCTCAAACTCAAGGAGACTGCCGCCTCTGCTGGGATTAAAGGCGTGCACCACCACACCCAGCTCACCTTTTGGCTTTCTGATACAGATCATTCTAACAGGTGTGAAATGAGTGTCCTCAGTGGTTTAAATTTGCTTGTCCAGCACTGCAGATGTCTTTCCATTTACTATCGGGCAGCTATAGAATGTCTTTTGTGTAATTCAAGTCCTTTGCTTTTTAAACTGGTTTGTTTAAACCTTTTAAACTGGGTTGTTTTCTTGATACTAATTTGTTTGCTTACCTTATATTCTGGACTTGGACTCTTCCCTAGACACTGTTTATAAACATTCTTCTAATTCCAGATTGCTTCTTCACTCCGGTGATTGTTCCTTACCTGAGCAGATGCCTTTCTGTCTAATGCAATTATATTTGTTTCTTTTTCCTTGCCTGTGCTTTGAGTAGCAGCATATTCACAATCACCTTGGTCCAGACTAAAGTCTGAAGCTTTCCCCAGTATGTTCTCTTCCAGCAGCTTCAGTTTCACATCTTACATTTCAGTCCCTAATCACACTGTGTTGAATTTTATGACGTGATGGTCTACTTTCATTCCTCATACAGTTTTATCTTTCAGCATCATTTCCTAAAAATAATGTGCTTTCCACTGTATGTTTTGGGCATGGATTGTGTGTGTGTGTGTGTGTATATATATATATATGAGTCCTCGGTTCTGTCCTATTAGTCTGTGTGTCTTTCTGGGAATAAGATGGTGACCTAATCACCAACTATTCTCTTTTTTCAGATGCTATCACGATGACAGCGTTTCCCTGAGCTCTCTGTTGGAAGCTCATTGTTAGAAGGCTACCAATCAACAGTATGCTGCTGATGATTCTGCAAACTTCACTGGATTCATTTCTTAGCTCTGGCAGTTTTTTTTGGTGGAGTCTATGAAGTATTTTGCATGTAAGACCACACTGTCTACACACCTACAAACAGGAACAATTTCATGTCTTCCTTGTAGATTTAGAAGACTTTTGTTTTTTCTCTTACCAGCGTGTTCTAGGGTTCCCCATACTACACTGAACAGAAGTGGTAAGAGAGACCCTGCTCCTGATCAAAGGAAAGGCTTTCAACTTCTCACACTTGAGCACATCATCAGCTGTGGGGTTGTCACTCATGGCCTGTCCTATGTTAAAATGCATCTCTTTTACAACTAATTAATTGCACTGTTGAAGTAAAAGAATGGTGAATTTTTATCAAATACATTTGGTACTGCTGGTATGTTTTCTGTCCTTCACGTTAGTAATCTGGTATATTTATTGACTTGGATTCAGGAAATCACTCAGTCGTGACCCATGATCCTTTCGCTGTACCGCTGATAGTGGCTACAGCTGTCTTGTAAAGGAAGCATGGAGGAGAGTAATCCCTACCCTTCAGGAACCACTGTAACTCAGCCATCGGAACAGCTGCTCTCACCTGGCAGATAGAAGCCAGAGAAAGGGTCCGACTCTGCTCCAACAAGTATATTGGAGATCTGGTCAACGACTCCTTCTTGAGCAAGGTATTGTCGGCCATGATGGGTATATGCTAGTGATGTCACCATTTCTATACAGGTGGCTCTAAAGTCAAAAAGGACAAAAATGAAGAGCATTTTAATATTGCTTTCACATGGGTTATATCTTATTTCTTTTTACCAAATCTGAAAGGCCCATAGTCCTGGCTCTCTCTTCAAATACAAGAACATGGTTTTCCTAGCTTACTTGGAATCACCGATTAAGGTGGAGTTGGAGAGGCCTGGCCTGACTGGAGACCCAATACTATTTCTATAACATAGTTGTATCCTAAGAGATTTTTTAAAATGTTTTATTTTAAAGTAACAAATAGATACAAAAAGTAGTAGGAGTTACCATGCAGTCATAACTCTATTTTTAGAATTATCACATTTATTTTAATCTTATTTTCCATTAAACTATTTTAAAGAAAGCTTGCCATCTTGCCATTTACCCACACACATCTGTAAAAGCAGCAACACTGCTTCACACAGAAACGCCACTACCACACATTAGTAAGCCTTCAGCACCACCTGGCACTCAGCTCCGATATATAACGTGTTTAGCTGAGGCTAAGCTTAGCACCTGACCTCCGTCCTTGTTCATTTGATTAAGATAGGAAAGTGCAGGAACAGGTGGTGGTGCACGCCTTTAATCCCAGTACTGAGTGGGAGAGAGGAAGAGGCAGACAGATCTCCGGGAGTTTGAAGCCAGCCTGTTCTAGAGTATACTGAGTTCCTGGATAGCCAATGCTACATAGTAAGGGCTGGAAAGATGGCTCAGAGGTTAAGAACACTGGCTGCTCTTCCAAAGGTCCCGAGTTCAATTCCCATCAAGCACATGGTGGCTCACAACACTCTATAGTGAGATCTGGTGCCCTCTCCTGGTGCACAGGCACATATGTGGGCACAACACTGTATACATAATAAATATTAAAAAAAAAAGCCCAAACAAACATATACACAAACGAAAACAACTAGTGTATGTGTAACAATCAGTTATACATACAGATTTAACAAATCCAGTCATAGTACAAAAGATACAACCAGAAAGTCATTTAATACCAGAAATACCTATACACAGAGATGGCAATTATAAATGCTATTATAACAGCAAAGCACTTAGACTAAGTGCTCAGCAGTGAGAATGTAGCTAAATATAGTAAACACTGGGCAATATTAAGGGGACAACAGGAGCTCTAAGAGACACAGCTAACAGTCATCAAGGACCCTTGTCAGTCGTTATATTGGTCTCTTCTTTATAAGACTGTTATTCTTAGCAACAAAAAAACTGCGGTCATTAGACACGGTGGCACAGGGTTGTAATTTCAAACTACTCAATACGCTGAGGCAGGAGGATTACAAGTTCAAGACTTACCTGGATTACATATGGGCTCAAGGCCAGCTTGGGTAGCTGGGTGAGACCCTATCACAAAAAAAAGTAAACGGGGTAGGGACATAGCTCAGTGGTACAGTGATTGCCTGACATGCATAAGACCTGAGTTCAATCCCTCGTGTTTCGGTAAATGAGAAACTGAGGTACAGAAATGCTACAGTCATCTGTCCAAGGTCAAACAGTTAACAGGTTTAAGAGCTATGAAGCTCAAGTCTTTGTTCTTTTAAAAATACTGTATTTCTTCTATCATGTCACAGTGCTTCTGCTTGATAATACCACTTGATAAGATGTTAAGTTATTAAAAATGGCAGATATCAAAGTGATTCACAACAATTTAAGTTACATATATAGAAACACATTAATCAAATAGCACACTTGCCTGGGGACAGGGGAAGTGTTCATTTGAAAATAGCTAAAACATCTTGCAGGGTTTTACCAAACTCAACATATTGTCATGATAAAACAAGCAATTTCCTAAAATGCTTCCTGAAAAATAACAGCAGAACTGAGATTGTAAGCTGTGTACAGTCTCCAACAGCACAGAAAACCACACTAAGTCCCACAATTGCTTCCTGCCCTCCAACAAAGGCATTTCACTCAAAGAATTCTCCCCACATACACACCTGACCAGCACATCCTCACCCGTCAGCTCTTTCAGGAGCTGGGCCACCAATCCACTTGTGGCACAGTAGTTTAAAGACTCTGAAGACACAGAAGAGATCTCTATAATTAGCTGAGAGAACAGAAACAAAAAAGGTCAGAACAGGTCCAAATCTGTTAGATGCCATTTACATTAAATGCAGAACTATGTACTATATATAAATATATATATATAATTGAATTTTTGTTTGTTTTGTTTTTTGAAACGGTTTCTCTGTGTAGCGTTGGTTGTCCTGAATTTGCCCAGCATAATTGAGCTCTTAACAAGTCATGCTTTGTTTCTAGGAAAACTTCATTGAATATAAAACATATTACTCTGGTGGAGAAGTATTCCGTCGGATCTAGGTGAATGTATACCTTCCACCAAAAAAGCACTAGTCAGGACATAAAAGCCTGCACTAGCAACAAACATAAGAACAATTCCTTCAAAGTGTTACAGCCCTCCTCCCGTAGTAGAGGACTTCCCTACGATGTGCAAGGCCCGTAACTATCTACCACAGAACAAAACAAACAACAAAAACATATCCAAGTATCTGTCACATCTTCATTTGACAAGGATGTCCTGAAAGACAGAGGATACTGAACGGTTTTAAACAGAGAAGTAGTACAATCAGAAATATTTGTTTTTTTTACATCTTCATTTAGTTATTTATTTTGTGGAGGAAGGTTCCTGTATGAAGGAGGTAGGAGCAGAAAACAACTTGTGAGAGTTGGTTACTCCTTCTACCGTAAGTGTTCTGAGGATCAAATTCAGGTCATCAGGCTTGGCAGCAAGTTCCTTCACTTATCAGGCTGTTTCACTGGCCTAATGATCATTCTTACATATGATACAAACATCATGCTGTACATGACAAATGCACACGATTTGATGTATCATTTAAGATATAAATTTAGGGAAATAATACTGATTACATTTAAGAGAAACTAAGGATGGTAAAAATGAAGAAAAATTTGGATGCAAATACAGTAGAAAGTGACAGTGCTGAGTTGGCCTAGGGTGGTAGTAGCTATGCCAGCAAGGAGCCATACACATACAACTTCAAGAAAGCAGATGGGATGGAAACACAATGAGGAGGAGCCTCTGTAAAGAGAGAGCTCAAGGCCTAGGACCCAGCACAGAGTGAACAGACAGATGATCAGCAATTTAGCTTGAGCATGCATGTGGGGCAACAGTAAAAATGCAGTTAGTTATGTGGGCTGGAGAGATGGCTCAGCTGTGAAGAGCACTGTTTGCCCTTCTAAAGGTCCTGAGTTCAATTCCCAGCAACCATATGGTGGCTCACAACCATCTATAATGAAATCTGGTACCTTCTTCTGGTATGCAGGCACACATGCAGGCGGAGTACTGTGTAAATAATAAATAAACAAATCTTCAAAACAAACCACCACCAGGTGCAGCATTGGATGCACGTTTTTCAAATCATCCAATGCTGGTAGGCAAAGACAGGCAGATCTCTGAAGCTCACCAGCAGGCAGCTTAGTCTAATCAGTGGATTCCAGGCCAATGAGACCCTGTCTCAATAGCAAGGTAGACCTGAGGAATGACAGAGACTGACCTCTGGCCTACACACACACACATCTAAAGTGTAAACACACAAATGAAGTTAATGACAGTGTGTGTAAGGTTTCTAGCAGTGTTCAAGAAAAAAACTGGTAGAAATAAGAGCCATTTCTTACTCCTAATAGTACATTTTGTTCAGTCTTGTTTCAATGGTGTCTTGTCAAGCGAAATACTTTGGATCTGTGTGTGACTGCTTCAGGTATCAGGCTGTGAACGCACCCCTTTATCTTTTTGTTTGTTTTGGTCAAGACAGGATTTCTCTGTGTATCCTTGACTATCCTGGGCTCACTTTAGACCAGGCTCACCTTGAACTCAAAGAACTCTGCCTGCCTCTGCCTCCTTGAGTGCTGGGATTACAGGCGTGTGCCACCACACCTGGCTTATGCACCCCTATCTTGTGAACACCATATTATATAGGATCTGACACAGATTATGTACTCAATAAATGGATATAAGCATGCCATCTTGCCTTTCTTTATAAATTTACTACAACATTGTTTTGAAAGCATTGGGAAGTGTGCTTTTAGTCTTACCTCATATACCCTGTATCTAACGATGTCATTCATTTTCATTACGTTTTTCAAATCATCCAGCAAATTACTTTCAAATAAAGCTTCCAGTCCAGCCTGGGTTAGTGATATTCTTGACAGCGATTTAATAGCCTTATACAGAAAGAAAATATTTCTTGTCAAAGTACAGAATGTTTATATTTACTTCCTAAGCCTGATGTGAAAATTAGTACATGAATACTCTAATCCAACAGTTACTCACATTTTTTAAGGTATTGCTATTTATAACTGGAAGACACTGAGCAACCAAACATAAGTGTGACAGATGATACAGGCATGTCTAAGGGGATCACTGTTGTATATCTGGCTCCATCTACAAAGGCTGAAGATTCATTTCTCACTTAGTCCTACAAGCCACACACTAAACCTCTCTATGGTCTGTAGGACACCAATGTGTCTCTGCACAGTTGGCTGAGAGTTCTAGTCAACTCACCGCTTTAGCAACAGATAAATTCTCTCCACCAATGCAATAAACAATCTGTTTCAACAGTTCAGCGTTATTCAGAATCTCAGTAACAGCTTCAGAATTTTCAACAATTCTTCCAATCTGGGGGAAAAAAAGCAGAGACATTCTTCCCAAGTAGAACATATGGACACAGGATAGTCAAAGTTTTCTAGTCTGTAATAATTTTTACAAGTAGCTATTACAGCTATTACACAAATTACTACAAATAAATAGTGGGTAAACAGTGGAGACAGGTGAGCCAAGACAGTATGAATCCTAGTATGTCAATTTTCAGTTGCACAAATCTTGGATAAATTACTTTCTTTGAGCTTAATTTTTTCCTTAGCACAACAGGAATACAATTTTTAATTCTACGGCAGTAAGAAGATTAAATGAAGATGAGGCAAAGTGCCTGCTACAGTCTCTGGCAGACATATGGGCAATGAATAAATACCACCCTGCCCGCCCCAAACTGAATACACACTTTAGAGAAGAAAAGAGAGAGCCATGACTGTCTACTGAGTAGCCTACTGCCAATGTCTATCATTCCTTCATGACCCTAGCAGCACTTCACACAGCTGCTAAGATACCCTGCTGCCAGGATCAGAGCTACTGTCTTACTGAAGTTTACACTTAGTACATGCTTCTTTGATACAATATAACACAGCAAAGTAACTTTTAAACACCTAAAAACCATTTTCTACATAGGAGGTCCTTAAAGGTTTGTTTTGTTAACAGCAATCATGACACCTGGCATGTCCGAGGACTTGAGTGAGTGTCTGACAAGTGAATGAGTGAGGTGCTTCTGGCATTTACTACTAAAGTTCCATACCTGGGACAGAGTGAGGGTTTTTACAGAGTCATCAGGGTGAGTCAGTCCTTTCTGTAGGTCAAACCTGAGGTTCCTGGCCAAGTGAACCGGCTCTGCAGCTTGGAGCAACCTCTCCAGAATGGATACACACAAATCAGTCTGTTCCCTAAAGGAGACACCACAGATATTATTCATACCATGTCACACTGGAGACAACCTAACACCTAAAGCTTGGCTCAATGACAATTTCCTTCAGAAGATTTTCTTTAAAGTAGCAGTTTCTAGTCACTCATTAGACATTTAGTATGTATCTATTATTTTCAATGCCTGTGTTGGGGCTACAGAGACACATATGATCTATTGTTTAGCTTCAGAAAGCTCATTCTAAGAGAAGACACAGACACATACACAGACAAATTACAGGAATAGAAACTGTGAGAGGTTAAAAATAAGTTTGTAAGATATGGATAAGGCTTCCAGGAGCAATAACCCTGAACTAAGTTTTTTGAATGAAAAAAACGGGAATGAATGATTTAGAAGGGTGTTTCAAGCAGAGGAAGTAGCAGCATACAAGAACATACTTAGAAATAAGATACTGTATTAATACTTCAAAGGAACCACATGGAGCATGTCATGATTGGGGTCCTAACTGAAGAGGGGTAGAGAGATGGCGAAAGGGCAAGATGAATGGTAAGAAACAGAACTAAAAATGTACAGAAGCCAGATGCTGAGAATCTCTTACGCTATTCTTGAAATGTAGGCTTTTCCAGAGAAGCAATGCCAAGTGATGAAGTGTCTTTAAGCAGAGAATTGACACAATGACATTTAGCCTACACAAGTATCTTGGGAGCTGGGTTTGTAAACTCAGCAGTAGAACACACTCACTTAATATGTACAAAGTCCTAGATCCAATTCCTAAGGCCAAGAAGACAGAAGGAACAAAATGACTACATGAAGGAAAAAAGGTCACTCTGCAGCACATCAGAGGAAGAATTTTCAAGTAGAAGGCAGCTAACGGATGTGGGAGGTGATGAGAAAGTGAATAAGAGAAGCAGCAGCAAAGATGGAGAAGAGGGAAAACTTATGAAAGCTACTAGAGAGGTAAACCAATCCCAACTTGTTGATTATCAGCTGTAGGTACGGATCTTGCTCCAAGAACAATTTACTTGTCTCTTAATAGGCAATGTAAGCAAATGTGCTAATCTATGTCTGATGCCAGTACACAATTAAACTGCCCTAACTGTCCAAATTTTGACAAGAATACAAGTCAAAAGCCTTAAAGAAGGAACACACTTGGGCTGGGGAGATCCCTCAGTGAGTGAAGCACTTGCCATGTAAGTGTGAAGACCTGAGGTCAGATCCCTAGCTTAGAATCTCAGTTGGGATCCCCGGAACCCACACAAACTGGATGACTCAGTCAACAGTGAGTCAGTGAACAGACTTGCTATGCGAAGCCTGATGACTCGCAGAATCCATGGGAAAAGCTGGGTATAGTATTATGTAAGCAAGGAGCATGCCTTTAATCCCAGCACTCAGGAGGCAGAGGCAGGTGCTCTGAGTTCAAGGCAAGCCTGGTCTACAGAGTGAGTTCTAGGATAGCCAGGACTACACAGGGAAACCCCATTCCCAAAAACCTAAACAAACAAACAGTATCATGTGTCTGACAGGAGAATCAGCAAGATGCACATGAGTCAGCTAGCTTGGAGCAGTGGTTCTCAACCTGTGAGTCATGACTCCTTTGCCAGGTAGAGTGACCCTTTCACAGTGGTTGCCTAAGACCATCAGAAAATAGATATTTACATTATGAGTCACAACAGCAGCAAAACTACAGTTATGAAACAGCAAGAAAAATAATTTTATGATTAGTGGTCACTACAACATAAGGAACTGTATTAAAAAGTCGCAACATTAGGAAGATTGAGAACCACTGGCCAGGTCCTGCTTCAACAAGTTGGAAGGTGAGAATGGACTCCCTGAAGTTGTACACACACGTGTATACATACACATGCACACTCATGCATGTGCGTGCACACACACGCACGAGCACACACGCGCGCGCGCACACACACACACACACACACACACACACACACACACACGCATTTTAAAAAGCAGTGTATAAACTGCAGGTCCTATGTGACCCTTAGCTGCCAAACAAGCTAAAGGTAGTAAGTCATTCTTGTTTGACTTCTATGTTGCATAGTAATCTTAGGGGCTAATTTCCCTCACAAAAAGTGTCAAGATTACACACTTACATCAACAAAATCAGAACCTGAATCAGCATAATCTCTTACCTGGGCTAGCCAAGATAACAGCATTTAATGTGGAAACACAATACTATCCAGAGAAGAATCACCCCCACAAATTGTAACTGACACATAGCATATATCCAGCTCTAAATTTCTATTAAACTGTTCCCTAGAATACTACCCCCAAACACAGCAAACTGTCTTTTCCATCTACTTTATTCTCAAACTTACCAACTTCAGTTCCTGTGCCAATCTGCAGTATGACCTTTCAAAATCTTTTCACTTTCAATATGAAAAGCTGGCTAGGAGTGGTATGAGCCCTTCAAGATAGCCTGAGCTACATACTGATTTTGAGACCAGCTCTATATAGCAAGATCCTCTCTCAAAACAAAGAAAACAGCCAAAACAAAATAACAACAAAAAATTGGACCAGGTACCCTCTTTAAAGGCTGTAAGCCTCATCTTGTATTTAGCATGTATTTTATGTATTGCACTTCAGAGATGCAGAGATGAGCAAATACCACTATTGTCTTCAGAGATCTTACAAACCACAAAGACACACACAGAACTATAACAAAAGAACCATGTCCCGTGTCCAGAATCAAGATGTCTGAGGAACAGCCATTTGTAGCTGGACTGAAGAGAAAGGCTTTTTGGAGGGATGGCACTTCAGCTGGGCCCTCACAGAATACAGACCACAGAAGAGGTGTGATCAGTTAGTAGGAACAGTTTGAATGAAGAAAATGCAAGTCATGCTCCGGGAACGTTAGTGGTGGACTGGAGGCACTCAGTGGAGTAAATGAAAAACATCAGACTGGAAAAGCAGACTGGAAATATACCAGGAAAGGCCCAAATACCAAACTATACAGTCATGATTTCACACTGTAGGCAAGGATAACCAGGGACAGGACAGGCCACTGACCTGAGACATTAACCCAGGGTAGGGTGAAAAAGGGAAAATAACCATTAAAATAATTGCTAAAACCAACTCAACACATCGAGCAAGAGGATGAGAATGAGAACATATAGGATAAGAGAGGAAAGAAAGCACTCTGAAAGCATTCAGTGTTCATCAAAAAGTTCATCATCTTCTCAAATTAAAAGTGATTTAAATTCTGGCTCATATTTAAAAAAAAATTCCATTAAATGATCAAATTGCCAGGTACAAGAAGTTTTAAATTTAATACTATATAGATGCATATTAAATTAAAAGTTGCTACCCTAACATTTTAACTCTAGTTGCAACATTAATTATTTTTACAGATAATCCTGGGTTATGCAATTTACTCTCGCACGTAGTGGGTATATAATGGATTAATTTGCACATATTGGGATCCTAAGCTTTACAATTTCTTTTTTTTGTCATTCAACATTTTCATATTCCCATACACAGATCGACCTAAAAAATTTTAAACAGTTGCACAAATGTTACGCAGTTATAATTTATGTCCTTAATGTGGTTGTTTCTAGTTTAAATGTTTCCTGTCTCACAAATCTGTTATGGCTACCCCTCTGTATACAGTATATTTTAATTCAAGTATACAAGCATTCGTACACTGGATGCTGAAATTAAAAGGCATGCGGTGAATCCCGCCAAATGCCAGCAGAAGACCCCTTCTAAAGAGGTGAGCCGTCGAGACCTGGCCAACACACAGTTGTGAAAATTTTCAAGTTGGACAGCCTTGAGTTTTCTCGAAAAACCACTGCTGCCGTCCCTACCCACCCAAGCCCCGGGGTTCTCTCACCGATTGTTCTGGTTAAGCAAGGAGAACAGAGGGCCGAGGCGTAACTCCGCCGCCTGCTCGCGAAGCTCGTGGAGTGGCACAGTCTGCACCACGGACTGCAGGGCACGCAGTTCCTCCAGCGGCGCCTCGAGCCGCGCCACCTCCCTCAGGAGAACGACAACCTGAGCCGCCATCTTGCCGGGTCCGGTCTGCCCGCCCACTTACTACTTTCCCGGAGCACTTCTCCGAGTCTCGCGAGATCCGAGGGGGCGTGGCCTCTCAGTATTGAAGTCAAGTCTCGCGAAACGAGATCTTCGCTCAGAGCGGTTCACGCCTCCTTGCTGCGAGTACCTGCACTTGTCGGATTTGCGGCTGCCGGGCAGCCGTGAGAATGAGCGCGCCCAGGAATCAAGAGGCTTTGTGCATGATCTCCGGTAAAGGCCTTCGTGGCGGAACCGGGATGAGTGAACCCGGATGGTTATCAAACTAGGTACACCGCAAGAATACATGTCGAAAGTAAGTTCCCAAGAACTGAACTGGACACAGGCGTGAATAACCTGGACGTGGGTGCCGTTTTGACGTCTGTCAGCCAATAGGAAGCCTGATTTGGGGCCATTGTGCAGAATGTTTCCGGCATCTTAAAGATACTGTGCGTGATGTAACGATGAGCACTGCATTAGTGTTTGAAGTGGAGGAGCCAGCCATAGAGGGGCTAGACTCAGGCTCCGAAGGACATTTGCAAGCAAGCCAAATCCAAGTAGAGGTGTTCTGGTGGAAACCAGTGGTCAAGGGTAATCCACATAAGTTTTCTTGAAAGAAAGAGAGAAAAGTTTAAAAATCGCTGCCATCTGTGAAATACGACACTGTTGGAGAAGGGAGAACCATTAAAAGCTACCTGACAACCAACTATTTCAAGCAGTTAGAAAATCTGGTCAGAGTTGTGGACTTCATTTGGTTCTCAGTGCCAAGGAGATCAGTCTTTTGGAAAGCATAGCTTCCTGTACTTTTAGGGAAAGAGGCAAAAATCCAGATAGTTTAGAAAAGACTAAGGATGGGATATCGATGTGTGTGTGTGCGTGCCAGGGACTCAGGTCACAAAAGTAAAACTGTGACTTTCCAAAACCCTAATCCTGCTTGTCTTTTGGAAAAGGTTTAAACTGTTTTCCCGTCTTATGCCACGCACACTCAGAAGTATCAACAACCATTGCCTTCTCTTAGGATTACTTTATGATTATTGTACCCTTGAAGCCTAGAAGCTAATTGGCAGAGACGAATTTTGAATCAAAGGTGCTGGTGACTGTGGACAAAATCCCGGTCACTCATACTCTTTCTTTGCTTACCCGAATGTCGAGCCTATGCCCCCCCCTCCCCCCTGCCTTCTGCTCAGAGGCCTGTTTTCTGTAGCCCTTGAATCACACACAATATTTTCAAAGCATTCAGGAATTATTCCATCAAGAAGACATTTGACCACTTTGCTCACTGCATTGACAAAGAAAACACACCTCACTTAAGCGACACAACAGCCTCACACTACTTTTAGTAATTGTAAATTAAAAAAAAAAAAAGACACATAGCCAGCTATTTTTAAAGCTTGTTGGAAACTTTAGGAGTATGTTGTGAGTGATTGCACATGTTTCTCTAGAGCTGATAAGGTTTAAAAAGAATGTAGAACTGATTGGCTAAAATTAATATTAAGAAAAGTGAAAATAGTTATCCAAGCAAGGGTCTATATCTATAGACAAGAACTCCAGTCCCTACAACCAGAGATTAAAGATAATTCTAAGAAAATTGAGTGCCTTATATGCCAAGCCTCAGCCCTCACTGGTTGCAAGTGACGTGGATCCTGTGCCTATGAGATGGCTCAGCAGGTAAAGGGTTTGCTGTCAAACTGAAGATCTGAGTTCCATTTCTTTGTTCTTTTTTAAGATTTATTATGTATACAATGTTCTGCCTGCATGTACACCTGCATGCCAGAAGAGGGCACCAGATCTCATTATAGATAGGTGAGCCACCATGTGGTTACTGGGAATGGAACTCAGGACCTATGGAAGAGCAACCAGAGCTCTCAGCTTCTGAGCCATCTCCCCAGCCCTGAGTTCCATTTCTTATGGTGGAAGGAGAGAGCTGACTCCCACAAGTTGTCTTCTGATGCCACACTGTATTGTGGAACTGCTGGCACATAGATACATACACGCATGTCCACATGCCACAACACATGTGGAGGTCAGAGGGCAACTTGCTGTCTTTTCATTGTTTGGGTTCTGGGATTGAACTTAATTCATCAGGCTTGGTGGCAAACACTTTTACCTAATGAGCCACTTATCTGGCTAAAAACTCCCCAGTTTAATTGTATATTTTGTTGAACTAAAACACACACACACACACACACACACCAATAAATAAATGTCATAAAAAGATTGCAGTGAATTTATGTATAGTTATAAAGATGTAGAAAAGAGCTTACAAAACAAAGACAAGGAAAACACAACAAAGTAGGTAATGGAGAGGGATGCAGCACCTGATTCCGAGGGGAAGTCTGACACCTGCCCAGGGTTTGCTACTGTCAGAATTTCATAAAGAAACCGGCTTGATGGCACACACCTGTAATACCAGCGCTCAGGGAGGCAGAGGTAGGCAGAGCTCTATGGGTTTGAGGCCAGCCTTGTCTACAAAATGAGTCTAGGACAGCCAGGGCTACACAGAGAAACTCTGTCTCAAAAAACAAAACAACAACCACAAAAACAAAACAAAGCAAAAAAACAAAAAAGAAAAGAATTAGGAAGAAAAGAACAAGCAAGACAAGGTAGGAGAATTAATGGAGAATAAAAAGCCTTTAGAAGCAGTGCTTGTAATCTCAGGTGATGGTGCTGAGACTAAGAATGTCTCAAGATACTGCCCAAACTGTAAATGCACAACTGAACTTTAGGGTTCTAATCTTTGAACTGAATATGAAGAGAGTAGAAGGACCTACAAGTTGCTTCTCCCAAATGGCAGTTTCTCTCCTGTCATCCACCTCTTACCATCGCTAGCTCCACTTTCATCATTCTTACATTCAACAGCCACACACCCATACACCTTTAGTTACTGAAAAGATATTGAGAGATAACGTCTCAGCAAGTGAAATGAGATCAATGGTCATTATCAGAGGTTTTCATTAATGCAATAGGCATGAAGAGCTATAGTAGAGTCCTCATTTATTTTACTAAGCTTATAAAGGTTTACTGTTTTTTTAGGGACCTTCTGCCTTATTTTTTCTAATTGTATTTTCTACAGATAATTAAGTTTTTCAGTTACAAGTAGACACTGGTTGTTGAAAAGAATAATTGCTTTTGGAATTCTAGCATGGTTATATGTTTTGTAAATTATTCAATATTAATCTTTTGTTCTTAGTATCTATGAAGGAAGTATGAGCCTTCCTTACTCCCCTCATCTCAGGTTAAGTAATTTGCCTGAGTGTGCAGCTAACAATTTAACTAATTATAGTCATTATTACTCTTCCTAGGAAGTCAGGACTTTGCCAGTCAATAGGTAAGCAGGTAACAGGCTATGAGCTGGTTTATGGACCAGATTTGGTTAATGTTGTGGTTTTCTCCTCAGTCTGAAACAAATTTTGCGTTGTTTTTCATATTCCCTCGTTTTTGTTTGAGAATCTGTTGCATTGTATACAATACAATAAAATTTAGCAGTTTATTTTTTAAAATTATTGTTTGACTATTCTGTGTGTGAGAGAGAGAAAGAAAGAGGGAGAGAAGGAGAGGGAGATGGGGGGAGAATGCATGTATACATGCCACAACACGTGTGGAGGTCAGAGGGCAACTTATTCTCTTTCCATCATTTGGATTCTGGGGATTGAATTTAATTCATCAGGTTTGGTGGCAAACACCTTTACCTAATGAGTCATTTCTTTGCTGCAAACTCCCCAGTTTAATTGTATATTTTGTTGAACTAAAGCATGTGCACGCGCGCGCGCACACACACACACACACACACGCACACACACACTACCAAAAGAATAATCTAGATACAAAACAGTTCCTTAACCATTAACCAGTTTATGCTGGGTCTCTTTCCCTGTCTCTGGAATTGTCAAATTAGGATATTTCACATGAAAAAGCTAAACTAAAAAAACTGAAAATCAAGTGGGGCTGTGAGTTCGAGGGTAGCCTGGTCTACAAAGTGAGGCCAGGACAGCCAGGGTTACACACAGAAACCCTGTTTCGGGTGAAAAAAAAATAACGCTGGACTTAATTCTAGGAAAAGCTGCCAGGAGCAACTGGCCTGGGAAAAGAAATTACTTCACTGGGGGAGAGAAGTAAGGAGAAAAAGTTAAGGTACAGGGAGGGAAGTGGGGAGGGACAGAGGGAGGGACAGAGAAGCAGTTCTTGTTTGTTTGAGACAGTATTTCCCTGTGTTATTAGAAACTTGCTTTGTAGACCAGGCTGGTCATGAACTCACAGCGATCCACCTGCTTCTGCCTCTGGAGTGCTGGAATAAACCACTTCCGGCTAGGGAAGCAGTTCTGTGTATGAGTGCTTCACTTGTTTGTTTTTGTGGGTGGCTTTGGCCTGTTGACAGAAGGATTTTATCTGTGCATTCCAACTTTGTGTGCTGTGGTTTCCGAAGGCTTTGCTTCCTAGAGAAAGGTTTATGTCTTTTTATCTGTATACCTCTATGATTTTATTGTTTATTTGAATAGGAAAAAAGTAGAATTATTTTTCCGCAAGAGTAGTAGCTCTGAAGAGTAAACTCACAGGAGAGGTGTAACCAGTGTTTCTGTGTGGGGGAGATGCTTTCCTTCCTAGGCTGCTGGCTGTCTTCTGGCCAGCCTAGCTGGGAGGGGCAGAGCTGGATAGTGTCCTGGAAAAAGGTGTGTGGGGTTGGAGGAGGGTGGAGGAGGACTTCAGTTCCCGCCTACCAGCCTACCTAAGGCTGTAGTCCCCGGTCACTGCCTAGTGCTAAAATCCCAGCATGGACAGGGCGGAATCCCGGTGTCCTCCACTAGGCTCCCTACGGCCATTTGTCCTTACATGTCTCCTGGTGAGTACGCCATTTATTACACAGAGTCCTCCTGACTGTGAAGCCCCTACCTGGGGACTGAGGGGGAAGAAAATATTTCTCTGCTCTTGGGAGTTTTGAGGTCTGGGCAGGCTTGGAGAACAGTTGAGATCCTTGGAAGTACTTAATGTCCCAGAGGCTGTCCAGCGTTTCTGGGTTACCAGCACCCTTTCATGTCTGCCCTGTGGGGACAAACAGGACTGTGTCTGTGACGGGAAGAGGGCTTGCTGGTGCATTTTCTCCTAAGCTCCTTAGATAAGATCTTTGCCTAGTGCACTTTCCATCACGCTTTTCTACTGTTTTCTGCAGGCTGCTTTCTCATCTCTGAAACATCTTGGAAAGTTAGTGTTAGAAGGGACAGCAGAATAGCTGCAAAGGGTAGTGAGGACAGGACTGTGGGAGAGTCCCAAGACCAAGGCTCTGCCTGATCCTGGTGCACACACTTGGAGTGATTGCCCTTCTTCTCTGGCCATCATTTCCTCATTTGTGAGAACTGCTGTAAAATCTCTTTGGAGGTTTTTGTTTGTTTTAAGTTCTGGATATGTAGTCAGGAAAATGTATAAGCTGAAAGTTGTATTGATCTCAAGGTATTTACAGATTCCTTCAAATTAGGTTGGTTATGAATTTAATTGTGACACTGGCTAACTTCTTTTTTTTTCAACTTATTTAATTTTATTTTATGTGCGTTAGTATGAAAGTGTTGGGTCCTTTGGACCTGGAATTACAGATAGTTGTGAGCTGTCATGTTAGTGCTGGGAATTGAACCCAGGTCCTTGATGGAAGATCAGACAGTGCTCTTAACCACTGAGCCATCTCTCCAGCACCACTAGCTACCTTCTCAAAGGCCACAGTAAATACTCTAGGTCAGAGACAAAAAAGCCTGGCAGGATGGGGCAATCCTGTATTCCCAACACTCTGGAGTCCGAGGCAATGGAATCCCTGCAAGTTTGAAGCTCCATAGCAAAACCCTGGCTAAAAAAGAAAAAATAGAAAGAAAGAAGGGGAAAAAAGGGGAGAATGGCTGGATCAAGTACGAAATAACTGAATAGCTACATAAAATATTTTATATAAATGTGAAATTAGAAAAGGTGTATAGCAAAGATACAAAAGATATAAAATATAAAAACTTTATAATGTGAAGACATTTCTTTAAAACTTAACATTGGGGAGATGGTCTAGCCAGTAAGGAACTTGCCGGGAGCCTCGTTCAGACCCCCAGTGCCTCTGTAAGGAAGAGCAGGCGCGGCAGCACACATCTGTACCCTCGGCACTAGGGATGGTGGAGACTGCAGGAGAGGTAGACCCCTGGAGCTCATAGACCAGCCAGCCTAGCCGAATCAGAGAGCTCTAGGGTCACTGAGAGACCCTGTCTCAAAAAATGAAATGACCCTAGACAAAGAACTACAGGCAACTGAGGAGATCTGAGAGCAGGAGAAGCAGTCTTCCCTGGAGAGGAGCTTCCTAACTGGTTGTCCAAGACCAAGTAATCAACCCTGAAAAATAAACACACACACACAACAGTAGATAGATGGAGCAGGTTGTATTCATATTTATTTATGTATTTATATATGTGTGCAATAATGACAAAGAAAAGGAGGGAAAGGTGGGAGGGGTGGAGGAAGGAAATAGAGGAGGGAAGGACATAATTATATTTTAATTTCAAACAATATATTTTTTGAAAAGGTGAAGAGCACCTGAGGACCTAACATTGACCCTGGCCTTCACAAGCACAAGTGTATCTGTACATGTATGCAAATGTTCATACACAACACGCAAATTATACTCAGATTTTTTTCCCATTAAAGTAAGTGTTTGGTATGGCATTGACAGTGGTAGTACTATAGTAAGAATTCTGGAATTTTGATTTTTTTAGAAAACACAGAACTAGCTGGGTGTGGTGACTCTCAGGAAATGGAGAGGCAGGTGGATCACTGTGAGTTCAAGTCCAGCCTTGTCTACAAAGTGAGTCCAGGATAGCCAAGGCTACACAGAGAAACCCTGTCTCATAAAACCAAACCAAACCAACCAACAAACCCCATGTAAGTGTTATAAGAATGTTTTCACTTTAATCCCAGGAGTGGGGGTAACGGGCTGCTTTGCAGCACTGACTATGATTTGCCTTATGCTCTGGCAAGGGCATGATTTTGCCAGCTGCAGATAGTTTCTGCAATTGTGTGGCATTTGGAATTCTGGGGACTCTTTAGAGGGTGTATAAATGCTAGCCCCCGGTAGGTGAGTTGTTGGTGGCTGTTAGTTAGTGTGTTAAGTGGTCCCGCGTAAAGAAGAAACGACAACAGGAGATTAGATATCCTGACAGGCAACATCAAATTTTGCTCCAAGGAGCTCCACCCCCCTAATCAGCAGGAAGTCGTCTAACAGTAATGTCACCCCCTCTCTTCTCTATCATTTTTTTCTCTCCTAGTGTTAGGGTGTTTGAAAGGATGGAAGAAAAGGGGTGAACAAGGGGGGGAAGAAAGAAGAACCCATAAAGTAGCAAACACTGGTTACGAGTATAGCTGCCTTCCCTTAGAGTAAGTGTTTCTGTCAGAGAAAGCGGTACTTCCCACCCTTCAGTTCATAGAAGTCATTTTCTGCACTACCATCCATTATTGGGTTCATACTGACCTTTCGTGCTTATGATACCTTGTTAATGTCCACAAATAATTTTTACAGTGTGGGGTGCTAAGGTGCTGTCAGTACAGAAATGAAGAGGAATGAAGGCTTCCTGTCCAATGGGGGCAGACGGTAACAGCCACAGTGCATTTCAGTGTGACAGCCACTCTGAACCATACATACTAGATGACAATTGCATCTCCTTCCCAGTTGTGAGTCAGAATTGTCTCCAGATACTGCTCAGTCCCCTGGCATTTCTGTACCCCTGTCTCTGGTTACCTTGGGTTGAGGGCTGTCTTAGGTATCATTGGATGGTCTCTTCCCTCTTAGTATTTTGGCTGTGAGCTCACCTCATGCTTCCAAGGCATTTACCTGCTGGCTGAAATGCCCCAGATCTTCCTCGCTGCTTAGCTGAGGAACAGACTGCAGGTGCCGCTTTCCTTTCCAGTAACATCAGCATCCTTGCTCCTTGTTTGTGGGTCAACCTCCCCATGATAAGTGTTCCTTTTGCTTACAGTTGTGCTTAAGCCTCATGTTAGGGAACTTGAACTGGGGTGGGGGAGGGTCACAATCTGTGCCCCAGCTGACACCGAGATGTCAGTTGAAACAGCCAAATAGTGAAAAGCAGAAGAACAAGATTGACACAGTGTAGCCACACTGGGAAGAGGGATGAAGAGACCCACCGATCACCACCAAGTCTATCCTCATGAAGCAGGGTTTAAGGAGCCAGGGTGCTGCACATCCAGGCTGCCCAGGTCAAGGTGACTTGCCCACCACTGACCCACAATTGTCTGGAGTCCAGGTGGAGTGTCTGGAGTCCAACCAGGTGGTCCAGCAAACTGTTAGCAGCATGTGGAATCTGTTTCTGGGAGGCAAGTTCCCTCTCTGGCTGGTGTCAAGTACAGCCTTCTAGCATGAGCATCCTGGGGAGGAGGGGAAGTCTAGTTTATTGGGTCCTTTGTTTCGCTAGTCTAATGGTCAGACTGAGGGACACATGGTTCTTTCGCATACATTTATTGCAGCCAGGCCAGTAACATTTACAGTGGGCGGCCCCCGAGCCTTCCCTACTTCACCGAGCTGGCTAATCTTGGCACGACCATCTCACTCTCGTAGTGCCAAGCCCATCTCACTAGCCTGCAGGTATTTCTTGAGAGCCTGCCACTCGCCAAGAGCTGAGCTAGGGCTGTGGTCATAAGGCACAGCCCTTCCCTTATTGAGTTAGTGATTTCAGATGGCACTTCTCTTCTTATCCCTGGCAACTGTGAATCAGGCAGCACGAGGCCCCTCCAGGCTGAGGCTGATGGAAGAAGGGGAAGTAACTTTTACCCAGTCAGAAGCCACAGGCTGTCAGCAAGAGTGAAGAGCCACACCCCGCCCTAGCCCTTTGAACTTCTCCCTATAACCAAGTGAATTTTCACTAAAGAAACAATAGTGATGGGCTCTCCAGCTGATGGCTCAGAGGTTAAGAAGTCCTGAGTTCAATTCCCAGCAACCACACAGTGACTCATAACCCTCTACAGTAAGATCTGGTGCGCTCTTCTGGTGCTCAGGCACACATGAGGGCAGAATGCTATATAAATAATAAATCAATCTTTTTTTTTTTTTTTTTAAAGAAAGAACAGTGACAGCTTCCTTCAAGAGGCTGGCTCTTTCTTGCTGCATGGTTACTGGGTCAGTTCAGAAGGGTAGGAGATGGTGTTGAAGTGGAGGCACTAGTGAAAGTACTAAGGCGGGAAGAAGAATTCAGCCAGAACATTAAACCCCAACTAAGGACATTAAAAACATTGCACAGTCAGCCAGAGAGATGGCCCAGTGGCCAAGAGAACTGGCTGCTCTTGCAGATCACCTGGGTTTGATTCCCAGCAACCACATGATAATTCACAACCATCTGTAACTCCAGTTCCAGGGGAATCTTCCGGCCTCTGCAGGTACCAGGCATGCATATGGCTCACAGATACAAATGCAAGCAAAACACACAGACACATGAAACATTTTTTAAAAAGGAAAATGATAACGGAATTATTATTCAGGGCCCATCAGGAGCTACAGTCAGGACTCATGTAACAGTGTGAGATGGAGGGAGGACAGATGTTCACTAGAATAAAATGTAAGCCTGGGCTGGGAGGCAGGAGGGCAGCTGTGGTTCAGCCTGGCTGGGTCCCAGCCTGACTAGGTTCCCACTGTCCCTTTTAATGGTTCTGTGATGACCCTGGAATGGAAGGTACTTCTGCTCTTTCCCTCTCAAGTGTCTTGTTATTAATTAGAAAATGACATCCCAGATGTTTTCTCACACAGTTGCTGTCACATTGCTCAGGATCTTGAGGTCTTTTTCTGGGCCAGTGAAGTGACCTTCTAAACAGGACTCTTCCTGCTCAGTCTCTGTCCCTCCCTTGCTCATCATTCTCCTCCGATTTGCCATATTGTTACTGTCCTACTTACAAACCTCCGAAGTACCTGTAACCTGAATCTAAGCCAAACTACCTAGCTTCACCCTTTCCTTGTAATTCTAGCCAGCCTTGTTTCCAACCACCCACACAGGAGCCATGTAAAACAGGGTCTTCCATAGCCTTGGAGTTGGTTAGTGCCTTAGTGGATGCCCTTCCCGCAATATGTGACTTGTTATTTCAGATCCACTTTAAGCGGTATTATGATCTGGATGTCTGCTGCAGGCTCGTGTGTTTGAATACTGGGTGTCCAGCTAGTGGCACTGTTTGAAGGAAGCGGGTCATTGGAGGTGGGCCTCGATGTTTATAATTTGGCTTCTCCAGTCTCTGCTTCTTGGTATGGCAAAATGTGAACAACCACCGTCCACACGTTGCCTTCACCACGATGGACTACTATTTTGTTTGTTTTAAACTTTCTGATTTTTGTTTGTTTGTTTCAAGACAGGGTTTCTCTGTGTAGCATTGGCTGTCCTGGATTTGTAGACCAGGCTGACCTCGAACTCAACAGATCCACCTGCCTCTTGCCTCTCTGAGTGTTCCTGGCTCAATTTTCTGATTTTTTAAGGAGGTGTGTGTATGTGTGTGTGTGTGTGTGTGTGTGTGTGTGTGTGTGTGTATACATACATACATACATACATACATACATACATACATACATACATATTTGTGTTCATGTGTTTGTTTAAGTTCACACACATGTCAATGTTGAGAATCTTCCACTATTGCTCTCTACTTATTATTTGAGGCAGGGTCTCTTAATTTGCTTCATGTCAGGCATCTGCAGAACAGTGTCAAGAGTAGCTGATATGGAAGATTGGTGCTAAGAAGTAGGGCTGTTGGTGCTATAAACCTGCCCCTATTGTGTCTCTGGAATTGGTTGGTGGGAGGAATCTGAAACAGTTTGGAGTTGTGGGTCGCTGTGGTGGGAGTTCAGAAGGCTGGAATGGCTGTGTATGTGTGGGAGTGAAGGATTGTGCTTCTGAGGTTTCTAAGTGGAACAAGGATTCTATTGGCTGCTTTTGTGGTCGACTTGACACAAGCTGGAGTCATCAGAGAGCAAGGTGCCTCAGCTGAGGAAAGGTCCATGAGACCTAGCTGTAGGACATTTGCTCAATTAGCGATCAATGAGGGAGGGCCCAGCCCGTTGTGAGTAGAGCCACCCCTAGGGTTGGTGGTCCTGGTTTCTATAAGAAAGCAGGCTGAGTAAGTTATGGGAAGCAAGCCGTGGAGAGAAAGCCAATAGGCAGCACTCCTCCATGGCCTCTGCATCGACTCCTGCCTCCAGGAGCTGCCCTGTTGTGAGTTCCTCCACTGACTTCCTTTAATGATGAACGGCAGTATGGAAGTATAAGCAAATAATTCCTCTCCAAGTTCCTTTTTGGTCATGATGTTTTTGTTATGGCAGTAGAAACCCCACCTAAGAGAAGGACTCCACCGGGAGAAGTGAAGCAGCTAATTTAGCCTGAAGTTCAGGGCAGAGTGGGCATGAAGGACACAGCTATACTTGTTAAATAGCTCGGGCCTTTGGAGAAACCTGGACTTAGATGCCGGGGTATTAGGAAACGAACCCAAAGGGCCAGACCCTGTCCGTGACCCTGTCTGTGGAAAGCTCCATTGCAAATTCACTTGAAAAGAGATGGCTTGAACATAGTGTGCCTCTAGAGTGCCTGGCGGGAACAGGTTGCTAAGGGCATGCGTTAAACCCGCCTTTCCACGTTTAATCTCCAAGACACACAGAGAGACCTGCCTCTGTGCTCTAAGTGGGACAGGTTGCAGCTGAGCTGGCAGCCAAACTTGGCTTCACGCTCACGATATGGTCTTACAGGCACGTAAAGTTCAAGAGCTACAGGGTCATGGAGGCTCCACAAAGCTGTGAGGCCAGGAAACACGTGATGAGGGTCAGATTTCACAGACGGGGCTCCGGAGTGGGCTGAGTATGAAGCTGTTACAGGTGAAGCCTCGGTTTACCACAAGAAACTTGGGGATGCTGGAAATACGGGGCATATCGTGAGGAGAGCTGTAGGCAGTGGTGAAGCTCACATACCGCCTTGGACAGGGCTGGAGGGGAGGACTAACTAAGTCCACAGACACATGGCACCCACCTGCAGGATCTGTGTCTGCCCTGCTGGGGTTCAGTCAGGCTTGGGCTCAGTTTTCCATGCTGAACCCCTATTCTTCCCTTTGGTAATGAGTATTCACACTACAAGTATTGTATGCATTTAGATTACACAGCATTAGGGCCCACAGCTAGGAGATTGCCTTGAGTCTCCCGACTTTGAACTTCTGAGTAGGGTTGGAACTGTAAGACTATGAGGAGTTCTCAAGATAGACTGAGTATGTTTGCGTTCTGAGATGGCCATGAGCCTCTGGACGCCCAGTAGGAGTGTTCTGGATTGAACATGAAATGTCCTGGGTAGGCTCGTGTGTTTGAACACTTGCTTCCCTGCTGATGGCGAGGCTTTGGAGTTTATGAAGCTTTCAGGTAGAGGCTGGTAACTGGAGGAAGTCGGGTGCTGGGAATGGGCCTTGTGGCTTAGAGTCTGGCCAGCCTCTGTCTGGTCCCTGCCTCTTGCCCGCCGCCGTTCTCAGCCTCTCAGAGTGTGCTTCTCGTTAGGATGACGAGAAAAGCAACCAATACAGAAAACACGTTCCGCAGGAAAGCCTGTTTCGTCTCGGCCTCCGAGGCTTCCTCTTGGTCCTTCTAATCATCAGTCCCAGTAGCATGTGTTGCATAGTTGTACAGCTGGTATGTTTGCCTTAAAGTAGGCAGAGCACCTGGTGCAGATAAATAAATGCCAGTGAAGTTATTCACTAAAACGTTAGGAAAGACTATCATTCTCACAGTCTTCAGGGGATGTTAGCTGTTTAGTGAGTGGCAGCTACAATTACCTGCAGTGACAGTTTTGTGCAATGAAACTGGATTTGAAACCATCCGGACTTGAGTTCAAATTCTGGCTTCAACAATTAAAGCTATAGTTTTGAGAAAGTTTTTTGCTTTATTGATTTGTGATCCTCCATTTTTTTCCCTTTAGCTATAAAATGCAGAGGAAAATGTACGGGCATGAACATTTTGTGTAGGTGTGAGTAAATTTGTGTGTGTGGGGGGGGGTGCACTTTGCACATATGTGTGCCAGAGGTCAAGCTTAGCATATCATTCACCATCTTGTCCTTTATTTATTTAATGTGTATTAAATGTGTGGGTGTTTTGCTTACACCACACTTGTGCCTGGTACCCTCGGAAGCTAGAAGGGGATGTCAGATCCCCTGGAATTTGGGTTACAGATGGTTGTGAGCCAGTGTGTGGGTGCTGGGGATTGAAGAAGGAACTTCCAGTGCTCTTACCCTTGTTTTTGCACTAGTGTCTGCCATTGGTTCGGAGCACGTGGAGTAGGTGCTGGCTGGCCACTGAGCCCCAGGGATCTGCCTGTCCCTGCATCTTCAGTGCTCAGATTATAAGCAGGGACCACCAAATCCACCTTTTTTCTGTGGCTTGTGGGGATCTACCTTAGGTCCTCAAGCCACTTGGCAAGCACTTTACCAACTAAGCTAGCTTCCCAGCCCTGGGGCATGAATATTCTAAGTCGTAAAGCGTGGGTGGGGATGACAGTGATTTCAGTCTGGTGGAGCCAAGAGTCATTGACCTGTGTTTCTCTTTTCTGCCATGTAGATCCTGACAGTTGTGCTGACGTATCCTATGCTCAGGACCCTTAGCCTCCAGTTCCACTCCTCCCTCACTGGGAGCTACGTCTCTGGTACTTACTCCATCGTTTTTGTCAACTGTCCCAATGAGCAAATTGCCAAAGACATTGCCAGGTATGGTGCAGGGGCTAGGGAAGCTACTAGGGTGCTCTCAAAGGCCACATTGCAGCCTTTGTCTTTCTTTGACAACCTTTTCTGTCCAGTGATGAACTCTATACTATCTGCTTGGGATGGGGAAAGGGACCCATTCGATGATCCTGTTCAGAGTGATCAGGGCTGATCCTACTCCCCGATGCAGAATGTTAAGTAGTTGATGAGGTAGAAAAAGAAAGTGAGACCCATAGAGAGGTGGCTTGTTTGAGGCATTAAGAGAACTGTGAAAGCCTTCATGGGGACAATTTAAATCTTCAACCACTAGTCTGGCTCCTTTTCTCAGCCCCTTTGCTGAGAAATTAAGGCAGAGACGGCCCCATATATTGGGTAGTTTTCTAGAAATGACTGTGGTGATCTGGTAGGAGCGCTGGGTTTGTAATTACACCATGGTTTTAATGTTGGCTGTGCTACTTTTATTTATTTGACTTTGGGGGGGGCAGGAGTTGCATGATAGTGATGATCAAACTCAGGACCTTGAACATGATAGGTAGATTTAGATGCTGAATTGTAAGGTGGGATTATGCTACCTACCTCACAATGTTGTAGTGAAGATTAAATGATATGAAGCATATATAACTCACACTCCAGAAAATGGAATAAAGTAGATGCTCAATAAATGCACACAAAACCCTGTCTTACCTGCCTATAAACATATCTCTGAAGAGGGCTGGTAGGACCTTGCTCCTTTCTTCTTGTTTTATAGTAGAAGAATCTTGCTGATTAAGATCACAGTAACAATGCCTAGAGGCAGACATATTGGTAAATTGGTCTAGGCCTAGGGTGAAACAGTGAAGGCTGATGGTTGATGGAAAACTTTGTCCTCCCCGGGAAAAAGAAGAATGGGAGTGCGCTGACCCAGGCGTCATATACCGTGTCTACTGTGACATTTAGTTATAGCAACAGAATGGTCGGTATCACCTTATCACATCCACCCTCAAGCCAGCAGATCCTGTGACCACACACAGAGCCTCTGAGGACACAGAGAAGCAGCCGTGGGGAGGCCGCTCTAAGGGCGGGCTCAGTGTGCTGGGGGTTAGGAATGACTGACCCTGGACCTGCAGAAGACAGACCTAGGCTCTGCCTGTCTTTCCTGCCTGAAACGCACCTGCTTGGAGATAGGCAGGAGCTGACACCCAGCTCAGTTGGATACATGTGCACTGTGGTGCCTGCCATCCATTTTGAATTGAGGATCCAGATAATCTGTGTTTTTGTGAGTATAAAATACCCTGATGTTAAATATTGTAAAAAAGTCAACACTCTTTTTGTGAATACCCGGAGGGCCAAATCATGTACTTTATCTGTGACCTCTATGTGCCTGGCTCTGCTTTTCTTCCTGATGCTTCTGAGGGCTGAGCTTTGTGGGCATGACTTCATGGTCTTCAGTGTTTGTGCACCTGTTCTGTCTGAGATGGAGTTCAGCCAGCCAACCATTCCTCCTTCTCCTCTTCCTTCTTCCTCCTCCTCCTTCTTCCTCCTTCTCATCCTCCTCCTCTCCTTTATTTGGACAACGGCGATTTTTTTTTTTTTTTTTTTTTGCATAAAACATCTCCATGGTTGTGTGATCTGTTGCCCGAGTACAGGTCGCCGTGATCATTGGCAGGGAAGCTCACCTTCGTAAGAGACTGTGAGGGACAAACAGTGGATGGGTAGCTCTCTTTCTTTTGTTTGTATGCCATGGCTGGGAACCAAAAATCAAAGTTGGTGGTTGGAGTGGGCAAGAATTGATGAGGTTGCTTGAACAGGTCTGTTTTATGTGTCTTACATCGTAATTTTCCAAAGCAACCACAATGGTAGATGGTGATGAAAGGATATTAATATGGAACTTTAAGTAGAACACTCTTAGCTCGGGGCTCAAGGAATGAGAGAAGAACAGCTCTCTCCTTGGAAGAGCGGAGGAAAGGAAGGGCCCCTGAGTAGGGCTCAGATAAGGTTTTTTTTTCCTGGGTCTAAGCACTTGAGGTTGTGGTGAGAACCTTTAAAACAGACATAACAGCAAAAAAAAAAAAAAACAAACCCCACCTTGAAAAAGACTCTCTGCTTGCCAAACAACCCCCGGATAGTGTGTGTCTGCCTGGAGTTAGCGGTGTGTGCTCTTTGTGGTCACGCGGAGATCTACAGGCTAGCCAGGTGCGTGTAGAGTTAGGTGCAGCATTGTGAAAGGAACTCTTGGTAGCGAAGAAGGTTAGAAGCCGCCTGACTAAACTGGTTTTTCATCTAGTCAGGTGGAGAGAACAGGAGTGTTTCAGGCAGGAAAGACAAGCAGAGCCTAGGTCTGTCTTCTGTAGGCCCAGTGTCAGTCAGTCAGTCATTCCCAACCTCCCCGCCCTTCCCCCCACCCCGCACACTGAGCCCACCCTTCCACTGACTTCTTCTCAGCTACTTCTCTGTGTCCTCAGAGGCTCTGTATGTGGTCACAGGATCTGCTGGCTTGAGGGTGGATGTGATAAGGTGGTGTCTTCTGTTCTGTTGATGAAACTAAATGGCCCAGAGTAAGTCATTGATTTATGAATAAAGATTTATTTCACCTTCTAGCTGTAGAGCTGGGAAGTGCAAGAGCATGCTCCTTGGTATCTGACATGAGCTTCTCCCTGTATTATAACAGGGCCTGGGGCAGCCATAGCAGTAGAGAGCAAGCATGGAGATTCATTCCCCTCTCTCTTCCTTATGAAGCCACTAACTCCATCATGAGGGCCCCACCCTCATACCTTCACTAATCACCCTGTAAAAGCTGTCTTTCTAATTTCATTAACATGATTTATGGAATTAGATTCCCAGCACAGGAATTCTGGGGGCACACTCAAATCAGAGAATTCTGCCGTTGGCCACCAGCATTCACAACTTTCCTTGTAAAACATGGTTCTTCCGTCTCCACAGGGCTAAAGTTTAACAAGCTACAACACCACTTAAAAAGTCCAAAGTCCAGGCTCTCATTTGAATCAGATCTAGGTGAGACTCAAAGCATACCTGATACCAAACTGACTTCACTAGCTTGTGAAATCAAACAAGTTAACTGCTTCTAAAGTACAATGGTGAGGCAGGCATAGAACAGACATTCCTATTTCCAAAGGCACAAATAAGCAAGAAGTAAGGAATAGCCCGTGTGTCTTGGGGTTTCTATTGCTGTGATGAGACACCATGACCAAAAAAGCAAGTTGGGGAGGAAAGGGTTTACTTGGCTTACACTTCCACATCACTGTTTATCATCAAGGGAAGTCAGGACAGGAACTCAAACATGGCAGGAACCTGGAGGCAGGAGCTGATGTAGAGGCCATGGAAGGGTGCTGCTTACTGGCTTGCTCCCCATGGCTTGCTCAGCCTGCCTTCTTATAGAACCCAAGATCACCAGCCCAGGGTTGGCCCCACCCACAATGGTCTGGGCCCTCCCCCATCAGTCACTAATTAAGAAGATGCTCTCTAGGCTTGCTCACGTCCCATTTTACGGAGGCATTTCTCAATAGAGTGTTCTTCCTCTCAGGTGACTACAGCTTGTGTCAGATTGGCATAGAGCTAGCCAGGGCACCCTATAAGTTGACACCTTCAGCGTTTTAATTCTGAGGGCTCAGGGTAAATTCCTTGGTTCTGTGCCCCTCTTCCTGACTATGCTAGGGTAGTGGGCAGGCCACAGGCCTTACACAGCCTCGCTCCATGGCTTTGCTGGGCTCAGCTTAAGCATAGTGTACATATTGCATGCTGTTAGCTCTGCTGCTGTTCAGTCTCGGTGGCACTCCTAGAATTGCCTAAGTCAAGACTTACCAAGGTCCTCACCTATAGCTTTATTAACGTAAGACTTTCAGGATTAAGTTTCCAACATACTTCTCAGTGCATATCTAAAGCACAGAGGAGGAGGGACACCCTAAGTGATTGCTCTCGTAGACTCAGATATTTAGGGTGATTCCCATCTCTTCTCTGGAGACTTTGGGCTTGCTCCGGTGATCACCTCCTTCTCTTTGCTCTAGGGCCATCCTGGATAAGAAGATGGCTGCCTCTGTGAACATCTTGCCTAAGAATTCTTTACTGTGAGTTTTGCGATGGCCAGTGGAGGGGAGTTGTTAAGGTTAGGTCCTGGATGATTGAAAGAGCATGGAACAAATGATGAACTGTCAGAGAGTATTTCAAAGGCATTTAACCAACACTTCACAGTTGACTTGCAGTCATGGGTTAATCAGTGTATGTCAACCATGGAAAGCAAAAAAAAAAAAAAAAAAAAGCTATATAGAGAAAGGAGGGAAAAGTCATGTAATTTGCCCAATTGCTCACACCATCTTGAACATGGCTCCTTAACTTGGCTTTAATTTTGACCCCTGAGGTTCAGCCTAGTCTGTTGAATTAGTCTTTCTGAGGGTGAGGCCCAGGCTTCTGAATCTTTAAAATAGTCTCCAGAGCAGGGCTTCTCAACCCTTTGACCCCTTTGAGGGTGCGGCAAAGCAGATATTTATTTTACAATTCGTAACAGTAGCAAAGTTACAGTTATGAAGTAGCAACAGAATGATTTTATGTTTGGGAGTCACCGGAACATGAGGAGCTGTATTAAAGGGCCACAGCATTAGGAAGGTTGAGGACTGCTGCTCAAGAAGCTTTTATTATGCAGCTCAGTGGTAGAGTGCTTGCTTGCCCAACATGCACAAGGTCTTGGGTTTGCTTTCTAAGCAAACAGAGAAAAGGAAGAGGAGAGAAGGAGTGAAGGGAAGGGCAAATGGGGGGAAGAAGAAAAGGAAGGAAGGAAGCTAAGAGACCTTATGTGAAATCTTAAGTTAGGTAGCTGTCTTCAAGAGATGGTAAACCAATCAGGAATGTGCTGACAGCTACTAAATGCATTTGTTAAAATGGGTGGACAAACTGACCTGTTGGGCCTTTGTTAACTCTAGACTTATTTGTATGGGTATCTTAGGGTTTCTGTTGCTCCGATGAAACACAAAAGGCAAGTTGGGGAGAAAAGGGTTTTTTGGCTTAAACGTCCAGATCATTGTCAAGGAAGTCAGGACAGGAACTCAAACAGAGCAGGAACCTGGAGGCAGGAGCCGATGCAGAGTCCATGAGGGGTGCTGCTTACTGGCTAGCTTCACATGACTTGCTTAGCCTGCTTTCTTTTGAGACAGGGTTTCTCTGTGTAGCCCTGGCTATCCTGGAACTTGTTCTGTAGACCAGGCTGGTCTCAAACTCCAAGAGATCTGCCTGAGTCTGCCTCCTGAGTGCTGGGATAAAAGGTGTGTACCACCACCATCTTGACTTCAGCCTGTCTTCTTATGGAGCCTGGCACCACCAGCACCACAATGGGCCGGGCCCTCCCCATCAATCACTAATTATGAAAATGCTCTATAGGCTGGCCCACAGCCCAATCTTATGAAGACGTTTTTGTTTAGTCGAGGCTTCCGCCTCTCTGATGACTCTAGCTTGTGTCAAGTTGATATAAACTAGCCAGCACAATGGGTTTGGGAAAGGCTGTAAGGACCCTGGCCAATAGTTTGGAACGGGTTTGATAGGTTCCTTTTGTGACCATTACACTTTGATTTTGTTCTCTTCAGGTACTTTTGGAAGGGAGAAATAGAAGAAGCCACTGAGATCTTGTTGGTAAGTGAGGATGGGGCAGAGGAGGCTTTAATGAGTGATGTCGGACTTTTTTCAGACCCTTAGAAATTAGCAGCGAGGCTTGGGATATAACCCATGGATGACTTCTTACGGGCAGGAGGCCTTAAGTCCCATTCCCACAGAGGAAAAAAGATTACCACCAGTCAGCTGACTGAGGTTCTTTCCTACCTAAGGTGTCTGAGGCTCACTAGCAAGCTCGTGACCTAGCCTGGTGATCTTGGAGGATTGCTAAGTGGCTAAAAGGATGCAGGGTAGAGCTATAGTTCAAGTCCCAAACTGCTGATTTAATTTTCTTCTCATCACAGCTAGTAAAGACAAAGACTTCCATGGTCTCCAGGCTGTTCACCTATATGAGGTAAGGCTCAGTTCCCATAGGCCCAGGCCAGGATGTTCTAGGCACTGAGCGAAGGAACCTGGGAAGTGGGAGGACTAGGGTTCAGTCACTGACCCCCAGAAGCCTCCTTGTCCTTCTCGTTGTCTCAGTTTCCATCTGGGCAGCGGAGAATAGAATGAGATAGTTCACACTGGTGGCTTCACAACGCTGGTCTCAGGGCCTCTTCATACTTGAAAAGGATTATCTGGACTCTCCAAAGCATCAGGGGGGTAATTTCTTGCCCTTTTAGGACTGTGGTAAGGCAGTGTGTGAGTGTGAGGTGAGTGCTTCACACAGTGGGGTCTCTTGACTTCTGACGTCTCCAAGATTTTGCTGGAGTCTATGAACGTTAACTTTTTCAGTCATAAGTGCTAAGGATTTTGAAAAACGGTTTTTTTAAAGCTAACTTAAGAGCAATAAAACCATTATATATTAATAACCCAAATACTGTGTTTTTTAATGAAGAGTAGTATATTTTTTTAAAACCAAGAAATTAATGAGAAAATGGCATTGTTTATCTTTTTCAAATTGTGGCTTAATGAGATAGCTGCTAGGGACAGCTTTAAGTTTAAAATGACAAATTTAAGATTTCAGGATTTAGAAATTCTGCTTGTAAATGACTTTCTCACTGAAAACAAAAAAGCTGTTCCCTTCCATCCCCAGTATTGGAGACGGGATCTATGTCATTTCAGACCTTCTGAATGGAACTGCATTCTAATAAGCTCCAAAGTGATTGCTATCCATGTTCACACTTGAACACGGGTATAACCAGTGGCCTCAGTGCTAGCTGTGTGTTAAATCACTTGGAGACATGTTCCAAATGTCCAATATAAGCCCTGCCTCATGGATTCTGACTTGGTTTGTCTGGTGTGGGGATAGAGTACATTACTCTTAAGTAGCACCCCAGGTTGACTGAAATGTGTAGCCTGGGCTACAGACCTATGATCTGAATGATAAAATTCATTGCCTTCACATCTTAGAGAGACTAGGATTTTGTGGCCATATGGTGGGGAGCTGAGTCTCAGCTACAGAGAAGAAAAGCTCTTTTGTTACCACCTAGGCAGAAGTGAGGGAATGAGACACCTTGGTTGAACCAAAACAGTAACCTGTGAGAGACAGCTTCGGGTTAGGAGAGAACTCCAGAGTTCTGCTTCTCATGTTGAAGTATGGCTTCCTACTCCATAGTTGTGCCGTAGTGCTAATAAACTGTTAGTATACTTTTTGCTTCATTTGTCTATCTATAAGATGGATATCAAACTACCAGATTGTTATACATATTAGAATATATGATTATATCTATGAAGTATTTCAACAGTTCATATTACTGCTAGATTCTTTGAATTCTGTATATCTGTTTATATATATATAAAGATTATGGCCTTTGTGTCCATGAAATATGCTCATCAAATTGATAACCTTCAGGTTCTGAATGAAACAATCCTACTTGCTGAAAATGTACAGTGCTTATATACATACTATGATTAGCTAAATGTATTATCTCACGAGAACTTTCCAGTGCCTCTAAGTTGATCAGAATATAAGAAAATATTTATTACCCCATCCGACACGTGAGAGACTGATGTGAAGAGAACCGGCATTGTGCACTGAGTGCCGGGCGAATGAAACAGAGGGCAGATGCCTGAGCCAGGCTCGTCAGTAAGGGCTCCAAGGGAAACTCAGCGATTGTTTGGCTGAGGGGGGATCTTGTTGATCACTCTGGGCAGGGAGGACTTTCTAGGCAGGAAGGAATATAGAGGCTTTGGAGAAGGGGCAGGAAGACACAGCGATGTGTCTGGAGGGTGATGAAGAATAGAGAATATGAGTATGTGCAATACTGGCCACTAGCTGAGTGCTTTGGACACCCTGTTTTAGCTAGTCCTTGGCAATCCAGTCAGAAAGGTATGTTTTTATCCCCTTTTGTAGAGACATTCTGAGAAACTGACTAGTCCGTAGACACAGAGTTAATACAGGCAGACACAGAATTTGAATGCATATCTCTAAGACTCTAAAAGCACCTGATCCAACTCCGCACCTGTTGGTTGAGAAACAGGCTCAGGCAGGCTGGGTCATGAGCAGTGAGCCGCAGCAGACTGTAGGGGCCCTCCAGAGAGCCTGCGGGTTGGTTTTATCATATAGGTTGATCCTGTCATAGTCACTCACTAGAGCTCTGCTTTCTTTCCAAAGGTTGGCTCATCCTTTTGAAATTCCAGAGGTCTTCAGTGTCCCCATGGACCAGGCTGATGCTCGCTATGTACAGTGGCTTGAGAAGGCCATGAAGAAAAACTAAATAGAGAAACTTACCGTGCAGGCCGCTGGCTGGCTCTGGCCTTTCTTGACCCTGCTCTGGGAAAAAGCAGGGCTCCTCCTGCTTCCCGTAGACTGGTCCCAACAGCACAGAGGCACCGGCTGACCTGTGCAGGCTGAATGAAGGGCTGAGACTTTCCAGGCTGGAACTGAGGGCCGAGCAGGCATGCAAGAACCAACAAGAACATGGTGCTAAGTGCTGTGTTTGAAGGTGGTCAGAGGGTGTGAGGGTGAGGATGAGGGACTGAAGGGAGGCAGCATTGAGGGTGAGGTTTGTCATCTTCAGGCACGGGGCCTACCATAAGTGCCTCTGCTTCTCATGGGGGCGGATGACCTTGCTCACCTAGATGTATGTGAGATAAATTTCTTCTGAAAAAAAAACAAAAAACAAAAAACAAAAAACAAAACCAAACCAAAACAAAACAAAAAACCCAAAAGACCAAAAAAACAAAAACCTGACATGTGCTCTATTCAAAATGATGAATCAAATCTTAGTGGTAGGACTTCAGGGGTCAGCAGAATGGCTTCTCGTTGTTAAAGAGGCCTTTGTGGCTCTTGAATCTTGCAGGGGTGAAGCTGGGAAGGGGCTCCTTGGACCTGTGCGGATGAGGGGGAATATTAGGGCTTCAATACAACCTCATGCATTGAGAATAAGTCTTGACTTTTTACTAGACTTAATATGACACATGTGAAGACCCTGGAGACAGGTTCTAGGAACCTGCCCGGCCTGCATTTTTCAGATTTGCTGTCCTAAGCTTCTGGGGCTGACAGAGGAACCCCTGGACTTCTTGAGGAATGCAGCCACACCCACATCCCAAGTGAAGCTGTCAGAAGTTTGTTGTGATTCTTCCCCGTTTTAGGCATTATCAAGGAAAACTGCACCTCGTGGAATTCCGTACAGGGAGGTATATGGAATCATGCAGTCTAGCCATGGTTTGAACCAGGTCCCTTCCATGACACAATGGGAGGAACTGCAGGTAGTTGGGACGCAGGCAGCTACAGGGTCCTGGTCTCTTCTTTTTATGGTAGCAGCAGGGGCGGGGCGGGGTGAAGGGTGTTACATAAGCCAGGCAGAACCATGTTCTTGTCTGATTGCTGCGATGTGGGTCCCAATCTGATGCCCCCATATGCCAAATGGTGTAGGGTCTCCAAGGGCCCACCTATAGAAAACCTGATCAGGACTCCATGCCGAGGCCCTTCCAAAGGAACGTAGAATTCTACTGGTGGTTTTGAGGGCCGGGAGTGAAGATGTCCTTGGCATTAATAACAGTTTCTGAGGTATACATCAGTCTTGAAAAATCCTACTTAAAATGACCCCAGACGGATCAGGTTGCTTTCAGGAGCAAGTCCACTTTCTACGTCTTCCTTTCAGAACCTTGCCGTTCCCATTCAAGTCTCCCCCTCTGTGGCATACAGGTGACCCCGTCATGCACTGTCCCTGTGCTCATGTTGTCCCCTCTACCTGGTGCTACTCCTTTGAAAAGCCTCCCTCCTGGGCTGGAGGCCAGATTCTCACTGATCTCTTGCACAAGGTTTGGGAATTATTTCTCAAGATGACATTTCAGTGTCAAGGATTAAAACAACAACAACAACAACAAAGCTTTTTCTACAACGTGAATTTACTTAAGTTATGAAATAGACAAAAATATTTTTTTTCTTGAAGTTTCTTAAGCTTAAAGAAATTTTAATATCCATGATCTTCATTGATTCATTTTCTGTGCTACACATGTGATCAAAATAACCTCTCTTGGTGACCTCTCTTTGCCTTAGTGTCAGAAATTGGAGAGAGAGGAATACTTGCTGAACTGTTTAGGAAACTTCCTGTCTTATTCTTGTAAGTTAGACTTACTTGTTATCCTCATTTTGCTGTTGAAATCTGAGGTCAGAGGGCATGAGCCATGTGACCTTTCCTGCCCCCAGGGATCAATATTGGTCTACGAGAGCAAAAGTAGCAGGGCAAAGGATGAGGAGTGGTACGGAAGTGAGGACTCGCCTGGATCAGCTTGGCGGAGGCAGATCAATGTTATTTGTGCTGAACGAGGGTTGCATGGAACTTTGGGGAGTGGATAGAGATTTCCAGGGTAGGTAAAGATCGTTGGCTGGAGGGCTAAGGTCTTGAGATACCTCATTTATGTGGAGAGGCATTCCAGGAATCCCAGGTGCTTGCTGAATGAGTTCTTACGGGGAGAAAGGGAGTTGGACCTGTAATTTCCCTAAGGAAAAACATGACATTCTTCAGGCAGAGGCTGTGGGGGTCTGGATCCCAGGGAGAGAGGAGGAAGCCTCTCTGAAAAAGAGAGCCCTCCGCTTTATTCCGAGCTCAGGACTTTCTGGTCATGGTGGATTGCAACCTTTAACAGTGGGGTTTCCACTGTTGCAACCTTTAACAGTGGGGCAGAGGAAAGTGAGGATGTGACCCAGGGTCCGATTCTAAACCCAGTACTCCCCTGTTTTTCAGTCAAAGAGGCTAGTCAGCTCTCAGGAAGGTACAGACCCAGAGAATCTACCGTAGCCACCAGCAAAGAGGTTCCTAGCCTTTGAAACATCCTCAGTCAGCCTGACACTTGTCCATCCACTGTGTTGTATGACTCACACATGAAGGGAGAATGGAGTTTAGTGATCTGCCATGATCCTACATCCCAGAACACGGCTGTTGGAGACACGGCTGGGTTCCAGCCTGTTTCCTTTCAATGTTGCATTTCCTTTCCCACATTTCGTAGGATTTCCAAAATCTCTAAAATAGGCAATTGTGGAAATGAGTGAAAATGAAGCTTTCTTATAAGCGCTAACTGTTACTAAGACACAAGCACCACTGCATTAAAAGAATCCCTTTGTCTGGATGTGATGGTGGACCCAGTCATCCAAGCCCTTGTAAGGCTAAGGCAGAGAAACCTCAAGTTCAAAGCCAGCCTAGTCTACATAGGGAGATCCTATCTCAAAAGGAGAAAACAAAAACAAATTGCCTTCACCAAGTAAAGAGCGAAAGCGGTAACATCAAAGCGCTGGACTGGAGAGCGAGCCTAGCCAGGCACATGTAAGGGGGAAGACACCAACATTGAGTCTGTGAGCCTTGCTTTAGGTTGTTGCCACGGCAACTACTCTGCTGCAACCTGTTTGTCTTGAAAATAATTTTATATATACAGCGTGTGCTTTATAAAAATGCTGAGCGTGGTGTTCCAAGAAATGAATATTGGAAAGAAGGGGAACACTTAAATCAGTAATTCAGATGCATGGTTGATCCTTTCTCGTTGTTCAGCCAATAAGTCCAAACACTGTGGTATAGAATGCTATCCAAATGATGTTCCCTGGTCCTCACCAGTCTTTAAAGCTGACCCCCACGCTATAGCCCTTAGTTAATAGTTATTTTGGGCTTAATATATATGCCTCTTTTTTTCAACAATTTTCCTTTTTCAAAAAAAGATTTATTTATTTAATGTAGATGAGTGCTCTATCTGCAGGTACACCTGCACGCCAGAAGAGGGCATCAGATCCCAGTATAGATGGTTGTGAGTCACCATGTGGTTGCTGGGAATTGAACTCAGAACCTCTGGAAAAGCAGACAGTGCTCTTAACCACTGAGTCATCTCCCCACCCCCTAGTCAACAATTTTCAGGTAAATGTAATAGTGAGGAAAGGAATATGAAGAACAAATTATTTTAAGATAATGTGATTTGGGGAATTTCTGAGAGTTCTAATTTATTTCTAAATCCTAAGAATAAATTTACCCAATAGAGAAAACAGTTCCACATTCTCCAGGGGCTTCAGGGCGGGAACACCGCTGAGACAACACGGGTATAGAGAATGCAGGGGTGGCTGGGTGGTCACAGGGCTGGCCTCACCGTCCTTGGCCTCACCTCCAGGAGGCCAAGAGCAGAACGCAGAAACGTTTCCAAGGACACGCTTTCACCGTAAACCAGACACATCAATTATAACTTTAATATAACAAATATTATTAAAAGCAGCAATTCAAAACCCAGATCTTTTCAAAGGTGCACAGGGTTATACTGTCAGTTGGCAGTAATGCAGCTATTGTCTTATAAGAGTGCCATGCTGGTGAGGGGAGTCAGGTGACTTGGTCAGTTCTTGTGCTAGCTTTCCCAGTGGGACAAGCACTGCCTACCCTCCTGCCCCTCAGGCCCAGAGCTTCTGGGGCCCAGCAGGGAAGGGGCAGATGTCCAACAGCCTTGCTCTCTGGCTTTCCTAGTGGCCTGGAAAACAGATGTTTGAGGTTGCCATGTTCACTAAAGCCAACAGGAAGCTACAAATTTGACCCCAGTTCCCACACTCCTGCTGTCCTGGGAGTTGGCTTTATAACTCTCCTCCCACCTGCCCCCCTTTGGGGACCTCAGTGGCAGCAGCTGTGGGACCAAGAACTGGGTCCAGTGTCCATCTGCTCATCCCTGCCTCAGCCAAGACAGGGAAGCAGAGGGAACAGGGTGGCTGTGCCAAGTGAGGGGTGAGGTTCCTTTGCAAGGCACTATGGTTGCTGAGGTTTAAGGCGGGGGTCATCTAACCTACTTCAGAGAGAGACCCCCTGAATGCTCATGGTACGTGTGGAGGGGTCGGACCCAGTTATGGAAAAGTCAGCCCCTCTGATAGAGCTCTGTTATCTCCGACTAGCTGGCAGTTTTCAAGACCCTGGACATCTGGACGCCACAGCAGCAGTCAGTGAGGCTGGTTCCAATCTGGTGCTCCTGCCTCCCATCCCAAAGGCACTTCTTTCCATTTTCCAACTCAGTGAGTCAGTTGCAGGCAAAACAAGGGCTCCTTGCCCACCCCTGAATTTTGGTTTTCCCTCCAGATGGGCCAGGTTTGTCCATTCTAAGAATTCTATTTATACCATCAATGACAAAGGCTTTCCTTTCCTTTCCGAAGGGAATGCATGATTCAGGCCCTTGAAAAACCCTAGCCTGTCCCAAAAGTGATTGTCAGCTCCTGGGCAAGGCAGGAACTATGCAGGAAGGGGGGGGGTGTCTTTTGTGCTTTTCTGTGGGGCTGGGGCTGGTTCCCTGGCCAGGGGGAGCAGGAGTTTGGTTTTCACATTTAACTGCAGCATGTATCCCTGGAAGAGGTCAAGGACAGGGTCCAGGGTACCCTGGAGGGGACACGTGACTGTGTTTGTCTATGTACACAGTCCTGTGGTGTTTCACTTTGTAATGGGTCTGGGATTTAGTCAGGCGTTCCTCCCAGATCAAGGGTTCAAGAATCCTTCTGTGCAGTGAGGCAGCCTCCAGGCCATGACAACAGTGGAGGGTTGTTGTGGGGACAGGCAAACTTCTGGGCCCCTCAACCCTGACTACTGCAGTTAGCCTCAGTAAAGGACCCTGTGGCTGTTCCTTCAGAAGAGGCCCAGCTCATCACTCCCCAGGCTCTGGGGTCCCAGGTACCCTAAACTTTTTTTCGGGCATCCCTCTCCTCCTGGGGTGAGGGTTTTTAGTGAGAAGGTGAAAGACCTTCAGCGTTCCCTTCTCTCACTGTGGTCCCATAGATGTTCATTCGCACATGGAAGATGTGCGACTACACAAAACACCCCAAACGGGTGAGAGGTAAAAAGATGGACAACTGGGGACAATGAAAAATGGATTCAGGCCTCAGGATCAGGGGTCGTAGCCAGGATACCTTCAGAGGAACCAGTAAAAAGTTTGAGGGGTATGGAGTGTATAGGCAATGAGAAAGAGCCAGCGGGGTCTCAGAGACACAGGCACTTGGTACAGCAGCACACAGGCCTTGGCCTGGCAGGCAGCAGGCAGGGGCCGCAGCCAGGCCCTGTCCTGCTTCCCTCCACCACCCCAGCCTGGAGAAAACAGGGAGCCAATGGCTTCTTCTGGCCCTCCTTTGGTTTCCAGGGATCCAGGCAGCCTCTGAGGGGTAATCAGTAAGGGGTAGTGCCTTCCCATTCCAACAGGTACTGAACCTTGCCCTCTGGGGTGACCCTCCGAGCCAACACTCGGTACTTCTCCCCGCAGGCCAACCGTCCGGCCGCACCAAAGTAGTTGGTGATAGATGACTTGAGGTGGGACAGGGAGGAGTCATCCTCACTGATGCTTTCGAACGTGTGGCTGTCGATGCCCTCATCCGGCTGCTCGGGGCCCAGAGCTCCCTCTGCACTGCTGTCTGAGGGGCAGCGCCCATCCGGCTCAGCTGCCCGACGCTTTGCCCGCAGGGGCATGTACGCTTTGGCTGCTAGCTTTCTCTTGCGGCTGCCCACCGTCCATCTGTGTCAGGAGGGGAAGAGGGAAATGATGGGAGTGAGCTGGAACGATCAAAAGCTTCCTTACCCTCAGCGTCTCTTAGGTACCAGGCGCTAGGCCAGACCTGGGCATGCTGGAACTTCAGAGTAGTCCTGTCATAGGGAAACTGAGGTTCCATGGGAGAAATGGGCTGGAGAGTGTACAGAGGCGGGGACTCCAGCCCGGCTGTGTTCAACTTTGCAGCATCTGCTGTTTGTATCTGGAAGAGTGGTTCACCCTTCTGTGGGTGCTTCTGGGGTCCCACAGTGCAGAGGCCTTGCTTAGGGTGTAAAGTCCTCTGTGTGGACTGGATGAGCTAGCTACACAGGGACAGGCCCTGAAGGACCCTGTACCACACAGGCAGAAGTGTTCGCAAAACAGACACACTGGACAAGCTGCCCATTAACAGATGCCGAGACGTGGAGGCCAGGACCTGAGGCACTAGTGAGAAACCAAAGAAAGAGGGGGACCAGGGAAGTTCTGCTCAGTGGTAGAGCACTTCTCTAGTATGCACGAAGCCCTGGGTTTAATCCCTAGGACAAAAATTAAAGCTACAGAGGCAACAGCAGAGAAACAAGGACCCTCCCCACCCCACTTATAGATGTGTGAAAGCAGAGGATTCCAATCTTTATAGACGCTGCAGTCTACTTCCACAAAGCCTGCACACATTCTGGAGAATAAAGGAGCCTGAGGGCAGAGGGGCCTGTGCCCAGCAGGAAATTAGGCTCTTCCCTCAGCCAGACCCCACCGTCTGCTCTTCTACTGTGCTTAAAGTAAATGCATTTTCCTCTTAGAGGCCCTACGATACAAATCACACAGCCAGGAACTGAGAACAGGAGCCCTGCAGTCTGAGGTACAGATACACAATCATGACACGCAGATGCCGAGAAGCCTAGAGTGAACAGGCCTCTCAGATAGAAGAGCCTCAGAATTGGATCACGTGACTAGAGGGATCACACAACCACTGCAGGCAAAGAATGTCCCCAATGGAAGGGATCAGGTGACTTGGGAAAGAAGGTCAGGGAAGACCAGCACCCCATCCCCACGTCTCCCTGTCTTGAGACCTGGAAGTACAGAAGGAGTCTGCACTCAGCGGTGGGAAGCAGATGGGATGGGGACCGCTGTCCCTTGCAGACTCAAAGGCAGCCCCTCCCCCCCCCACGAGAAGCTCACCTGGAGTCATAGGACAGGCTGGTGGAGGCAGAGCCGGACGTGCTGGCGGCATCGGTGGAATCCACGTCTGAGAAGAAGGTCTGGCCTGAGCTGCCACTGGGAGGGAGAGAAGACGAGTCTGCTACTGGCCCAGCCCAGCAAGGCCCACCAATCTGGCCCTTGGGGTCCCTTGGAGCCTCTCCACCTTCTGTGTCTCTGACAGGTGTCCTCCATCCCAGCTGAGGTCCATCTTCTTCTCACTGCTAAGATTCTCACCCCACATCTGCCTGTCTTATTTTCTACCCATTTGGTTTTCAAAGTTGGGAGTCAAGAAAACTTTCCCTGACCAATCTCCCCTGGCGGTGACATAGTCCATGTGTCTTTGGGCACTTGTACAAAATTTTACAGCTGCAAAGTGGGGAAAATGAGGAGGCTGGGCGATTAAGGAATTCAGCGAATGCTGTACAGTTAGAACTGGTAGGCCTGGTTTGGAGTTCCCATCTGACTCTAAATCCTTCCTTTCCTGCTCCATGTGGTCTTGAGTGATTTTGGGGGGGGGGTTAAGTGGTAAAAGATGAAATTCTTGCCTTTGAATTTACCCAAATAAGTGTGCTATGAGCAGGTATAAGCAGGCTTCCAACACAGCCTGGGAGGGTCAGTGAGGGCTTCCTGGAGGAAGCGACGCCCTGAGTTTTGGATGGGGGAGCAGGGCACAGTGCGTTCCAGGCCAAGGACTCAGCATAAGCACAGGTGGAACGGTGAGAGTAGCCATAGCCCTTCCAGTCCAAGACGTGAGGCAGGAGAAGGGGCTGAGGAGGAGGGACTGCAGGCAAGGCAGCCTGGACCTCTGCTTTGGAGGGCAGAGGGCGCTATGCTGAAAGCTGTAGCATACAAAATTCTCAGGCGGCCCAGTGCGTATTGGACCTTTTAACTGAAGTTTCAGAAGGCCCATGAGGGGCATGTCCACACCCCAGGACGTGTGCCTCCTTCATGCTGGGGGGAGGGTGGAGCCCCCCTACCCTTTACCGCCGTCAGCTCTAAAGTAGCAGGTACCTTTTTAAACTCTGAATCTCATCCAGTGTGAAGTCGAATATACTGGCCAGGTGGTGGTCCGTGCTCCAGGCTGAGGTGAAGTCGCTCTGTAGACACAAGGAAGACAGGGCCAGTCAGGGAGCAACAGACCCGCCTCTCCCCAAGCAGCCATTTCCCCAGACTGTATGGGACACCTGCTGCTCAGCCAGGGCTTCAAGGGCTCCTCGGGTAAAACCTAAACTGTGAGCCAGAGCCAAGCCACCCTGGTGTGTCAAGTAAGTCCTGACTTCTCCAGCCACCTGGATGACTTACATTCGTTTCTCTGGGTCTCAGTTGCCTCCACTGCAAAATGGGAATAACTCAGAGCCTGCTTTACTGGGGTGGGGGTGGGGTGGGGGTGTCACAGGAAGCAGTTAGGACTCAGTCGAGGTTGTGAGAGGGTATTGCGAACTATAAAGTGCTGGAGTGCTGAGGCATCGTTAACACTGTCACCCACGGGGAGAGTTTCAGTAAGGATGATCAGAGGGCGAAAATGTGCTCTGAGATCTGGTTCGAAGCCGGGCTCAGCCACTTGAAGTGTGGCATCATGAAAGCTGCTTCCCCCACACAGCCCTGTTTTGCCCGACCCCGGGACTAGGATATTATCTACCCCTGCCCTAACCCCTGTGTCCTCAGAAGAACCTCAGGGAGATTCGGAAATAGCGGTCTTAGGGGGCCTGGCACTTCCTTGTCTCTCTGTGATTGGAAGTACGACAGCAGGGCATCCCTTTGGGTCAGGACAGTACGTTGCTGTCGGTACAGGACCCCCTAATGTAATGCTGTCCCTGTGCGTGGGACTGGAGAATAAGAAAACCAGAAAACCAGGCACTAACACTGGGAATAGCATCTTCCAGCAAAAACTTTGATCTTTTTCTTCTATAAACTCGCCTTTTCTGCTGCTGGGATTCCTTAGGCAACAAACTGTGGAGACAGAAAAGGGAGAGGGTGGCCCAGTCAGAGGCGGAGGGCCAGGCAGAAGCCCCCTGGGAGAGGCCTTAGGAGTGCCGGGGGCAGTGGCCAGGATGGGGTCAGAAGGGTTTGGGCAGGGCAGAGGGCCTCCTGGAAGGAGGGCGTCCTCTGGGGCAGTGAATGTGGAGGGGCTTTAGAGAGTGGAAGAAGGAAAGGTGGCTCCTTGCCCCAGTGCCCCTGGAGAGGAGGCTCTGCCCAGCCAGGAGAATGAGGGCATATTGCACACTCAGTGTCCCCTCTCTGCCCGGTCCTAACGCAGCAGAGCTGGGTCCCAGGAGCAGGCTTCCCTGGAGCTAGGAAGCGAGGGGCCTGTGGTGATTGGGACCTAGGAGCTTCACACTAGCTCTCCTGCAGTGCCTAGAGCTTGCCCCTGCTGGGTCTAGGACTCCAGGTTTGCAGCGATGCCATCACACTGCCTGGGCCATTGTGGAGCCTTCTGCCACCTGCAGAGGCTGGGAGCGCAGGTGGAGAACCCGAGCTGGCTGCAGCTGCAGCCCAGCAGCAGCACTGACCCAGGCTTGCTCTTTCCTCTCTTACGAAGCAGCCCAGAGATCCCTCTCTCGTTTGGCATCAGCCCCTTGTCGGGAAGCAGCTTTCCTGGAGGGGCAGGCGGGACACGGATGCGCAGGCGGAAGATGCATTTCTTCTTCTTCACCTCCTTGCCACACAGGAACCTGGGGTGGACAGTAGAGAGGCTGGCGCTGTCAAGCTGATCTTCCTAGTTACCACCAGGGCCATCAGCCTTCCTGCCCCTCCGCCCTTCCAACTGAATCCACAGTCCCCAGCAGAGAACGTGGCTAAGCTCCTCCCTGTTCTGCCTCCTGCGTATTTGATTCTTGCTCTTCCTTGAGGCTTCTTGGCATGGGCTAGCTGCAAAGCCACCAGGCGCAGCACACAGCAGAAGTCTCAGGACCCAGGAACTGGTTGGTGCCAGTTTTTAACATTCTCTGGCCAGGAAGCATCTCTAAGCATATCTCTCTTTTCAACACTGGCTGAGTGAGGCCCTGATGCTATGGAGGAGGTTCAAACCCAGGCCTGTTCTCAGGAAAGCTGAACACTGAGTGGCCAAGAGGCCTCATCCTCAAGAGGATGTCTTGCTGTACCTCAAACCACAGGAAGGCCAGAGCAGGTTGCCCTGTAAGAGGTGCCGGGCAAGCTTTCACAGAAACAGAGTCAGTGCCTTGTTCTTCCATAGCTCAGAACCTACCTAGAGAGGTCTGTTACAGTGCAGTTCTGTTGAAAATACTTGCTGATGAAAAAGTGAATAAAGTTGGGCAACAAGAGGCAGAGGGATGGACAGGAACAAAGTGCTGGCTATCTGGGATATGGTGCTACACACTTGTAAACTCAACACTGAGGGGGCTGGGGCAGGGGAATCAAAAGTTGGAGCCTGGGCCAGAGTGAGATCCTATCTCAAAAACCAACCAACCAACCAACCAACCAACCAACCAACCAACCAGCCAACAAATGGGTAGGAACCCAAGGGCTGAGCAGGGCTGGCTGACACCCAGAGTCCATAAAACGAAAGGACAAGAGTGTAAGATGCCGATGGGGAGGGTCGTGTCATAAAAGGCCTTGGACATGGCTGAGGGACAGGTGTGTGCTAAGCACCTAGGATGGGAAGGCACAGACTAGGGAAGTAGCCAGGAGCTCTCTAGCTGGCTGCAGCACAGAACGGAGCCTCGCAGACAACTGAGGCAGGGTTCCTGGGCGCTTGGGAAGGCTTTGTAAAGGAAGGCCTGTGGATGTCTTTATTCCCTGGATGCTGGAGAAGGAGGAAAGAGCCAGGTCGGGAGTCCGACTCCAGCAAAGAATATATACTAGGAGAAGCCTTTAGACTGAATCCCCTGCCAGGGCCTGCAGCTCCGCCCCCTTGCACTCACCGGCTTTTGTAACTGTTGAGAGCATTGAGGAGGTGTGGTCCGCGATCTGACACAGGGGTGCTGGTGAGCTAGGAGAAGCAGAGCCAGCAGGCCAGTCAGACCTACACAAGCATCTGAGAAGACACCAGCCTGCCCCCGCCATCTCAAGTTCCAGTGTCTCCCAGGACAGAACCACTGACTTATCCTCTTTTTACCTCCCTGAGCTTGTTTCCCCATCTGTAAGACAGAGGCAGACTCCTGGCCTCAACACTTTAGGAGCTTTATGGGGCTGTGACTGTAGCCTAGAGGGAGACTGCTTGCCTAACATGAACAAGGCCCTGGGTTCGTTCCTCAGTGCTGCTTTAAAAACATCCCCACTCTTGTCCAGTAATGCCGCCCTATGAGAGCTATATTACAGAGGAAGCACGGATTATGGACAAAATTTCGCATACAAAAATGTAGCCAGTGGCATTGTTTCTGATAGTGGACAAAAAGAAAATAAACTACGTGCCCAGCTAGCAAACTAGGGAGGACATCAGTTCAGCCATTTAAAAGGTAATGAGAACACCAGCAGCCCGGAACAGGGTGACACTAACCGAAAAGGGGTCATCTAAAATAGCATATACTGTTTCATGTAAACCGTGTAGGAGGGGAGGAGCAGGATATATTCAAGCTTTATTTCTAGTTATTTCTGAGTAGTGAAAATACCGGTCCTTTAAAGGCATACTTCTGTTTTGATAACTTAAAATTTTCTGTTGGAAACATGAATTTTTAAAATACTTAGCTGATGAGTGTTTACTAGCCTGTCTATGTGTACCATGTGTGTGCAGCACCCTGGGAGGTCGGAAGAGGGCTCTAGTCCTTGGAACTGGAGTTACAGACAGTAGTGGTAAACTGCTATGTGTGTGGTGGGAATGGAAGCCGGGTCCTTGCGAGGACCCAGTGCAAGTGCTCTTAACTGCTAAGACACCTCTCTAGCCCTTATGCATGATTTTTTTTTTTAATATGGCAGAAAAAGTTATTTAAAAAAATTCCAACTCCAGGGGCTGGAGGGGTAGTTCAGTCAGTGGCTAAGATCAGTTGTTGCTGCAGAGGACCTGGGTTTGGATTCCAGCACCCACACAGTAGCTAACAACCATCCATAATTCCAACCACCTGAACATCTTACGGCATCTGTGGTCACCAAGCACACACGTGGTATGCAGACATGCACATGAGCGAAACACTCATATACATTAAATAAATCTTGAAAATAATACGGACTCTATCCTTCAAGGCTTTCTGCGCACCTTATAACTGACCACACACTGTGCATGGAGACATCATATACAACTGCTTGCAAAGATAAGATTTTCCTATTTGGTTTCTTTTTCATTATACGTGTGTGTGTGTGTGTGTGTGTGCGTGCGTGTGTGTGTGCGCGCGCGCGCGTGTGTAGCATGTGCCTGCCACAGCACATGTATGGAGGTAGGAGAACAACTCAGGGCATGGGTCAGTTCTCTCCTTCCACTCTGCGGGTGCTGGAGATTGAGCTCAGGTCCTTAGGCTTGGCTAGGGCACCCTCATCTCCTGAGCCATGCCAACAGCCCTTGTTCGTTTTTTTATGACCTTGTCTCATCATCTACAACCTAGTCAGTGGAAGACACTGACTCTGCAGTAGCCAAGAAGACTCCAACAGTGTCGTTAGGGCAGCAGGCCCTGTAGCCCCGTGGGAGTGGCTAGGTCATTCTCCAGCTCTGACAACTTTGAAGTCTTAGTTACAGGGCACTGAAGCCCCTGGAACCTCAATGCAGAACAAGGTCAGCAGAAGACAAACCCACTGTAATTTCTAAGCTAGCCAGGAAAGCTGCTGTGAGTCAGACACCTTAGCAGAGAGTCCCCCCCCTCCAGCCACCCTCGGTGCAATGCCTCAGTGCCCTGCGGCTGTGTTAGTGAGGTCCCAACTGACCACTGCCTGAACTGGAGGCCAGAAAGCCCCTCCCTGGCACAGGCTCAGAGGCTTTGACTGAAGGAGCTGCCGCTCAAGGGCGAGAGCTCACCTGTCTATACCCACGCCCAAGCCCTGCACTGAACGCTCCCGGGACCTCCAGCTCCTGGGACCTCCGGCTCCTGGGACCTTACATACCTTGCCAAGCTGCAGGAGCTCCCAGTGGTGGTTGACAAAGGCCAGAATCTCCTCAAAGTCAAAGTACTTCTTCTTGCTCTGTACTCCCAGGTTATAGAGGGCCAGGTGAACTATGTCCACCCTGGGCAAGAAAGCAAGGGCCAGGTGAGGGTCAGGGGCAGGGCAGAGGGCAGAGGGGAAAGGAGGAGCTGGTCAGGACAGGCCCCATCCTCTCACCATCGCAGGGGCAGCCTCTCGATATACTCTGGGCCTTGGTTACACACGGAGCAGAAGAACAGGTAGAACCTGTGGGTAGGTGAGAGGTGAGAGGCTGTGATGGGAGGGTGTCTGACCCTCAGCCATCTCATCCCCTCCTGAGCTGTCAGCGTCTGAGCAGTGGAGGGGACAGGGACTAAAGAATGCCTCTCTCCCTGACCCCTCTCCAAAGATCACTGCCCCAGAGTTCAGCTCAGTTCATACAGAGGTTGGGCTGTAGCGGTCACCACTGTGCCTTCTGAAATCACACACGTGCATGCACGCACACACATACGTGTGCTCACTTGCCAGCCATCAACCAAGGTTTAAATAAGCATAATATTTGACTTGGCAGATATAATACCTCCCATTAGCCGTGCATTTCCCTAGCAGCGGCGTCTACAGTAACTCCTGGTAAGGCAAAGGCATTGACTATTGTCTCTCCTTCCCGAGACACTTGTAGAGACAGGAACTTGGTGAAGGCGGGCATTTGTCTAAGGCTCCCCACAGATCTGCAGCAACTAGGCGCATAGCCAGCATGGTCCTTTATTGTCTCCTGGCTCAGCAGAGCCGGGGTCCTCTGTCTTGAGCTACCTCCAGCAGACAAGTATAGGCTACCACAGACCGCCTCAGTGTGACATCAGGCAGATAACCCGAGAAGGTTACTGCTGTCACTCCCTGTCCCCTATGCCTAGTCAGCACCTACCGGTCTCCAAACACCATAGGCTCATTGAGGCACTGTGTGCAGGCTTCGTGGAACCACTGTCTACACTGGCAGCACTGCAGCATCCGCAGGTACCACCTGGAGACACAGAAGAGCCAGGGCAGCCGTGTCACAGGCAGGCGCAGCAACTTACCCAGCTGCCACTGCAGGAAGGGGAAGAGGACTGTGGGCCACACTTACCAAACACCTGGAGCCAGACCTCATTGGTCTTGCACCCAGTAAAAGAAAAGTGTACCGTTGGCCCCGGCCCTAAAGTGCAAGTTTAATATGCAGTTTTTCTGTTTGGCTTCAGACCTGGTTTTCAGAGGAGCTGTGTGCCTGTGTGTGTGTGTGTGTGAACAACTGTGCATTAAACATCGAGAAGCAGCCACTTACTAATGCCATATAGGTTTCTGTACACTGTTCTCCATCTGTCACTCATGAGGCCTCCCAGCACGCTGGGATCCTCTCGGGTAATTAAGATAACAGCGCCCACTTGAGAGATGAAGTCGCTCAAATGGCATAGTTAGAACGCACCTCGGCCCTAAGCATAACCTCCAGTCAGAGCTGGCTCTAAGACTCAGGGCAGGGGAAGGAGTAGTCTGCCATCTGCTGAGGGTGGAGACCCTGCCTCTGTGCAGACAGCCCACAGGAGCAGGTTCAATTGTCCTTGGAGGCCCCGGGTGGGCAAGTCACCAGATTCTGGCCCCCACAGCGGGCCAAGAATTTTCTGCAAAACCCTATCACCGCCAGCAGCAGATGACTGATTCTCAGCCTGTGCGAGCCTTTATCTAGTTACCAATGCTCACAACCACACAAGGAAAAACCAGCAAGTGAACCAAGAATCAGGGAAGACACAGCCGGCAAGGTGCTCTGTAGGCAAAGGACATCTCAGTCAGGCCTAGGCTCTTAGCTACTTCAGTAGTGCTTCTTTCTCAGGTGGCTCTGCCTTCTCCTCTCCACTGCCGTCTGCACAGATTCTCACTCTGAGCTTACTTTCAGGACCTGTCCCTTAACGCCCCTAGGCGACTTTCCTGGGTCCCCTCCGTCTGGACATGCCTTACGGCTGCTATCGGACTCGCTGGGCCCGCTTCTGGAAGCCGGGCCCCCACCGACCTCTCTGAGTCACCCTCCTGAAGCCCTACCCTCCTGCAAAGTGAAACAGCCCCAACGTTAGAATGTGCTCTCCTTAAAATGGCTTTGCGGACCTGCCCCTCCAGATCCCGCCTCCACGGCCTAACACCTAGGCCCCGCCCCCGCCCCCGCGACTGTCACTCCGGCCGGTCTCCCCCAGACCTGGCCCCCGAGCTGGCACTCCGGGTTTGCCCATCCAAGACCCGCCTCCACGGCCTGACACTGAGGCCCCGCCCTGCAGCTGTCACTCTGGGTCCACCCCGCTAGATCCCGCCTTCAAAGGCTGACACTCAGACCCCGCCCCCGAGCTGTCACATCCCTCCACCAAGGCCCCGCCCCGCGGCTGTCACTCCAGGCTCGCCCCTTCCAGGCCCCGCCTCCAGACGCTCGGGCCCGCAGCCCAGCTGTCACTCTGGAGTCTGACACTCAGGTCCCGCCCTCGAGCTGTCACTCGGAGCGCGCCCCTCCAGGTCCCGCCTCCCTCCAGAGCCTGCCACCCAAGCCCCGCCCTCCGGGCTGTCACTCAGGCCCCGCCCCCTGAGGCGGGCTCTCGCGGCGCCTGTCAGTCCCACCCCGCAGCCCGGCCTCCCGCACGTGTCCCGCCCTGCGGCCTTACTCTCCAGGCCCGCCGCAGTAGCAGTAGCATTGCTGCTGGTTGGTGCGATGGGGCGAGTCCCACTCGAGCTCCTCTGGCTGGTAGGACAGCACCATTTTCACCGCCTGCAACGTCCTGGCGATGGCGCCTTTCTTCAGCGCGCCGCCTTTCTAGGGGAGAGATAGGGCCCAGGTCACCAACCACACCTACTCTCAGGGGAAACGCTGCCAGGGTTTGGGGAGACCCAGACATCAGGAAAATAAGGAAGTTTTTCTCACCAATCCTAAATCCATCCTCCGTTTCCCTCAAAGATAATTCATGAATAGCATCAGTTGTAGTAAGCACAACACAGGTGTAAGGGGCGTGTCCATCAAGTTGTCTTTTAATAGCAAGTGGCCCTTTTTTGGTGGCCTCCCACGGACACAAAACTGTGCGCACTTTATGGCTGGGGAAACTGAGGTTTAGAGAGGCTCTGAAATCTGGCCTAGGACAGAGAGCACCCTGTGTCTCCAAGTCCAAGTGGAGTCCTGCCTGGAGTACAGGATCAGTGATGTAGCCTCAGGCCTGAGCATAGTGGGCTGGGGGCTGGGAAAGGGGAGGACTCACCCTCACAGCCAGTGCGAAGATGCAGCGCCGGCAGAACCAAGGACTGAGGAGGGGCCCGTTGGCACTGCCTGCAATGGGAATGTGGCACTGCTGGTGGTAACCTAGGGCACAGGAGGGGATGGTGAATTACTCAAAAGGAGGCAGCGGCCCAAAGCCAGCTGGCCAAGAGAGGCTAGCCGGGCTCCGGCAAGCCCTAGGGAGCTCTGCCTGCCAGCTTTTGGGTACTGGCTGGTGGTTCCTACCCAGGAGCCAAGCTGATATCCAGTGAGGGACAAACAGGCACCAGGGACGGGCTTCAGCATCTGCCCCTCCTCTCCCCCCATTCTCTCTGCCTAGGAGAGCCCCGGCTTACATTCCCATTGCTCTTTCTCAACTCTCCCCAAGGCGACACTGAGAGGGCTAGAAGGATAAATGGGGCTAGCTGAATCTGAGCAAGTGCAGCGTGGGAGGGGCCCCAGGTCAGGGCCTTCTCGAGCTGCGCTGCGTTCACCCACTCACCCAGGCCACACTTCCCGCAGATGAGAATCTCATTCATGGGCCCTGATGTCTTCCCCAGGCAGATGTCACACTTGGGCTCCTCTCCTGGAACGCCAGCTGAAAAAGAAGCGCTTTCAACTCAGGTCCAGCTCACACCACCAAGAAAGAGACTGGGAGGGAAGCCATATTTAGAGCTGGTGGGCAGCTCACAGACTGGGAAACTTGATTCTGTTGTTTAGCTAAACTGACAGAGTCGAACTGCCTTCTAAATATACGTTATCCCCATAGACAGTTACGACTCAGCCTTAACCAGAGACGCATCTGTTTCCCGTGAGCTGCCGAGAACGCAGAAACAGCTGTACAAAATGATGAGAATCAGTGACAGTGGAGGGCTTGGCTCTACAAAAGTCATCCACACCACACCCTCTGAGGCTCACGGGACATTGTGGAAGAGGGGCCAGAGAGAATGTAAGGGCTGGAAGACAGAAATAAGGGCTGTGAAATGCCATTCTTTGAGCGAAGCAGGGCGACTGCAGTCACAGACTCTTAACAACTGCAGGTGACTCTATTGGGTCTGCACAAGAATGTGCCCAACAACCCCGGATAACTGATGATGGGTGGGGGAGGGGAGCTAGGGAGCCTAGCCCTCACTGCCCAACCATTTTATACTGATACATTTTGTGGGGGATGGGGAGTTATTGCCTTCAGTTGTGTACCCATTGATGGGCTCCAGTGGGGAGGCCCAATCCATTAATCACCAAAATGGGTCACACAACAAGACCCCAAATGACGCATCTGGGAAAGGGGCGGGTAGAGTGGAGGGGAGAGGTAATGAGGGTGAGAGAGAGGTCAGGGAGGGTTGAGGAGAGTGTAACCAGAATGCATACTGTATATGTACGAAACTGTCAGAGACTTTCTTTATCAAAGCAATGACAATTAAAACCTCGGAGCAGGAACTGAACTCCCACCGTGCACCACACTTCACAAGCTGCCTTATGGAAACTTTCCAGCCCCTCAGAGGTATTAACACCTGCTCCAAAAGATGAGGAAACTGAGGCTCAAGAAGTTAAGGCTCTTGCTTAGCTGGTCAGTGGGAAAGTGGAATTCAAGCCTACAGCCACCGCACAGCTAAGTCTTTGCTCTTTTGACATATCCGGTTCCCTCCCTTACCTATTCCAACTTGTTTTACTAAAACCTCTTCATGTCTAAAAACACTTAAAGCGCTCCATGATAAGAATGTCTGTTTAAAAGAGACACCCTGTTCTCATCAATTGTGAACTCACAGCAAATCCCATTTAAACGATATTCTCACCCACATCTCTGCCTGTTGTTTCGATTCAAGGGCCAGCCAGCCATTCATTCACTTTCCATGGCTACTTCGGTTGTATTTATGAACAGAACTTTCTTAAAGCACACTGCACAGCCGTCATGGCACCGAAAGCTACTTTCATTTCTGAATGTCTGGCAAATTAAAACGTTACTACAATCTCGTGTTTTTGAGTCAAGATCCAAAGTCCAGATTGAGTGACCAGTGAATTTGTGTAGTTTATTTTGGAGCTGGGGCTCAGACTCCTGGCCTGTATTTAGTGGGTACATTCTCTCTCCTGCTGAAATAAACCCCAACCTCTAATAGAGTTATAGAATGGCTTCTCACTTACTGGTTCCTCCTCAATCTTTTTTTCTTTTTCTTTTTTGTCTTCTTCTGTTGAATACATTTTTATATCTGAAGTGTCCACGTGGCTATGTTAAGTGTATTTTTCCTTTTTTGGGGGTGAGCGGTGCTAGGCATCAAACCTAAGTGCACAGTCTAGGCAAACCACAGAGCTGCTTTCACTCCCCGTCCACAAATATAACTTTTCGGTGTATATACATGCATGCAGGCTGAGGTGTGTCCAGGTGCACGTGTGTCCAGGTCACACTGCCCAGGGGCACCCATCTTTCTCTCTGAGAGGGAGTCTCTCACTGAGATCTAGGATTCACTGGCTAGCCTGACTGGCTACTAAGCATCAGGTATCTGCCTGTCTTTACCTCTCCAGAGCTGGGACTGCAAGTGTGAGCCATTGTGCCAGCTTTCTTTGAAGGACACACACACACACACACACACACACACACACACACACACACACACACGTATATGAGTATGAGTTTTGCCTGCATGAATGTATGTGCACCATGCGGGCCTGGTGCCTGCAGAGGTCAGAAGAGGGTGTTGGATCACCCAGAACTGCTTCTACAGGTGGTTGTGAGCTGCCATGTGGGGTCTGGAAATCAGATCTGGGTCCCCTGGAAGAGCAGCCTTAAGTGCTTTAAGCAGCTTTAAGTGCTCTTAAACTCTGAGCCATCTCTCTAGCCCCCATGCCCACTTTCTTATGTGGGTTCCAAGGATCAAATGTGGATGCTTGTGCTTGCAAGATAACTTAAAAAAAAAAAAAAACTGATTGAGCCTCCTTCCCACACTCCCTTTAAATATGTTTGAAAATGATTTTAAGCTAATTTTTAGTTATGTGAATATGTATGGGGGTATGTGCGCCTGAGTTCGGGTGGCATACACGGTCAGAGCCGTTGTTATATCCCCTGAGCTGGAGTTCCAGGTGGTTGTGAGCCACCAGATGCGGGTGCCGGGAACCAGACTTGGGTCGTCTGCAGGGGTAGTACAAGCTCTTAATGGCTAAGCCATCGCTCCAGCCCCTTACATACATTTTGATGTGCTGCTTCTGTTTTCTCCCCCTAGAAGGCTGCAAGGAATTTTTCTTGTTTTGTTTTTACTGGCTTTGAGTCAAGGTCTTGCTACGTGGCTCAGGCTGGCCTTGAACTGGTGGTGATCCCCCTGGCGCATTCTCCTTAGGATGAAAGTTTTGTAGAGGCAGAAATGGTAATGCTGCATCCCTGGATCGTCGGGCCCCCTCCGTGGCATATGACATGGCGTAGAAGACAGATGTAGGGTGCAAGGAACTAGAGGGAAAAGATCTGCAAACTGCCTTAGTCCTGTGGCCTGGCTGGCTGGCTTCTTGCACTCATCCTTCCTAGAACCCACCTCCCTGTGGTGCAGCAGCGCTGGGGTAAGCCATGCACACCTTCTCATCTGAGCTTTCCAACGCTCTGGCGGAGCCTGGACTGCCACTGTCTCTTCCCTTCAGCTGAAGAAATGGGGACTCAGAAAAGTGTCATCACCGCTCAAGGCTGTGTAGCTAGTACTGGATAGATCTGGAACATGGTCCAGGGCCTGTCTGACCTTGGAACCTGCCTCAGTGGGCCACATCTGTTCTGTTAAGGATAAATGATACTTAATAAGTTTTGTCCCTCACGCCAATGGTCATAGTTGCTGTTTGGAGTTCCATAATATCCACGTGGATATTGTGACTAGTGATTACCCAAATCTGTCCTGTGTAGCTTCAACAATCCCGATTAGCTAGATCTGTAACACAGTGTCAGCTGTCTGAAAGCAGGGATGGTACCCAGTCCAGCTCCCCTTCCATCCTGAAAGCTGACCCAGCTCCATCTTGGCATGGCCATTTTCATGATTTCCTGGCTCCACCTCACCCTCACCTCCTTGCCTCAGGGGTAGAGACTCCCTACCAATTTTCTTAACTTGCAGATAGGGAGCACAGTTCATGTCAGTAGCTGACAATCCCTCTCCTTTGGCCTCTGTCCTCCTCCCTAGGCCCAGAAGAGACCCAGAGTAGCAGACAACATTCAGGAAGGACACAAACTGCAGGCCTGAGACCCAGTCCTAGCACACCCTTGGTGCTAACACATGCCCCAGTTCCTCTTCCACCTGCCCTGCCTCCCTACTGAAAGTGAGCATTCAGGAAGGGGATCAATGTCTCTCATGTAGAAACCTGATCATCATCTCTGATGGGCCCAAGATGAGTTCTCAAGGCCTGGGGTGCACGGACTAGCGCGGATGGCAGGAAAAAAGGTGGCAGAGAAGGCAAAACGGAAGGTAGACAGGAGCGAACATGGGGAAGGGACACTAGAAACGTTGACACTCACCGTGCTGTATGTCCTTCCACAGGACCCAGTATTTGGAATTATCTTCAAACGTCACAAGGCAGCTTTGCTTAGGACTGCTGACCTGAGGCAAAGAGAGGAGCAGCCTGGAGGAGCAGCTGGGAGGAGCTGAGCCTCCATCTTCCTCCATCTCCTGGCCTTGTGCTTCATAAGACAGGTAGGCCAGAAGTGGAGGTGTACACTCCTGATGGAGTACGGCCATCGGGAACAGGGGGATGACTTAACGGGGATGTTTTAAAAGGCAGAGATGCAGACCACGGAGTCATTTATGCCCTGCCCGGTCTGGGGCTTGCTTAAGTCCTCTGAAGAACTGCTGGGCCACACTCACCCCTGAGGATGGAGCCTGCAAAGCCAGGCTCTGGTCCCTTCCCCTCTCAGCTTCTAGGCATGAGGGACAAAAAGGGATGAGCAGAAAGAGGCTGAGCCTGGGCCCAAGGACCAGAGAAGACTCACCTTCTTGATCTTGCCGAGGTAGTGGAGCCCGTCTGTCCACCGGCATAGCACATACTGTCCCTCTGTCAGCTTGGACATCAAGTCTTTGAAGTACTTTTTGGTCTTAGACAGGGACCCCTTGTTAGGGAGGGGGGTGGTGGTGCCATAGGCTTCCTGAGTCCCCGGTTCCAGAGCCTGAGTCTCCATCAGCTTCTGCTGACACCGGGAGAGAAAAAGCAAGACTTCTCTTGCACCCCTCTCTTGACAACTCTGGGAGGGAGACATTCCTACCCCATTCTAAGGATAGGGAAACGGAGAAGACGCAAGAAGTGGCCGGTGACCAGAGGCAGAGCCATGGCTCAGAAGGAGTCAAGCTGGCTCTATACTACACCGTGCTGCTTCTAAGAGAGTGAACCTTGCAGCAAAGGCTCCACCCATGGATCTGAAGCCCACTGCCTGTCCAGGAGGCTGCGGCTTTGCCCGGTATGCAAACACTCTGTGGGTGCAAGTCTGGGGAAGCAAGTACTTAAGATTTCATGTTTCCCCCCCGGAAAAGCCCACCGAGCAATGAAAACTCTTGGGAACGGCTATGACATAGCCATGTGCCTTCTGGAACTCTTCTTTCTATTCTCAATTATTTGATGATCTCAGGGCATTTAAACCCGCCCATGTTTTTTTCCACGTGCATATCCGCTCAAAGCAGCTAAGCCATTATCGTGCCAGCCCATTCAAGTGCCCCCTTTTGCTTCTTTCTTCCTGATGATGGTGTCCCATGGCCGTCACTTCCCCGGCCGGTGAGCCGCCACAGAGGCTTGGCCTGAGAATCCCTGCCCTATGGTGGCTGGAGCATCCTGCCCTATTCCCCACCGTGCTAGGCTTCAGTTCTGTCTCCTCTTTGCCCATCAATTAATTCATTCACCTTTTCCATGCCTATTCCCCGAGCCTGTTGCTTGCTACTACCTGACACCAGGACTGGGGAATCCCCCAGGTCCCCTCAGCTTCCCTGCGCCCTCCCTCACCCTAATTCTCCATCAAATCGTGGCTCCCCAGACCTTTCCCAGTGTTCAGTGTCAACTGCCTTCTCCTTGCTGTGTGCTCACCTAGGACCATACCCCTCCACACACACTCCCTCTGAGGCTCAGAAACAGCTTCCTCATGCTGCAGCGAGTGAGGACGGTGGGGGCGCTCCTGCTCAGCTTCCCTCCCTCTGCCTGAGTGCTGGGCACCTGGTGCCCGGCCTGCTGACAGGAGACAGCTCTGGGTGTGTTTCCATGTGGGTGCCTCTTCAGAGACTGTGGGACAGTCTGCGGCAGTGTGCCAGTACGTATGTGAAACCAAATACACGTGGGCACGCGAGGGGCCCTGGGCGGTCAGGGTCTCGGCTCTCCGGCTCTCTGGATGGCGGGATGCCACCTCCTTCTGCCTTCTCCTGCCTCTCTTTTACTTCGGGACAGAGTCACAAGCGCCAGGTAGGGGCTGCCGTCAGAACTCGTGCCCACTTCCCTGGCACTCGGCTCTTCGGGAGCTGGGAGTTGCCTGCTTGCTCAGGCCCGGAGCATGCTCAGGCCTCGGCAGGTTCACAAACTGACATTTCCTCCCCCACTGGGCTTTTGGGGGCAGACTGGGTCGCTGCGCCCCCGAGGCCGCGCTGGGCCCCCGGGTGGCGGCCCCCCCACCCCGCCTCCATCCTCCTGGAGAGGGCCCCCGCGGGCTGTGATTGGTTGATTCAAACCCATCGGCACAGAAAGGCTTGTTTGCGGGTTCCCGTCCGCGTCCAGTTCAAATCCGCGGCACTGGGCGCGCGGGGCCGGGCGGGGGCAGGAAGCGCGGATGATTCATGCGCCGAGGCCTCTCCAGGGCGGCCGTTGGCTTTTTAAAAGGGTGTTCAGGAGGGAGGCCAGCCCGCAGGAGCGTCGCCTCCGGCTCCGGGTACCCCTTTCCTCAGTTGCTCCGGCTGTAAACTTTCCCCGCTCGCAGGCAGCCAGTCGTGAGCCTGACTTTGGACGTGAGCAAAATCCCTAATGCCCTGCCTCCCCTCCCCTCCATTGCCTCGGACGGGAGAGAGAAGACGCGCGGCCGCAGACGGAGACCAGTCACCCACACCCTGCCCGGGGCCGGGGATGTGGCTGGGGCTCCCGCTTCCCTGAGGGGACCGCTCGGGCTCCACCTCCGTCCCCATCCCAGGAGTGCGCGGCTCCGCAGCACCCCACTCCTGGCCCGGGGACGGTAGGACTCCACCCAGTGCGGAGGGGCTTCTAGGAAGGGGGTCATGTGCAGGGATCGAGGCGTGAAACGCGGAGTCTCCCGGGGCGCCCGCAGCGCGGGACTTACCGCGAGGCAGCGCGTCTGCCGGTCCCGCTTGGAGTCTGACCACCAAGCACATCGGCGGCGGCGGCGGCGGCGGTGCGCTCGGCCCGCGGCTGCCCGGCCGAGTGTCCGCCCGTGGGGCCGGGGTAGGGGTCTCGGCGGGGGCGGAGCGGGGCGGGGGCGCCGCGGGGAGGAGGGGACGCGGAGAGGGAGGGGCCGCTGAGCTCAGGAAGGGGCCCCCCGGGCGCGGGGCGCCATCTTTTTCGCGTTTTCCCGCGAATTATTGACGTCCCCGCTTATGTAATTAGCAGGGGCCGCACCGGCTTCGCCATTGGAGCCCGCGGCCGGCGGGGCCCCGCAGCGCCTCCCGGGGCCGCCCCCGCGCAGCGAGCCGAGCGGGCACACGCGGAAACGCGGCCGCACACGCCCACGGCTGGGCAGGCGTGCGCACGCAGCTGCACCCAGACTCTGGGCCACCCCGGTAGGTCGCCCAGCACCTTGATTTTACATCACCCCCCACCACCACCCCCGGAGACCGGGGCAAGCCGAAGAAAACCAGAGACAGGACACGTGAACAAGTTCCAACGCCCCGAATGACACCGCGCCCTCAGCGTAGGGTCCCGCGGAACCACGTGCAAGGCACCCAAGTCAGCAGGCATAGGGCCCCGCCACAGTGACCGCAAGACCCACTCGAGTATGCCACCCACGCACGGCGGGGAGGCCGTGCGAAAGAGATAGGGTCGTAGACAGCGTGAGCACGAACACGACACGTAGGGAACTGGCAAACTTGGGGCAGATCTTTTGGATTTGGCTCCGTTCAGATAAGATCTTCCTCCGGAGAAAAGACAGACTGTCCTCCTCACCCAGACTCCCTCTTGGCGCCAGGGCTGGAGATAACACGGCCGACACCCCTTACCCGCATCCCTGCCTTCAGTCTGGAGTGCCCATTGCACCTGCTAGCATGGCCCCCCGCGGGAGGGAAGGAGGGAGGGAGGGAGTGCGTTCTTGGTGTGGTTGTGCACAGCGCTTTCCTCCTGGAGCCTTCCCTGGTTCATCCAGTGGCCACACTGGCCCTCTGCCCCTGGGGCGTGGGCTGTCTAGGCTGCAGCTCCTGTCTGCCTTCCTTCATCTCCCTTTCCCAGTGGGAGATACAGGAGCCCTCTTGTACACGGTCCCGTTCCCTTTCACCCCTGGGTCTTCCTGCTCCTCTGGTCTTCCTGCTCTCATTCTGGGGGTTTGACCCACGGCAGAATTTGGTTCATCTGAGCATCCATCTCCCTTTCTGAGTCTGGAAAGGAAGTTGGTAGCAGCCCCACCAGACTGGCTCTTCCATCTGCAAGGCAAGTCTGCAAGCTCAAAGGGTGAGCTGCTTAGTCACCTGCAGAGATAACACCTGGCCAGGAAGCTCCCGCCTCAAGGCTGGCCAGAGGGACCCGCAGGATTCCAGGGGCCGAGAGAGCAGACAGAGCCACCTCGGCTCTGCAGCTCTTGGCCTGGCTCCACACATCTCTGCACATGAGACCCCGAGAGTGTCACTTCAGTCGTTGAGCTGTTGGGAAGGTCAGAAGCACTAAATTAAATACACCCCATCGGTGTGTAGAAGGTGGCTAGTGTGCTTTGTCAAGAAATCTGTCCTCACCCACCGTTCCCTCCAATAGGGCTACATCTGGCTCAGGGCACACAGGCAAGTGAGAGAAATGGGGCCTGCAATCTGGGGAGGGAACCAGCAGTGGGCAACACATTTAGGTACAAAAAAAAAAAAAAGATTGGACGTGAAATTGGGGGATTCTTGCTCTGGGCCAGACCTCCATCTGAGCAGAGGGACTGTGGGTGAGCTAGCCCCCAAGGTTTATATACCATGTTCTAGTGGTGGCCACGGTACTCCGCCTCACGGTGCTCTGCCTGGAGAAAGGTTAACTAACACAGGCTCAGGAAGGAGCAGGTGCTTTGGTGAACCCCACAGCAGTGTGTGGAATGAGGTGTTGACAGGCTACCAGACAGGGCACTGTGATAGCACAGGAAAGGTGCCATTCATGGTGCTTTAGAGTCCGAGTTCCACGGAGGAACCAGCATTTGGATAGATGCAGAAATATGGAGGAATGCATTTCAGGAGGAGGGAATTGAAAGGACGGGCACACAGACACATACACACAAATCCAGGCTGAAAACTAAGCAGTGCTAGCCAGGTGTGGTGGTGCACCCCTTTAATCCCAGCACTTGGGAGACAGAGGCAAGTAGATCTCTGAGTTCAAGGCCAGCCTGGTCTAAAGAGCGAGTTCCAGGACAGCCAGGGCTACACAGAGAAACTCTGTCTCAAAAAACAAAACAACAACAACAACAAAAAGACAAACCAATAAATAGATAAATAAAAAGTGATCAGTGCTTGCTCAGGCAATGCATATACTAAAATTTGAAAGATACAGAAAAATTTATTAAGAACTCTGGGCAAGGATGACATACAGATTCATGGCCATTCCATGTTTTCCCCATAAGAATGCTGTTTGCTGCAGTTCTGTGTTCTCTGCTTGGATTTTTTCTTTTAATGAGCTGTTGATGGTGAAAGGCGTTAAATAAAACTGACTTAAAATTTAAAACCAGGCAAAAGATAGAAACAGTTCATTTCCCAAAGCGGAAACCCAAATGGCCAAAGTGGCCAAAAATATGAGGAGATGTTCACCTTCACTGGCCATGTGAGAAATGCAAATGCGGAGGACTAGGTCGCATCACTCATGTCCCCAGTGTGGCAAAGAGTTAAAGCCTGTCCGTCTTAGGGAGCTGGGGCAGTTAGGGTGCGGGGCAGGGACCTCTCAGATTTGCTGGTGGAGATGTCAGTCGCTAGGACTTTGAAGAGTCATTGGGATTTAAGATGCTGGTGCCTTCCAGACAGGTAAACTGTGATGCGTTCACGTAATAGAATTTATCCTGAGAGAAGCTAAAGTAAGACCCTAACATATGTACACTGGGGATGGAGCGGCCAGGCAGGGTGGCAATCAAAATGTTCCTTTAAACACTCGAGGCTCCGCTGTGCACGGTTACAGCGATAGTCAGGCAGTGTACAAGAATTAACCATGCATGGCAATGGAGACCTGGCATAGACGGGGAGGGAAGGGCCTGGGCTTAGAGAGAAGCACAGAGTGGGCCTTTAGTCTGCAAGATTTTCTTCCTTAGGAAAAACCGAACATGTAGAAGTGCAAAGACTTGATGGAACTGGGAGGCTGGTCCACAGTCTCCTCTGCGTGTCTCCTTTCTAGCTCTTTCTGCTCTGTAGCCGTTTTCCTCAGAATTGAAGCTTTCCCTCCTGGACAAAAGAAGGAGTGACTGGAGGCATGGGAACCTATGGGGTCCAAAACGTTCAAAACGCTTATGAAAATTAGAACATTCACAAGCCCCTCCCCCGCAAAGCTTATAAAAGGAGGATGGCTCAATGGGCTGAGTGCTTGCTTGAGAAGCCTCAAGCTTCCTGAGGCTGTGACTGCAGATTTCCAGAACTCTGGGGCACAGTGGTTTGCTCCAGAGTAGAGACAGGCAGATATGGGGGCTCATTGGCCACCCAGTTTAGCTGAAACAGCTATGTTTGGTGAGAGACCCTGACTCAAGCCACACCTTTAATCTCAGCAGGGGCAGTCGGGTCTCTGTGAGTTCAAGGCCAGCCTGATCTACAGAGTGAGGTCCAGGACAGCCAGAGAAACCCTGTCTCAAAAACCAAAAAAACAAAAAGCAAAAAACCAAAAAGTGTTCATGCCTTCCAGGGAAGAATTAAAAGTAATGTAGTCATTGTAAAGATGGGAGGCACACAGGCCCCAGAACGATAGCGCAAGACCCCGAACATCGACCTCGGCCTCCACATGTGAACACATGAGCAAACTCACCCCCACACACATGCGCATACCCACCCGAAATGTGGGAAACCATTTCTGGGGAGAGGACTCTGATAAGCTGTCACTCACGATGGGGCAGGCTTTTTGGTGATGCAGCTGCCTGCGAGTCATCCGTGCTTCAGTTAGCAGCAGTGAACTCATTGGTCTGTCCATGTGGGGTGGGCAGGTGTTTGTTGGAGGGAGGTTTGGGACATGTGGCCATTGTGAAGGTGGGAGGAGCAGGAGGCCCTGAGCAGGCTGCAGGCGGGGAAGCAGGCAGGGCTGCTCGTTAGGAGTGCAAGTGGCTACAGCTCACAGCTCCTCTGTTTGCCCTTGGTTGCCCTCCTCCTTTAAGACTGGTCGCAACTTGGTGAGCCAGGCGTGGCAGACATCATGAAGAGGAGGGATGGTTAGAGTGGCAGAGGGATTTTTACACACCACATGTAAACACACACACAGACACACACTCCACATACGTAGACACACACACCACACACACACACACACACACACATTGAAACACAAACACAGATACACCACACATACAGAGATACAGACACCAACACATATACACACATACCACAGCACAGACACACATACATATAGCAGACACACACATACAGATACATACACAGAAATATACCACACCACACACACAGATACACACACGCACATCCCACACGTATACACTTAAAATTTTCTTTCCTGAAACGCAGCTCATAAACAATTTAAGTCATGTGCACAACTTACTTCGAGAGAACATCATTTGTTTCAGGCCCATTTTCGCAAGTCCTGAGCAAGGCAGCATCCACGAAAGTACTGTACGACGAGAACATGCTTTTCACGAGTATTCAACTATTCCAGTCATTCAGTCTCTGAGGCACTTATCATGCAGGTGTAGCTGATGTAGTCTAAATTTGGAAGTCAAAATTCAGAATTTTTCATCATGGAGGTGTTGATTTTTCAAATTATGGTAGAAAATATGGCCATTAATGCTGTTCAAAAACAAATGGGTCGACAGTCAGATTGTTATGTGCTGAAGTGCCTGTGGCCTTGGTTAGCTGCCAAGCTGTAAACGCTTTTTACCTGTGGCTTTTGTGGGTAAATAAAAGAAGTCATGTCTACCCCTGAAGGAAAAGAACCTTGGCCAGCTTACAAAACTGTCCCTACCCCATCCCATGTCACTAAGGACTCCAGCAGCCTCTTCTATGAAGTGTACTCTCTCCATCTGTAAAAATTAAGCGGTCCTTCATGTCTACTTTCACCATTCAACAGTCAGTTGGGGAGCCGTGCTGTGGACACACACCGTGCTGGGATCTGGGCATGCTAGGAAGATGATACAGTCCAGACGCTGCTCCTGCCCCAGAGCAGCTGGGGAAGAGAGGTGGGGACAGACACGACGACAGGTAATTGCTAGGAGGATGGATCAGATAAGCAGGTTGTCTTTGAGCACACACAAATGACTTCCAGCAGCCCCTGGAGCTCCAATCGTTGCCTCATTTGATCCTGTGACCTTGTCTCCTTTATGGGTTAACCTGGGACACACACTTACCTGAGCATCAGAGATGTTCACTGGTTAAACTTAAAGCTCAGAACAAATCTGTGGTTTCTTGACATTTGCCCACCATAGAGCATCCTGCATGATTCGTGGCCTGTTCTAAACCCAAGTTTTTAATATTTGAGAATGATTTTGTCTCCTTACTTTTATGGTGTGTTGCCCCATTTTGGTCCTGAGGAGATGGTAAAAGAGACAAAGCTAAGCCATCAACCTGAGTGTCTGATCCCCAGTCCTCAGCTCATGGCCTCTTTCCTGTCTCAGCCAGCGTCCACAGGCAGCTTAAGATACCCTTGGCATCACACGGTATTTCATGGGCAGCGCTCCCTCACCCCGCCCCCGCAGCAGTTGTAAGGTGAGCAAGGCCTGAGGAGGGCAGAGCTCCCTCACCTTGTGTTTCCTGTGATTAAAGCTTTCAGGAGGTTGAGCGGCATAGTCAAGGCCACACAGCTGGAAGTTAGACACAAAAGTTGGGGTCAGGTGGCTGGCTGAAGAGACCTCCCGTGTCAGCACTAAGTCTTTGAGAGGCTTGTTCAGGGAGAGGCGGGGAAGACCTGCTGCAGGCTGAGCGGTAAATCGAGGCAGGAGCCAGGGAGTGACGAGTTTCTCCCTGCCCAGATTTGCACGGGGTGTTGTCTCATCAGCTCTCAGATTTCTAATATGCTTTAATTAAAATATGAGTATCTCCCTTCCCCCTTCCCTTTCTTCCCTTCACCTCCCAAGTTCCCTCACTTGTACTCCTTCCATGTCTCCCCTCAAGTTAATAGCGTCTTCTTCCCCAGTCACTGTTACATATATATATATATGTATATATATGTATGTGTGTGCGCTGCTCTGTGTGCATATGTGCACACACACATGTAACTATAATTAATGTTATAATATAATATAATATAATTATAATATAAATGTTGAGTCTGTTTCTGTTGTATGTGTGTATATGGTTTGAGGCCTGAGCATTTTGTACTGGACAACATATCAAGGGCTCATCCTCGGAAAGGCTAACTCTCTCTCTTTTTTTAATTTAAATTTTAATTTATCTTATGTGTTTGGGTGTTTTGCTTGAATGTCCCTGTACCATTGTTGGGCCTGGTGCCCATGGAGGCAAGATGAAGCCATCCCTTGAAACTGGAGAGACGGGAGCCGAAGTAAGGATGCTGGCATTGGACCTGGGTCCTCCAGAAGAACAGTCAGCATTTCTAACTGCCGAGCCATCTCTCCAACCCCATCTAGAGTCTTTCTATTACCAACGTTTTTTTTTTTTTTTTTTTTTTTTTAAATTTGTAGGTTAGGTATTCTGTGACATAAAACACATTATGAAGGTTGTCCGTGCCAGTGTGGGAATGTGTGAGTTGCCCTTCAGGACCCCTTGGAGAGAGAGCTACAAACCTGTCATCAGGATCCCATGGCTCTTTAGAGATTAAGAGCCTTCGCTTTTGCTGGATGGTGGCACATGCTTTTAATCTTGAGGCAGGCAGATCTCTGTGAGTTTGAGGCCAGCTTGGTCTACAGAGTGAGTTCCAGGACAGACAGCCAGGGCTGCTACACAGAGAAACAAAACTGTTTCAAAACTTCCCCCCACCAAAAAAAAAAAAAAGAGCCTTCGCTTTTGGAGCAAACTCTCAGGCCTTAACCCCCTCTTTGGTCCATTCTGTTCCCAATTTTTGGGCAATAATTTTAAGGGGTTTAGCTTGGGCTGTAGCAGGCTTCTAAAACCTCAATTTGGGTCCCTTGTCCTCCCACCACAGAGGAGAAGAAAGATCTTAACTGGTGTTTCATGCCCCCAGGGGCTAATGCTCCGGAGCTGCCTTGGGGTAGGGACCTGTCAGCCCAGAATGCATTTCCTTTCAGTGAGTTCTAGCCCACTGGACCCACTTGTGAGGCTTCAACAAGCCCTAGGGCAGGGGATGGCCCCTGAAATGTGGGCTGGTGAGGAGACAGGCCAGCTGGGAACCCAGAGGGGCTGGCCTGCAGGAGGGAAGTTAGGTGTCGTGTAGAGTTGGGACTATCGGGCACAGTTTGAGTGGAAGTTGAAACAAAGAGATGCAAAGGCAGGGAGGAAACAAACAGGAGACTGGGAACCACAGATGGACAAGCCTCTCCAGTGACAGCCTTGGTCTGTGCAGATTACAGGGAGCAAGAGGAACTGAAACCACGAGTGACCTGTTTACCCAGCCTTCCAGGCCGGTCAAAGCCCTTGGCAATGTGCCTTTTGAGTGACCATGGCTTCTACATGACTGGACAACAGCCCTAGCATTTCCCATTTCCACAGTCCATCCAGCTTGTAGCTGCTTCCTCTGACCATCATGTGGGCCACCTTCTCTGTGTTGGTGATTGACAGCTTCGGTGTCAACCTGACTAGGCTGTGGGGCCCCCGGTATGCAATCAAACACCAGTCTGGGTGCTGTTGCGAAGGTAACTCCACCTCAGATCACACCAGTTAGGCTGAAGGAAACAACCCTCCCCAGTGTGAGCGGGACCCAGTCCATCAGTGGAAGGCCTGCAAAGTAAAAATGAGGTTTCAGGAGAAAAATTCTCTCCCGAGACTGCAGCCTTCATGGCTGCCTGAGTCGCAAGTTTGCTAGTCTGCCCTACAAAGTCCAAGCTTGCTGGCCTCACAGCCTTCCCAGCTAATTCCACAAATCTACTCCTTGAAAGGATTCCCTATGGATTATTGGATCTGTTTCTCCACAAACAGACTGAAACACACTCATTCCGAGTCTGTGTTTTTCCCCTTCTCGAGGCTCATTTCCTGCACCCCATAACAGTTGTGGGTCCTTTCCTCCTTGCTGGTCTCACCTTCTGTTCCAAGATCCCCAACTTTTCTTCTTCAGCCCACCACAGCCAACCTTTTCATGTCTCCAGATAGGAATAGAAGTACAGAGGCAGCCTCAGGGAGATCTGGAAGCTGGCTGGGAACCTCAGGTGAGAGACCATGCCTGGCCTGGTCTCTTAGGACATAGGCAGGATCACACCTGTTGGGCCCTTGGCAGGAGAGGCTGTGCATCCAGAGGTGTCCACAGGACACAGGAAATGGTTATCTCCCCCAGCTCCATAACAGGACAAAGAACTGTGATCAGTAATGCTCTCCATAGAGATTCTTGCTTACCAGAAATCAGGCCAAACTTCCCACCTTAGGCAAAGCAGAGTCTTGCTGGAGGAAAGAAAGGGCCTGCAGCAAGACACTGGAGAATAGTCCTAGGGGATGGCTGGGGAGCTGCAGGAACTCCACCTCAGGGAAGGCTGCAGGCTCAGTCTGACCCAGGGTCCTCTTCAAGGGTCAGACTGGGTGATCTGATGACATTCTAAGCTGCATTTCAATATCCTGTCCACTCTCCAGGCAGGGAGACATGGTAGTTCTACTATCCATTTAACACATGCTGGCCGGGGGAAGGTGTGTGTGTGTTACTTTTCCATTCCTAAAAGTGGGGAATTCTCCCTGGAGGAGTTTTAGGGTGGAACTAGATGATGGGAAGATTTCAAGTGACAGCTAAACCTCTTGGAGCAGTAGGCTAACTTAAGCCAAAGGCACAGAACCTAGAATTAGATCCAGCTTGACTCAAGATCAAAGTTTGCCATTTACTAGGTCAAAATTTTGGTCAAGACAACTAATCTCAAAGGACCTTAATTCCCTCCTCTGAGAAATGAGGGCATCGAACCTACAAACACTGCAAATGGAAAAAGCATGAGCCTGAGGGTCCTGGGGATGGAACGATGGCCAAGGCAGCTTCTTGGTGCTCTGGTCAAGGTGTCCAGCAAGCATTTGCCGAGCAACTCGATAAACAAGCAATCGTCATCGTCCTAATTTGACCACTGCTTTTGTAAAAACAAACAAGTAATAACTGTAACAAATCTCAAGAAAGAGCCTGGGAGTGTAGCTCAGTTGGTAAAGTGCTTGCCTAGCGTGCAAGAAATCTTGGGTTCGAGCCTTAGCAATGCATAAACCAGGCATGGTGCTGCACCCCTGTAATCACAGCTTGCAGGAAGTGAAGACCTGAAGATCAGAAGTTCAAGGCCCTCGTCAACTGCAGAGTGAGTTTGAGGCCAGCCTGCGTTACAAGAGACTCTGTCCTAAAACAAACAAACAAAAACCAAGTACGCCAATAAACAATCCAAAACCATTACCAACCTAACACAATGGGCAGATGCCTCTGTACCCATTGTACCCAGCTTTTGTGAGCTACAGCCTCATAAATGAGCTCACAATGTTTTCTTTTTAGCAGCCCTTTTGACATTTTCATTTTAATATGTGAAACCTGGCTACTTGTCTCCGGGAGAGTTTATGGAAAAAGTGCTTCCAGCTGGCTTTGGGGCAGCCCATAAAAATGTCCTGAAAACTTTGCCCAGTTAGAAATGAGAAACTTGCTGGCAGCAGAGCCAGTGACGCCACAGGCCATGCTGAGGCCCACTGAACTGCACTCATTAGCAAGAGGATCCTCCTTCATTCCTTCCTGGTGCCTGGTCAAAGGATGGGGCCCAGGAGCTGTTAAAGAGAAACCGCAGCTTTCAAATAGCAGATAAACACATCCTTTATACACTCGGTCTCTGATTCAGGCTGTTTGACAGGGTGTGGACTCAGAGGGAAGAGTTTCCATAGCTTTAGCTGAAGAGGCTGATGAGTATCCTCACTTTCCGTTTCTGTCTCCTCCTGGTCTCTGCTTCATTCTTTTCTGGAAGAAAGGAAGTCCTCTTTGATAACTTTGCCTCATCGAAGATTTGTGCATCCATAGGAGCCTGCTAGCTTCAGGGTCAAGTTCAACCTTCAAATTCACAGCCCTGCCTTCACCTCTCCAGGGCTGGGATTATAGGTATGTGCCACTATGCCCAGCTACAGGCTTTGTGGGCTCTACACCCGCCCGTGTCCATGGCTTCTCATCCTCCCTATCCCAGCCTCCACAGCTGTATCCTGCAGTTTCCACTCAGTCTTGGACCCTGTCCCACCCTGGCTGGGACGTACTGCCCCCTTCTTTATGGCTGGTTACTTACTTCCCAGACAGTCACAGCCTCTCCCATGCTTAGAGCATGATTAGGATCCCACAGACAGGGGTAGACACCCCTGCTTGTACATCCTCAAAGGGTGCCCCACTTCTCTGATCATCAAAATTTTCATAGCACAATGTACAGCAACACAACTTTTTGTTGAGCTGGTCAAGGGTGTGGCCTGGGTATGGGGTTGGTGAGTGTGTGCTGAAGAGCTTTTTCTAGGCGGTTCTCTGACACAGCCATTGATAATCGCTAAGTTCTGGACATCCACTTGCCAGGGAGTATGGTCTTCATCTTATAACCTCTGAGGTCCAAGGATGTGTTCAAAGAAAACTGTTCATCTGTTTGTCTGGATGGGTGCTGCTGTGTGGCCATCTTAGCATGCCTGGCCTCTTCCAGTCATTTGCCCCATCACAGCCAGCTCCACGAATGCCTTGTGTACCCCTCTTCCCCACTTCAGTCCCAGGAGTCTGCCCTGGGACACTGGTTAACCTGGTGTTCTGGTAGATGCAGAATCCTAAGACTGGCTGCAGACTCCAGCTAACTTGCAGAGCTGGAGGGTGCAGACAGGGTTGGTAAAAGCCAATAGGACATTCCCAGAACCATGGAAGGATGGAAAATGAGGCTATCACCAATTCTTGCCCTTTGAAAATATGGCTTCTTGTTGTAAAAAAAGAGAGAGAGAGAGAGAGAGAGAGAGAGAGAGAGAGAGAGAGATTGGCACCGGGCATTGTGGCATACACCTATAATCCCAGCCCTTGGGGAGGCAGAGGCAGGCAGGCAGATCTCTGTGAGTTCAAGGCCAGCCTGGTCTACAAATTGAGTCCAGGACAGCCACAGCTACACAGAGAAACCCTATCTCAAAAAAAAAAAAAAAAAAAAAAAAAACAACCTAAAACCAACCAACCAACCAAATAAATAAAAATAAAAGAGATTGGCAAAAATCTGGATTTGTGTTTGTGTGAGTGTGAGCGAATTCTAACTTCTTAAAACTGATGATTTAAAACAAAGCTCGGCCCAATGATAGCCCCCTGAAGAGTGTGCTCTGACCTCCTGCAGATTAAACTGCAAACAGTGTGCTAGCCTCTTTTCCTCTGCAGGGGTCACCATGGAGCAAGGCCCAGGAAATGGTCCCCCAGAGACCAGCACAGTGCTAGCCCAGCAGAAGGAGACCCCATTGCTCAGGATAGCAGGGTTTCCTCAGACTCCTCCCCTGAGGGCCTTGGGGAGTTTTATTTGCCTCAGTAACTGTGTGCAAGTTTGTAGACACCAGAAACTGTGTTGTATGGGATCAATCTTTGTCACTGGGAAAACTTTGAGAATAATTTGTGACTCCTGTTCGGAGCACGTAGGACCTCGGGCCTGTTCCTGGAGTCCACGTCGCATGCCTGGCTTCTTTTGATCCTTCCCACCTTCTGTTTTCCACATGGGCACAGCCATGCCTATAAAAATATCTTCTTTTACCTCTCCATTAAAGACATGAAGTGCTTCCTGGAATAAAGGCATGCTATAAATAAATAAGCCCAGGTGAATAATAAGTGTGCAAAAAAAAAAAAGTGATCAATAAGTTACTATGAGAATGAGTCATCACTTGAATGAACCGCCCAGGACTTTACACAGGACAGGTGCTCAGGGAAGGGGTGTGCAGGGCTTTCAGAGGGGAGACAACAGCCCTGTCATTTCCATTTGTGTAATACCTCAGCCCCGGTGGTGATAGTGGAAGAGGCTCTTCTACCCACTGGAAGAGGCCATGGAGGTAAGGGCCAACCACCTAATAAGAGGCAACTGAGGTTATTTTAATAATTAACGCATCCTGACTCTCGACTGTCATTCAGTCATCTAATAGATGAGGTTTGTGCCTGAGTAGGAGCCATTCTCTTTTCAATTGAGTGATGGAGTCTTGGCAAGAAGTCCACAGGCCTTTATATTCTCTCTGCTCCTTGTCCCAGGTCTGGGTACCTGCTTACCAAGTCTCCGTACAATCGTGATAGCAGGTAGCTGCTCTGCTAGTTGCTGCTCCTTTACTCTCCCAGCATGCTTAGGGGCTGAGGCTGCTTCCGGTGTGCTCCATCACTCATCTCACTTGCCTTTGCCCCCCATGTCTATTTTCTGGAAGTCCACGACAGTTTTCTGCAAGCTTTCCTGGTTCTTCCATGGCCCTACAGTGAGTTCCATAACATCATTTTTTTTTTTAAATTTTATTTTTTTTAACATTTGTTTTATTTTTAATTATATGTCTGTGTATGTGGATGTGCATGCATTGATTGGTGCAGATGCCGCCCTAGGTACTGGAGAGGTCAGATTCCCTCGAAGTTGGAGATACAGATGGCTGTGAGCTGCTTGACATGGGTGTTCAGAACCAAATCGGAGTCCTCTCCAAGAGCAGCAATGCTCTCAACAGCTGATCCAGCTCTCCAGACCCCATGTCTTTGTTTTTATGTCTATGTGTGCATGCATATTTGTGAGTGTTCATGTTCTGTATACGAAAGTGTATGTTGTGTGTGCATGCACATGGCGGTCAGGGGACAATCCTAGATGTCACCTCAGGAATGCTGTTGGTCTCCTTCCACACAGGGTCTCTCACTGAACCCGGAGTTCTCTAAGTAGGCTAGGCTGCTGGCCAGTGAGCCCCAGAAGGCCTCCTGTCTCCGCTTCCCCAGTGCTGGGTTTGCGAGCACACACTGCTGTGCCTAGCCATTTTCCCTGGGCTCTGAGGACTGAACTCAGGTTGTCACACTTGAGGGGCAAACATTTCCCAGCTGCCCCCTGGCCTCCCCAGTGTCACCTTGTACAATGACTTGGCCCTCTGGCTTCACGGACGTGTATGTATCACACACATCCTGGAGGGGTCTTGGGGATGATGGAGTGCAGTCCCTGAGGGTAGGACAGTTAGGGGAAGGAAATCCACCAGCCCTCCGGGTGACGGGCTGTGGTGAACACAGGGTCCGCTCAGGTGTCAGTCACCTACAGAGGGGCGCTGTTGTGGGGGGCACTCCAGAGATAGGAGCGACTGCATCAGCCTGAAGCTTCCATCCCACGAAAGCACTGGAGGGAGAGCCTGGTCCTCTGTGTGATAACCCCGGGGACAGCAGGCGCACAGCCAGGCTGAGGACCTCTGGACATTTCAGTGGATTTCCGTTTGGGAACAGCAGCCATTCGTGTAGCAGCGGGTTTCTAAGCGTGGTGAGGCAGGCTCTCATGGACCCTGCTGGCAGGTGGTAGGTGTTCCTCAGACTGCTGGTGCTGTTCTGTGACAGTCCCAGCCCCGATGACAGGACCCCCACTACAGGGATAAGAAAGTTAACTTTGGGTCCTGAATGTCAGCCTGAGAATTGCCTATAACTCTCCTAAGCTCATCATGGTTCCTGAGACATGTCACTAACTTCGTTTTCCATTCTTTGACATTGGAATTAGGAATCATTTTTTAACATAGTTTACATGCTTAAATTTTAAGTTTTCACCCACCCTGGATGTCATCTTATAATTGAAGGTATAAAATGCAGAAGCTACAAACTTCCTTACAGAATTTCAGTTATTAAATGGAGAAGAAATGGGAGAAATAGAAAATCGCCAATGAAAGTCCAGGGCATCCATTTTCATTCTGCCTCCAGCGGAGGCTCCGGTTACATTCCTCCAACAAAGCATCAGATCCTTGAGATCTGCTGTCTCTGGGGCCACCTGGCCTCTTGTCTCCAGATCACCTTCCCATGAGGTGGCCTGACCTAGGGGCAAACTAGGCCCTGGCCTGGCTGGGTGGAATTAGTTGCTGGCCGCCAGAGGCTGTCACCTGCCCGTGCCCCACCCCAAGGGCATTGCAGGAGCCCTGGGTTCAGAGAGGTTTGCTTGGAATGTCTTTCCTCTTGCAGAGGTTGGGGTGGGGCACAGCTGGTAGGTCTAGTGACTAAGCCCTCTCACCCCTTGGCCACTGGTGCACCCCTGGCTGCGGGACAGTGCATTTATGCCACTCATGCTGCCACCCACTATCCACCCTGAACACGGGCATTAGCCTTGGGCAGGACTTTCAGAAGGCCCTCCATGGGAAAGGTGCTTTACACCCACTTCGAGGGCCAGAGCGATACTATTACCTCATGGTTCTAGATTCTGTTCTCCAACTTTGACCAAGACACCAAAGCAGGGCTCGGAGCTGGCGATGAGACTCTTTCAAGGTCTCATAGCAAGGTGTACAGTGGGGCCTGAATTTAGGGAGGACTCATGACTCAGTGCTCATTTCACAAAAGCTCCCTAAGGAGGGAGGAAGCCCTCCCACTCCATCTCCTCTGACCTCCTGAATGACTCTCCCCCTGGAATCCCTCATAAGGTTAGCAACTGGCCCCTTAAGGAAACAAAACAGAGAAGCCAGCATTAAGCCTTCCTCTGCTCCCAGCAAGCAGGGTTTTGGGGACTGTGGTTGCTGCATGTATTTGTGTAATAGCTAAGTGGCACCTTCATATAATTGTTTGAATGGCTCTGTTGACGTCCAATTTACTTAGCATAAAGTAAGACTCGACCTTACTTTGAATTATGGCTTATTTTGCACATTTAAAAGCAAGCTCACATTTAGAAATCATAGCGTGTGAGGGCAAAATAGCTCTTCTAGACAGACTGATTTGTTGCAAATAACTGGCTTGACTGTAGGGTCTGCTGAGGCCAGTAGACAATCCCCTGCCCCAGGGCAGGCAGTGGGCAAGGCCAGCTGCGGCTCCCCACACAAGGTGACTTTCTCCCTCAGGGAACTCTCAGTTCGGTTCTTAGCACCTGCTAACAGATCCTCTAGGCTAATCCTTTAATTAAAGCTGACCAATTATGAACGGTAATTACATCCACAGAATCCCTTTCCAGGCACACCTAGACGATTACTGAATAATTGGAGACCTCGAGGAAGCCAGGCTGATCCGTCCAATTAACCAGGGCGTAGATGAAACTGCCACTACCTCCCGTCTCCTGCGATGTGGGAGAGGCCAAGGGAGGCAGCTTGAGCCAAGGAGGCACCTGGAGGCTGAGGCTTAAGCTAGGGGCCTGAGGTACAGTGCTGAGAGAGGCGTTAAGATGGGGCTGGCCTGGGCAGAGAAAGGTGCCATCCCAGCCCGGGTTGGTTTCACAGCTTCTCGATGCAGTGGTAGTCCTGTGCATGTCCTGAGCACCTTGGGCGTCGGCCTGCAGGTTATAACAACAGGTACCAGTATCTTATCAGCCACCGGATGTTTACCGAGAGGCTGGGGGTGGAGCTCGGTGGTAGAAATGTGTACTTAGCACACGTGAGACCCTGGATTCAACCCCCAGCACACAAACACACATTTACCGCATGTGTTCTGTTCTGCACCCTGGTGCTTGAGAAGGTCCAGCAAGGTATTGATTGGCCAGGCCTGGGGCTAAGAATTCATGTCGCTTAGTTTTCTTATTTCACACCAAGCCTGTAATGGAGCACATCTGTGACCCCATTTTACAGAAAAGGGGACTCATTAGCATAGCTGACCTTGGGCCAGTGGGATGGCTCAGCAAGGAAAAGTGTTTGCATGCAAGCCTCCTTCATTTTGCTTGCTAGCTCTTGTCTTGCTTTGAATACTTTCCTAGGGCTTAGTACCAGGGGTTCTGGGTTCAAGCCCCATCGTTGAAAAAAAAAAAATCAAAACAAGATTTTCCGAGGCACAAAATGCCACCCTTCCACCCCTGGAGAAGCTTGTGTGAGGCCCCAAAAGGAGCTGGCATGGAATGGACAGACCTACAGCTTCAGCCCTGCCAAGTGCGGCCAGCCACCTCTGAGCCTAGCAGGAACTTCAGCTTTGTTATCCAAAATAACATGGACTACGGTCCTTATCCTTGTCAGGGAGGTTGGGAGCTTGCTAATTGGCCCAGAAAGGCCCCACAACCATTGAACTGCCCTCTCCTGAGACCCTCGTTGGCAGGAAGATGGCAGCTGAGGCTGGCTTACACCCAGCAAAGCTTCAGGACCAGCTGTGCGGAGCCAGCCAGAGCTAAAAATAACTGTCAAGTCTTACAGGGACACTGGGCTGACCCAGAAGCAGATGGGAGGGGGGAGAGCAGGGGCAGGGACTTTCACCCACCACCAGGCCTCCTCACCTGCAGCGATGTGGGTCTAGGGGAGCTCCATCCCCAGTTCTGCAGAGCTGACCACAGACCACACGGAGAGGGTAGGGTCTGTTCCTTCTGGCCAAGGCAGTGGAAAGAGCCCTCTAGTGTGGTCGGGTGTCAAGCTCACGTGGGTCACGAATACGTCTCTAAGTTTCCTAGAAACCTAATATCCCGAATGTTGAAATCATTTCAGCATGTCGGCCACATAAAACGTTAATGAGATAAGCGAAGTTCTCTCTTCGCTATAAAGTCTGGGTTGCTGGTTTTCACAATTCAAGGGCTGTGTTCATTTCCTGTGACTGCTGGGACACATGACCACACGCGCAGTGGCTCAGAGCCACGGTCTCCTCAAGCCCTGAGGGTCAGCAGCCTGAAAGTGAGATTTACGGGGTCGGATCAAGTCGTCAGGCTCTAGGTAACAGTGTCCCTTGTGCCGCACCCAGGCTCGGGCCCTTTCTCCCTGTCTAGGGGCTGCCACACAGCTGGAGTTCTTACTGCCATCTTTTTGTTTCTGTCGTCATTTTTGACTTCTCTGCCTTGGGCTCTTAAAACTCTTTTTCATAGTCTCTCTGGTGATGACCTTGGACCCCAGGGGTGATCCAAGATACTCTCCTAAGTAAAGATCTTTAACTTAGTCACACCTGCCACATAGGACGGCACATCCCCATGCCCGGGTCTGGGGAGCGCTGTCTTCAGCCTGCCTTATTGCTGTCTGCCCGCTTGTGTTTGTGACCACCATGCTGGGCAGGTCGCTCCAGGAGCAAAGGTGAGAGTGTATAAATAGACTCCTGCTGAGGCCAAAGCTCAGTCACAAACTAGCCGTGGACAAGTTACTTCATATCCCAAGACAGGGCCACACTTGTCTTTCCTGCGAAATTGATAAGCTGTGCAGATTACCACAACATAAGCAGAAGGTGAAGTGCTTATTAGCTGCAAAGAGCGCTTTCACGGCACGTGTGTGTGTGTGTGTGTGTGTGTTATGTTCGTGCGGTGTGACGTGTGTTGTGTGGTCTATGTGGTGTAGTATGTTTGGTGTGGTATTGTGCGTGTGTTTCCACATAGCAGGAGACCTGAGTTCTGGCAGTGTATGGTGGGGTGCTCAGTAGAACTCACAGGGTTTAGTGGCCTCATTTAATAGATGTGGAGATTGAGGCAGAGTGAAAAACAGGCTTCTGATAAGCTTGGTGCTTAAGGCCTATGTCTGTTACCACTCACTTCCCCGAGGTGCAGAGCTCAGGGACAGCAAGGGACTGTCCTAACCTACAGTGCAAGAAAGCTGCACAGCACATGCTCTGAGGGCCTGGGGCCCCCTCATCACCCGCAGTGCACAGTGTGTATGGGGTAGAAACTTCCAGGGGGGGCAGAGGCCCCTGTGTCTCAAGGAGGCTCCATCCCTGCTGTGCCGGGGACTTCCCCAGAGATGAGGCTGTCCCGGTGAGAGAGTGGAAAGAGATCAGTTTTGTGTACAAGGGAATCTTCCACACAGGGCGACGCCAACAGGCTCCTGGGTGTACTAGGCAGGCTGAGCCACAGTCAGAAGACCTAGGCCAACGGTGGCTTGGCGCTATGGAGGAGATGTTTCCTGGAGTGGCCCCCTCACCGCCTCCAAGCTATTTCCCTCAACCTCCAAAAAGAGGCCTGCCTGTGGACACGGCTCAGTGGGTAATGTGCTTGCACACAGGCATGAGGTCCCCAGTTCAGGCCCCAGCAACTTCCTAAAAGGCTGGGAGTGGTGGTGCTTGCTTGAGATCCTAACATCAGGGAGGAATTGACAGGTGGGTTCCTGGGCCTTGTCACTAGCCTGCCTGGCCCAATCAATGAGCCCCAGGTTACAGTGAGAGACCCGGTCTCAAACTGGAAAGATAAGGTGATCACACCTGCAGATCGACACTCAAGGCTGATCTCTGGCCTCCACATATGCATGCCTGTGCATGATGTGTTCCCCTTCAAGCACCTTCACACACGTATACATGAAGGAGTACAGTCCCTGGAGCAATGGATCCAACTACGCCATTGGCTTGTGGATGGCTGAGGGTGTAAGTTAGATGGGAAAACGGCTCAGTGACCTCCCCTCAGCCCCCATCAGAGAGGGGGTAAAAGCTACCAGCTGGTGGGTGGCCTGGCCTACTCTGGATCTTGATGCTGCTCTTTGGGGGCTTCTGGCCAGAGTCATGTTAGCACTTCCCTGGGAGGAAGAAGCTTGAGACAGGCAGGGCTCCAGGAAAGGACCCAATGGAATGCAGGAATGCCTGTGGCCCAGGTGATTACAGTAGCCGGCTCCCTCTGCCGTGCTCCCTCAACCCCATCTGTGCCACGTGCCTGCACCCTGCTTAAAGGCACACATGTGTGAGCACGCATGCCCCAGATGTGGAGGCAAATGAAATCCAGCTCCTGGCACAGGGTTGTTAGGAAATCCTGCCCAAGAAGCCTCCCTCCGAAGGCAGAGCGCTGCAAGCAAAAGGCGCCTCCACTGGAGAAGGGGGCTGGAGGGGGGGCTGGCAGCTGTTCCAGGAGGCACACCAGTTCTCATTTGATCCCCTACCACTCACCCACATCCCCGGGGAGGATACCGCAGCTAGCGGTAAGCTTCGGACTCTGGACGCAGAGATCTGCCTGTTGCCCGTTTGCCCTGAAGACATTACAGGACTTCTGGTTCCTTCACCTATGAAGCACTGTCTTCACAGGACAAGAAAACCTACTAAAACATGTCCAGGGGCGCCCTCAAGCCTCTGGGGTCATGATGACACCTCTTTCTGCCTGGCGATACTTTTATAGCTTTTCTACAGCTGCTTCTCATCTAAATAGAACCTCAACGTTAAAGGCACAGGTCCACAGTTGTCCCCACTGCTCATCATTGTGCGTTGGCGGTGTGGCCTCTGAGCAAATGTGGTCAGAGCCAACTGCTTGCCCTGCTTCCTGGGCCACTGTGGGGTTCGCAATATCCTGCAGGTTGGGTGAAGGATCCATCACCTACCAAGGGCTCTGGTGAGGATGTCACCGTGTCGTGGCTGGGGGTGTCACCGGACGGAAACCTCGTGGAAGGCAAGAAAGCTGGCTTCCCTGCCACGGTTGCTCTGGCCTTAGCTCTCCCACCTGCAAATGGGCACAAGCCCGAGTACTTCAGAGGAGGGCTGTGTGGATGCAGTGAAATGGGATTGCCAGTAGCTTGCCTCCCTGACCTTGGAGAGATAAGCACAGGGCTTCTTTGGAGGATAAATGGTCTGTCTGCTTAAACCACTGTCTCAGCCTCTGTTAACAGGCCAAGGGCCCTGCAGGTGTGCAGCAGCTCGGCGTTTGATGTTTTCTGTGTTCCGGCCAGTTGACCTATCTATGATTTGGCTGGTCTAAGCTTCCTGCCTTCCCCTCCAGCCTTTGGTCACCCAGCCCAAGACACATCCCACTTCTTCAAGGCATTTTTTCCCTCCATACCCAGCTCTCTTGCATTTTAACATATATCAGGCTGGTTTGAAGCCTCGATGAGGCCCTCCCTGGTTTGTCCAATGGATTCTATGCTTTTCCCATCATTCTACTTTTCATGATCATTACTCTCATGCTGGCTGCTCCCAGTGAACTAGGAGATTCAGGAGAGTGGGTTGCATGACTCACTATTTCCCCTGCGGTGTCTGAGCACAGACGACGCATACATGGCTGTCCATAATGCTTTGCTGAAAGCATGGTGCCTCTCGCACCATGTGAAGACTGCACCCTCCTCCCACCAGAAGTGCGCCATTAAAGGTGTAGGTATGTAGCTGAGCAGAGTACTTGTCCATGATGCAGGAGGCTCTGGTGGTGGTGCCCAGCACCTCATGTAACCAGGCAGGGGGACAAACACCTATGATCGCAGTACTTGGGAGCTAGAGGCAGGGGAATCAGGAAGTCAGTGTCATCCTTGACTACATAGTGAGTTCGAAACCAGTCTGGGCTACATGAGACTTTTTCTAGAAAGGGAGAGAGGAGGATGGGGGAGTGGAGAAGGAGGAGGACGAGGAGAAAGGAAGGGGGAAGGTAAGTTGGAAAGAAAAGAGAAAAGGAGGAAGGGAAGAAGGAAGGAAAAAATAAAAGGAAAGAGGAAGGGAAGAAGGGAGGAAAGAAGGAAGGAAGGAAGGGAGGAAGGGAGGGAGGAAGGAAGGAAGTAAAAAGAAAGGAAGGAAGGAAAATGCACGGGTGGAGGAATGATGGTCCCTAGCAGTCAGTAGTCCCCGTTTGTCTGGGTAACCTGTGAGCTGTCATGAAGGTGCTGTGTGTTGGACGTCAGCCCCAGACTTGCATGGCAAGGTCTTTACTTGGGTGTGCTCCTGTCTGGTGGGTAGCTGGGCTGCTAGGTTTAGGTGAGTAGGGAATTGGAGGGGATGAGGATACTGGGTATTTCCCTAGAATCCTCTGTGGGTGTAGTCTCACCAGGGACAGGAGGCTTAGAATTCAAAGCTTTTTTTTGTTTCATCTGTCAAAACATCAAAGGTCTTTGAATCCTGACCACAAGCATTTCCCAGTTCAGCTTCTAGGTTTACCTGTTAAAATGTCTGCTGCCATAGGAACGCAGTCCAGGACAGGTGAATTCACACTAGCAGCTGACCCTCCTACCCTTCGGTCCTCCTTCTAAGTCTCAACAGAGAGACGGGACATTTCTCCGGTTACCCCCTGACCTACAGAGAATGTCCTAGCAGGGGTGCCCCACAGCCTTGGCTCAATGTCCATGCCTCAGGCCAGTCTCTCCTCATCCTGACCTAAGGTCTCAACATTCAGGACCTGCTGGTGTGCTGGCCTGCTGGCGTGCGGGTCTCCTGGCGAGCTGGTCTCCTGGTGTGTGGTCCGTGTGAAGAGAGCACTTTTGTCTTCTCCTCCACGCTGTCTCTGTTTGTATAGCTCAAGTCCCTCCAATCTCACAGCAGCCACAGCCAACGTGCTGTGGCACTCAGGTCATGCCAGACTCAGCCCGTTCTTGTCCTGGACTGTGGGCGCCAAGGGCAGGGCCTGGCTGTCTAGCTAGGTCCCCCATCTGAGCTGATTGCCTTCAGGAGACCATCCCCCACCCCTAAGCACTGGTGTCCACAATACACTTGAGGAACATTGTATCATCTTTTACGTAGGCGTGTTTGAGTGACTGCAGCTTGTTGAGGGGGAAGAACAGCGGACAGCCGCTGGCCACGTTGGTCTCGCTCTGTGGCCGCTGGAAGGAGGCCGAGCTCAGGTCAGGCCGGAAGGCATCAATGGCATGCTCACGGTTGTTCTGGTCAAGGACCATGAAGGTGACCTGCACAGGAGAGGCCAGTGGATAGTCAGGCCTCAGAGAACAGCACTGGTCCTCACAGAAGCCCGGTGTTTAGGGTCATAGGGCTCCGTGCTCAGCACGCGGCTGTGCCTCTGACCCTTAGTTCACAGAGAGAGGAGGCCACAGAGCCAGCACTTCACATCCACGCTGGGGAGGGGCCCACGGGGTGCAAGGAACATCTGGTAGGGTAGCAGCTCCAGGCTTTGTCCTTCACTGGCCCGTCCAGCAGGAAGGCAGTGGAAAGTGTGTGTGCGCATATGTGCATGCGTGCATGAGTGTGTAAATCAGAGGTCACCATCAGGTGTCTTCCTCAGTTGCTCTCCATCTTTATTATTATTTTTAATTATTATTATCTTAGATGTGGAGCTCACTGGTTAAGTTATGCTGGTTGGTTAGCAAGCCCCGGGGGTCCTCATGTCTCCCTCTTCCTGGTTCTGGGATGACACGGGTCTGTACCTGCTTTTTGATGTTTGGGGGAATTGGATTCACCTTTTGGGCCATCTCCCTTGGCCAACAGCAGTGGGGATTCTGATGCCTCGAACATTGGCTGCTGAGACTAAGGCACACTGACAAGGAGGCAGGATGCAAGCACCCACATGTGCCTCCTGGCTCAGGAACTCTGGCTGGGACCTCCCCAGGCCAGGCAGAGACCAGACTTCTGCTGGAGGGCTTCTGCCATGCCCTGGGGCTTCCCCTGGGCTTCTGCTGTACCCGGAGCAGATCACATAACTCCCTGAAAGATAAATCACCTACAAACTCTACCCTGGCACAAGCCCTTGAGCACACCCCAGCAAACACAGCTTCCCATCACCTACTCAAGATGTTCTTAAGCTTGCTGGCACCGAAATCCCCGGGAAGAGCTCTCGACATCCCAGCACCCGGGTCTTCACCCTCCCTAAGGGTGCTCTGGTTCAGACACTGCAGCTCCTGCTCAGAGGGCTGGGGGAGCCTTGGCTACAGGATTTGCCCTCAGCTTCATCTTGTGAAAGGAAACTGATTACAGGAAGCTTGCCCAGATCTCAAGGCCATGGCTAAAGCTAGCAGGACCCAGGCTACAAAGCCCTCCCCAACCCAGTCTTTTCCCGGGCCTGTACCTTGTTCCGGAACGGCCAGGGCAGTAGAGCGTCATACTCCCCTCTCATGATCACAATGAACAGGGACAGGTGGGTCTTCTTGCCTGAGCCGTCCCCATTCAGGTACAAGCGCAGACACAGCTTGTAACCGTACTTGGCAGTATAGAAAGCTGAAAGGCGAAGCCAGTGTTAGCACGGGTGGGTGGGCAGTGCTGAGCAGTACAGATGAGGAGTGGGGTGCAGCAGGCAGCCGCCCGAGGATACTGGGGTGTGGGGTTCAGCTCTCTTCTAGGAGAGTGTCTGGGAAGGCCGCATGCTCGAAGCTTGCCTAGCTTCGGGGTTGGCACCTGGCTTTCTGATTTCTTGATGGATTCGACATCTGGCATTTAACGCTTCCCTGGGATGCCATGCTTCTTGCCTCACAGCTACACATGGAACCTGCCATTTTCACCAGCCCTCAAGTAACTGGAGACTGAGCCCCGGAAGGGGAAGTGGCTGGGCATTGTCGTACATCCTGGGTCAGAATTAGGGTCAAGACCCAGGCCTTCCAGATCATGGCACTGATTTTCTCTGTTGCCCAAAGGTTGGGCTCTCCCTGGAGGCTGGTGCGAGAAGGGCACTTCTCGGTTCTGCTAAAAACCATTGGGGATGGCCCCAGGGGGCAATTTTTGGGCTAGGGTCTGCTGCAACTCCTGGTGGCCAAGCCCAAGGCCCTCTGCGGCTCTCTCCCTGATGGCTCATTCCTAGGCAGAGCCCCGTGCAGCTCTGATCAGCCCCTGCTGGGGATCCCATCTCCTTGCCTTCACTTCATTTGTCTGTGAAGTGAGGCCTTGAGAACTAGCCCCTGCCAAGGCTCTCAGAGGTCGCATCCAGGAATAGCCTCGTCCTGGCAAGTGATGTGGTTTGAACAGACCCAGAGCTGCATGTAAATATTATATATATGTTCTCTATACACACAGAAACACACACACACACACACACACACACACACACACACGAGTGTTTTATCAGTCAGTGAATAACTACAGTTGCCAAGTCCCTATTCTGTTAAATCATTGTTCTGAGCAAGGGGCCCAGAAACAAAGAAGAACTACCCCATTCACTGACGCCCATGGTATTCCCACGGTGCCTGACTTGTTGGTCCTCTGCCTCCTAATGCAGATGGCTGGCTGGACAGTTTCTCCACCTGCTCCACTCTGGCGGTCAGACTTAGGCTCCCAGGCCCACAGTCTCAAGAAGAACCTGACTTGTATTCCTCTTTGCAGAGTGCAGTGGACTTTTGGGGAGGATTTGGCAAGGGCCCCAGCCTGACCCAGCATGGCTGTTTTCGCTTCATGTCTTCTAGGTCCCCTGGGGCCTGTCTCTCCTGCCACTTTTTGTGCCTGGGGGGAGTTACCTGGAGAGAAGAGGCTGACAGTCTTGCCACATGCCGACTCCCGGCACCGCCTAGTGACATTGGTGATCTTCCACAGGAAGGTGCCATCGAAGGAAGCCTCCTCCACGAGTCGCAGGCTCTGCTCAAGCTTGCCCAGGGCCTGGTCTTTTTGGGACAGGGTCTGCTGCAACTCCACCACCTGTGGGGAAGGCTGGTCAGCCAGAGGTGCCAACACCCAGCTTGGAGGAGCGCTGGGGATAGAGGGGCGCTGGAGCAGAGCGTGCAGGACCATCATGGCCCAGCGTGCTCTGAAGAGCCAATCAAGGCACGAAAGAAAACAGCCTGTCAGGATGTGAGCACTGACTATCCACTCTGGAGACCACATGTGGGACCAAGAAGGCACAGCCAGGAGCAATACAGGGAAGATGCAGCTTTGTGAGAAGAACTCTGTTCTTCTGCCCAGCAACCGAATGAGAAGCCAGGGAGGGAGCCCATGGACGGAGATCCTGGTGAACTCTAAGCAGACCCAAAGCATTGGATGGCATGGTGTTGGCTTTTACCCAAGTCTTGGATGGAGCTCACTGCTTTGAGAAGGGTGAATGACTAGAAGGCTGGGTGGCATAGGGGCTCCCCGATTGGACTCTGAAGACACACACGGCCATCTCCCTCACCTTCTGCTCCAGGCTCAGGATGTGCTCCCGGTCCAACTGGCTCTGGTGGAAGGAGGCGGCCAGCGCCAGATGGGAAGCCTCCACTTCCTTGTTGAGGACGGCAACAATGTTCTCAAACACGCGCAGCTTCTCCTCCAGCTGGGCCAACAGCTTCTCCCTCAGGAGCTGCTGCAGGGCCTGCTCTTCCTGGCTCTCACAGCAAGGTGCCCGGTAGCAGTCTACCTCCAGGTCCCCTGTCACTTGCGTGGCGGCCTGAAGCTGCAGCTCTGACAGGTTCCGCTCCAGCGCCATGGGCGTGGAGCCCAGGTTGGAGCCTGGCAAGGGCTTCCACTTCTTCAGGACCCCCAGCAGCAGGTAGAGGTGGGAGGCCTGGGAAGCGGCCTCATGCTCCTGCAAAGATTGTGGGCTCCCCTGACGAGAGAGTGAGGGTCGTTAGTGAACAGCGAAGTGGAGACATGGCCTCAAAGGTCACCAAGCAAAGCCAGATCCATTATCCCGTCAAAGGCTCTCTGTATGGGGTGGGGGCAGGGTGAAGCCGTGTGCAGGAATATAGTCCTTAGCTATGCTCACAAGGAGAATGCATCCCAGGCTTTAGCGTGACCATCCCATCCTGCCCTTGAGCAGGATGACAATTCAGGACCATGGAGAGGGGTGTGTGTTGGGGGGACACTTGAGTGATTCTACCACAAGGGCTTAGGTGAGGTGAGGCATTAAGAAGCTCGTCCTATAACGCAACAATGACTTAATGGTGGGATTTGTTGCTTGGTAACTCATTAGCAAAGGAGACACCCAGAGGAGGAGCTTGGTGCTTTGGGAAGGTTTGGAGAGGGAGAGGCACAGGGTCTGGGACCATGTACAGTTTTGGCATTCTGTCCCTTACCTTGAAGGAACAGCCAACGCCTGCAAAGGGACACTCGACTCTGGCCTCTGCCACGTCAGGGTGAGGGTTAACCTGTAAATGATAACCATGTCGCTGGATGCCAGGAGGGGCCCCCAGGCCACCCCAAGGGCTCACTGAAGGCAACAGGGGCCAACAAGGCTAGAACCGGCCAAGCAAATGACTTGGCCTACTCTGCTCCTTCTACCTGGCCTGCCTTGTTCCACATTAGGAGTCTCAGCTCTTCTAGAACTGTCCTCCAGAAAGAGGACCAGAGCCCTGCTGTCATTTGGAACAGCGCGATTTGTCCTGTTGGGACATAGTCCTCACAGTTCTGGAGCTAGCCCTTACTCTTCAGTTTCAGAATGCTGAACAGATACAGTGTACAAAGAGCTACATGAAAGTGGACTCTGCCTATAACCCCAATGAAAGGGCATTCTCCATTTGTCAGGACAGCTGAGATAAAGAGTGACAAGGACCTGTTCCAGTGACGACACAGGGCAACAAAAGCAAAATAGTATAGACACCTTGGGAAACTTATGGAAGTAATTTATTATTATTATTATTATTGTTACTGTTATTATTAATGTTATTATTATTATTTACAGGCCTCACTATATAGCCCTGGCTGGCTTGGAACTTGCTATGTACAACACGTTAGCCCTAAATTCACAGAAATCCTCCTGCCTCTGTCATCAAATCCTCTCCCAAGTGCTGGGACTAATGGTGGCATGCACCATCATACCCAGCCAGCCTTGAACTTCTGATTCCCCTGCCTCCGTTTCCTGAGTGCCAAGAAGGAGCATGTCACAAGTCTTGGTGTATTAGGTCACATGGGACTGAACCCAGAGCCTTGTGTGCCACCTTAGCATTCTACCGACTGGGCTACATTTCCGGCCCTATGGAAGTATTTCACAAAAAGCCAAGCCCCTACCCAAATCACTTGCTTACAACTCATAATCGACCTGAAGACAACTCACCTGTTCTGCTCCCAGGAATTTATTCAAGAGAAGCAGAAACTCATGTCTACACAGAGATGGGTGTGAATGCACACGGCAGCTTAATTCATAATAACCCTAACCAGGAAACCATCTAGGGACAGCTGGAGGAGAGTCAGGGTCACAAAATGTATCGCAAAAATTATCTGTTCCCTACAGAACCACATTCAGCCACCAAATGGAATTAATGCTAACATCCACTATAACACAGAGAGACCTTGAAGCCATTATGTTAAAAGGACTTTATGTTAAAAGAAGTTAGGTGTTAAAAGACCCCTTGTGGGGGGAGAAGCTGAAAGGGCTGGAGGGAGTTGGAGGGGTGTGCAGGGAATGACTAGCTCTTTGTGGAACAGAACGTTTGCCATCTCAGCATTGGGGACTCACCCGATTTTGTACCAGGACTTAATCAAACTGTACACCTAAAATGAGCACATTTTTTTTTCTACATGTAAATAATAGCTCGATTTTTTTTGAGAGCTTGTTTTGACAGAATAATCAACAGGGATGAAAGGAGGGGAGGCCAGAGGGCATCAGGCCTGAGCAGACACAAGGCTACAGGATTCGCTTTTAATTTTTTCTTTATTATTATTATTTATTACAATTTATTCACTTTGTATCCTGGCTGTAGGCCCCTCCCTCATCTCCTCCCCATCCCACTCTTCCTTTGTCTTCTCCTCCACTATGTCCCTCCCCTAGTCCACTGATATGGGAGGTTCTCCCCCCACTACCATCTGACCCTAGCCTATCAGGTCTTATCAGGAGTGTCTGGATCCTCTTTCTCTGTGGCCTAGTTAGGCCACTTCACCAGGTGGAGGTGATCAGAGAGTCAGTCACTGAGTCCATGTCAGAGACAGCTTCTGCTCCCCTTACTAGGGTATCCACATGGAGACTGAGCTGCCTGTGGTCTACATCTGAGCAGGTGGTCTAGGTCCTCTCCAAGCATGGTCCTTGGTTGATTCCTCAGTCTCTGCAGGACCCCCTAAGTCCAGATTTTTTGGCTCTGTTGGTCTTCTTCCAAGTAATCCAATTAAAAAATGGGGTACAGAGCTAAACAGAGAATTCTCAACACAGGAATATCAAACGGCAGAGAAACACTTAAAGAAATGCTCAGCATCCTTAGTCAACTGGAAAATGCAAATCAAAATGACTCTGAGATTCTACCTTATACCCATCAGAATGGCTAAGATCAAAAACTCAAGGGATGACACACGCTGGAGAGGATGTGGAGAAAGGGGAACCTCCTCCATTGCTGGTGCGATTGTAAACTTGTACAACCACTTTGGAAATCAATCTGGCGCTTTCTCAGACAATTAGGAATAGCGCTACCTCAAGATCCAGCCACACCACCCCTAGGCATATATCCAAAAGATGCTCAACCATACAACAAGGGCATTTACTCAACCATGTTCATAGCAGCTTTACTCAGAATAGCCAGAATCTGGAAACAACCTAGATGTCCCTCAACTGAAGAATGGACACAAAAATTATGGTACATTTACACAATGGAATACTATTCAGCAATTAAAAACAAGGAGATCATGAAATTTGCAGGCAAATAGATGGAACTAGAAAAAATCATCCTGAGTGAGGTAACACAGAAGCAGAAAGACACACATGGTATAGACTCGCTTATAAGTGGATATTAGACCTATAATATAGGATAAACATACTAAAATCTATAGTCCTAAAGAAGCTAAACAACAAGAAGGACCCTAGGGAAGATGCTCAATTCTCATTCAGAAGGGCAAACAGGATAGATACCGGCAGAGGGAGAAAACAGGGAACAGGACAAGAGCCTATCACAGAGGGCCTCTGAAAGACTCTACCCAGTAGGGTATCAAAGCAGATGCTGAGACTCATAGCCAAACTTTGGGCAGAGTGCAGGGAGCCTTATGGAAGAAGGGGGAGATAGAAAGAACAGAAAGGGACAGGAGCTCCACAGGGGTTCCCTTTTTAAAAAAGCGGATTCATTCATTGTTTTGGGATGTGGAGCCTAGCCTAGCAAAGCCCCACCCACCTGCACTACTGCCGTCTGCAGCAGGACAAGATGCTCCCACACAAGAATAGGAAACAGATGTTTAACGGGGGGGGGGGGGGGGCAGGCAGAGGGTGGCCTCGGCAGGGAGACACACTGGCTTTGGCAATCTGCCTCAGGGAAGCCTCCCAACAGGTCACTGCTGATGGTGCGTGGCCCAAGGACACCAGAGGCAGGTATGTCTGACCTGGGACCCTCTAGGGCCCTGTGACTTCTTCAGGTCCATGGTTCCCGTTCTTTGCGGCTTAAAGTTGACAGTCCTCAGAAGGAAGGAGAAGAAAGTGGGACAGCTAACACTGGAATTTAGACTTTGCCCACACAGTGGGATGTACCTGAGGGTAAGCAGGAGTTGTGGGTAAGACAGCCTGCTGTGGGGGCAGGGGGCACTCAAGAGATCTTCTGAGGGTCAGCCAGGCTGCCAGCTCTGAGTCTCAAGGTGGAGAGCAATAGTGCAGGGTGTCTGATGTCCTCTTCTGATCTCTATGTGCACCTGGGTGCGCACACACACATACACACACACACACACACACACACACACACACAACCAGGATCTAGGAAATAACATTTGATTCTGTTTTCTGAGGACCCCCACCCCCCGCAAAGGAAACTGTTTTGTTTTTTTTTTCTATCACTTTCTTCCCTCTGAGGTCCAGTGAAGAAGATTGATTTGTGGCTCTCAATAATGTCATGGCTTCTTCTAGAACCCCCAAATGACAGGAGTTTAAGCAGTCTAGTCTAATTTCCAGTGTGTATATGTAGTGGGCTCCTGCTACCCAGAGTTATGTCTTTTCTTTTGAATGATTTATTTATTTTTATTGCATGTGTGTCTATGTGAGGGTGTCAGATCCCCTGAAACTGGAGTTACAGACAGTTGAGAGCTACCATGTCGGGTGCTGGAAATTGAACCTGAGTCCTCTGGAAGAGTAGCCAGTGTGTTTAACCTCTGAGCCATCTCTCCACCACAAAATTTATCTGTTTACTTATTTTAAAACTGTTTTTGGTTTTTTGAGACAGGGTTTCTCTATGTATCCTTGGCTATCCTGGACTCATTCTGTAGATCAGGCTGGCCTTGAACTCACAGAGATCCACCTGCCTTTGCCTCCCGAGTGCTGGGATTGAAGCTGTGTGCTCTCACCACCTGGGTTGGGGTTATGTCTTTTCAAAATAGGGAATTCGTGGCACCATAAAATAACTCCTGTCCACCCTCAGAGTGGGTTCGGTCCACTACGCTGACTTCTGTTGTTTGTACTGAGTGGAAGCAGGCTACCTTTGAGGAAGGCCAGTAGGCCCTCTGTTCCTAGGGACTAGTGTGTGGGAAGACACTAATCATGTCCCTCTGGCATCTCTCCCCAGTCTCTGTATCTGTGTTGTTCGCCGATGTGGGCTAACCAGTGTGAACTCCCCATCCTAACATTCCTAAATCTGACAGTCTGCCCCTATAATCTTAGCAATCCAGTAGCATCCTGGTGGTCCCCTCGATTTACTAATAGGTATTACATCAAGGCCCACAGCAAAGAAGATTTTGGTACCTTAACCTAAACCACGTGGCAAAGCTGTTCTCCAACCCCTGCTTCGTAGACAACATTTTCTTCCCTTCAAGTGGAAAATCGGCCCAGATATAGGAACCTGGCGGGAGCAGTCATGGGTGACACAGACTAAAAGACCGTGTAGACACACAGGCTCCTGAGGTGGAAAGAGGACCCTACACTATCCGAGTGTGCAAAGAAACACAGGGTCCCTGTGAACAGGAGACAGGCATCCACAGGAGATGGGATGTTGGCTTTGGAGGTGGAGGGAAGGCCCGCAGTTCTGGAGGAACACGCTGGGGCCGGCACCCTCTGGTAGGACTTCTAGCCTTCAACACTGCCGGACTGTAAGTTTGTATCGTGTTAAACCATTAAGCATGTGGTGTGTTGTCACACTGACAGAGGTAACCAATAGGTGCGCTTACAAATATTACCTCATATTCTATAATAACTGTGAGAGGTATTAGTATTAGCTCGTGCAGCAGATGGAAACTACGACGCAGAGCACATAACTCTGCCAGTGCCGTGACACCAAGAAATAATAGGACAGCCAATCGTGGTGGCGCACACCTGTCATCCCAGCACTCAGGAGGCAGAGGCAGGTGGATCTCTGTGAGTCCGAGGCCAGCCTGGTCTACAAAGTGAGTCCATGACAGCCAACGCTACACACAGACTCTGTCTTGAAAAACCAAAACCCCAAAACAAGTGAAAAAGAATAGGACAGCAATTTTATAATTAATTAAAAATTTAACAATTAAATAAATTAAATAATTAAAATATGTAACTATTATTATAGTTAATATAAATATATGTATGTGTGTATACATACATATCTATCTATATCTATAGGTAGATAGATTAGACATGTATCTATAGATAGATAAGATACAGAGCGAGAGCGAGAGAGCGAGAGAGAGAGACCACCTCTGGAGCCCACATACCTCAAGTACATGGCTGATGGACTACAAGTCCCAGCACTCCTCCTGTCTCCATGCCTCACAGCACTGTATGTATGCATGGCCAAGCCCAGTTATTTTTTTTTTTTCTTTAAACACAGGTGTTGGGGATTTGAACATGTGCCCTCATGCTTACACAGCAGGCACTTTTATCTGCCTAGCCCCTCCCCAGCTCCCAGCCCCTGGTTTGTCTCCTATCCCAGCATTGCTTGTTCAGGAAGGTCATTCCAGCCAAGAATGGCCTCTCTAACTGCGTCACTGCTGACCTTCTAATACTTGCTTGCTCTGTTGGTAACTATCAGATGATTCTGCGCCCTTTGTATGGAGATAGTGATCTAGTACGGACTCACGAGGACAGGCTGATAAACAGATGGTGTGGGGGGGTTGTGGGATGGGCACCTTGGGCTGAACTCATCTGCTCTCCAGCCTGGCTTGTCTGTCCAGCTTCTGTCTCCTAAGTACCCTGGGACAGGCCGACAAACTTGGGAGTGACCACATGCAAAGGACTGGCTTAGTATTAGTCACTTTCCTTAGGTCAAAAGTCCCCCAAAGTTCCCATCAGGGGCAGGGTAAGAGGAGCCCCTGGTGTGGCCACGCAGTCAGCGTTCTTGCCCACTGAGGCATCTCTCCGGCCCCTTGCTTGGTTTGTCTTAAGGCAGCAAATTTCAACATATGCCCTTGCTGAGCCCTGGCGGTCCCTCAGTTCAGGCAGGAGAAAAAAATAGGTTAATCAGAAGGACTAGGCTCTGGACCCTCCTTCCATCCAAACCTCCTGCTTGTACTGTGTTCTGCTTGGGTTTTATCTTGATAAAGATGAAAAGACCTAAAGCTGTCAGATTAAAGTATCTCTGGCCCATGTTACCTAACATTTATATAAGTGGTGTTTTAATTTTGCCAAGAGGAGAGAACAGAACACGCCTTGAAAGGCACAGAGCCCATCCTTGTGCTTGCTGTACCTGTGGGGCACAGAGGCCCATGGGAGGGCATCTGCGTCTGCTCCCTTGTGGTAGCTGGTCCAGAGACAGCCAGATAGGGAGGTTCAGAAGTTCCTCCCTGGAAATGAACTTGGTCCTTATTCTCTGAAAGTCCATCAGAGGTGGGGCTGTATGGTGTGGGGGCTCCGAGAAACAGAAGGGAAAGCCCTTCAGTCAGCTCTGGGTAGGGCAGGAAGTCCCTTCACTCTCTGAATGACAGGGACTGGTGCAAAGGAAGGGGGACAGGTGTGGAGCCCTTTTGGAGCCCTGGCAGCTGTTGACCTATGACTCAGATGTCACAGATCCTGGGAAGAACCTTCTAGAACCAACTTAGCATCTTCATTTTGCCAAGCCAGAAGTAGGGTCTGGACTTCGCCTCCAACCATACCCTGAGGGACATAAACCCGTCCCTGTACACCAAGGTCTGGATCTATGGGCCTCGTTCACTGCTAGAGAGAGCTTTGGCTGAAGACAGCATTCATTTGTCTCACTGTGGGGACACAGAGGGTGACCAAACAGCAATCCTGGCCACTGAGGAGCTCTGGCATTGAAAGTCCTAGTACGTCTTCCTCCCATGTAAACCAAGAGGTCAGGTTCTATGCGGCATCTCCTGCGAGGTTGAACTTTTGGACCCACACAAGTTTTGTTTGGGATTTGAATTGTGAGAGTAACAAAAAGATAGCCATCCTTTTTCTGTATCTAGTAAAAGATTTACCAAAACCTCCTATCTACCTTCATGTCATTTCACAAAGAGGTATAAAGGAAGAAAACTGAATATATTTCCACACTTTCATTATTTTGTCATGAGCTGGCAGGATCTGAAAACCTCTGGGCTGCACAGACTCCCCACAAAGGTCCTTTCATCGTGTGTGTGTGTGTGTGTGTGTGTGTGTGTGTGTGTGTGTGTGATACCAGAATTCAAGGCCGTGTTGAATAAGTATGTCTCTCTGGCCTGTTCCAAAAATCCTCTTACACCTGGAAGCACAGCTTGGCTCACCCAAGAGGTGAGCTGAAAATGTCTTCTCTCTGTGTCAGGAACTGGCTGAACCTCCCAAGTAAAGGGCTAGAGAGTACGTAGTTTCGGGTTTTGATGCTTTTTTTGTAAGTGCTCAACTCTGCTACCACAGGGAGAAAGCAGCCACATATAATACGTGAGCGTGAGGATGGCTAGATACTAATAAAACTTTATTTACAGGAGCTGGAGAGATTGCTCAGAGGTTAAGAGCACTGGCTGTTCTTCCTAAAGGTCCTGAGTTCGATCCCCAGCAACCACAGCTCACAGCCACCTATAAGGAGATCTGGTGCATAATGAGATCTTGTGTATACATAATAAATAAATCTTTTTAAAAAAACTTTATTTACAGACATAGAGTTTGCACTTTATAGAGTCTTTATGGTTCCTAAATACAATTTCTCCATCGATTAAAAACGTATAAACCAGCAGACAGGCCTCTCTCTGTTGTGTCTGGTCAAGTCTCAGGTTGACTCTGAACATATTGGTGCAGCTAACCAAGCTGTCCTGCCCTGCATACCAGTGGTTTCATGCTTTAAAAATTAAGAAGTGCCCACTTCTGTACGCTCCAAGACGCTCTTCAGCTTCTGCTGTACCTCAGATTACCACCCACTACACTGTTTGTCCCCGGGAAAAACACAAAGGACGGGAAGGGGTGAATGTGGAGAGATTTGCAGGAGAAGCAGATGAGGTAATGGTTGGTGCCAGTCCTGCACGGCTCTCTGCAGCTATTTGTCTAAAGCAGCTGCCTGCTGAACATGAAAAGGACATCCGTGCGTGTCTGATGGAGAAAGCTGCCCAGATAGGAGCTCATGCTCTCTCAGGGGCTGGCCTTGATCCAGCTGCCTTTAAAGAGCTCTTCCCAGACTGGAAGGAGGAGAGGGTAGGAGGAGTTGATTCTCACACAAGGCCGAATCTTTGCTGTCTCTACTTTCAAGTTAGTGAAACAAAGAAAGCCCTTTTCATGTAAAAAACAAAACATATAAACTGTTCTTATCCTGTGGGCTGTATATAAAACCAGGGGATGCTCTGGATTTGGTCCTGGAGCCAGTTTGTGGGCCCCCTAGTCTAGTCAGTTCTAGTCTTAGTCAATTCTAAGTGGATCAGAATCTGCCAGGTGGCTTAGGGTAATGTGCTGCCATCACTGTGAACACCTGTCTCTACCTTGCTCATAAAGTGAATTCACGGTAGCCTCAGGACCAAAAAGGGATGCTCCCACACCTGTCAGGGGCCACCTGGGAGACTACCTACCTCTCCTTGGACCAGTCTCCATCCCCCTTCTCTTCCTTCACAAGGTCCCGATTAGCCGGGGAAAACTCTGTGACTGGCCAGCGAGCCCCAGGGGTCCATGTGCCCTCCTCCCCGCACTGGGGTGGCATGCATCATTACACACAGCTTTATTACATGGATCTTTATTACATGGATTCTAGTGCTGAAACTCAGGCCCTCACAGATGGAGCCAACTCATCAGTCTCCAAAAGATGGGTGGACAGCCCTCCCCACCCCCGCCCGCCTGTCTATTTTAACATACCTTCTCCTGAGTCAGAAGTCTTCCTGGATTCACAGGCTGGAGGCTGTTTGCGCTGCATTTAGGGCAGATCCTATCCTCACCATCTCTGGGGAAACAGGAACAAGTCTTCAGATAAGGCACTGCACCTTGCTGGCACCTGCCATTGGTCACTTGCCACCTTCCTGACAGATTTCAAAGCCCAGACCTTGTCTCTTACAGTAACACCACAGTCCTGGAGCTTCATTCCAAGCCTTCCAGGTCCCTGGAATCTGCTGTGTCCTGAAACTTGCAGTGAGTCACTTTTACAGCCCCACCTGCCTTGACCATGGTCCCTTCCTCATCCTTGAAGTGTGGTTCTGGATGTCCTACTGTAGAAATACTCATGCGAGCGCCTGGTTATAGGCCTCCACTGGAAGGATCCCATGCACCGACCTTCCCTTTTCAATTTTGCAAAAATTCTGAATTTTTCCCAATACTTCCAATCCCAAGGGTTTAGGTAAGGGATTATGGGCACGGAACTCCAACTGTTTTTCTCAGTAGCTAGTTCGTGGTCCTGGTTTCTTAATATTTGGCTATGGCAGGTGATCTTAGCCAACTGGAACAAGAAGAGACCTTAAGAGTGTATTTACCGGGAATGGGTGTCAGGTTCGGACCAGGGGGTCGTGCAAGACATGGTGTAAGTAGTTCTGACTTGATAGCGAGTGCTGCCAACCAAGCCCATTTCTATGTGAGAAAAAGGAGGCCATGGGGAGTGAGGGAAACACAGAGTGGGGAAGGCACCTCAGGCTGGGACCCTGCCTGCACTCTCCACCCAACTTCCGCTCATTCCTCTGCCAGGTTCTCAGTGGGGTGGGGGATGGGGGCCTCTATGAGCGCAGAGTGTCAGCTGGCCAGGAAGTCTAATCACTGTGGCCTCCGCCCCCACCTGGCCTTTCCACCGCCACAGCCTCCCGCCCTGTTCCTGCAGCCTGCTCCCCTTAGTCACCAAATGTGAACTTCTCATTTCACTGATTCAGTTTCCCCACACTCTTTTTTTTTTTTTTTTCTTTTTGTGGTTTTTCAAGACAGAGTTTCTTTGTGTAGCCTTGCCTGTTCTGGACTTGCTTTGTAGACCAGGCTGGCCTCAAACTCACAGAGATCCACCTGCCTCTGCCTCCCTGAGTGCTGGGATGACAGGCGTGAGCCACGGAGCCTGGCTCATTTTCCCAACACTCTTTAGCTGTAAGGTCCCAAAGAAAAGAGCAGACCAGTGGCCCAAGGTCGTCTAGGGGCTCTCTCCACCAGGACACCCACAGGAGGCAAGGCTCCTTGATCTCTCTGGGAGCCTTTGCAGTTCTCATCCATTCAATGGAGAAGTAATTGTATTGACTTTCTGCATGCTGATCTGAGGACACAGGGACAGGGTACTTGGCACACAGCAGGTGCCTAACAATTGCTAGGTGGTAATGCTGCTACTGATGCAGTTGTTTACGCATTAAGCACACATATATACCCTCCTGTATCTCTGCCAAACAGTGCTTTATCATAGTTCGGCATTTGCTGAGGAGGCCTAGGCTCATTATTATAAGAAGCTTTGAGACTATTACTGATGGACTCTTGTAACAATTTTGTGAGGCAGAAGGCAACTCCACAGGCCAGAAATAGGGGCGTGGAGACACCTAACGGTCACAGCAGGCCACACAGAAAGAAGTGGCTGAGAAGTGCTTAAAGTTTTACCATAATTATAGCTTTCTGTGGCTACCGGTCCATCTACCCACAGCCAGGGGGTCAGCACTCAGAAGAAAGGAGTGTGGAAATTGAGGCCCAGGGAGGTGCAGCTACCTCCCCACAGTCACCAGCTCCCGTCAGTCCCACCTCCCATCAGGGCTTCCTCCCTGGAAGTCCTCCCCACCGGCTCTTTGACCCCTCACCTCTGGTTCTCAGAGAGACAGGCTGTGCAGCACAGAGCTCTGGGCTCTGACGGGTCCTGGCAGGCAGCAGGGGTGCAACCAAACTGAAACTCGTTCTCATCAGGGGCCGAGCTGGAGGCCATCTTGAGGTTTCAGGTGGCCAGAGGGCCAGTCTTGTGGAGTCTGTAGAGAGAGGTGGGTTCTAGCCCGGGCCACCCATTCTGTTGACTTTATCTTCTCCTCTCTGGCTTCTGTGGTACGACGTCATAGCTGGGTCACAGCAGGGATGGAGTAGGAATTACCCTTTGTGGTTAAAAAAATCCCCTGGACAGAGGCTGAAAAACCTTTAGGAGTGTCCAGACATTTTTCAGAGTGAGAAAGAGCAAGAGACAGAGTCAGAGGAAGAGAGCAGCCTTGACTCTCCGGAGTCACGGTTCCTCTGCCTGAGAACCACAGCCTGGGGCTGGCTTCCTCTATCTCCTCCCCAAGGGCACCTTGGTGGAAAGGCCAAGGTTGGCCACTTGTCTTGTCGTTCCCCCACCCCCCCCCCCCCCTGAGCCATGCAGAATTCTCTGGGACCGTGGGTGGGGTGCTGACCGTGGGGCTCACCTTTCTGATGGGAATCCCCAAGGTCCTAGAAGCAGGTCCCAAATTCAAGTTCTGGGTCTGGTGGCCTTGGCTAAAAGTCACTCTCTCACACTGTGGCCCTATCTCTGAGAAAACAGATTACAACAAGTTCTCTGCAGGGTTGATGACTGAGGACCCTATGACCGAGGCAACCAGAGGCAGCAGGAAGGCTCCGGTGACTCCTCCCTGCCTGTGGCACTGTGCATCAGTCATGATGGTGACGAACGAACAAGGCCTTCCCCTCCCCTCCAAGGCCTCTGCACCTCAGGCTGAGCATCCTCCTCCTCCCAAGCCCCACTCAGGAAGTCATAGGTGGCTGTGCCTCTGGCCACAAGCCGACACCTCTCTGTTGAGAACACAGCACTAGACTAATCCAGGTCCCTGGGGATCCGCTCTCAGCAGCCAAGCTGTGCACAAAGAGCTAGTTAGGAAAACCACACCTCCAGCCAGCCACTGTGTGCTGGGCAGAATTCTCAGTCCTCACAACCCCTCAATGAAGCAAGGTGTGAGGCTCGGGGACACACGGGAGCAGTGGGAGCAGAACCAGGGCTTTCGTGCTCCCCCACAGGAGAGGTAAGAACAAGGCAGTGTGTGAAGTCTCGGAGCCTGAGGTGTGAGTTGGAGCATCCGGGTTGTCTCAGATTGCCAAATGACAAAGATGGCTTCTATATATCTTTCCACCCAACTGCACTGCTCTAGGGTTTGTAGATGGACACACTGCCTTCAGACCACAGACTCTGAGCTCAGACAGGTCTGAAATGGGGTCTTGGATTCACTGCGTGGTCTTTATATACATTGAAATAAGGTCTCACTGTGCACTCGTGGCTGGCTTAGAACTTGCTCTGTAAACCAGGTTGGCAGTAACTCACAGAGATCTGTTCACTTCTGCTTCCCAAGTGCTGGGATTAAAGGCCTGGGCCACCACACTTGACTCACCATGCCCAGCTCACCACGCCCAGCTCACCACACGGTCTTCAATGTGTCTGAGCCTCAGTTTCTGTCTCTGTAAAATGGGGGACAAAAACGTCTGTTTTACTCAGTTGTCAAGGTGATCAAATGAGATGGTGGGTGCTCTAGTTTCATTTCTTTGCTGTGATAAAACACCCTGATAAAAAGCAACATGAGAGGAAATTTATTTGGCTTGCAATTCCAGGTTAAAGTCTATCGTGGGGGGGGTTGTTTCTCACCGAGACCCTCTTCCCAGGTCATGCCAAGTCGGGAGTCAAGGGATAAACAGCTAGTCAAGTCACAGCCACAGTCAGGGACAGAGGCAAACAACTTCGTGGATGCTGGCTCCTTTGCTTGTGCTCAGTTTCTCCACTCTTACACAGTTCAGGACCCGCTGCCTAGGGAATGGTGCCACCCACAGCAGGCAGGGGGTCCCCACACCAATTAAGTCAATATGATAATCTCCCACCATGTGCCCACAGGCCAATGTAGACAACCTCTCGTTGAGGCTTTCTTCAACTTGACCGTGATAGCTAGCCCTCACACTAGGGGAAAGTGTGGCAGAGGTCGTGGCCCAAGTGACATGTTCCAAAAACTTCGGTAATTTACTCAGGTGATGGCCGTACCCGACTCGTTCCTCACAAGGAAAGAGGTTTAAAATGGCCTATTATGATTAACACAGTGTTTTTGCTTCTCTCGGCTTCTTTGAGCCTCCCAGGTGGTCAGGTCAGGTCAGACTCTTGCGATCTGATTCTAGATAAACTCAACTGCCCACCGTCTCTGGGATGATTCCAGAACATCAGGTGGCTACCGGCAAAGAGCTCACTCTTACCCTAAAGCCTTCATTCTCAGCTGATTCCTGCCCAGCCCCCTCAGCTGATGACCTTGAGCCTGCTTCCCTCAGAAAGGCATTTCTGTAACCCCTTCCCCAGCCTGAGCAAGAGTCCCCTCTACCCCCTCCCACACATGTGTCTTTCTTCTCCTGTTGGGACACGAGGGAGGCACCCAACCTTGTTGCTCCATTTGGCTTCTGGGTAGTTTTCTCCTGTCCTATTCTCACCTCCACTGCACTGATTCCCCCAACCACCAGCCTCGTCCATTCAGCATCAAAGTACTTGTACTAGGCTGTGGAGTGAGACAGCAGGTACTACTGTTTAGTGCTGTGTGTTAAGTACTTTGCTTTTCTGGGCACTGGGATCAAACCTAAGGCTCTGTCTGCACAAGTCCGTGCTTATTGAGCCACACCTTCAGCCTTGCTTTAAGTACTTTCTCTAACCTCTCGAAGATATTTCCCTCCAGTCTTTGGGCCGAAAGGCACAAGGCACAGATAAGTTGGGTGCCTTGCTCAAGACCTCCCAGCTAGGAAACCAGGAAGGAATGAGCCCAGATCTGTGCTTTAAAAATGAGCTTGGCCCTTATCCCAAATCCCTCTTCTAGATCTACTCTCTCTTCTCACTCTGCAGTAAAAAATAAAATAAAATAAAATAAAGAGGGCTGTCCCATACAGCTGCAGAAATGCCAGGGAATCTACTCAACGCTGTTAAAGGCCGGCGTGCTGTCAAATGCTCTGGGCCTGCCCTAGTTTCCGTCCTATCAGAAGCAGGCAGAGCCCTTAAACTTTCCTTCCATGACACCCCCTCCCTTCTCTCACCCAGGCACCTTTCAGAGTTCATTTTTACTCCGCTGTGGGTCTTCATGGGTCTCTTTCACCTCTTTCCCACCTTCACCCCCCTTGGTCCCATCTCCCTGGCTCCCAGAATGAGGAATCTCTACGTTCTGAGTAGCGGTGACCCGGCCTCCTAGTCTTTGGGGGAGCACCTGGGCCACACCCCACTTCCCTTGGAAGCTCTCGGTGACAGTGTTCAGCTTGGGATCCATGGCGCACATGCCGCCCATAGCCCGGGCATGCTGTCGGGTCGCCTGCCTATGACCCCTTTGCCTGGCCGCCCCCTTTCCTTCGGCAGGTGGTTGTCCGCCTGGCACATCAGGACGAGCTCCGAGCTGAGCTGCTGTGGCAAGGGACCAGAGGAAGGGCCGGGGGCTGAGTACCCTGGCGGGTTCTGCAGCACGAACCTGCGTCTAGATGCTCGCAAATCGGGACCTGCGCGCCGCTGCCTGCTCGCACCGGGCGGCAGAGTCCTCGGGGCAGGCAGAAGCCAAGAGAACTGGGTGGGCTGGGCTGGCTCCCGAGGCCGGCCGGGGGCGGGGCGAGCGCTCCGCCCCAGAAGAAACCGACAGGAGGTTGCCTGTGCCGGGGTCCAATACTAGCCGACAGGCAGTCTTGTCGTGCGTGCCACACGTGAGCTACTGAGTACAACGAATTAAGACACACACACACACACACACACACACACACACACACACACACA
>NW_026585895.1:46121834-46122122 GCF_907164565.1 Psammomys obesus | reverse complement strand
ACACACACACACACACACACACACACACACACACACACGCAGCCCCGAGCTCCAGTCTGAAATCCCGCGAGAGCATGAGCATAAAAGCAGCAAGCCTGAGCCTTCCACAGAGGGTTCTTGCAAAGAACGCAGCACCCTGCAGGCTCTGCCAGTCTCTGTGGACCGTGCAGCCAGTGGTGACATGGCAGTTCTCCGGGCACTAACAAAACTGGGTGCAGCAGGGAAGTAATTTTTAAGCTAAACACACACACACACACACACACACACACACACACACACACACACACA
>NW_026585895.1:46089456-46121824 GCF_907164565.1 Psammomys obesus | reverse complement strand
CACACACACACACACACACACACACACACACACACACACACACACACTCGGCCGCTTATTCCCTTATCGCTTATATTATTTATATTAATCAAAAGAGATAGGGATTAGGGAACATGCTACAAGTTTAGTTTAAAAGATAAAAACAAACAAACAAACAAACAAACAAAAAAAACCCCAAACAAACAAAAGGTATATTTTTGCAAACCAGCAATCAAACTTTAAGCCATCCTCCTGCCTCAGCTTCCCAGGTACTGATATTACAGGTATGAGTCACCTGGCTGGGCTTTTCTTTTGGACGTGGGAGGTGGGTACATCTCCCCCCACAGCAGGCCAGCTGCTGGCTCCACGTTTCGAGCAGGCAGGTGACCCTGTAGGACTGGGCTGGACATCTGGCTGGTTGGTGGAATAAAGACACTTGGAAGGGGGGTTATCGGCCTGAAGACAAGTATTGTGTATCTATCTACCTACCTACCTATCTATCTATGGAAGGGTCTTGCTATGAAGTTCAGGTGATCCTCCTGCCTTGGTTTCTCAAGTGCTGGGGTCACAGGTATATGCCACTCAGCCTGGCTTGGGCCTTTCAAAAGGATTCTAGGAGCGCTCCGTGTCCCGATGCTGGAAGTCACTGGTTCTTTTGTATTTTTGGTGGTGACCCTAGCCTTTCATGGCTGAGCCATCTCTCCTACCCAAGCGTCAATGATTCTCGAGTACCATTGGTGAAGTGACATTTCTCAAGGCCCTGGGCCCTGTAAGAGCCCCTCTCTAGTCCCACTTCTCTCCCACACACCCTCTTCCTCTCTGCCCTTGGGTGAAGAGAAAAGAGCAGGCAGGCTGACCTCATATTTCATGTGCCACATCCTGTTTTCAGATTAGTGAGTTCATACGCTGGAAATTTACCAAGGGAAATAGTTTAATTTTGGAAAGTACCAAAAACTCATCTGTAGTCACCCGGCTTTATTTTGGGGGCTCTTGAATTAGAGGGGGCATCACCGGAGGACCACCGAGTGTCTAGGGAACAGGAACAGCCAGGCAGCAGAAATCGAAAGCCGAGCCTGGAGAGGCTTCTGATTCAGAAAGGAAAGAAACCTGGAGAGCACTTTCCTCTGCCCAGGGCACTTGCTTTGTTTTTCTGAAAAAAAAAAAAAAAGATTCAAAAGAGAAATCATCTCCCTGGCCAAGGCCTCAGATCTGGTGGTTTATGACTGACGAGGAGCTGCAAAGCAGACCTGGGCTGAGGGGCGTGGCTTAGCTGATACAGCATTTTGCTTAGTCCTCAGGAGGACCTGGCTTGGCTCCCCAGCACCGCAAACACCTGTAATTCTAGCGCCCTAAAGACAGGCGAAGGGGATTAGAAGTTCAAGGCTCTCCATGATTACACAGAGACGTGATCACGTGTATCTTCACCCATTTTCCTCTCTCTCACACCTGTTCCTTTGGATCTCGGAAGCGACCACAAAGGTTTCGGTCTCCAGTTCTGTCTCAGTTCCCCAGCAGTCAGACCTTTGACACTGAAGGAGATTGCCTGGCTTTATAGAGTTTATATATAGAGTTCGTGGCAGCTGCTGCGCAGGTCAGGGCTGAATGGCCAAAGGGACGCTGGATAATTAACAGGTTGTGAGGGACTGTCCGATGAAGAGCATAGGACACAGATGGATATCCTAGAACTGCTTCCAAGAGTCTGGCCCTGTTTCCTAGAGGAAGATTTATGGTCTAATTCTAGGATGCAGAGCAGGAAACTGGAGAAAACAGAGGCCGTCCTGATGGCTTAGGGCTGGGTTGAAAGGCATTGTGTCCTGTTCCCTCCCTGCCCCCAACCTGAATAGACACTTCAGAATGAGCACTGAGCTGGGAGTTAAGGGAGTTAGGGAGGCTTCTGTTTCATCTCATATTTCTCAGTCACACAAGTAGCTGTCTTCTGGGAGGGGAGACATAAATGAAGTCTCATAAATAAGTAGAAAATGCAAGACAATAGTTTATAGATGTTTTGCTCTCTCTCTGTCTCTTCCTGTCTCTCTCTCTCTGTGGCCTTAGGCTTCACACCCCAGGAGTTGTCCATCTTGTTTCATAGAGGCAGGATCTCTTACTGGGACCTGGGGCAGGAAGATGTAAGCTCAGCTGGCTGGTAAGCAGGCCCCAGGGATCAGTGGGTCTCCCCATCGCCATTGCTATGAATACAAATGCACAGGACCACGCTGAGTACTGTTTTTGTGTGGCTCTGGGGAGGAGGGAGGGAAGGAGGGGGTACTTAGGTACTCAAGTCTATGTGGAAAGTGCTTCGCTGACTGAACTGTCTTCCCAATTCCAATTTAGAGAATTTTGTTTTGTTTGTTTTTCTTTTTCTTTTTCGAGATAAGTTTTCTCTGTGTAGCCTTGCCTGTCCTGGACTTCGAGGCTGGCCTCGAACTCACAGAGATACGCCTGCCTCTGCCTTCTGGAGTGCTGGGATTACAGATGTGCACCACTGAGCCTGGCTGGCTGGCTGTTTTTCAAGACAGGGTTTCTCTGTGTAGCCCTGGCTGTCCTGGAACTCCCTCTGTAGACCAGGCTGGCCTTGAACTCAGAAATCCTCCTGCCTCTGCCTTCTGAGTGCTGGGATTACAGGCTCGCCCCATCACCTCCCTGTTAGAATTTGTTGTTGTTAAGGCAGAAGATGACCTTAAAGATGATAAGACACATTAGATTGTTTCAAACTTTGTGCGTCTCCAAGAGCTACATATACTCTCAAAAGGAGCCTAGATACACAGGCAGATGAGAGGAGAGAGATATAAGCCAGGCAGGCAGGCGGCCAGGAAGCCAGTGAACGGGGCTTCTCCCTCAGCCCCCACCTTCATCTTGGGCTCTAGCCCCCACTGAAATGCAAAGTGAAAACAGTACACAGAATTAGAATTTCTCAGATCCCGGGTATGGACGGGGTGCTTCTTGGGGCTGGCCTGCCTCTGCTGTCCCTCCTCCTCCCCTGACACGTGCACCTTCAGTCCTCTAACTCACTGCTGAATTGCTGCAGAAGGGAAGCTTGACACCGGCCTGGGTCACCAGCCTTCCACTCCAGCCTGGGATGCTAGGGTCTGTGGTTGTGGTGAGAGCAATAGCAACACGAATAAGTGGCTCCCTTTAATTTTATGTCAGTCGTGCCTCCGAGTTCCGCCCCCGCCACATTCATTTCTTGGTGTAGTCTCTGCAACACCACCGAAAGGCTGGTGGTGGGGAGCAAATGAGCATTACTTTCCCAGGTGAGAAAACCAAAGCCTCGAGGTAAATAATTAAGCTCAGGTCAAACAGCCAGTGATTGGCAGCCTTGGGAAGGTAGGCACTCACCTCTGGATACGTGTGCTTTTTCTAGTGTGATCCCAGAGAAAGCTGGGATCCAACCTGACCTTGTCCTCCTGCTCGGAGCCCAGTTTCCTCCCTTGTCAAGTGGCAAAGTTAGAGGATGGAAACTCTGCTTCCTGTGACGCTTTTCATGTTGACATCATGTTGACATCGCGGCTGGGAACTTCGGGGCCACCTGACTCCATCGCCCTGTCTAACACTCCAGGCTGCTGACCTTGAGTCACCGTGACTTGTGTCTCCGCTGTAGAGGGCTCTTCTGAGAGTCCTGGGAAGGCCCCGTGGCCGGAGGGAAGGCCACAGGGGCAAGGACCTGGTGTCCCGGTGACTGTCTCCCAGAACAGGACAATGTGTACGGGGAAGTGAACGAATCCACTAGGCCCAAAGCAGGCACCTGACATGGTCCCGTTTGCTCATCCCTCTTCAAATGTAGAGCCAGAGCAGGCTTCATTGCTTGTACTGAGAGCTGAAGACCCCGCCAGTGGCCTCTTGTTCATTCTCCTCCCCGCCAAGGCTCATGCTCAGAAAAGACACTTACAGGATGGCTCTCCGTCACTACCAGCTTAACCTCTACTGGGTTTTGACTCATGAGCTAGGACATTTGTTTGAAGAGCTGACCGTGGGCCATCAGCAACCGTAAATAAAGACAGCAAGTGCTGAGCTCGGCAATGCTAGGACAGCAGCTCAGAAGTTTACACAACTGCCTCTTGCAGCCCATCAGAGAAACACTCAATGAGCTCAGAAAAACCAGAGCATATTATGTGTGTGTGTGATATTTGCTTAAGTGATAGTTCAGTGCGTTCTGGGTATCTTTCTATTAATAGCCACCCTGTTCTCATTATACATAACTGTAATTTAAATTCCTCTTTGCAAGTCCCCCCCCCCTTTTCTGTTTCAGCAGAATAGATGGCACATCAAATTATAAGAAACAAGGCTTGCAGGTACATGGAATTAAGTGACACACAGTCTAGAGGGGGAGGCTGCCATTTGCCTGAGTGTTGTTTCCTAGTGTTATTGTCCTCACTTAGGCACCCCTGTGCTTATCTTCCAAGATGGCTTGTGAAACGTTTACTTCAGGGCCAGTGAGTTGGATCCATGGACAAAGGTGCTTGCCACTAAGCCTGACGAACTGAGTTTGATTCCTGAGCTCTACATGGTGGAAGAGGAGAAACAGCTTGAGCAGGATGTCCCTGACCTTCACATGTTTGCCCCCTTGGCTTGTGCACGTGTGGTGTGTGGGTGTGTGTGTGTGCATGAGGGCACACGCATGTAGACACAAGTAAATAAATGTTTTATTTCAGGAAAAATAGTTAAGAAAGATGTAATCATCATTAGAAACATTAAGTTTGTCTTTGACCTTGTCCTTTGGGTGCTGTGAAGTTTGTGAAGTTAGAAATAATGTGCTAGTAAAAAACTTTAAAAAAGCTGGGCGCGGCGGCACACGCCTGTGATCCCAACACTCAGGAGGCAGAGGCAGGTGGATCACTGTGAGTTCGAGGCCAGCCTGGTCCAGGACAGACAAGGCTACACAAAGAAACTCTGTCTGGAAAAACCAGACTGAGGAGGAGGAGGAGGAGGAGAAAGAGGAAGAAGCAGCAGCAGCCATGTTTGTAGGAGGCAGAGTCTGTCTGGTGATTTTTCCCTATCTTGATAGATCCAGGTTCTAAGTTTAAAAGTGCCCCAGCACTGTGGAAGCTCTCTGTAGTCTAAGTGCTGGCTTCTGGGGTTTTCACAGATAGCTGGACACCTTGAAGGCAATGTAGATGTCATGGAAAGGCCAGTTACTCTCAGGAGCAGGTGGAAAGGTCCAGGGGAAGAGCTTGACAGATAGATAAAGACAACCCTGAGATGTCCAGAGTCGGGAGGGCCGTAACTCTAACCCGCTTCTCTTTGCCTTCTCTGGCTACCCACGTGCCATGTTCTCTGAGTCTGTGTTTGCTGTGTATCAACTCATTTATTTTTCATGGACTGTGGAAATCAAGACTCTCCCCCAAGGGCGGGAACATCAGCAGGGTCCTCTTAACTACTATTCCATACTGCTCGAGTCATGTTTTCCCTGGCTACCGTCTAACGCAGAACAGCGCGTATGTTCTAAATCAGCTTTAGTTGGCATCTGGCAGAAGAGAGATGCAGCCTGAAGGTCCTCTGGCACCTCGTCCTGAGGACTCAGGCTCAGGGAGAAAAACAAAGTGTATCCATCAGGCTTCTCTACAGCAGCGGCTCTCAAGCTGTGCAGCCCTTTGGGGTTGAACCACTTTTCACAGGGGCTGTCTAAGACCATCAGAAAACACAGATGTTTACATTACAATTCACACAAGTGACAAGGTTACAGCTATGAAGCAGCAATGAAAATGATTTTATGTTCAAGGATCACCAAACATGAGGAAGTGTATTAAAGGGCCGTAGGATTTGGAAAGCTGAGAACCATTGATCTAGAAGAACAGAACTGACAGAATGAATCTGCAGAGAGAGGGATTTTATTAGGACGGCTTACAGGCTGTGGTCCAGCTAGTCCAACAATGGCTGTCTTCCAATGAAGGACCAAGAATCCAATATTTGTTCAGTCCATGAGGCTTTATGTCTCAGCTGGTTTTTAGCATGCTCCAGAATCCTGATGGAGCAGGCTCTAATGCCAGTGAAGGAATGGACTTACCTATGAGGGGGGAGAGCTGGCAGAGAGAGAGAGAGAGAGAGAGAGAGAGAGAGAGAGCTTCCTTCTCCCATGTCCTTTATACAGGCTGCCTCTAGAAGGTGTGGTCCAGATTAAAAGTGTCTTCTGACCTCAAGAGCTATGGATTTAAGGTGGGTCTCTCAGCCTCAAGTGATACTATAAACCAACAATCCCTCACAGCTGTGCCTGTCAGCTCAGGGTGGTTTGAGTTAACTCTAGATATAGTCTTTTAGCAACCAAGAATAGCTGTCACCCAGGGTGTGAGGAGGACTGTTTCTTAGAAACCCAGACCTCGGCTTCTAGTCCTCTTGTAGAAATGGGGGAAACGCTCTCCCATCCTTGTACCATGTGTCCCCCTAAGGAGTGGGAGAAGTTTCTCACTGTACCCTTTATTATTCAAACCCTGGTGCTGAGGGAGGTACAAGCCACCTACTTAGGGGTTGCTTTCCTTTTGGGGCTTACCAGGAACCATGGTAAGAAAATGCTGGCAGGTTCCACTAAAGGCCCAGCCTTTTTGAATTATAGACTTATTATTATTATTGTTATTATTATTATTATTATTATTATTATTATTATTGGGGAAACCATGTATTAAACCCTCCTCTGCTGGATCCCTCTCACAGCTCAAGCTAGAAGAAATCTCAGCACAAGCCAAGACTTGGGAGCAGGAATGCAGGCTGGGAATAAAAAGTCAGGGCAGTGGCTTTTGCACCGCGAAGAATCTGAAACTGTGGGTCAAGCAAGTTGTGACAGTGGGGCCGCTGTCTGTTCAGCCTTTCTGGCCCCTTTTCCTTACATGGGGAAATGAGGGCCCGAGAGAGAATCCAGCCTGCACGGTCTGCCCAAGGAAGGGCCAGTCACATCTCAGAACATCTCAGTAACACCCCAGCTGTGGGTGGTGCTTTCCTTTCTGCTCAGACGGAGAGCTCTCTTCAACACAAGACCCAAGGGGCAGGGCAGGTATGTCTTTGAAGGCCCTTGTACCCTCAAGCCTACCTTTTGCGTGCAATGGGCATCAAGCTAATAGTTGTTAGGATGGGTTCGTTGTCATCCTAAGAGGACCCAGTGGTGCTAGGAAAACATCATTCCCATGTTTCACGTTTGTAGGCTTCCAAACTCATTTTTTAAAAAAAGGTCTAAATGCTTTCTGGGGAGACCATTGGCTACCCTATTTCAGACCCATTCTTGCAATATTTTGTACACACACAAAAAAAATATTTGCGCATGTATGCGTGTACATATGTGTGCGTTCCTAGAGCCCGGGCAGCCCTGAGGTTGGTGTAGTGGTGAGGCCCCCATCACTCTTCGCCTCAGTTATTTTGAGACGAGATCTCCCACTGAACCTGGGGCTCACTGGTTTGACCACTTGGCTGGTACACCCTAGGGACCTGCTTTGTCTCCATCCCCTGGTGCTAACATTACAGGTGTGTGCTACTGTGCTCAGCTCATTCTGTAGGTCCCGAGGAGTCAAATCCAGGCCCTCATGCTACCATGGCAAGCATTTGGACCAACTGTTTTCTGTAACTAGCATCTGGCTCACAGCCACAGATGTCTGTGGAGGGCAGACAGGCACTCTCTGTTCCCCGTTGAGACCAGAGTTGACAGGCGAGGCCAGCTCCCTAGTACCAGCTCCTGGCTCTGTCCTGCCTCTCCGTCCCAGAGAACATGTCTGCACACAAGCACTCCTGAGCTGCCTTGGAGACCCTCCAAGGACTGGCCTGGAAACCCGCCAGAAGTGAGAGAGGGGAGAGAGAGAGAGCCCTTGGGAAGGACACGTCCATTGAGAAGCAGAGGCCGTGGCGTGCAGGCACACACACACTCGTGTCTGCAGAAGGCTCAAAAGGAAACTGAGAATCTGGATTTTTCGGCGACATCTTGATTTTTAAGACAAACCAAAGTCAAAACAAAGCAAAACAAACAACCATAACAACAACCAAAAGCCCCTCAAACCGCATGAGACTGTCTACGCTTCCCATCCTTGTGCCTCTGTGTGAGACCTCTGGTAGAGCCTGGCGTTGCATAACCACATCCCGAGTGAAGGCGTGACTGTGATGGCATACCATTCATGCAGGTCGTACACATTCTAAGTGTGTTTATCCAGGTGTGGATTTATGGTAGGGGCCCTCACTGAAGATTGACACATGCATGCTCTCTCCCAGGATATGGTCTTAATACTTGCGTTTCTCATCTAAGAAGAGTGAATGCCAAGGAAATTGCCAAGTGCCGTGCGGCTAGTGGGTGGCTGGAATGGAAACCCTAGGTTGCCTGACTACAAAGCCAGTGTCCGTCAATACAACTCAAGCTGCCTTTCAGACACCTCGGATGAAATGGCCTGTTAGTTTGCTAAGCCCCAGAAGTTTAGAGATTGTGTCTTTTTTGATCATTGTCACCGGAAGGACATAGAAATCAACAGGCCCAGACATGGCACATGTAAACATACATAAACCCATCATGGCCAAGAATATGTACACACCCGCCCTCCAGCATACACATCATTGCCCTCGTCTGTCACTTCTTAGGGCATCAGAGTCCAAGCCTGGTCACCCCAAGTTCTCTCCAACAGCCTCACTCACCGAGAATTTCCTGGAAATCTCACTGTGGCTGTAGCCTCAATTCCCCCCCCCCCCCTTAACCCAGGAAACAAATCAGGAGTCTTATTTTTCAAAGTCTGGGTTTCATAAACCTGGAATCCTTCCTTTATTTTCCACTAGAAATTTCCTTGGCCTCTTGCCTTTCTCCAGGACCTCCGCTAGGAGGCCACACTTGGAGCGCCCTCTGCTGGGCACTATCCCCCCAACTTAGAGGCTACTTGCAGAAGAGAAGTGGGAGGGGGAAGGGGGGTCTTCCTCAGGATGGAATGTGCAATCAGATGGGGACACCGAGTCAGAGGGTGGCCGAAATGGAGTGATATGTGTGCTCATCCTTAGTGTGTGCTAATGTGTGCTATTGGTGGGTGGACGTGTGTGTGTGTGTGTGTGTGTGTGTGTTTCATTATTGAAAATAAGAGAAGAACTACTTCTCAGAGTTCTGACTAAAGGTCCCCTTCTCCACCTGAGAGACCCCTAGTGGGACCAATGACAGGAGTCTAGGAACATCACCTAACTCAGCCTTACTCTTGGATGCCCAGCACGTTTAACAGGTGGGAGGCATTCAGAGAAGAGTGGGAGGGACGTTTCTGAGCAGCTGCCCACTGCTAGCTAAACCTGCAAAACCTCTGTCCTTTAACCTTCTTCTCAAGTGGCCTCTGGAGGTGGGTGCTTTTGTTTTCGCTTTAAAGATGAAGACCAAGAGGTCTCGAGATGAGAGAAGGAGAAGTCCTGGGATTTGAATCCAACCCGCTGTTGTCTTCTGAGACTCTTGGGTTTTCCCATTTGGTCCAAAGTGGAGTCTGAGAAAGACACGCCTCAGTGCTCAGACCCGAGATCCAAGCTCCTTGCCTGTGACTCTTCCCAGGGTGGGGTTTCCAGCCATTGGGCTTGAGCAGGGAGTAAGGCCTGGAACCAGCAGCAGAACCAGGGCCCTTAAGGAGCTGTGGCCTCAGGACTAGATGTCTCTTAGGTACTCAGCTTCACTTGGCACTTGTCCTGAGAAGAAGGCAGGCCCTAGAGGGTGTTGGGTTTGTTTTTTTATCTTAAAAACAATGGTTAACGATTCGAGGAAGTGCAGAAGGTATTTCACTGTGAGTTAGTCACTGTCCTCCCCAGGCCCCTGCCCCCTGCCCTGCTCAGAAGTCTGAAAACCTTCTCACCTCCTACAGGAAGGAACCTAAGACGCTTCTCTGTTTGGTTTGGTCCCACCTGCCTTTCTCTTCTGCTTGTCTCATTTACGCAAACACAGAAGACTGTCTGGCCTCCTCCCTTTGACGGTTTCTGTCTGAAATCCAAATCCTGGCCAGTATTTTTTTTTTCTTTTTTAAACCTGGCCAGTATTTTAAATTGACTAAATAATTGGTTTCCTGCATGCATGTTCAGGTCAGAGGTCAGCCTTGGGCGCTGCTCCTCAGTAGCCACCCACCTTGTGTTTGAGACTAGGCTACTTGGCCAGCTAGCTCCAGGGACTTGTTCTTTTGCCTCTGCCTCCCTAGAGCTGCGATTACAAACACGCACCTCACACTTGGCTCTGTAACATGGGTGCTGCATTGGACTCGGTTTCCTCTTGCTTAGATGGCAAACATTTCACCAAACAGCCATCTCTACAGCCCAACCCTGGGCATTCTTTAAAACCCCTCTCAGAGGCCACCTTTAAGGAGCCTTCCTTTTCCCCAGACTCCAGCAAAAACTATGCCACTTTGCTCTCCTCTCACAGGCCCTGTTGTGGGTGGAATGAATATTCTGAGAAACTAGTGGTTCACCTTTGATTTTCCCCAAACAGGCATCACATGTGTGTGTGCTTGCGTGTGCACTTTATATGGCTTTTGTATTCTGTCCCAGTAAGAGTCCTGAGATTATTGGCTCTGTCATTAAAAGACTGGGGTTGAATGGGAGCTTTGATAAAGGAAGATAGAGACCAATGATTGATTAAATAAAACAGAATGAGCTAATGGAGAGACGAAGCTGTATCGTATAAATGCAGGTTTATTGGGAGCAGTGAGGGAGGGGTAGACAGTAGGGGAGCATGCTGTTGTGGGGGGAGGGAGAGAGAGGGCAGGAAGGTGGGGGAGGGGGAACAAGGGCAGAAGAAAGGGTTTATGGAGCCAAGATGTCTGGTTATATAGTGAAGGGCCCCTGGGAGAGAAGCCCTGCTCCTAGGTGCAGAACAGGGTATGGCAGCTGCGCCCTGCAGCAGGTAGGGCCTTTAACAACCAAAAGTGCTTTCTAGTCCTTCTCAAGCCAAGAACAGGAAAGCTATCTTCAAAGCCAATCCATGACATAGTAGTTTAGGAGTCTAGGAGGTGGGCACCCACTTGGACAAGAAAGACAGAGGGGAAATGGCTCTGCTCTCATCACCTCGAGCTCCGTCTGTTCTTGTGTACAAGATGATGGTCACCGGCAAAGGAGACATGAAGTCCTCTTAGGTCTGTCTGATGCACTGCAGAGGGGACACATCACAGAGTGGGGAGGGGTCAAACAGCACGTCCTGCTTGACTTAGAGGGCTGCAGAAGCAAGCAATGCACTCCAGGGCAGCGCTCAAGTGAGGACAACAAGTTGTAGAGATTGGTATGAGGATTTGTCTAAAAACCCCATGGGCAAGCGCCAGTAAGCAGAACCAAAGCCCTGGGGAGCCATCTTACAAAGCTTTGGTGAAGGAAGAGTGCTCCTGTCCCTGGCCTCCACCGCTCCTCCCCAGACAGGGCAGGGGAAGGGTGTGACTGGACTCAGTGCTATTGGAGCTCAGTCAGAAGAGGCTGTCACAGAAAAGGGCATGTCACACATCTAAAACTGATTAACGACATGACTAACAACAACAGACACCAGTTAGAAAACTGAGAAGTGAGGTCTTGAGAGCAAAATCCTCCACTACAATCTAATCCCCAGCTACAGGACCCCACCTGGCAGGATGGGTGAAAAGGTTGCCTTGCTGGCTATATGGCCATAGAACCTCCTGCTTCCTAAGGCTGATCAAAATTGTCATAAGATGTTCAAGGCTTGAAAAAAAAAAGGCAGAGATAGGATTCCTCTCTCCTTCAGAGTATGCTCTTACGGGTGGTAAGGAGAGAATGTAGATTCATGAGTGTCTGTAATGAGTTTTATTTGCTGCATGTAGGGACTTGTTACACTTTTTGTTTGTGGTGTTTAATCACAGCAATAGAAGGCAAACCTAGGACAGCCGGCCGGTAGCCTGGCCATGCAGGTACTCACAGGGCCTCAGCTGGAACCTGGTGAGCCAAGTCCCCGGGAAGCTGTGATCAGGATGAGTAACCCAAGAGACCACTTTAGGGCTCGCCATTCCCTTTCTACCTCATCACAGATCATGTTATTAGGGTGCTGGGCCTCACCTGGAGTACAGAGTTCAACGTTCTTCCTTCAAGACCATCAGTGGCCATCAGGACATGGGGTTGAAAAGGCCTGGGCAGACCATCTTCCGTCCCGGGGGCTTTCTCATCATCTGTAAGACAGGAATGTGAAAGAAGGGAATCCCTGTGGAGTTTTCTGGGAAGAGCTGGCCCAGAGCCTCTGTGATGCTCTCAAGGGTGGGGTCAGATGGGAGAACTCTGTGAGTCTTGCTTCCCTCAACTTCTTACCAAGGTAGTGACGCCTCCCTTCTACCCACGTGGCCGATATGAGCGTGCTCTGCGCATGCTGGGCAAGCATGCTAATTAGACGACAATTCATAGAATCCAATGTTTTACTTGGTGTCCTCTACAAGATGCAGGGGGGTTTAAAGGATGTGGGGGTGGCTGGGAAAGTAGGCTTAAGTATGATATGGTGTGTTTGGACCTAAACAACAATGTGATTCCTGCCTCCATCCATCTCGTTGGGCACTCCCTTAAAACTCCAGGCCCTTCTCTAAAACAGGCCTGACCAGCTGTCCATGGTGACCTAGGCCTGCCTCCCACCTACGCCTTTCTTCAATGTTCCCTGTACATTTCTACCCATCTTTTGTATATCATAGTCCCTCTCCTTCTTGATAACCCTCCTTAGCATGGTTTACCTAGGGCCTCAAGCCAAGAGACATTCTCCCTCTGCACTGGCTCATTCGAGGTGAGTGTCTCTGTAATTGTTGGGTGAGTCCATATTGCATGTGTGTTCATTCCCATTTCTTCCCTGTTAGGGGCCTCTGCATAGAACACCATTCCGCTATGCTGGGGCTGCCAAGAAATACTTAATCCCAGCCATCGTGTCCTCAGTGGCTACTGCTGTCTGAAAGCTATTCTACTTTCAGTTCTGTTGCTTTGATATGACACCCTGAGCACAGTAACAGAGGGGAGAAAGGGGCTCATGGAGCTAACAGTTCCAGGTTACAGCCTTTAATTGCAGGGAAGTCAAGGCAGAAACTCATGCAGGGTCAAGAGCAGAGGCATACGGATGTGCCCACACTGCCTGCTTGTTTTTGCTTGTGCTCAGCTACTTTCCATCACTCTTACACTGGGACTCTGCCTAGGGAATGGTGCCACCCACAGTGGGCTGGGTCTTCCTATATCAGTTAACAGTCAAGACAGTTCCCCCCCCCCCCCAAGACGTGCCCACAGGCCAACCTGATCTAGATAATTCCAGGTGGTTCTAGATTGTGTCAAGCTGGCAGTTAAAAAGAACCTACACAGCAGCCCAGTGTTTTGCATGGTGCATGGTGCATGCTGCATTCTTGGTGTACAGTACTGTATATAAACAGACGCTGCAGCCCAGTCAGGCCCCACAGAATCAGAACCAAGAATACCCCTTACTTTGACACCCCTGTGTATTCCAGAAAACTTGTGGAAATACAGGTTTCCAGTGACTGCACAGTGGAGACTGAGACTCTGTCCTCCTAACAGGCTCCTGGCTGACACGGCTGATGCCAGACAGGGGGTGTGTTTTTGAGGGTCACTGAGCCAAGGACACAGCTGCATTGACTAAAAGAAGACACGTTCACGGGGCAACTTGTGGTGAAGATTATTTTTAAAATAGCGCCGTTTCCCCAATCATTTACATGTGTGTGTATGTGTGCTGTATACATGCATGAATACTGTGAATATGTATATGCACGTGTGTGTACCTAATTGTGGGGGCCTAAAGTTGATGTTGGGGGTCTTCCTCAGTGGTTTTCCATTTTATTTTTGGAGGAAGGGTCTCTCAACTGAACTCGGAGTTTACTTCCCAACAAGTCCAGCTACCCAGGCTGCCCCAGGAATTCTCTGTCTCTGCCTCCCAAGGGCTGGGATTACAGGTGCCCCCTGTGCCTGCCTGGCTTTTCTGTGGTTTTGGGGAATGGGAACTCAGATCCTCATGCTTGTGCGGCTGGTGCTTTCTCCACTGAGCCATCTGTTGGGGGTTGAATGAAAATGGCCCCCATAGGCTCATAGGGAGTGGCACTAGTAGGAGATGCGGCCTTGTTGGAGTAGGTGTGGCCTTCTTAGAGGATGTGTGCACACTGGGCGGGCTTTGAGGTTTCAAATGCTCAAGTCAGGTCCAGTGTTTCTCTCTCTTCCTGTTGCCTGACAATCTGGATATAAAGCTCTCAGCTACCTCTATAGCACTGTGTCTGCCTGTGTGCTGCCATGACGATAGTGAACTAACCTCTGAACCGTAAGCCAACGGAAATTAAATACTTTCCTTTGTATGAGTTGCCATGGTCATGGCGTTTCTTTACAGCAATAAAAACCCTAACCAAGGCACCATCTCTCTAGCTCTATACATTTTAAAAAGCACAGTACAAAGTCTCTGAAATACCTCAGCATAAAGACGCAGTGGGTGTTAATATTGTCTGTTGAGATTTGAATGTGAAATGTTCTTCCCTAGGCTCATGTGTCTGTGTCCTTGTGGTTCCCAGGCAGTGCTGTTTGGGAAAGTCGTGGGATCTTTGAGAAGTGAGGACTTACAGGAAGAAGTTTATCACTGGGGGCAGGCCTTGAGCTTTGTAGCTCAGTCCCACTTCTGTCCTTGCTCCGATTCCTGCCGTCACACGCAGTGTGGCCAGCCCGTCTCACACTCTGCTTTCCCCACTGTGAGGGACTGAGCCTCTTTGGACCCGTGAGCCAGAAGGCGCCACTTTCCCTGTAAATTGCTTTGGTCAGATATTTTGCTGTAGCAACGTGCAAAGAAGCGAAGACTGTAAGACTGTCCGTTATGTCCTATAGTTGAAATGTTCTTCACTTTTTCTTTAAAAAAAAAAAAGAATTTATTTTATGTGTATAAGTGTTTTGTCAGCAGGTATGTGTATGTACTATGTGCATGCTTGTTGCCCACAGAGGTTAGGAAAGGGCGTCAGGTCGCTTGGAGCTAGAGTTCCAGCTGGTTCTGAGCCTCCATGTAGGTGCTGCAATCAAGCAAAGGTCCACTGCAGGAGCAGCCAGTGCTCCTAATTGCTGAGCTATCTCTCCAGCCCTCTCCATCTCTTTGATCCGCTTCATCCTTGCAACAGATCTGTCAGCTGAGCCTGGAGAAGATTATCACCTCTTTTCCAAAAGAGAAGGGAGATGCAGAGAGGAGGTGAAATCCCATAGCCATTGATGGCCATTACTACCTGGTTGGCACGAAAGCAGCCCTCAGGGCCGAGGACATCACTTTCACTGTGTGGGTGAGGTTCCGGAACTTTCCCAGGCTCGAAGGTCAGGGTAGTTAGTTAGTTCCACACAGTAAGCAGAAGTTATGCAGCAGTAGGACTGGGTTTCCTTTGTCTTGGGCTTTTGGGGACGGCTCTTCTGACTCATGGTTCAGCATCTCAGTTCTTCTTATCGCTTCCGCATGGTAACACCTCCCTTCTCTGTTACTATCTCTGTCATGGGGCTGGTGGGAGGACCTCAGGCCACCAACAGAGGAGAGGAGGGCCAGGTGCTGAGTGGCTAATCCATGTAGACCCAACCCAGGACCTGGGTTCCTGGTCCTACCTGTGAAGTGGGAGGGGTTGATCCCATGACTTCTGGGGGGAATATCATATGTTAACAGTTTATAATTTTAGGTAGTATGTTTAGTAGGAAAGCTTTTTTTTTTTTTTTTTATTAAAGTTATCATCTGTGGAATGCTAGGAAACATGTTACTAGTGAGCCGTGCACGCACTGGTTGTCTTTCTGCCGCTGTGAGAAAATGTCCACAGTAGTCACACAAGGAAGGGTGGGATCAGGACTCAAGAGTTGGAGGCTACAGCCCACAGCGGTGAAGGGGACATGACGGGAGTACAAGGTGGCTGATCCACCCGTAGACACACACGCAGAGACACGGAGGCCTAGCTCACTTTCCCCTCCTGTGCGATGACCACCTCCCCTCCTCAGTGAACCTCATCGAGGATCCCCTCAAGCTATGCTCAGCGTTGTGTCGGTGATTTCAGATCCTATAAAGTCGACGAGCGATGCTCAGCATGGCGAGTAACCGTCATCATTTCGTGCTATCTCTGTTCTCATTCAAGTCTTACAAAAATCCTCCGGCTTGGGAATGATTAGCATTTCTAGGTTTCAGATGTGAGAGACGGATCCTAAGGAGGTAAGATGTTCTGTACTATCATCGCACCTCACAGGTATGAGGACATTGGAGCGTTATCCAGGCCTGCTCCCTCCTTGCCCATGCAATATCTCTGGAAGGTGGTGTCTGGACTTTATTGGCTGCTTGATCCCTCTTAGAGGGTTCTCTGTTATCTTTGAACAGTTCTGGCTATAAGAACACGTTTTTTCACATGGAGCCCGGACTCATTTCTCTACACCTCCCACTTAGCTTTGTGGTAGAGGGGAACAGTGGTCCTAGTCGGAGGCCTGGGGCTTTTGTCCTGGCCCAGTGAATATTTTATTCATTTATCTAAGTGTGTGTATGTGTGTGTGTGTGTGTGTGTGTGTGTGTGTATGTGCATGTGAGCACCTGTGTGTGGAGGCTTGGAGACAGGGTCTCTCACTGGCCTAAAACTCACCAAGTCGCCTGGGCTGATGACTACTCACTGACCGTCCACCATCTACTTGTTTGGGCTCCATTGTGATCATAAGCAAGCCCTAGCTAGCCTGTTTGTTGTTGTTGTTTGTTTTTTCCTAGTGTTCTAGTGTAGGTTTAGAGGATCGAACTCAGGTTCTTGAGCTTGCAAGCCGGGAATTTTCCCAGCTGACCTGTCGATCTAACCCTCTCCCAATCAAAGTTAAAGACCACGTTTTTGGTAACATACACTCATCACGTTAGGTCTATGAACCAATCTTAGGTGTAGGATAAGTCCACAGAAACTTAACCCAGAGCTGTTTTGTGTCTTCAGGAGCCTTCCGATTTGGAGCTAAGCAGTCAGCTCTCGAGGCAGGGGCTCTCACTTCTGAGGGGCGCCTCTGGAACTGTATGTGTGAGAGGATGTCGACATTGGTGCTGCTGTCTGTAGGAGGTGGCCTGGTGTATGAGGCTTGGCTATAGTGTTGTGTGTTATGTCACAGAATGCCAAGGCCAGACAGTACACATCAAGACAAGAGAGAGAGAGAGAGAGAGAGAGAGAGAGAGTACACATCAAGACAAGAGAGAGAGAGAATCATGTTTGAGCTGAGAATAAAAGACAAAAACCACTGTCCAAACCACTAAAACAACCACATCCCCCTCTTCTGGCTAATCTGGGAACCAATGGCCATTTTTTCTTTTTTCAACTAGAAGAGAGCCAAGATGTCCATATGGGATTGCCCCTGTGTTCAGCCCAGAGCAGGGCTCTGCTCCGTTCAATTCTCCCAAATAATCTCTCACAGCAGCCCGAGTCCCGTAAGTCTTTGCTAATACTCTCTTCATGGTGTGTTTTTCTTTGACAAAGTCAACAAATTCTACCCAGGTACAAGTGTCCCGGGTTGAACTGACTGCATGCTGAAAAGAATGTGAACGTGACAGTAAAGATCCCATAATTCGGGCTGATCTGTCCCTCTTTAAATTCATGACTAGAAACTCCAGAGAACTCTTCCTATAGAGAGACAGTACATCATACACCCGTGGTCTGTTCAGTTTCCCTCCTTCTAGACAATCGCCTTCCTTGCAGGCTTCAGTTGGTCCTTTCTGACCCGAGTCTCAGACATCTTCCTGCTTGTTTCTGAGACGTGGCCGTTCTCAGCACATTTACTTACTGACTAGTTTCTGCCTCACATACTTGCCTCCTGCTGATTGCCATGGTCAAGGAGGGTACGCTGCCGACCAAGGTCAAATCTATCTTGCTTCGCTCATACCCATTCCCCATGTGTTATTCCCAGCTGTGTTTGCAGTCCAAGGGAGCAGAGCAGCTTCTGCAGAGGCGACCTGGGATGCCCAACATGTTCACAGAGCTGGGAGCCAGCCATGACAGAGACAACCAAGCAACGTGACTGTTGAAGCCAACCCTTCCATTCCTCCTCATCCTCTTCCTCCTCCTCCTCCTTTTTAAGACAAGGTCTGAGAGTCACCCAAACAGGGATGGTTGGCCAGAGAGCTCCTTGTGACCAACCTGTCCCCACCTGCTCAGCGCTGGGGTCACCAGCTCTTTACAGATTCTGGGGATTGTGTTTTCCTGACTCCACCATCTGCCCAACTGTGGTGGTTTGAATAGGTATGCCCCCCCTTCACACACGCTTGAATGCTTGGCTCACAGGCAATTTCACTATTAGGAGGTGTGGCCTTGTTGGAGTAGGTGTGCCTTGTTGGAGGAAATACGGTCACTGTGGAGGTGGGCGTGAAGGTCTCTTATGCTTAAGCTCCGCCCAGTGTGGAATTCTAGTCTCCTGGCTGCCCTGGGATTAAGATGCCGAACTCTCCGCTCATCCAGCACCATGTAAACCTGCAAGCTGCCATGCTTCCTGCCACAATGATAGTGGACTGGACCTCAAAAACCGTAATCCAGACCCCATTAAATATTTTCCTTTGTAAGAGTTGCCTTGGTCATATGTCTCTTCACAGCAATAAAATCCTAACTACGATACCCACCTAGGATGAACTTTTAAAATCTCAGCTATTTATATATGTCAAATTGGCTTTTCCTTCAGAAAAACCTAGATTTTTACATAGTAGTTTTTCTTAAGAGTTACTTTTGGACACACCTATGGTAAAAGATTTTAAACCATGGCCTGGCCAAGCTGCTTCTGTGTTTCCTAGTACGTGCTATCGTGAGTGGAAACTGTCCATACTCTGGCTAATCTCTGGGGTAACTCGCTTATGTCTCTCCTCTCTGAAGACTCCTGCCTCCTTCACCTCCTTAGGTAATGACACCCTTCTCTGGGAAGTTTTGGGCAATACTTCCAGCTCTTATCACATTTACAGACGGAAATACATACTGCACTGTTGCGTGCAAGCTCACGTTCCGTTTTCTTTCCTGTTTCTTTCTCAACATAAGATTATCAGTTAATCTCAGTGCTACAGAGAGAAACAACTAGAATATCCAGGTCCCTTCCTCTTCAAACTATCAAGGAGATTACAGAACCTTAATCTACTGATTAGGGGCAAAACTAGGTCTAGAACTTGGAGGATCTTCACGTTCTTCATTGTCAGTGAGTAACCCACAGGCAAGAGCTTTCTGGATCCCTGCTCAGTCCTTGGCATTGTGCCAGCCCCTGGAATTATAGGTGAGCAGAATGGTCTCAGACCTCACCCACGCAGAGCTCATAACAGGCTCAGGGTGGCCCATGCTGCACAGTTCTATATGGTTAAATCATGGCAGCTGCCTAAGAGCCTTAGAGGAAAGAGGCTCTGGGTGAGGCAGGATGAGGCCTTCTCTGGAGCATCACAGTGTGCTCAGAAGGCCTGGGGGCAGAGGAGGAACTGACACACTCAGGAGCAACAATTTCCTCTGGTGACTGTGGTTTGGCCTTGGGGACAGAAGCCCAGCAGCTTAGAGGCTGTGCTGTGGAAGCAGGGGCCACTCCTCCCTTCAACAGAAAGAAGAGGCGGGAGCCACAGGCATGCTTAGCTGAAGCTCCCTCTCCCCCACTCTTGCTTGGCATCTTGGTCATTGGCTGCACAGTGTGGACTTCCACACCAAAAAAGTCCTTAGTTCCGGAAGTGGAAAAGTCCCTGCCATTGATGAGACAAGCTGTGAAGCCTCAGGTAGTTTCATTGACTTGGTGAAAAGCAGATTCCTTTTGCCCTTGTTAGAATGAGATCAACTGACCTACTTACACATTTCTTACGTTAATTCAGTGGGGCTAGTTAGCCTATGTTTAAGACTCTGTTTACCTTTGCTTTCATTTTAGGAAATCAGCTGGTGCAAGCCCTGAGCTGTGCAGGCGTGTGGACCTGGGCTGCCCTTGGGCTTTGACCTCTGTTTCTGTCCCTCAGGAGGCTGGGGGAATTGCTTCGTGTTTTGGAGCCTCCATTTGGCAACTGTAGAATGGGGCTAAGAAGCATTGTTATACTTTTGCGAGGCTCCTGAGCCACTGAATGCAGACAGCTATGAGCACTCCTCCTAAGCCCTGCGGTGCTGCACACGGTGTCGCTTGAAATCTGACCTCTGTACAAGCCACCTGTATAAAGCATATGAGGATCTAGGAGAGGCTAGGTCTGGGCCGGAATGACAGTCTCCTGAACCCTGGTTTCCTTTCCCTGAGTTTCTGCACTGGGGTCTGCCTTCTGGTAGAGCAATTACTGGCAAGAGTGAGTTCCTGGGGAAATGGATACTGCGAGGAAGAGGGAGGGAGGAGAGCAGAAGGCTTTCCTGTCAGGGGCACAGAATGAGCAGGAGAGGGGAGCCAGCAGCGGTCAACACTGCTACCTTCTCAGGAGCCCGGGGCTCTGGGGGTGGCCTTCCGGGGTCAGGGTTCTCTCCTGTCCCTCTCCTACCTCCCCTCATCGGAGCCTGAAGCTGAGCCAGCATGAAACAGCATCATTTTTAATACAGCTGAGTGCAAAGTGAAGCTTTTATGGCACTTTCTGTCCTTGGTATTTCTTTCCAGCAAGGTCACATTTTAATAAGGGGCTACATTTCTCTCCTTCCAGCCCCAGTAAACACTCCTGACTGCTAAGTTTTCACCTGTTCCCATTTATTGGTGTTGGTGTCCAGCAACCTAGGGAGACCCATCTTTTTGTCCCCACAAGGCTATCCTATTTCACAAAGTCGTAACTCTTCAACTTGCGCTTTACTAAAAAGAAAGTACAGTGAATTCTAGGATGTTTTCAAGGGAGCTTGGCTCCTAGAAGAAAGAGGAATGCCACCCACAGGAGTACACGGGAGGGAAAGCGACACAGCAGAACGTCCTCAGGCATTTTCACAGCCGTTTAAAAAGATGTCTTCAGCAAACTCTTCCAAATTGGCTAAAAATGCTTGACACGATGGACAAGTGGAGTCTGCAGGCCAATATTCAATCCAGGTGGAGGAGTCTAGAGGGTATATATACCTGCCAAGGCAAAACGGAGACAGAGTTGGTGATGGTGGCCACAGGCAGAGAGAAGCTGTGCTTGATTTCCTTGGGAAGAGACCAGATATGTGTGTGTGTGTGTGTGTGTGTGTGTGTAAGCCAGAAGGTCAACCTTGGGTGCTGTTCCCCACACACTGTCTACATTTTATTTATTTATTTATTTATTTGAGACAAAGCCTCTTACAGGCCAAGAACTTGCCAGCAGGCGAGGCATTCTGACAGGCAAGCCCCAGGAATCCACTTGTCTGTCTCTCCAACACTGAGTTACAAGTGTGCACCACCATGCCTGGTTTTTAATTTTTTTTTAACTAATCACTTATCATTGATTTAATTCGTGGGCATTTTGTCTGCCTGCACGTTTGTGAGCCACATACGTTGTCTGGCGCCTTCGGGGGCCCGGGAAAAGGGCCTCTGACCCACTGGTGTTAGAGTTCCAGGCGGCTGTGAGCCACCAGGTGGGTGCTGGGAATGGAACCTGGGGCCTCTGGATGAACAGCCAGTGCTCTCGACCACTGAGCCATCTTTCCAGACCCACACGCCTGTTTTTGTTTTTGAGGTAGGTTCTGGGTCACTGAACCCAGTTCTCCACACTTGGCTCAGCAGGAGCTTTGCTGACAAAGTTGTCAGCTCACAAGGCGAGCTCTCTACAGATGGTGAGGCGCATGTTTAAACATCCTTTCATTGACAGAGCTCTCTGCCTACCGAGAGAGCAGAGGACATGGACTTTGTGTTCTCAATTCCCCATGAGGCACATGGATGGCTTCTCCCCCAGTCAAGGCTGTAGGTGCTGTGATGGTGGCTACCAACCCCGTGTTTGACGGTCAAGGTATTTCTGTTGTAGTCATGATGATTGGTTGGTTGGAGTGAAGGTGCTGACGGAACGTGAGTGTGATGAAGAGTAGATGGCACGCAGAGCCGAGACCCGCGCTTGTGACTTACTTGAAACTGAAATTGTGTTTGATCTGCAGAGCCTCTTTGCCCATGATCAGATACTGCTTCCCTTTCACCAGGCTGGCGTTGGCACAGCTCATCTTCTTAATGAAGGTCACTTCCGAGTCCTTCTCGGCAGCCGCTTCCCCTGGGGGACACACGGGGCGGGTTGTCACAGTCACCTTAATGAGCTCCACTCCTCGTGGCCATGAGAGGTCGTATGCTGTTGGAGGGAAAGTTCTGCTCCTCTGGAGCCGGACTGTCTGGGTTAAGGCCTAGCTGCGTCGGTTCCCACTGTGTGGCTCTGGCCACCGATTTATGCCCCTGGAGTAAGGGCTCGGCCCCCTCACATGAACACTGACTCAGGAGCACTTCAGAACCGCTAGGGAGTCTAAAGGGGCCAACACGTGGCAAGTGTTGAGCAAAGTAAGAGAGCAAAGTAAGAGTCAGCGAGTGTTACCACTCCTCGGAGATCCAGGGTCCCTGTTCAATAGTCTTTATCTCCATGTGAGATGCACCTAACCAGGAAGGTATTTGGCGGATGACAACGGTCAGCTTTCTGGAAAAGCGCATGGTGTGAAGGGATGGAAAACCTAATGGAAGAGAGCTCTGGGATTCCTAAAGGACTTCCGCCGGAAGGCAGCCTTCCCCGTGTTCAGCCTGTGAGGTCTCACACGTGTCAGAGTACCGGCTAAGCCCTCCTTGTTCACTCTGCTGTGACAGCAACAGAGACTGAATTCGGGGTCTTGAACACGTGAGGTAAGCACTCTTCCTCTGAGCTCTGCCCAGCTCCTCCCTCACATCTTCTTATCTTTATGCCTTACTGTCTCCTCTCCCGTCCCCCAACACTTAACACCTGCATCTCTACTCCTGTGTCAGTTCCTACTCCCGACTCACCACTCTGACATGAAGGGCCATTAACCCGTATGAAGCTGTGGCAGTCTCCTAACAGCCAAAGCTTGGAGAACCCCCCGAACCTGTCAGTCAAGGGCATATGACTGCTGCCCGTGTAACAACCTTTCTCGAGTACCATCCATTCTAGCCTAACACACGAGTGCAAGCTAGTTCTCTTGGACTGCCCAGGGACCCAGCGTCCTGTGGGAGGAAGACCCTAGCCAGCCACTGTTGGAGAAAGCAGTGTGGCTACGCTAGGTCTTAATATTTTAAAGCTTTTTCGTGAAAAATGTCAATGAACGGAGAAGACTGAACTTCGGCCACCACAAACCTTTGTTTTGTTTCCATATTCTAACCTAAGTATCTTTGACTACAAAGAAGTTAACAATTTATCAATACACCTTGACTCCAGATGGGTTCTGCCCAGCGGTTCTGTGTATGTAGGAAGCAGGTGGGCTTCTGATATTTGTGCGGATTCAAAGTTTGTAATAAGCATTAAAATGAGCATCCAGGATGAGGAGGTAAAACGGGGAATACTTGCTAAACATTTCAAGTTAGAATGTTAAGGCCTCACTAGACTTAGGACAAAGGAAATGACACTGAAGAAGGGCTCGAGGACCATCTGATACCTTGGGAAGAAGTCAGAGCCAATTGGGTGTCGGGCGCATAACAAGCATTTGAGACAAAGTAACAGTTTGTATTTCCAAGAAGAAAAAGATCCTTATTTCTTTAGAGAAAGACAAATGGCAGCCAGATGAGGTGGCACCTGTGATGCCAGCATGTGGGTGCCTGATACAGAGGATTGTGAGTTCAAGGCCAGCCTGAACTACCTTACTGTTTTAAAATTTAAAGACATGGTTTACTATTGCTTCTGATGTGGTTATTAGATGCAAACAGGGCTTAAAAGTTGGAGAGCAGGGCTGGAGAGATGGCTCAGTGGTTAAGAGCATTGTCTGCTCTCCCAGAGGTCCTGAGTTCAATTCCCAGCAACCACGTGGTGACTCACAACCATCTATACTGGAATCTGATGCCCTCTTCTGGCGTGCAGGTGCACATGAAGATAGAGCACTCATAAAAGAAATAATTAATAAAAAGAGTTGGAAAGTGGAAAGATTATACTATTTTATCAGAATGGCAACCACACCTGAATAAGGGGGTGGGGGTGGAGATGACCATCAATGAGAAGTTAAAAAAAAAAAAAGAGTTGACAATAAAAACTAGGAAACTGGAGGAAATCTTACGGAAGAAGGGGAAATAGAAAGAACTGGAGGGGACAGGAGCTCCACAAGGAGACTAACAGAGCCAAAAATCTGAGCTCAAGGGGTCCTGCAGAGACTGATGAATCAACTAAGGACCACGAATGGAAAGGACCTAGACCCCCTGCTCAGATGTAGCCCATAGGCAGCTCAGTCTCCATGTGGGTTCCCTAGTAAGGGGGGAAGGGACTGTCTATGACATGGACTCACTGGCTGGCTCTTTGATCACCTCCCCCTGGCTAGTTGCCCTAACGAGGCCACTGAGAAAGAGGATCCAGGCAGTCCTGATGAGACCTGATAGGTTAGGGTCAGATAGTAGGGGAAGAGGACCTCCCCTATCAGTGAACTAGGGGAGGGACATAGTGGGGGAATAGCAAATGAGGGTGGGACCAGGAAGAGATGAGGGAGGGGGTTACAGCAGGGATACAAAGTAAATAAATTGTAATAAAGAAAAAATATTTAATATAAATTTACAAAATTAAAAAAACTAAGAAACATTTTTTGTAAGTGTTGATTAATCAAATAAAAACTTGGGAGCATTATTAAAAATTTAACTGTCTAGAGCATGATTGCCAAGAACAAAGTGTTTTCTGAATTGAATTCTTGACAGAATTTACAAAGAGGATACACATGAATAAAAATGCATTATGACTTAGAGTGAACAATCCTGCTTTTTGCAGAATTCATATTTATTGAAATGAGAGATTCATTGTTTGGAAGATACAAGGCAATAAGCTTAAGGTATTTAATAAAGCAATTATTCCATTGTAAGTGCGTTTTAAGGGCCAGAAAGATGGGTTCCAAGCCTGATGACCTAAGTTCAATGCCCAGGTGCCACACGATGGGAGGAGAGAGCCAACTCCTGCAAGCTGCCTTCTGACTTCCCCACACACATCACAGATGCGCACACAAGCACACGTGAGTGAATGTGACCAACAAGGTGTGGTTTAAGTATCTTAAACTGAAACACTAAAGGCTAAAGATGGTTACAGCTGTTGCTGGTGTATAAAGCAGTTGCTGAAATCTGTGATGAGGGAATTAAATGAGAAATAGGACCTTCCTGAAAGTGAGATCCCTGCTACTGTTTTCACACCCTGTCCTCTGTGTCGGATACAATGCCTCGTTCAAGAGGTGCGTTAAGGGTTGAGGGGAAGGAGAGGTGCTCACCTGTTTTATAAATGTCCAGAAGTGTCGCAGTGTATCTGACAAAAATGTTTTCTTCAGTGGCGGACTGGATCCTTACCTTATAAGCTGGTAAATAAACAGAACAAAATGAATACCACCAATGCCATTCCTAGTAGACTCCAGGGCCCATCGTCAGATGAGGGATGAGGATGGACTTGTCAGGCCACCCTGAAGTAGTTCTCATTTATTCCAAGGATCTCCCCCCCCACCCCTCAGCCAAATTGTCAGATTAGAAAAAATGAAGATGAACTCAAAGGAAGGAAATACAGAAAGCCACACAAAGTTCACTGTGATGTTCTGAGAAGATTCTGTAGATAGTGATGGCGGTAACAGCAGGACCAGAGTCACTCCGCTCCTATCGCTTATGTCCCTTGAGCCTCAGTTTCCTCCCTGATAAATAGTGATGATGGTTTGATGCTTTAAAGGGTCCTTACGGAACTTGTGTTTTTGGCTTGAGTGTGAAACATCCTCCATAAGACCTTGTGTTTGAACGCTTAGTTCCTAGTTGCTTGGAAAGTTTGTGGAACCTTTAGGAAATGAAGCCTCCCTAGAGGAAGAGCACGACACACTTTAACCACTGAGCCATCCCTTAAGCCTCAACCTCCGTGGTTTTCCAAAAGTTGTCTTGTAATAAGTGTAGTACCTCTATTCAGAAGAATCTATTGGGGGGGGGGGAACGTGTCTTGGCTGAGCACACTTTTCCCTTCCATTATCTGAAATGAGAAAGCATACCTCTTTGCTGAAGAATAAATAACTTTGCACCTTAATGATGAAAATTGATTACATTTTCCTTCAAGGGACCCAAAGAAATGCTATATCCACATAATGTCACTAATGTGCAGCTTGCCTTCCTTCCTTCCTTCCTTCCTTCCTTCCTTCCTTCCTTCCTTCCTTCCTTCCTTCCTTCCTTCCTTCTTGAGACAGGGTTTCTCTTGTGTAGCCCTGGCTGTTCTGGACTCACTCTGTAGACCAGGCTGGCCTGGAACTCACAGCCAACCATCTGCCGCTGCCTCCTCCAAGTGCCGGGATTACAGGCGTGCGTCATCACAGCCAGCTTAGTGTTTCATCTTTCTAACTGAACACGTATTGATGAAATTTCAATTTTGAAGGAAGTCTGTTGAACATCCGTGCTTACCATATGCAATCTCTGGTTTACATGCGGTTTCTTTCCTGGTGTCTGCGGAGATGGTCAGGTCCAGTTCCGCCTGTAGCTGCCCACAGTCAGCTGGATGGTGTGGGGAATGGTGAGAGTTAGGTTAGTGTACCGCAGCAGGCACTCCCTGTGGGAGTGAACAGTGTCTAACGAGTCCTGAGACGACCTGGGATCATTTTTACAAATGCCATATTCCTAAGACCTGTTCATTTTCTTCTCTTTGTTGAACTGAAACATTATATAAAGCAAACGTTAAACCAGCCAACCACTGTCTTGGACACAGATTTATTTTTACATGGTTATTTGTTCCATAGCCAGCTCACCAGAAATGCACATCTTTTCCTTGAAGGAAGCAAGTGGGGGCGGGGAGTAAGTTTCTATTTTAGGAGTCTAATGAAACCCAAGATGAGAATTTTATTTTAGCTGTAAGATGGAACAATAAGGACCTAAGAGGTAGAAAGACAAAAAATAACTCCAGACAACAAAACAAACACAAATAAAGAAAACCCAATAGACAGGACAACAATCAAAACTCAAACCAAGCTAGAGCCTCATAAGAGAAATCATGTTGATTTCTGGTGGGTTTTGGTGAGTTTCCAAAAAGACTGCCTTTGATTTCAAAGAGACAGAACTAAACTTGGAGAAGTGACAGAAAATCCCATTCACTGGAATAAAGAGAAAGAAGGCCTGGTGGCCTAGCCCTGCATCTCCGTTCTCTTTGGTTATTGTCCTTTCCTTAGGGAAAAAAAAAGGTGAAAGTAAACAGTAAGCCATGCTATGTCCCCCTAGGACCCCTGCCGCCATCTGGGGTGTTTCTCTGTCTTGAACATGTCCCACCAGGGTGTGCGGGATCTTTAAGGGATCAGTCAGCTGAGAAATGATGGTTTGGCCAAGCAGCTTCCCAAGATCCCCTCCAGACCGGAAACGACAGTCTAACAGATGCCTACCTTCTACACACTTGCATGTTGTCCCCTCACAGACTCTCTGCAGCCTGGTGTCAGAAGTGCTGTAAAACACGGTGCACTGCTTATCTGTGGGGACAGAGACGTGCTCACAGGAAGCGGCCGGCCAGACACATCACTCATTAATCATTGATCCCCTCTCTCTCTGTTTTTTAATTACTTAATTTTCTTTCTTGAGACTAGGTTTCTCTGTGTAGCCCTGGCTACCCTGGACTCACTCTGTAGACCAGGCTGGCCTTGAACTCACAGAGATCTGCCTGCCTCTGCCTCCCGAGTGCTGGGATTCCAGGCATGTGCTGCTGAGCCCGGCTGGTTTTTTAGTCTTTTACAGGGGACCTCAGAGATTGTCTATTTCAATCTCATAACCTATGGCTCCAGGGCTAAGGAGGTTAAATTATGAACTGACTGTTCTGGGGAGGGTCTCTGTGCCTGAAGAAGAGCCCTCTCCACTTTGTTATTTTGACTCCGTGCTTGGAATTTTCTTGTGCTCCCAAGAATGAGAAGAATGTACATCATATTATTCCAGGGTCTTTTCAAGGAATTGCAATTATTCAGGCTAGGTGAGAGCACACACACACACACACACACACACACACACACACACACACACACCATGTGAAGTATACATATGCACATATATCTACATATATGAGAAGAGGACACATACACCCAAAACATGTGATATATATACACACACACACATATATCCATATATGTGAGAGGAGGGACGAGGCACGTTACGTGTGATTTCAGAAGATAAAACGTGGGTCAGTGTTTGCTTCACCCAAGGATTTTCTAACAAACAACTGCCCGATGTGGGTAAAAAGCTGTGTGGTCACTTTGCCTCCTCGAAAGGAGCCGAGCTCGCCTGTCCCTGATGCTGTGCCATACAGCAGGGGCAGGAGCGTGAACACGTGCTGGGTGCTGGTGTGGACGGCATAAAACCACATCCTTCCTGCGCCAGGTGGCAACGGCAGATCTGTGGGCCAACTGTGAGAAGAACACAGAAAGGGTATGGAGCGCTCTGGAAGAATTGAAAAACCGGAACAGCACCTGGGCTCCTTCAAGAGACACCGGCTGTGACTACCACAAGGGAACTTGTGGCAAAGCAATTTAAGGTTGAGGGTAACATAGTCCAGTTATTTTCAAAAAAAAGAAGAAACTGAGGTCTGAGGCAGGAAGTGATTGGATTGATTACAAAGTCATCTGAATGCAGTGTTCAGGCTGGGTAGTGGTGACGCGCACTTTTAATCCCAGCACTCGGGAGGCAGAGGCAGGTGGATCTCTGTGAGTTCAAGACCAGCCTGCTCTACATAGAAAGTTACAGGACAGCCAGGGCTACACAGAGAAACCCTGTGTTGAAAAAACCAAAAACAAACAAACAAAAAGCTCTAAGAAAGGCAGTCTGTAAGACATGCAGGCCTCCTCAGACTTCTAAGCGCCAGGAAGACAGCAACAGGGTCACCTGAAGAATCTGCAGGGTAGATGAGGGCCGGTTACCTGGTCTATGATACTCATACACTGTGAAGGTGGCAGGATTCAGAAGCGCAACTTGGAAAAGTTCAAATATCCGGAATCGGACACAGAGAAAATCTCTGGACGGAATCTGTTTAAGAAAGCCAGGGTTTTAAGGAAGGTGTGGGGAAGAGGTGTTCACACTGGCTCAGCCTGTAAAGATGCCATGGTAAGGCAGGGTGCCAAGGTGGAACTTACCGAATTCAGCTGCAGAATGACATGGCCATCTTTGATCTGGTAATCAGTTAGGAGTTGATCCACTCCTTCCACAAGCTAAGGAGGAAAGGGGAGAGGAAAAGGGGAGAGGGAGAAAGCTTGAATTTACTTTTCTCATTAGTGTATTTAATTACATTTCCCCACTGATGAAGCTCTAAGCCATAGGAAAGAAACAGAGGAAAGAAACCCAAACATCCACAATATGTCAAGGAGGATACTTGCAGCTCGTAAATCTTCCTGGTTTGCTCCAATTCCCGTCGGCAGAGAGATATCCATCACTGCATGGGAAGACCCAGATGCTGACTCCTCCTTGCTGGACTTGTAGCTAGCACAAACCAGAGATTGAGAAATGGATTAAATAAAAGGTAAGATTCTTTAAGAAAGGGTCTGTTCTTTAGCAGCCTTTATTTACACACACACACACACACACACACACACACACACACCCCACATCTTTTTTCTTTTTCTTTTCTTTTCTTTCTTTTTTTTTTGAGATAGGCTTTTACTCTGTAGCGCTTAGATGTTCTGAAACGACCTATGTAGACCAGGCTGGCCTCAAAATCACCAAGCTCTACCTGCCTCTGTCTCTCCAAGTGCTGAGATTAAAGGTGTGTGCTACTAGCTGTCATCAGACTTTATGCTTGGTTCTATGTATTATGGTCAATGGGTCAGAAACTGAGAGTTTTGGAGCTGCAGAAGGTCTTTGAGCTATCTATCCAATGCTTTCCTTGAGGAACAATCCGAGCACGCCACTGTTCTGGAGCATAGAGGTCATCCGCTCCACGAGAACAGATGGAGAAATTGGGACTGGTGTGCGGCACCCAGGAAAGGTTACAAAGCTGCTTCGTGCAGAGCAGTGTGTCAATCCAGGTTTCTTGATTCTTATTTTAGTTTTTCTAAGAGACTACTTCCAAACAAAATATCAGTTTTATATCAGAAAGAGACATGAAACCCTAACCCTAACCCTAACCCTAACCCTAACCCTAACCCTAGCCCTAACCCTAGCCCTAGCCCTAGCCCTAACCCTAACCCTAGCTCTAACCCTAACCAAAACCCTAACCCTAGCCCTAACCCTAACCCTAACCCGAACCATAACCCTAGCCCTAGCCCTAACCCTAACCCTAGCTCTAATCCTAACCATAACCCTAACCCTAGTCCTAGCCCTAGCCCTAGCCCTAACCCTAACCCTAGCCCTAACCCTAACTCTGGGAACAGACAGGAAGAAATACATCGACACATGAGCAGTTCCTTTCTCTGGATGTCAGGTTGTACTCAGTTATAGTTCTTCTTTCCTTTACTCTTGTCTGTTTTCTAAGTTCTTTGGCATGGGTACCTCATGAAAAAATAATGCGTCAAAGACTGTTGGCTAGGAATTTTGCTAGTTTGAAGTTAAGAGGAAGCAAAGCAGATAAAATAGGAATTCTTTATCCCCCTCCCCCCGTCCCCCTGAAAAGGAATCAGGAAATCTGGGTCTTGTCCCAGTTTTACTGCGCAATTTCCACAAATCATTTTCTTATCTGTGAGAAGTATAAACACGTGCTGTAACCCGTCTTCATGGCTCTTGGGCTTTGAGTGTCTTAGTGCTACCAACAGGCTGAGTTGGAGGACTAAGGAGAAAGGGGGGATTGGGGTGGAGGCGGGAGGAGCAGGACAGGAGAGCCAGGAGCATAAGGTGACCCTGGGCCGCAGCCTCACCTCCAGAGAGTCAAAAGCTGCTGCCTGTTGGAGCTGGGGAGAACCAGCAGGATGATGAGAGCAAGTACTGAGATAGTTCATAACTGATTACCCCCGAGGGGATGGGTCTAGGGGAAGCCGATGATACAGGGAGCGGCAGAGGCGTGAAGGCACGTTTTTTTCCCCTCAGCCTCCCAGTGCAGAGCACACAAAACAGCTCTTATTAGAAACTTAAAAAGTTTCATTTACCACAATAATTAAAGGCACTAAAAGAAACTCCCTGACTCATAAAAATGTAACTCCATCCCCACCAAAGGAGCCCTTTAGAAGGGACGCCTCAGCATCTCCTTAATTGGATGGGGAGAAGCCAGGATTTCTGGCTCACAGATGCAAATACTACTTCTGCAGGATGCAAAAGGGCCTTCAGGGTGGAGAGCATCTATGAAAAGGTCGGTGGGGCCTGATGACTGGTTGCCATGGGGACTGTTTCAGTCATGGGACAGAAATCCTTCCTTCCAGAAGCTCTTTGCCTGCTGCCAAAGCCAGCAATCTTCCCCAGAGGCATTTTGTGGTAGAAATTAAATCCTTTCCACCCTTTCCCCTTTTCTTAACCAAGAGGTTGTTAAAAAAAAAAAAACTACACAAAAGATGCCTCTGAGCATGCAGGCTGGCAATTTTTTAATCAGGAGAGAATATTTGAAGGCAAAGAATGTCTTAAATGAATAAGGACTACTTAGTTACTTTGGAATCCACACAACCTAACTTCAGTGCCATGGAGCCAAAAGCAACTTCCACCTGCATTTTTTTTTTTTTTAGAACCCTCTGTCCCTAATCCATTAAATAAATAAATAATACACAAATACATAAATAAATAATAAAGCAAAACAAAAAACCTCAAATCAAACCAAAACAATACCCAAAAAATATAGCATCTAGAGTCACCGTTTTCACTTGCTCTCATCTGTACTTTGACAGTTGGAGTTGGGCATCGTGTCAAGGAACTCAAAGGTATGACTTTTGATAGCATCTTGTTATAGAGAGCAGGTTTGGGGACAATCGGAACTGGCAGAGACTCAGAGGTAAAGCAGTCCAGTATGCTTTATAGGAACGGTCCAGGGAATGAACTCCTCTTCTCTGCTGAGGATCATTTGAGTGTTTTTTTTTTTGGGGGGGGGAGAGCTATCCACCAGGACATCACCCCTTATCCAGATTACTTCTCCAGCCAGCCCCAGATGGCTCCTTCTCAGGTCCTGTGCACTGATTCTAGCTCTTTCCAGATGTTGGCTCAGACCTCTTTGTGACAAGTGTTCTAGGTTTCAAAGATAGCTGCCATATGGTCCCATCCCTAGCTAACAGGTACAGGAGGAGGAATGACCGTTAGTTGGAAGAAAACTGCTGGAAGAAGGTGATCTCAGAGGAAAGACATTGGGATGAGAAAGGTTTGAGAAGAAACAGAGGGCAAGACTGCCAAGGGCGGAAGTAAAGAAGCCAGAAGGAAGAAAGGAAAGGAGGAAGTTAGGAAAGAAGAAAGGGAGGGAAGGAGGAAGAAAAATAGTTAAGAAGGAAGGAGGGAGAGAGGCAGTAAAGGAGGAAGTGAGGAAGGAAGGGAGGAAAGAGGAAGAAAGGTCGAGAGGAAGGAGGTTAAGAAACAGGAAGGAAGGAAGGAAGGAAGGAAGGAAGGAAGGAAGGAAGGAAGG
>NW_026585895.1:46017814-46089356 GCF_907164565.1 Psammomys obesus | reverse complement strand
GAAGGAAGGAAGGAAGGAAGGAAGGAAGGAAGGAAGGAATTAAGGAGGGAGGAAAGGCTTTTGGCCAGGGAATGACAAAATCCAGAGAAGTGAGAGAGAGAGAGGCAGGGTCACGGACATGACGGAGAAACAGCTGGGAAGGAGGCGGCAAAAGGCAAGTATTTCTTGGGGCTAATGGTCCTAGTGTATACAGAGAGGCGGTTTGGATAGTGAGATGGGTGGGCGGCAGAGGTCAGAGAGCCAAGGCCTTGCCTCTGCCGCTAACGGAGACTGTGGGGGGTGTCACTGCACCTCTTGGGGTGTCAGCTCCTTTATTTCTAAAACAAGGGGATTCCTGTATCATCATCAAAGTCCTTCCAGCTGGAACCTAGTACACATTTTGTACCAGTTTCTAGGTCCACACTGGCCACTTTGGTATCACGTATGATTGCAGGTATGTATAACTAACCAGTTATTAATAATAGGAAGATGAATGGAGACAGGACGAGGCAGGTGACCATGACAGGAGTTGGAAAGATGGAGTTTTGTGTTCCAGCTTTGCCACCAACAGTTCGCTTTGTGCTCACGAAAGCCAGAAGTGTGTGTGTGTGTGTGTGTGTGTGTGTGTGTGTGTGTGTTACGGGTTACTTGGAGGCATTCACTGGACTCACTAGGCACTTTATATAAAGGCAAGATGAAGGTGAGTCAGAGAAGGAGGTGATGATGACAGGGGTCAAAACCAGAGTGAGGCAGGATGATGCCTAGCAGCAACAGGAAGCTTATAAGAGAGTGGCCAGCTTAGGGTTTAGGCAGCAGATGGTTTGACATCAGTAGTTCTCAGTGCTGGCTGCATGAGGTGGGGCTTGAGCTTGGCTGTTTCTGAGGTTTCTGACTCGACTGTGTAGCCTGAGCTGAGAGCAGGCTGTAAGGATGGGAGGGTTTTGCTGGTGATTGTGATATTTCCTCCTGAGGACATGATCCATGTCTGAGAAATCTTCTGTACTTTCTTTTCCTAATAATTATATCACATCTGTACCATTTCCAAAGATCAACGAAGGTCATTATACTGTTTGAATCGGAAGAAGACAAAACCCAGGAGAGATGACAATCTATGTGCAAACCTAGAGCTGCCTTCCAGAACAAGCGCAATTTAAGAATTCCCGCTGCAGCCTACATTTTACAAAATGAACAACTGGCCTGGGGGTGGTCATGTGTGCCTTTAACCCCAGCATGCAGGAGGCACAGACGGGAGGACCTCTGGGTTCCAGGACAGCTAGGGCTACACAGAGAAACCTTGCCTCGAAAAGCCATCAAAACAAAACAAAGCAAAAACGCCCAAACTAACAAAAACAAAACAAAAAGAACAACCGAGTGTCCTTGGATGTGTTCAAAGGCATCGACAGGACCTCGGCAAAAGCAGGACATCGCAGCCTCTGCTCTGTGTCTCGGAAATGCACTCACCTGGCACAGGCCACTATGCGCTTGTTTCCGGAGTCGCCGTAGCTGGGGTAGCGGGATGCTGGCGGGCAGAGACACACAAATTACCGAGTAGGAAGTAACCTGTTTTTAGTTGTTTTGGAGCATGCTGGGACAGAATTGTTAGTGAGAAACCCTCTAAACACACTGAAAATGAGCTGCGATCGGGAAGCTGGCCTTTGTGGAGGTTTCAAAGCTATCGTCAAGAGCGGGATGTCGCCGCCGTGGCTGCTCTCCACTACCTCGCCCCTTGAGGAGGTAAGCATGTGCAATACGCAATGTGTTTGGGAGATCTGGGACGAGGAGGAGTAGAGGGCTGCATCTGCTCCCGGTCAGAAAGATATCAGTGCACACGGTGACCCTGGAGCAAAGGTCAGAGAAGGAGGGCGGAGTGCGCAAGTGGACTTGATTTAGGACATGGAAGTGCCAACCAATTAGCGGAGGCACAAGAAGGTTGTAATATTTGAAGAAAGCAAGGTGAGGGGGGCACATTTTTAAAAAGACTATAAGTAATAGAGAAAGCAAAGACAAGGGAGGAAAAAATGAATAAAGTTATAAAGAAACATGGGGGGAGAAGGGGGTGCCTGGAAATAGAAACCTTACACAAAAAAGTAACAGAAATACAAAGGAATTACAACCTGTTACATTCTTGAAAAGCACCAATTACAAAACAGTAACACTGAATACATTCAGCTCAGCTGCTGTATTACTTGACAGCAGTTTGTAAGGGTTATTCAAATTAGTTTGTAATTGTTATTAAAATAGTATGTAAAATTATAATGTTCACTTGGATGCCAACCTACTTAAGCAGATTAAGACATTCTGGGGCTTTTTTTTTTTTTTTCCACACACACGTTTTCTAATTAGGAACACTCTCTACATGACATTTTTAATGTGTTTGTAAGTAATGTAATGTAAGTCCTGCACACATCAGGCTATCTTACCTTCGATGTCTTGGGTATCAATTTTCAAGTAAAAGTTGCAAAATTCCTCGGAGACACTAGTTTTGTGAACCACGGTTTTTACCTGTGTTGGGATACGGAAACAAGATTCCATGTAAAATGGGAAAACGAAAAGCGCTCTGACAGCCTTGTGGCCGAGTCGGGAGAAAGTGGGTTTGGTGCCCAGCAGAAATGGTGCATGTGGGTGAGTCAGTAATTCCACAGTCCAAACAAACAGGAAGAACCAGAAAACACTCAAATGGCGCCGTCTGGCCAAACACCATCTTCGTCCAGATCCCAGAGAGTCAGATCCGAGCGCCTCACTCTGCAGACCAGCTCCCTGGGCGCCCTAGCCTGCAGCCTCACGGCTCACCCTAGTCCTGGCCTAAGAAGAGCCGACTTCTCCCAGCTCCACACACTCGGTTCAAACGAGTCACCGTAAATGTGCCTGGGTGAGCAGGGTGTCGCCAGAAATAGATTTCCGCTGCCAGCAACCAGAACTGAGGGAAACAGACAACCCTCTTCCCTCCCTGCCGTCTTAGAAACAGTCCTTGAGGCAGCAAATGTGCTGAAGGTGCAAGCATGATCAAGAGCGCCGATAGGATGTTACTTCTCAGGCGGTGCAATCCCAAACTGTGGACACACACAGGGAAGCGAGCAGAGTTCACGGAGCAGCAACCCCCCCACGACGCTGGGTAAACGAGATGACCACATTACACACCACACAACACACGTGTCATGCACCTCATGGAGACACACACACCATAGGACATACAGATCTACATACTCTGTAGCAGCGGGGATTTCAAGAAACAACTCATTAAGCAACTTTCCCACTGGGCAAACATCATAGGGTATATTTACACCAACTAAGTTACGGCATTAGATGCTGCGGTCTTAGGGGACTTTAATAGATGCAGCCACTTGGTGGCAGAAATATCACGATGCAGGGCGCGGCTACATGCAATACAGAAAAAATTGCCACCAGTTATCATATAAGGTGAACTGTGAGAACAGTCAAGGCGGTGAGAAAGAATCAGCTAAACGAATCCTATTTTAGCCGTGGTAATCCGAGCCGTATCTCTGCGACGTTGCCTCAGACAAGATCTTTATTTTGGTCATGTCCCCTAGATACACAACGTTCCTTGGCAGCAGCCAGATACTCACATTTACGGTAGCCAGGCCGTTGCTGTATCCTGTGGTGACGACAAGGTCATCATTGAGAGGTACCTGAGGGACGGACAGAGAAACCACGCTTTCATTCTTCATTCCACAGAGGACAGCGAGAGCAAAGGAAAGAGGTGGGGGTGGGGAGGCCTGACAGCCTCCTCTCTTGGTTCATGAGAAATTAAATGGTCCACACTGAAGAGCCGCACACAGCAGGCTCTAAAAGGCTCTGGAGCCTCACCGCTGCCTTCGGTATGTAAACAGGATGCCCTTCTCCTTAGCAAGCTTGCTACTTGAGGCCAACATCAGAGGTCATATATATATATTATGTAAAACTAAATATTCATTAAGTATACATGTATGAATAATGTGTAATTAATACATACACACGTACATATATATATAGATATATATCCATTGTAAAACTAGACATTTGTTTCCCTTTTCCAGGTGAACAAATTCCTTTTGGAGTCTAGTTCAGGACTCGGCGTCTCGTGTGTCAATGGGGATTGCTCTCGTAAGCACCGAGATGCAAGGCTCTGGACTGGCCACAATACATCTCTGGTCCTCTGCGACCTCCCGCTTTGCACCTCTCTTCCACTTCTGGATGATGGTTCATCGGCCCTGCTTCTGGCTGGCTTGTGTTTACTTAAACACCACCCAGGCACCGAACCCCAACCCCCTAGAACTCTACCCCAAGCCTCTGGCCACCTCACTTGATCCTGCTAAAAATCTGTCTTTGCAGTCCTTCCCACTCCTCAGGAGGAAAACGAAGACGTGGATCCAGCTAGGCAACCCTCCTCTCTAGAGGCATTCTATCAGCCACAGTTTGGGGACATTGTGGAAGAGATGATTTGATCAGGGCCAAAGCCTCAGCCCTGGTGCCCTCCACACATGCAGCATCTTTGCCTGGCACACTGGTGCGAAGGTGGCCCGACGCGAGTTCAGGTTTGTCAGCCACCATGCTTAGTAACAAACATGTTAAAGACCAGATTTAGCCGTGAATGGAGTGCCCGTGCTCGCTACGCAACAACCTTACGCATCGCAGCCGTGGTAGGGAACTCCGAGTTAGGTGACAGCGGCCCGGGCTTCACACGGAAGCAGCCTCTGCACTGAGGCCGTGCTATGTTAAGATGGCAAAAGGCTCCTCACAGCATTACCCCTAAAGATGAAGTCATTCTGCCAACCGGAAGCAGGCTGTGATGGCTCACTCCAACTGTCAGCATGACATAATTGGCATCACCCAGTAGAAGCATCTCAGTGAGGGACCGGGTTGGCCCAGTCTGCGGAGGAGAGCCTTACTTATGCAAATTTGTACAAGAAGGCCTGTCCACTGTGGGAGGCGCCATCCCTGGGACTGGGTAAGACTGGAACCAGTGAGCGGAACATAGGCGTCACTGCACTTACTGGGCCAGAGACACAGCTTACAGCTCAGCCTCCTTGATTTCCCTGGTGACAGACTGTATCCCAGAACTGTGAGTTAAAACAAACCTTCTCTCCCCGATGTTGTTTCTGCCGGGTATTTTATCACAGCACAGGAAATGAAGAGAGGATATAGCCCTACTATGCTGCTCAGATCTACAGCTCCTCCCTAGAGCTTAGACTCAGAATATGTGTTTCTGGTGATTTCTGAATGTTCCCCTGGAAAAGAGGCAAATTCCCAGGCTAGAGGCCACGGCACTCCACCTTCAGAGTCCCAGAGGGTGAGAAAATGTGGGCACAAATAGGTATGCATATGTCATGTGCCTGGTACAGATTGAAAAAGTCATGCCCAGGGCTAGAGAGATGGCTCAGCAGTCCAAAGCACAGGCTGCTCTTCCAGAGGACCCGGGTTCAATTCCCAGCACCCATGTGGCAGCTCATAAGTGCCTGTAACTCCAGTTTCGGGGATCTGACACCTGAACATACATTCAGTCAAAATACCAATGCACATGAAATAAACATAAATAAATTATTTAAAAGAAAAGAAAAGGCAACACCCAATGCCTACAGCTCTGTTGCCAGATCTTATTTTTTCAAAGAATGGAAATCAGATCTGTATTTGAAATGTCTAGATCATAAATTGTTGGCATAGATCTTTGTCTGTGGCCATGTCCATATTATTATTATTTCTATTAATATGCTATTATTGTTATATTATTATATTATCATTATTTTGCTATGAGTCACTGGTTTACAATTTTTTGCTTAAGCTTTATTTCTCACATCTGTTTACTTTCATAAGCATGGATCTGTAGTGCAGGTAGACAGTAAGGACTATTCCCATTTGCTAATATATTAAAAGTACTAAACTTACACATGACAATTAGAAAAATGTGCATTTGGCTGTGTAGACTGTCAGCAATAATGATATAAAATATACTTTGCCTAGTGTATCTTTTTATTTGGGAAAATGTTATAACCCATTAGAGTCTTCCCTTAAAAAAAATCTAGCTTGGAGGACTGGAGAGATGACTCAGTGGTTAAGAGCACTGGCTGCTCTTCCAGAGGACCTGGGTTCAATATCCAGCACCCACATGGCAGCTACAATTGTCTGTATCCCCAGTCCCAGGGGATCTGACACCCTCACACCAATGCACATAACATAAAATAAAATTAAAAAAAAAATCTAGCCTTGGAAAGAGACATGAAGCCAGGTGTCTATAGAGATGCAGAGATCAAGTCCAAGCTGGCCACAGTTCGAGTGCTGGACTGAGGGCAAAAGGGATGAGCGGCAGGTGCCCAAGCTTGTCTTTTGTGTCTCTGCAATGGTACTTTTGCGTGCACTGTTACGTATGATGAATGTTCGTTACCTGACTACCCCTTTCTGAGTCTTCTAGCCTACACACGTGGACATATTAAATCCCTCTCCTACATACGACGTCGGTCAGCCTGAGTCCGAAGGCCCCACTCTGCACTTCCATGTATGTGTTTCAGGATTCTTACTTGTTTTAATGACTGGCCCTTTCCAGGACATGAGTTCTTTGGGTTTCACTCGTGAACCACCAGTGATGAAGATGCAGAAGGCACCCTGATCAGGCGCCAGCAGGCACTCTGACCGCCGTTAAATGCATGTTTAGATAGGGAGTGAAAGCACACATACAGTAAGGATGGAAGAGATGGCTTGAATGGTCCGTTGGATTGCAAAGCATGAAAATCCCGTCATTTACCTCCACTGGCCTCCCAAGGAAGTTCTTGTCTGTCACCTTGTACCGGTAGAAATCACCTTTGTGTTTGTAGGAGACGTCAATATCCATGTTCAAATGAAGTTGTTTAACCAGGAGGGAATATTCTGTCAGGCCCTCGATGGCATTAATTGTATCCTAGCAACAATCCGAAAGGCACAAAAACACATTTAGTTTATTTACACATGCCCAGTTTACAAACAAACCTACTTTCTTTTTGAGACTAGGATTCCAATACGTAGATTGAACTTGAAATGCTCTTACTTAACTCTCCCAAGCGCTGTGTACGCCCCGCTCTATAAATCCCCTTCTTTGAGATGGTAGGCAGCAATGTCTGGAGGTGAAACTCCAGCTCACTGAATGACGCAGGTTGAGGGCCTACGGTGGAGGCGTATGGAAGGTCGCTGCCCTCCACAGGAAGGCCACTGTTTCCATCAGGAACAGGAAGGGAGCACAGCCTCAGATCTACGGATCTCTACATATTCTGCACACGAATCCTCACGCCGTTCACTCTGAAAAACGCCTTTGATTCTGCAGGACTACCTCTTTCTCAGCCTTTAGTCTTAAACACCCCCACACTGAGGCCCACAACTAGCTCTTCCTAATAGTTTCAATGCTCATTTCCCGCCCTTTATGCCATTCACTGCACTTTATGACACTTTTATTTATAGTTGCTTGATTGCTGCCTTCTCCACTGTAATGTAGACTCGTGGAGCGCATGTATCCATGGCTTCCTTGGTGTCAGCTAGAGTTGGCTGTGTTCTTACCAGTTCACGTGGTGGTAACTTAATGTCCAGTGTTGGGAGGCGGGACCTAAGGGGGGGTGTGCCAGTGGCACCCGTCTCACCAGGAGATTAATGTCATTGTCCTTATAAAAGAATGAATTTGTTCCTCCTCTCTGCTCCCCCCCCCCCCCCCCCGCTCCTTTCTTCTGTAGTCTCTTTCTCCTTCATGGGATGACAGCAAAGATGTTTTTGCCAGTTACGGCCCCTGAATCTTGGTCTTTCTATCCTTGAGAAACACAAGCTAATACATTTCTGTTAATTATAGTTACTCAGCTGTTACCCTGCTACAGCCGCAAGACCATGACCGAGACAGTGTCCGCCGCAGTCAGTAGGAACACATGGTTGCTCTTCAGAAAGTACTCGAGGAAGGAATAAATGAACAAACTGTACTGTTCCAGATCTTCCTCGTCTTCTCCCACGAGCAGCTGTGACTAGACATTAAATGTCCCGCCACCTCTGTGTCTACAGCAGCAATGCTGATCAGTAGAGCACATTTTCCTGCTCAGCCTGGCCGTCTCCACTTTAAAGCCCATGGAACAATCACCAAACCAGTCTGGAGAAACCCCTGTACTTCTTACACACACACACCCCCCCACACACACCCTTGTCATCATCATCTAAACATTTACAGAGCAAAGATGTTAGCATTCCAGCTCAACTTTAAGCACAGATGCAGTCATGCACCACTGCAAGACAGGGCATGTTCTGAGTATGAACTGCCGGATAGTTTCCTAACCGTGGAAGCATCGCCGAGGGCGCTCGCGCAAACCTGTGTACAAGCACAAGTTGATCAAGAGGCACAGTGAGCATGGGGCCTGAGTGTGCTGCTTGTGAAACACGCATGTAGGAATCATCGGTACCTTTGCTTCCATGACAACCACTATTCATTAATGAGGGTGTGATGTAATGCTCATAACCTACCAGCCTTCTGTGGTCCTTAAAGACAATGAAAGAAGCACCACTGGGCTCAGATCAATGTGATTTGGCTGCTAAATAAACCTCCTCAGGCTCATTTCCTCTCCTGAATAATGAAGTTACCAATACAGACAACCTCCGGGCCCTGTGGTTCTAGACATGCTTCGTACCTCTGGTAGCTCGTATATTAGAAAGGGTCATGGAGGCCAGGATGAGTGTAGGAGGTTCAGTGTGGGAAACAAGAGCACAGATAACGCTAAAGGATGACATTACCTGGGTGGAATAGAAGCCGCCTCCATACCTCTGCTCTTCCGAGAGCCACTTGATGATGGGGTTCACATAATTCATCTCCTTCAGGTTCAGGCTGGTGAGCAACGCATAAGCTGTGGTTTCTACCATACCTGCCGTGCCACTGTTGGGACCTGATCTGTCTGTCTGATGTGGAGAGTCTCTCCAGAAACGGTAAATGGGTGGATCACCTGAGGTCAACACATGGCATTCCTCAGTAGAAGTAAAAACAGGTACCTGATGTGATCCTAGCACCTCGTGGCCGCCTTCTCACCTCTACAAGTTCTCTTCTTCGTAAGAACTTCATCAAGGTGGCCAGCATGAAAGGAGAGACCATAATATGGTGCCCCTTGTCTCTGCTGTAGAAGGATGCCCATGCACGCCAGAGAGCATTTTCAGTCTGACCATGGAGCAGCAGCCTGGTTAGCTGCGACTTGCCGGACCCAGGTTCTAGTCTAGCCTCTCCTTTCTAGGGCCAACCTAGAAAGGTCATTAGCTCTGTGGGACCCAGTCTAATACCTAAGTAGATAATATTCAAGGCTCTGTAGATGAAACTCACAAGAGACACACAGAGAAAAGTATTCATAAACCAGCAAGCACTATTCATAGATGAAGGATTATCATTATTCACATTGGAAGAATAAAGTTGACATAATATCTTTGTCTTTGAAGGAAAACTATCATCACCTGGAGTGTCTGGGATAACACCTGAATTGGCAGGTAGGTCTTCTCTCTTCCCCCTTGAAAGCACCTATATTTTCATATATGCAGTATTTTTTCAAAACACATATCCTCACCTATCTGCTGTTGCTCTACTGACATGAAGCAATCACTGAAAATCTTTCTTGGGATAAATAATTTTTTTAAAAAAATTGTAAGGTAAGATTTTTTGAAGGTTAATCTAATTTTGAGGTATCTTTTTTACAATTAACTATTGTATGATTTACATACTCTCAACAAGATATTTTTAAAATCCCATTCATACCAGATTTACCGTAGTTAAAAGAAAAGGTTTACTTAGGTTTTAAATATTCTTTGAACCATTCGGTTCCCTTTTAGCTTTTAAAGTGTCTGATTTTATAACACGTCTTACAGTTATTTCGGTGCTATTTCTGAGGCACCAAAGAAGTGGTTTCGAGGTGTTAAAACTTAGACATTTTGAAATAATGATGAAAGTGAAATGGTGGGCGCCATGCAGGAATCGCTCCAGTGGGAAGGTGAGCTTCCTGGAGACAGATCACTGCCTGCTCGTCTGTGGTGGGTGTACCTTGGAGAGGCACGGCCCCAGAGCCTTTGTCTCCAGATTGCTTCTTGCTTCTCTGCGCCATCTCATATTTGTCATTGCTGTAGCCCTCATGGCTCTGGCGTGGTGTGACTGGACATGGGGAGACCCTCCCTGCCTACAGCCTGGTGTGATTGCTCCCTGGGGGACAGCCCACCCATTTGGGCAGTTTTTCTGCAGATCAATGTGAAGGTGAACTTTCATAAAATAATATTGTTTACATGAATTAATGATTTTATTAGACTTCCTGATTTGATTTAAATAGTTTCTAAAAAGTTAGACTAAGCTGTTTTTGTCAGTGGCTCTGATGTAGAAAATCTTGAGGAACAGTTTAAAGTTCAGAAAGGCGCACCCTTGATAGTTGAGCTAGGGACTTTTTGAGGTTAGGGAGCAAGAACAATATCCCAGTTGGCTGAGGTAATTCTCTCACTGAAGCTGAGCTTGTGGTTTAAGGTGATTAATTTCTTATATGCATTTTTGCCCTCAGCTTCCCTGTATGATTTAATAAAAATTGTCCATGAGTAGATGTGCACCTTGTGGATTTTAAGTAGAAATGGATAATTGTTTTCTACATAAAAATTTAGATTTGTGAGTCTTCTAAGATTTTTATAAGATTATTTTTCAATATAATTGATTCTTTCTTTGTAACTGCAAATTGCAGCCTGCCAGTAAAGAAAAAATGGCTGAAAAAATTACCTTGCTTGCTTATACTTTGTTAATCTATAACAAGTTGCTTAGTTACAAATGTATATTGGTTCTTAGGAATAATTTGTTTTTCGTATTTGTTTTTTACCCATAATACATAAAACATTTGATCATATGAGGGTACTGGGGAACATGTTTTTCTTCATATACTCATTGTAATCATGAACTTAAAGTGTCCACTTGCCTTCCCACCATGAGGGCTTCACCAGAAGCCATCATGATGCTGGAGCTGGACGGTTGGACCCCCCCAGAGCCACTGGATAAAAGGAATCTCTCTCCTTTGCCCATCTCAGGCACTCCATTGTAAGAACAGAAGATGCACCGAGACAGACGCTTCCATCATTGCATAACTGCAAACGTAATCCTGGAGACCCTGTAATGGCCCCACTGTCCCAGCCCGCCCTCCATCACTCTGTCACCTCTCCTTCCCGGCTCTCTCTTCCTGCCCTGCATCTCACCGCACCACAGTAAGCTCTGCACCACACTGGCCTCCATGCTGCCACTGGAGCACCAGGAATGCTCAGGCCCCAGGGCATTTGCATATGCTGTTTCTCTATCAGAAACAGCCTTCTATACAGCCTTGGGGGCTTGCTTCCTCTCAGATTTACACTCACATACAGTTATATGCTGCACAATGATATTTCAGCCAATGGCAGACCGTATGTGACATCATTCACTCCATGGTCTCCATGGCTATGGCACTCAGGTTTGTATGAATATACTTTGGGGTGCTCATGCAATGGGAAACATTTCTCTGAATGCATTGAGTGGCGCCCAACTGCATCATGTTCTTGAGGCTCGCACCAAGGTGCATGATCACACAGCCAGGCTCCTTGCCGTTTCTCTTTTCCCTGTTTGATTTTTCTTTACGTCTGTTGTCACACATATTTTATAAAATTGTACTCATTTCTCCTGCTTGCCTCTCTATCAACTAGAATTTAAATATTATAAGAGCCTGGGTTTTAAACAAAACAAAACTTTATTTATTTCATGTGTATCTTATGTACCACATGCTTGTGGGAGTCAGAGAACCACTTGCGGGAGCTGATTCTCCCCTCCCCTCGGCCCTGGTGATTGAACTCAGGCCGTCAGGCTGGGCAGCAGCAAGCCCCTTTACTTGCTCGGCCACACTGCTGGCCCTGGATGTTTTATTTTTGTTTTGTTTTGTTTTGTCTTGTCAGGAACTCTGGATCTCACTGCCTACGCCTCTCCGGTGCTGGGATTACAAGAGCCCACTACCACACCCAGCCAGCTCAGATTTACTCTGCTGTCCCCTGAGTGTAGAACAGTGCCCAGCACACAGGAAGAATCCACAGGATGTGCCGAGTGATTGAGTAAGTGTCCTCTGAGCGAATAAATGATTGAGTAACAGGATTCACCACCTTGTGGTGTGACAGTTTCTTGGGGGTTAGGATGGTATCTCCCTCTGCTTTCATCCCACCCACATCCCACCAGTGCAGACTCTCAGCCAGCGCCTGCTGAGCAACTGTGTGGAGTACGTCCTACCTTTAACCACAGCTTCCCTCTTCAGGGCCGAGACGATTGAACGAAACTTCGGGTGGGTTCTGTCCCCCAGGGAAAGCGCGTAGGCCACGATGGCCAGCGTGAAGGTGCTCTTGGATGGCAGTGCCTTTTCCAGCAGGAAGGAGTCCGCTTTAGTTAGCGCTGCTTCAATTTTCTGGAGGCAAGAGCAGAAGGCAATTAACTTTCTTTTCCCAACATCAGCCTGTAAACTGATGGGGAGGAGCTCTCGGGTTGCTGGCTCATTGTGGGCCAGGGATGGAGGGTGGGGAGGTGGTGGGAGGTGGGGAATATGAAGACCCTGGAGGCCTGTGAATACAATCAATGAAACAAATCCTTTAAAGAGAAGGGATAATGCCTAGCTCAGAAGAAACCACGTGCAGTTGTCCAAACTGGGCTATGCTTTGCCACACCGACTTCCCATTTTCCTTGAGAAGTTTGTCCCAGGAGTTTCTGATTCTATCCCTGGTCCAACCCCTGGGCAGAAGCACCGGTGTAGACAGGATTTTCATCCCGTGTCAGCACAGTTGAGACAAAGTCACGTGTTCAAAAGGATTATACCAAAACAAACAGAACCGAAACAGCAAAACAGACACTCTCAAGGAAGAGTTCCTGCCATGTGCTGAGATCGCCAGCGAGCTGCTGTAGATGGAAGACCAGGGAAAGCCTGCTAGCATCCTGCCTGGCTCCTCCACATTAGTGTGTGTGTGTGTGTGTGTGTGTGTGTGTGTGTGTTTGCGCACGTGCGTGTGTCCTGTGGGCATGAGTGTCAACCAGCATCTAGACCTCTGGGACTGGGTTCTTGCTGATTATTTCCTTTACATGTGAACACCAATGCTATTGGAATTACCCAAACAGAATGCCTTTCTGTGTGTGGCTCTCCTTCAGCAAATCCCCTTTGGGAACTGAAATTCCGGCTCAGTTGTGTAGCCTGATCTATAGGACATATCTGGTTGACATCAGCTTTGCAGGCAGGAGTGCCTAACCTCGGGAGCAGGCTTCTAACCCTTCCCACCAGGGGCTGTTATCTATGCTAAGCTCTGCAAGCTTCTTTTCCAGCCTTGGTTTTTACAACATGATTCCCACCAGACCCAGAGCTTCCTGACAGGCTCTGCTGCTGCTGCCCGGCATGTCTCAGGGATCCTCATGTCTCTGTCTTCCCAGGACTGGGATTACAGCTTCGGTGGCCGTTGTACCTCACTTTTTACATCCGTGGCGGGGATCTGAACTCAGATCCTCATGCCTCAGTGGCAAGCACTTTGGTGAGTGAGCCATCTCCCATCTTCCACCATTGGAAGCTTCTATGTTAACGTAAAGAGAGGTGGATCTTCTCTTCACTGCCTCAGCTTCCAAGCAAACAAAATAGTTCAACATAAAAAGCAAAACTGATTGGAGCATAGGGAATCTCTGCACTCCTGAAGGCAACAGCAGTGTTTAGCAGGGGTAAACTCAGAGGTAAGAGCGGGAACCAGAGTTCACAGCTGCCTGGAGTTCCCATTCCAGAGTACCTGAGGTCCTCTTCTGATCTCTAGGGTGGACAAGGAAGCGGGCGTGTGTGTGTGTGTGCGCACACACACACACACACACACACACACACACACACACAGATAAGGGAGGAGAGCCAGACACAGTGAGTCATTCTCCCATCACAGGCCCAGTTACCATCCCTACTCTACAATTAGTAATTGGTAACAGTGAGCAATGGCAGTCATCCTACGTAGGGCGTCGGGTCTATCAACTCTTGCGGAATCTAGACTACATGCTAGAATCTATCAGGTTTATGAAAACCTTTGCTTATGGACTTAAGGTTATTTCCCGTCATGTGAGAAGCAGTAAAAGAAACATGTGGCTTGCTCTCGTGAGCCCTACCCACCCCCACGTTTGTGGTAGGCTAAGGCAGACCAGGGAAAGAACACTGGTACTTACCATCAGGGGGCATATACCCATAGCCTTTCTAATTCCAATCACAGTAAAAGCCGTAAGATACAAGGTGCTCTCTTGGGCTTCGACAGGCAAGGCACCCTAAGACAAACGGAGTTTTAAAGGAAGTGAAATGATTCCACTCTGGAATCAAAATTTCCACACATAATAATAGGTATATGAAAAAGTGTTCGACATTCCTAGTCATCAGAGAATTTCAGACTAAAACCACAGGGAGACATCACCTTATGCTGTTGCCAATGATAGGACAGAAAGAGAAGAGGCAGATGTTGCCGAGGGTGTGAAGAAAAGAGAACCGCTGCGCACCGTTGCTGGGGAATTAGCATAGACACTATGAAACACAGTAGAGACTCCTCCAAAATTAAAAACTAAACTACTATATGCCAGCTCTACTCCAGGGTATTTACCCAGGGCAAAGGGAATTAGGAACTCCCTGCATGCCTGCTTTTACTGAGCACCGCTCTTAATAGCCATATTTGGGACATACACATTCTAAAGCAGGTTTTATACCAGAAACACTAACAGTTTTGGTAAAAGGAGAAGGAAGTTAACTTTGAAGAAAGACTGAGACATGCTGTTGGCCTATGGTCCTCATTCTGTCCCTCCTATATTTCCCAGGACACACGGGCAACAGTCGTTTCAGTTCCTCCAGTGTAGACTCGACCCCCTACTGGCAATGAAGGGGTCTCCCTCTCACTAACAAGCACAACACACTGGAAAATCCTTCATGCCTGATTCCTATGCTAATTGCCATCCAGACGCCGTCTAGAATCACCTGGAAAGGATAGTCTAGATCAGGATGGCCTGCGGGCAGCCTTGTGGGTAACTGTTGGTGAGAGCACAAGCCCCCGTGGGTGGCGTCACTCCCCAGGCTCAGGTCCTGGACTACAGAGGAGTGGCTACAGCGCTAAAGACCAGGGTGCCCGCATTCACCCCATCATGGTCTGGCTAGCCTGGTTTCTGCTGCCATGATTTCCCAGGTCCAGTGGGCTGTGGCCTGCAGCTGTGAGCTGAAATAAGTTCTTTCTTGGAATTTGCTTTTGTCAGGGCATTTTATCACCCAACGTAAGGAAACTAGGACAATTGTACAATTTCCCCTCTCTTTCTTTAGCCCCCCCCCACAATAGGATGGGAATAAAATGAGAGTCTGTAAATAAAACTAATGTTAATACACATATTTGATTTCCTTACCTGTAATTTTATTGGTAGGTACTGGGAGTTTTCCTTGAAAGACCCATTTTCCAGCTGACAGTTCTCAATCAGCCAGTACAGAGAATTACAAATTGAGTTTTGGTCCTGCTTCACATACTTAGCCAGTTGTCCAAGGATTCTCAAAGCAAAAGCTGTTAACCTTCAAGACAAAAACCACGCCCATATTTCAGGACACCAGAGTCTTTTCCTGGCTTTCTACTTTGTTTGTATACCTTTTTCTTTAAAAGGACATTAAAATCAAAGACATAAAAATTCTAGAGTAAGTCATCGTTCTACAGGTGACAAGGGAGGACATTTGAAAAGTCTTCAAAATACTCAGTCAACAAATACAAACAGCACACCTGTGACCGTGACACTGTTCGCTAGCGCTCAAGCTAAAAATCGATTTCTGGTGACAAAAGAAAAGCCTCGTGAAAGTTGAAGGTCACAGAGGTGAAGCAAACAGTTTTGAATCAAAGTACCGACCTGTGAACTCCAGGTCTAGAAGAGGAAAATCCCCAGAATCTGAGCCTCCCCAAGGTCCATCTTCCTTCCCAACCTCCCTGGAATAGCCATGTCCCTTCCTGTAAAGCCCTGCCGTGACTCGGAATCTCCACCTGACAAGGATGCTTTGCTCGTCTCACTGGCTTAGAGAGAAAGTGGCGCCAATCCACCAATGTCCACCCCAGACTAACCGTGAGGACAGAATTCATGGCCTCTCTAGCTGCCCAGGAGCCCACTCTGGCAGCCCCTCTGCTGTCCTTCGGCTTTTTAACTCTCCTTTCTCCTCATTTTAAAATTTTAACTTGTATTTTTAAAGTAAATTTTAGGGAAAAAAATTCACTAGCAAAAACTTTTCAAAAATCCCAAAGTACCAAAGAATAGCTAATTTAAAAAAAAAACAAAATAAAAACCCTCCCTCCTCTCTCGGTCCCCTTCCATCTCTCAACAGGCAGCTACTGCTTCCAAACTCCAGCCAGCAAATGCAAACTGCTCATCTATGATGACTGCATTGTTGGCTAGCACGCAGGCTAAACACGCAAGCTAAACAACACGCGAGCTCAAGGGAGGTCTAGAAGCTTCTTGTTTCAATTCCATCCTACTAAAACATCAGTAAAATCTGTACACTTTCCTGTCCTTGGGGATATATATATATATATATATATATATATATATATATATATAGAGAGAGAGAGAGAGAGAGAGAGTGGTTTTGTGTTTTACTCTGAGGCAGAGTTTCACTGTGTAGCCCTGGATGCCCTGCAGGCAGAGGCTAGACACAGAACTAAAGGGTAGAGTATCAAAACCTGACTGACGATTCTGACTTAGTGGAGGACAGAGGGTTCAGCGAGGAGACCAGTCAGGGACCCATCTACATTAAAGTGACGGAGGTTGTGGACAAAGATAAGACTGTGCAAGAGAGATGACAAGAAATAAGAGGCCAAGGATGAAACTCTGGGAATCATGTAAAATTCACATTCCTGTACCTTGCTGGGCATGGTGGCACATGCCCACAATCCCAGCTCTGTGGAGGCAGAGGCAGAAAGTGCAGTCTAGGCCCTGGTCTAAATAGTAAACTTCAGAAAAGTTTACTATTTACCACATGAAAAGACTCTATCAAAAAATACTAAATTACTGCAGACTGGAAACTCCTGACGTGTTCGGTGGTGGGACCTGTGAAGTACTTGGCATGCTGGGAAGTCTTGTTTCGTCTTTCCATGGCCTTGAGATGCAGCCCAGCTTTGAACTTAGGCCCCTCCTCCCTCTTTCTCCCAGCTCCTGGGATTGTGAGGACGCAGCACCATGCCCGGCTGTTTCTTCCTTCCTTCCTTCCTTCCTTCCTTCCTTCCTTCCTTCCTTCCTTCCTTCCTTTTCCTTCCTTCCTTCTTTCCTTCCTCCTTTCTTTCTTTCTTTTTGTTAAAAATTAAGCATCTTCTGAAGGGAGGAAAAAAAAACCCTCCAAAAATAAATAAATAAATAAATAAAATAAATAAAACGAAGTATTTTATTATACTTACTCTTTATATCAAGCCCAAGCACGAGAGCATGTTTTGAAAACAGGCTGCTGTATAAATATTTGATTCTCTTAGGCTGTCTCTCCTTAAATAATCAGGATAACAGAAGTTATCCCTCATTGGATAAACATTTATTGAAGGTACGAGGTCCCAGGAACTCACGGAGCTGCCCTCACACACCGCACACATCCCAGGAGGGATGCAGACAAGCAGGAGCGTTAGGAACAATAGGGCAGGATTCAGAAGCTCAGAGGGGAAGGATGAAGAGCAGGGTGGGTGGGGTGGGGTGGAGTAGGGTGTGGTTTTACATAGAAGGAGACAACCGAGGGAAATCAGGCGTCCAGGCTTGCTCTGGCAGGAGCATTGCAGACCGTGCAGATGCCTGGCGACGGTCGCATGTATGCATGATGTGTTAGAGGATGGACGAGGAGACCATGGGCTCCCGGGGAGCATTGAACAAAGTGGATAAGGACACACTGCTTCTCATTCCAAATCTGAGCGGCTCCGAGCCTCGCCGCCACTCCAGCCCAAGGTAAATGTAGGGGACAGAGGTCTGAAGTGAGACCAGTGAAATTGGAGAAACCTGTTCAAACCGGGGTGCTGTGTGCAAGCCTCGGAAAGGCAGTGCCAGGGCCACAACCCTTAACTAGAGTGGGACGTGGTTTGTAAGAGAAAGAGGCGCGTGGAAGGACTGGGGTGTCAGTCTGAGCAAATGGCAGGAGGGCTTTGCTATGGAGGAAATAGTTTAACTAACTGGCCGGCTAGCCAACCAACGTGTGAATGCTTGACAGAGGGCAATCTGTGGAAGCCAGCTCTCTCCTTAGACCGCATGATGGAATTCAGGCTGCTCGGCTTGGCAGCAAGCGCCTTCACCCCCTGAGCCACCTCCACCACCCCCTGGCCGTTATTCTTAATGAGTGGATCAACTACTGTATGAAAATACAAGACAAAATCCATTACTCACCAGGTACTGGCGCTTCCTCCCTTCCACATGCTGTAAGAAGAGTCAGTGTTTCTGTAGGACATGACGCTCACCACCCCTAAGAGGGACCAGAACAAAAAAAAAACCACAGCGCTTCACTGCATGGGCTTGGCTGGATCGGCCCCAGGGGCGAGCTCTCTGGCCAGCACCCGGCTTCTCGCAGGAAGTGTGTGAATTGCTGGAGTCGGGAGGCAAGTGGAACACTCCACTCCCTTTCAGAGAGGAACGGGGAGCCCCTCAGAGTCTGGAGAGCAGGTGTCTTGTTTCTCATCCAGGCATTTTGGTAAGTTAAGCCAAAATGCCTCAGAAAGAGAGTATCTTCATGATTTTTTTTTTTTGCTGAAATTCTTTTATAATCAATCACACATGTATAATTCATAACAATTCAAATATTATATTAAATGAGACATTTGCTCAAAATAACGTATAAAAAATAATTTTTTTTTTACCTTCTTTTATTTTTTTCTGCAGGTTCTGTTTTCTAGCTAATGAATCAGGATAAAAAATATCCCAATGGTTTCCTGCTTCCAGGTAGTGGAAAACATAGAACACGGGGACAATGCTCATGAGTTCTGCCTCCGCACTTCCCCGGGGGAGATGGGTCAGAAGGTTGATGCCTTCCTTACTCAGAACCGTGGACAGGATTTCCCCTATGAGAAGTCCTGAAACAAACAAAAACAGAGAGACCCAAGTGGAAACAACTACTCCCTACCAGCTTCCCTTTTGAATATAAGCAGTTTTACCTATATCACAGCAGTTGGGGGAGAAGGCTGAGTTTGATTAGGATCGTGAATTTTTGGTGGCGGATAAAGTAATATGGTGGACAGATGGCTGCATAATTAGGTGCAGACGTAGTAAACCACACTGACTAATCCTCACGTGAAGCAAGGCTAAAGGGCCTGCACAGAGAGGCCGCTGGCCTCTGAACGTAGTTTCTTATCAGTCTGACATCGGGATTGCGCAGGAACAAAGGCCCTTTCTAGTTCTGATGCTCTGTGGTTCCAACATCTGACCTGAGATGACATGTGGCCAGGACATTCTGTCAAGTTGGTGACTGTGCTGAAGTCCCAGGGAAACCATCAAAGATGCCCTTCTTGCAAACTCCCTGGGGGAGACAACCCTACTCTGGTTTGAATGCATCTGTCCTTCCGTCTGCTGAGACCTAATCCGCAGAGGTGATGGTGTGAGAAGGTGGGGCTTTTCTGGAGGGTGTGAGGGAGCCATCCACCCTTTGACATTTTGCCCTTGTGCCCTTCGCTATGTGAGGGTGGCCCAGCAGCTGGACAAACAGAGAGCAACCCTTACCAGGTGCTCCGTTACCTTGAACCTGGTCTTGCAAACCTCCAGACTATGAGCCTGCCCTTTAAAATGACCCAGACTCTTGGTGTTTCAGTATAGCTGCACAGCCTGCCACCCCAGCACGGAAGCTTGGAAACAGAGCTGGCGCCTCAGGGCCATTTGCAGGTCATAAGGTGGGGCAGTGCCGGCCGCTGGGACCATGGGGAATGAAGTATTGAAGTACATGCACCCCTTTCTAGAGAAGTCACTGGGCTAACAACAGGTACCCACCCCTCAGAGGAGAATAATTTCCAGTTAAATTAGGGGAAGAGAGCTGGGAAAGTCATCAAATGTGTGGAGGTTAGGAAAAATGGAAGAATGGGGTCTATCAAAAGCCAATTTATGTGTGTGGATGAAGAAAAGTGAAGACTGTGAAAGGGTTAGACTAACTTTGTGAACTGTATGTCTTCTAAAGCCTATAGTTTTGAGTTTTAGGTTCAGGTAAGCTAAAGCCTCTTAGTACCTTTCCAGAGAACGGAGAAATGTGACCCTATCTGTGAGGACAGATATTAAAAAAGCAAGCAAGCAATGACCTTCACTCAGCAAAAAGAACGACCAGACCCTTGTCTTCGGAATAGTGTTTCTTAGCAACCAACCCAGACTTCTTCTGAGTAGCTTCTGACCTCCAGCCAAAAGTCCACAGCCCTAATCTTCAAGGATGAGCTAACCACCCCCACCTTCAATTGCAGCTGCATCCACACTTGGCAGGACTGGCCAAGCTTGAACACCTAAGACTAACCAATTATCTTATTTTATAGCTTCCTCATCCAATCCTAAATTGCCAAAACTGCAACTTCAAATTTCCCGCAATTTTTCTTTTAAAAACCTAAGGTCTTTGTCTCCCGGGGCCACTCTTTGCTGACGGGCAGGGGTGACCCCATTGTTCAATGGTTAATAAACCTCTTGCTTTTGGAACGAGTTGTGGTCTATGGGGCTTTCTGGGAAGGGCACGATCTTGAATTCCTGAGCTGTGAGACCCCAGGTCTTAAAACTGCAGTGATCACGAATACATTTGATTTTGGTTGGAAGCACAGAGTAAAAAAAAAAAAAAAAAAAAAAAAAAAATTCAGAAAAATTAGATTTGTTTATCTATTTGCTCTGGAGACAGGATTGCCTAGACTGGCCTCCACTGCGATGACACTCAATTTCTGATCTTCCTGCATCATCTCCCAGGGTTGGGATTACAGGCGTGCACGACCATACCCAGCGCTTCAAGAATGCGAGGCAGCTACTCTGCCAACTGAGCTTCATCTCTGGCCCCATAAGTTGGATTTATTAATTTACCTTTTACACTCAAAATCCTTTTGACTTTGGTTTTGGGGACCAAATCTAATGGTATCCTGTATGGAAATTCCTTTCGTCTGCTTACAGTTCCTGTAAAAAAAAATAATAATAATACAAAGACATATTGGCCCACAGCTCTTAAGGGAAATAATTATTTTTAAATTATATATCTACTAGCAAATATTTTTTTTTCAAAATAAAACTCATTTATAATAACAACATTAAAGTTTTTTAAAAGAGAAAATAGTCAAAGATTCCAATTAACCCCTAGGCTTGTAAAATTGCCTTAAACAAAACACTAAATTTGACGTAAGATTCCTAGTCTTTATAAGGCCTGAGATAAATGAGTTAGAGCAACATTACCCACTAGGAAGAGGGAGCATGCCCCAAATAAAATTGGCATGTAATTTCTGGGTTGTCTGAACATCAGCTCCATTGGGAAGCATGGTCAAATGTTCTTCCTACTTCCCCTCCCAGACGGACTTAAGCAATTTTCTCTAAGCACACAGCTCCACAGTTTCCGAATGTCAGTGTAAGAGAATATCTGATTATAGGTTTTATGTCATAAATAGTATCATATTAGCGGTTAACACAGGGATTAATGACTGTTCCAAGTGCTAACAGTAACTGGCTGTGAGTACTAGAGATGGGCCATCTGTATGAACCCCAACCCCTCGGCTCAGGGAACATCTTGGAAGATGGGGCATAAAGAATGTAAGAGCCAGAAGATGGGGAAGAGTACTGTGAAATGCTGTCTTCTAGCTGTGACATGACTCTTGCCCTCATAAACTCGCAGCAGCTGTGTTTATTTGCTCAGAATCAAACTAGTTAAGATGTCCAGCCTGGATGAGGAAGGGGTCCCTGAGGCCTGTTGTGTAGTAACAGTTTCCTCTGAGATTGAAATATCCCACCCTGTAGAAAGCTCCCTAAGCAGGTAGGTAAACAACTCAAAATAGTTCCAGGAAGTTCCTGAAACTGAACAGATTCACTAGGCCCCTCCCTGCCAGAGTAAGCAATAAAAACTGCAGACTCTGAGACAAGACAAGCTGGAAAGAAGAAGAAAGAAGAGGAAGGAGAAAGAGGAGGAAAAGGGAGGAGGAGGAGGAGGAGGAGGAGGAGGAGGAGGAGGAGAAACTAACTGACCTGCCTGAAAGAGTTTAGATCAACTGAGACACCTGGAAATTACACTTTCCAACCTGTTGAACTGCCTATAGGCTGTGCTCTTGGTTCCCAGCTTTTGTGAACTGTCACCCATGCTAGGGTGGACTTTGATATGTGAGTCATGTCTGCTTCTGTATGTAACAGCTTACTCATATTCCTATAAGGAATCCCTGTATAACTCACTGGTTCACCAAGTTGAACTTTGGTGGTATTTATACTTTGGTCTATTGTGGGTTCCCTGTGGTGGATAAGTGGATGTGTGCTGAATCACCCCAGGGGAAGTATTGTCACACAGCAGACCCTACCCTTCCCCGAGGGAGCTACTAGCAATTGAGGGCTACTGTCAGAGGAAGAGTCAGTCTTCTTTAGGAAGGTAGACACTGGTAAGTTGCCCATACCGTGATGGGTGACTTCATACCTAGGAATATATTGGCCACACTGATTGGACCCAGTGGGCTAAACTAAAAAATAATTAAATAAATGAATTAAAAATATTAACAGTTACTAATAAATAAAAATAACTTTTTAAGAGGGCCTGAATTGGAAGGGAGATGTGCTGAGAGATGCTGAGGCGAGTAGTAGAGATTAGCTATGATCAAGATACAATGTGTACATGTATGAAAACTTCAGAATAAATGCAAATGTTATTAAAATAGGCTCCCACCCCCCCCAAACGTATTATTTATCACTGTACTGCCAGCCAAGCTTCCACCAAGCCAGCTAAGTGCAGGGCTACGTTGCATTCTCCCAGGAGTCTTGTATGCAGGTTTGTTTTTATCGTTTTAATTCTGTACAGGGATAGTACAGGTAGGGCCGAGACCCAAGGCTAATGGCACGACTCATCAAAGTCACTACAGTGAGGATTCAGCTCTAGCGCGTTGCGTCGTTCCTGGCAAGAGGAAGATGCTATATATAAATTCTGAGATCTCATGGATGAAATACTTGGCTCTGGCAAAGCTATAAGAACATTCCTCAAGAAATGTCTTCATTATTTAACCCTCGATAAGCCCTGAAGATACCGTGTAAATGAGTGAAGGCGTTTAGGGAGTTCAAAGGATGACAGAGCATGGAGTTTATGGAGCATAGTACTTATGCGTCACTGAGCAAGGGCCAGCCTTTCTATGTTGCATTTACAGAGGGGTGACCATGCTTTCAAAGGGGTTTTTTTTGTTTGTTTTTGTTTTTGTTTTTGAGGGTAACAAAATTGTGGACCAAGAACCTGAGTACAGTGCTGTAACAATTTATCAAGGGCTGTAGTAACTGGAAACAGTTGCCAGCAGAGCCCATTCTAACTTTCAGAAACACGCCTGTACTCAGCCCAGGAAGCTCTTGTCTTGAGAAGAGTCACATTATCTCAGGTGAAGAAGAAGAGATGGAAGCAGCCAAGGGGACTTTCTGAGAGACTCCTCAGAATGGTGTTTCTAATGCTGCTTTTTAATTATGAGTGGCTTGTTTCCAGGTGTTCTTTCGACAGAGGTGTTTCTAATGAAACACTGTGTTACTGTCGTGATGAGTAGACTGTCTCCAGTGCAGGGGATGAGTCATGTTGCAATGTGCTGGCATTGTAATGCTCCGGGAGTGTAGTTAATAGGGTTATGTTTGCTGTAAGACAGGGACATTGCTGGTCCTATAGACTGAACCCTCTGAGAAGAGGTCTTTTGTTACATTCAAGTTACATTTAAATTCTGTGACTGAAAGATGACACATAAAAATCGAAATCTTTTTTCCTACCATAAATTCCCTTGGGGTCCAGAGTAACGCCAGCGTAGCTTTCCCTTTTGACTCCTTCTGGCTAAAGAGAAAGAAGAAAACATTCCGTGAAGGGCAGAATTACATCTATAAGACATGAATCCCTTGGCTCAAGTTTCCTCCTGACCACTTTGCCAATTAAAAAAAAAAACAAGAATAAATAAAAATACTCCTTTTCTGAAATGACAGACTTGATATAAGTACTTCCATGCGCACTCAGTAGTTAGCCTGACATCTTGCGCATGAATTTAAAGATTCTCTTTCGGAATGGAGTGGCAGGGGTCACCCAGAAGGTGACTAAATAGCAAAACCTGGGAAACTCTGGGCTTGGGGCTTATTGGGGACTTTTCTTTTCCTTTGTGCCTTTTTTGGTGCTCTTATTTTCTGCAGTGAGCAGGTGTCATTCCCCTGTTCAATATTTTTATGCATAATTTCAGATTAATGTCAAAGCTGTAAGAGTAACACCAAAATACGTGGGAGAGCTTCCTTCAGAGTCCTCAGCAGTTGCCATCACCATTTCTTTCTCTTGCTTCTGCCCCCAAACATAACTATTGACCCAAACTGGTGACAGCACCCCCCCCCCCAGAACAAAGACATTTTTAAAAGAGCCACAGTTTTCTTACCACTACCCGTAATGTTTTTACTAAGACTTCTCTCCCAAGTGAAGTCTCTAGCGAAAAGTTGATGGGGTGGAGTCCGATCTCCAGAGGAAGGAGGCTGAACGTCACCAGGTGACTGGAGGAGCCCTCTATTCGCTGCCACTCACACCTGGAGGACTTGGAGGTCTGGTGGCCAGCCGCTGAGCTTCCTGACATGCAGATCCCCTCCACGGCGGACATTTTAACACAGAACTGAAATGCAAGGGGCGAAGAGCTGCATCAGCACACGCCATCGCTTCAGCTATATTTAAAAGCAAAAAAAAAAAAAAAAAAAAAAAAAATCTAAGTATGTTTACCCTGACCTATGCTGGTCTGGAGACAAGCTTTCCCCCAGTTTGTTAGCAGCGTCAGCATAAGCTCTCTGGTTCTAAGGCATGGTGGAAGGCTCATTTCAGATTTCCTACAGGAACACAAGCTACTGTGGGTCATAGTGATGTCACGGGGTGTCTAAAAACTCAGCGCTAGCTCAGAATGGTGACACCTTCCTTAGGGTGCTGCCCAGCCGATTGTGTCACAGCTACTGTCATTCTTTGTTCGTGCTACTATGATGTGATTGTTTTGTTTTCCCCATCCCCCCCCCAAAAAAAGGAAAGAGCATGATCAAATTCCCAGGGGTCAGCCCTTAAAGAAAACTAAGTCCTTCCCAGCTGCACCCCCTCCAGGAGCCAAAGTTGTGGAGGGCTGCACTCCAGCGTCCACATCACAATTTTAAAGAGTTTTCTTCAGTGGCTTTCTGTGTAGGCTGCTTTGGGGGAGGTGGGGTGAGGGAAGGGGTTGCCACGGAAGCCTTCTGTGTCCCTTTTCTCAACTGTGAGTCTGCAGTCACCAGAGCCATAGCAAACGTAGCTTCCTCGCCCTTTGCAGTCAGCAGGAGCGAGGATCATGGCCGACCCCTCGTTTCTTCTGCAGCCGCCTTCGCCACAGTGCCTTTCTCCTGTTCACAGGATCTTCTCTGGCAGCTTCAGTTTCACCTACAACGTCTGTCTTCTCCAAAAAAGGTTTCTTTGCTAGTTAGATTCCACTGCACACATTTAAGTGATGTAACGGTCTTATTTCAACTGATGCCATTTTCAGGTATTTAAAAGTATTGAAAAAGTTACAGATCGGCATCCTTAAAAAGCTTAAGATGAAAAATTTTAAATGCTAATTTGAAAGTGTGCCAATGGAATACACAGTTTCTTTTAAAATGTTAGAGAACACATTAAAAAAAAAAACAACTTGGGGAGGGAACCGCTGAAATACTCAGACGTAAGAATAAAATTATATATTTAAAAATATGGATTTGTGAACTGTGTTGGGTTCCTGTCTTCACATCTTCTGATTGTGATGAAACCAGTCAGCCTGTTTCCTATTAGCTATAGGGGTGGAAGCCTGTGTGTATGTGTGTGTGTGGGGGAGTATTCCAATGACATTTCTCTCTTTATTATAATATGCCATAAAGCGCTACTCACCATTGTCCCAGAGGTCCTATAATTGTAAACTGTTCCTTTTAATTGGATGTGTTCCCCTCGTACAACAGAGTATGGTATGTTCATCTCCAGGAAGACATCTTTAAACACTTTTGCCTTGAGTGTATCAGCAACACATATACCTTCATCCCAAGGGAAAAGCAGGGTAGGGTCATGTTAGGGAATTCTTATCATATTTTATTGGTACTAATAAGACTGGTCACATTTGCTTTCTTTAAAAATATATTTCATTTGTTTGCCAAACATTTAATTCTCTTTGAAACGTGAGAATGCTTACTAGCTAGAGTACCAACTATTTTTAGGTATTTTTTTTTTTTTTGTTGACTCCATTTAATGACTATAACATTTTGATTGTGGAGACTAGGACTTTGTAAAAACAACAACAAAAAATTAAACAAATGAATGTAATCCAGCAATTTATAAAGTATCTGCATTAGGGCCACTTCCCAGGGACATCAGCCCAGAAGGGAAGACATAGATTAGAAAAACTCCCTCAAGCTCCCAGTCACTGTCAAAAGTGAAAGAAAGTATGTATTTGATCACAGCATTACAGTCGGCAGCTAGTAGAAGAGCAGAAGAAAATCATAGATTCAAAGGTGCAGGTACTTTGAACTCTTTTGAAAAGAGAAAAAAAATTTAAAAATTTGCCTCATATCATCGGTGAGCTAAACTCACAGTAACAGAGAACTACATCTCGGTGAATGAGATCACTGCTGAAATGAGCATGTGACTCAGGGTTTCTTACCACTGTCTGAAATGCCAACGCCTTGAATTTCCCAGGTTGTCAGTGAGTCAGGCAGCGCAACCTGCAGCTGATTTCTGGAAGTTCAAACGTTGGTATTTTTGATGGTTAATATCACCAACTTGACAAGATCTAGACTACTCACAAGACAGAGCTCTGGCTGTACCCATGGAGGGCTTCCTGATTAAGTTAGTCTCTGGGTATGCCTGTGAACCATTTTCTTGATTGGTCAATCAAGGAGTGAAGATCCGCCTTAAATGTGGACAATGCCATTGCCTAGGCTTCGGTCCTGAATTGCAGAGAGAAGCGAGCGGAACAGGAGCATTTGTTATACAAGCTCCTGCCACCACGACTTCCCCACAATTGGACTGAATCTGAGAACTGTGAGCTACAATTAACCCAACCTCCCTTAAGCTACTCCTGTCGGGTATTTTATCACAGAAGCAGGAAGAGAAACAAAATTAATATTCAACTAGAGTGAAACAGTAGAGTTGATGACATTACTTTAGCTATTAAGAAAAAGCTCATCCAGAAAAATATATTCAGCATCTGCCCCACCCATCTCAGGTTTACAGACATTGCACCTGAGGATGAATATTGGAGATGAGAAGGACACCTTTGAAATACTGCCCTATCAGAGCGTATAATACAAAGAAAGCTACCTTCCCTGTCACTATGTGCTAAAATACAGGAGTAAAGTAATGAATTGTAACACTGCCTGTAGCAAATCGGTGTAACTAAAACCTGCTGGCTGTGACTAAGCCTGTGTGTTTATTGTAGCTGTGGCCTTACTGATGCTTCATCAGGCGCAGTATCCGGTACGGAGTACACAGTGTGTGTAAGCTGTGCTCTGGTTGCACCACAATGTAGTGGAAGAAAGTTATGTAAAGGAGTTGCACGTCGTCAGTGTAACCACTGTACCAACCAAGATGGCTTTGAAGGACTCTATTCAACGCGTTCGTATCTGTGTCTCTACAAGCAGGACCCTTGGCCAGGCCCTGGATGTAAAATAGAGATCTGAAAGTCAGGTTTTGCTTTGGAGGTACCTACTTTAGAGAAGAAGGCAGGTAAGGGACAGGCTACCGTCATACCACTTGATTCCTGCAACAGGGGTAGCTGGGAGTAGTCGTTAATCCAGTCATGGTCCGGGGCAGGACAGTACTGGGATGTTTTACTAGACTGGCTCAACAAGGGGCAATGTTGGGTGGCGTGGACAACGCTGTGGTAGGAGGATTTACAATGGGAAGGACCAGATGCAGAGGAAGGGTACCGAGGCTCGTCACTAGTGCAAAGCCAGTAGCGGCCAGCCTACAGGTGATGAGGCGGGGCTCGGGGGTTTGCCACAGGGAGGCCTCCCATTAAAATTAAAACTCTAATAAAAACAATTCCACTTTTGTGTGGCTTGTTTTATACACAGATACTTCTGGCTGAAAATAATTGTCCAGTGTAGTATATAGCACATAGCTGCGTACAGTAAATGCATGTCAAAGATCAATAAAGTAGTGCCCTTCTTTACTGATGATTAATTAATGTTGCCCTGGTCTCAGTTCTCAGACAGAAGTACACTAAACAAAATTTAGAAAAAAAACAAAATTTAACTCAGTAGTGGAATTAACTTTAGAGAAATTAGAAATATCCAGATTTTTGGCAATAGTACTTTAATTTCCCATATCTTTCCCCAGAGGACCATCAAAGATACCTTTTGTTAACACGATGAACTTCCCATAGCCAGCTCTCTGGAAAGTAGCTTCGAATTTCTGCCTTCATCACTGGTAACAGGGTCTTTATGTCTAGGGAAAATATATTTAGTTATGGAAACCAATATTAATTCTGCTTACAGGTGAACTTTTAAGTAAAACCATTAACTGATGACCTTTCCAAAAAGGTCAGTAAGGCATTATTTAATGGTTTCAAAACTGAGCTCTTAAATCTTAGAATACTTCTGCCTACTGGCACTGATGAAAGAGCAAAGACATATCTGAGGATTTGTTTCCTGTTGAATGTTTGTCTTTCTGAGATTAAACAAAACATCATTGAGTCTATAAGGTTATTTGTTACAGGATATTTGATCCCGTTGTGATCCCTGAGATTGTGAACTGTAAAAACCTGTCTTTGGTTTGATGTGGCTCAGCCCTAACACACACCTTTAGTTCAGGAACTTTGTTTATTGTAAACAAGTGATTCTTGTGTGGCTTAGCCCTAGAACACACCTTTAATCCAAGAGTTTTCTGTACACAGGATTTAATAAAGTTAACTCTATATCAAAAAGCGAAGCAAGTAACTAGCTAACAGGGATTAACAGAAAGGAGGGACTTTGACAGAAGAATATTTAAAACATGGACAAGAAGGGTGCTTTAGCTCTCTAGCTCTTGGGCTCTTTGGAGCTTTAGCTCTTTGGTTCATTAGTGTTAGTGTTAGGCTTTCTTCTCCTGGGCTGTCAGGTGAGCTTTCAGGCTTTTCTTCCTGGGCCTTCATTTGAGCCAGCAAGCTTTTGGCCTTTTAAATTAAATTAAATTAAATTAAATTAAATTTTAGCTTTTGGCTTTTTCATTCTAAGATGTGAGCTGAGAAGGAGGGTCAGCTGGGTGCTTTTCTGCCTCTCTGAGCTAGGAGGTTTTCACTCCAGCATCTGGCTCCCGAGTCTTCACTGGTAGAATCAAACAGTTGGATTTTCATTTTTTATAACAACAGTTATTTGCAATTTTGTGGTTTTGACGATTAGATTCATATCATAAAACATGGAAGTTTTCTGCAATATCTATCATAATCGGTAATTTCTATTTTTTTAAATAGAAATTTAAATAATGCTCCATTCAAGATGCATTAATAGGGACCTGTGGATCTACCACCAAGTCTCAGAAACATAGAAAACCAACCCATACCAGGGTCTAGCCAGGCCAGGCATGGAGCCACACACAGCCTGGTGGTCCTGAAGACTGGTGGGACAGCGGGGAGGCCAAGCTGTCTAGAACTGGGAATAGACTCAGCAGGGAGCAAGGACTGCAGAGAGTGGGCACCATAGAACTGAAGCCAATTGGAAGATGCTAGTTGAAAAACTGGGCAATGAAAAAAAAAATGTGGCCGGGAATGAGGGTAGCATACACCTATAATCCCAGCACTCAGGGAGGCAGAGGCAGGCAGATCTCTGTGAGTTCAAGGCAAGCCTGGTCTAGAAAGCAAGTCCAGGACAGCCAACGCTACACAGAGAAACCATGTCTCGAAAAACAAATAAAACAAAAACAAAAAACAAAATATGTGTACTAGAATGTTCATCAGAATGACACTTGGAGAAGGAGAAACTAGGAGACAACTCAATTGTACATGGTTATGCTAAAATGATCCCTAATAGCATGAATTTAAAAAATTGCAATACCATTTGTGTCTGTACAAGGAATCCATTGAACTAGACAATAATTAGGATACACAGCTAAGCAAAGCTGAGTAAAAAGGGGAGATGCCATTTTGCTTTTGCTTTTTCTCCTAAAAATGATGCATAAATGAAGGTCCTCAAAATTTTGAAAACAGAAAATTTTACAGATTCTAAATCACATTGTTGGCTGAAACGGAAATAAGTCTTCCAGTCACAAGCAAACTTAATGTTTTGCTCAATTTAGAAGTCTTTTGCTGTATTTGGTCAGTGTAAACACAAACTTCATTTTCAATGGTTATAATATAAAAGAAGCATAGAATTTTAGAGTTCAGGGAATAATGGGGTTAATGGCTCCTACTTGCGGCTCACAGGATAAATCATCACTCAGGCTTTGGGGGTGATTGGCTTTAGAGTTACACTGGATCCGGATCCAGACTTGACTGGGAGCTGTACCCTTGCAAACCCCCAAGAACAGCAGAAGTACTTGAGTGCATGTGAGTTACCATTTCTACTTCCAGTTTTTACAAAAGCTTCAAAGCTGCCTTTCTTAACAGCCTTAATTTACACAAAAATTCCCCATATCTGATAGAGTTCTGGTAGAAAAACTCATACTTACGGATCCTGCCCAACTGCGTATTCTTATGGTTGGCTTCTTGTCGGATCTTGGTGGCGAGGGTACAACACTCGTTGAAGGCCCTGACACAGTTTGGGCCAATGGTCACCCGAACAAGTCGCTGTGCACAGCTTTCATAGTCATTAAGTCGGGCTCCATCGTAACAGCATTTCTTTGGCACGCGGTGTTTGTATTTAGCAGCTGAAATGGTGACAACATGCTACCCTTATCATGCACACCCATAACATCTCAGATCTAGAACTCTCAAGGGATGTTTGGTTCCTCTGATCAGGTCTCCCTCCACTCAGCAGCCCCAGCTGGCTGACCAAGCAGCCTTCCCTTGAATGATGTAGCCTCGGCAGGCAGTCCATTCCAACACACACTGTGTGGTTGATGGCCTCGGGCCACTGAGCTAAGTACTAACTTTCCAAAGACTCCAGCACAACAAATTAAATATCCAAGAGACCTTGACGTGTTGGAAGGTGGCTATTGTTATTACACAGTAACTGGATATCTTACTCATTCTAACATTTTCCTGACATGGTTTGTAAACGTTCACTTCACTAGGGTATCATCATGTCATGTAAGTACTCACCTTGGAAAAGCATCAAATGGATGAACTTGTCCAGCTGCCCCTTCCTAGTGCATATTTTTTACGTGTTAACATGTAAATAATTTATTAAAAACTAATAAGTAAGTGAGATTCAGTTTTGTTACTAAAAGGTGGTTAATTATTATATTACCATTTAAATAACTTTCATAAACTGCATTTTATAAAGAATAATCTGAGTCAGTGGTTCTCAACTTTCCTAATGTTGCAACCCTTTAAAACAGTTCCTCTTGTTGTGAAGTCATTTTTGTTGCTACGTCAAAACTGTAATTTTGCTACTGTTATGAATCGTAATGGAAATATCTGTATTTTCCATTGGTCTTAGGTGATCCGTGTGAAAGGGCTGTTTGATCCACAAAGGGATCACAACCCACAGGTTGAGAAACACTGATACAAGTGCTATTAACTGTTAGATGTATAAAAGAAGTAGGTTTCTTGTTACTCTACTTCGCCAGAGTAGAGTCAAAGAACATGATTTTAATTACTAGGTGATGTTTGTAGAAAGAAAACAGTTCTGACAAATAAAAGTCAATATTTTTTAGTTTTTAGAGACAGAAATGCCTCCTTTTTACTCTGAGTAGGAAATTGAATCCAGGGCCTGTGTGTGCTTGGTGAGAGCTACACTGAGCTGTATCTCCAGCCATGGTGATACGAAAAGAAAAGATGGGTAGTCTCCGAGGAGGTTAAGATTATGGCCAGTGAAATAAGGGCTTTGTTTGGACTAAATTTCCTTAAAGGGATGACCTAGGCCTCTACACATCTCTTTTTTTAAGCCATTCTTTTGGAATTGGGGCAGGTTCTACAATGTTTCATCGTCTACAGCTTTTGATATGATCGTAATATTTTCCAGTCACAAGAAACTTTCAGAATACCTTGTTCTTCTATTTTCTGCTGTAGGAGCTGCAGGTCTCTTTTTGGCCTGAGAATTTCTTTACATGGTCCATCTGTTTAGAAAGAGACAGAGACATAGAATGCAGGAAAAAGGACACAAAAATCTAAAAAGTAAGCTTTGTAGAAATGAAGTATTTGAAGCACCCCCAGTGTTCATTTAGCAAGCCTGCACTGAGCCTGATTTGGATTACGCTTGGCTGCGTGGGTCCGCGCCAGTTTCTCTGCATGTATGCATGCTGTGGTTGTGTAGCTTGTGGGATTCCCAACAGTGGGAGCAGGGCTGTCTCTGACTCTTTTGCCTGCTCCTGGGGCCCTTTTCCCCCTACTGGGTTGCCTCTTCTAGTCTTGATAAGAGGGATTGTGGCCAGTCCAATTGCACCTTGTTATACCATGTTCAGTTAGTGTCACCGGGAGTCCTGCTTGTTTCTGAAGGCAAAAGGAGAAGCAGTGGGTCTGGGGAAGAGAGGAGGTGGAAGGTACCTGGGAGAAGTGGAGGGAGGGGATGCTGCCATGGGGAGTATTGTATGAGAGGAGAATAAATAAAAAGAAAAAAAAACACATTAGGCTCTGTGTGTCACACCTTTGAACACGATGTGACTCATCAGATCCAGCCTCGCAGCTGGCTTGTTTTATGATCTTGGTTTTGAGTATGGCTGTCTTTTGGATCCATTGATTACAACGGACTACCTAAACATTTAAAGGGCGCCAGTTTTTTGTTGAGTTACCATTTTCTCTTCTAATTATGTTAAATGTGTGTTCATGTGGAGGTCAGAGGACAGCCTGCAGCAGACGGCTCTCACCTCCTACAGTATGGGTTCCAAAGACAGAACTCAGGTCTTAAGTTTTGCAAACACGAGTGTCCACTCTGCCACCTTGCTGGTCCCTATTTCTCTTATTTGTTCCTTGAGCTACATTATTATAAATATGAGGATGAATATCATGGTATCAAGTAAAATTGTGAACATTTTAAAACTTCAGGAGGAAGGTCATGGCGTATGATGCCTGCTCTGAAAGAGGCAAGACAAGATATATAAACGTAAGGACATGCAGTGATGTGATTTAATGGTTAGGACGTAACAGAACCATAGAATTTTAGAACTCAAAGATAAATTGGATTATCCCATGTAAGGGTCTTCACTCCTGAAGGATAAACAGATCCAGTTTCTAAAAGGTCCCCTGTGGCAGTCACGGGAGAAGCCGTGATTAATTCTGTACGGAGAAGAGACCGCACAGAGGAGATGGTTCGTTCCCTTGTGAGACAAGGGCCTCTCCTCTCTGTGTTTTCCAGGCTGGCCTCAAACTCAGTCCTCCTGCCTCAGCCTCCTGAGCGGCGGGGGTCTGCAAATGTGCACCACTGCACCTGCGTGTGAGCTAACTCTTCTTCTAGCTTGCACAGGCTTAGGAGGGGAGTGCGGTGTCCGTGGATAAAGGTCTGGAGGTACACGCTAACACGGTCGGTGCCAGCCAATAGCTACACGTACAGCTAGGGAGAGCACGGGGGAGAGAGGCGGAAAGGGCCAGGAAGAAGCTCATGGGAGGCCTTTAGTACTGCACTAAAGGAGTTGTGTTTCATCTTGAAAGGCGACAAGACACCTTAAATTATTATTATTATTATTATTTTTTGGCGTGTGTATAGTGTGAGGGTGCGCACATGCATGTTGGTACGTGTGAAGTTTCATGCAGAGGTCAAAGGTGTCAGGAGTTTTCCCCAACCACTCGCCACCTTGTCTTTGATTAGTTAACTAATTAATTCATTAGAGGTCTATAGATATTTGGCCTGTGTGTTTGTACGTGCACCAAGTATATGCTTGATGACTGTAGTAACCAGGAAAGGACATCAGAGCCCCTGAAACTGGGGTTGCGGATGGTTGTGAGCTGCCATGCTTGTGCTGGGAAGTTGAGCCTGGGTCCTCCGGAAGCAGCCAGTGCTCTTAGCCAGTGAGCCAGCCCGCCAGCCCCTCCACCTCACTTTTTGAGACCCTGTCTCGCTGAACCTGGAGCTTTCTGGCTGACCAGACTGGCTTAGCTAGTGAGCTCCGGGCATCTTCTCTTCTCCCCACACCCAGATACGTGCCCCCAGTGAAACATCTCAAGGAGGCGTGCAGAGTCATGGCGGTCCTAGGAGGTGGGGTAAACACGAGGTCAGGGAGGGGCACCTCGGTGACAAGGATGCTAACTCTCACCGTGGTACTGGGAGTCATCTGCATTCGCATTGGTGAGGAAGGTGAGGCCAGCTAGGTGGAACACATCTGCATTGTCACGGCCACCGCCTGCCCCGCAGCCCAGGTCACGCTTGTCGAAAGCTTGGAACACCTGTCGGGAAAGGGGAACCACTCAGCTTACTCCTCCAAGGGACTAAAGACATTAGTCGTTACAGGTCAACAAATCTGTGAAATGCTAAATGACCAAAGACCGCCCTTCCCAACTTCGTCTCTTTGGTTATATTTATGAAGACCTTCCTATTTAAGATCGACCAAGAACGAAGCCTTAGCAAATAGAATGGATGAGGAGAATCTTAGGAATTTTCCCAGCGCACATACTATACAGAACACACAAATACATGTTATATATAATATCATGGCTGTGTAGCAGAGCGTATTAGATGTATGTGTGAGTCAGTGTGGGAAAGGATGAGGGAATGAACTAAGAGACACTAATTTTCATTCAAAAGAAAAAGTTTAGATTCTACATGGGGAAGGACTATAGGTTTATTCTGGCTTTAATTTTGACTCAGGAATGTCCTTTCTTCTCTAAATGTTTTTAGAGTCATAGATTCTTGGTTCTCTCTGCCTTTCCAAAAAAACTCAAGCCTGGAAGCATCGGCTGAATGTGATGGAATTGGATGGGAACCTGTAGGCTCTGAGTTTCCAAATTCTTTCTCCTAAATTCAGCTTTAATAGAGCGTGAGAACAAACAAGCAAACAAAGGCAGCAAATTTCCTAGTTCCCTTTCTGGGTCCCCTTGTGCTCCTCTGTAACCGCCACCACCTCTGACCCCAATCAAACTCCCTCGATGGAGGAGTGTAGCTCCCACAATCCCATCTGCTTACGGTGCTTCCATCCACGTTGAGAAGGGCCTAAGAGGATGGCCACCCTGGGCTTTAGGGACAGAAATGAGGATGGCCTACCTTCTTCATAAGAAACTCTTGTGTTGAGGGTATTGTAGAAAAGCAGGCCAGAGCCCCCTCTTTCCTCCTGGACAGCCTGCCCCAGTGGCCATACTTTGTCTGTGGCACCCCACCCCGTGGATGAGCACGGACGTGCACTCTTACTCTTTGCATGGGCCTTTTGGGTCTTTCCTGGACTCCGTACACGGCGCTGTCCACCGCTGAAAGCGCCACCCACGAGTCTGCCTCCGCTGCCATGTCAAGAGACACACTTTGGCCTGGAGAATACGTGTCCGCATCTGAAGACAGGTGAACCTGAAAGGTCATTTGAGAAAGAGAAAAAGATCGCTTATATGCAACAAAGCCAACCGAAGGCACCTGCTTTGGCCCACCGCCAGCACCTACGAGAGAGCCGAGCGGCGATGCCATGTGTGTCTTACCTGGAGCTGGTTGCCACACTTCTCTTCAATGTTTATCCAGACGGAATCCGCCACTAACTCTGCTGTCTCCTCTCCTGTGACTATGTAATAGACCAGGAGTCGCGCTGAAGGAACCATCTTCTGTGTGACCGGGATGTTTATATTTTGGTAAGATGAATAGAGAAGCTTCTCTTTTGTGCCGTACTGTACAATTTTTCCCTTGGATAAAACCTGAAAGTGAACAGCAGCATCAACAGTCAACAAAACAGGAATGGAACGTGTACTCCAGGAGGCAGTTTGGAACTGGAGCAAATAATTACATCAAAAAGGGGGGAAATTAACCTGTGTTTCTATTGTTTGTTGGGTTACTAAAATTCCTTAAGTCTTGCAACACACTAGTGACGCAGGAATGTTTGTGTTCACTGTAGAAACTGAGGCTCAGGTAGGTAAAGCACTCAGCACACAGGGGGAGGACCAGAGTTCAAGTCCAGAATCCACATACAGCAGGAACAGCAGGTGCCAGGAATCCTAGCACTCAGGAGGCAGAAACAGGATCCCTAGCGGCTGGCGAGCTGGGTAGCAGGATTAGCTGACCAATAAGTTCTGGGTTCAGGGAGAGACTGTGCCTCAGTGAATAAAGAGGAGAGTGATCAAGGAAGGCATTTGATAGCAACATGATATCAACTCTAGGCTTTCACACACACACATGTATGCAGTTGTATGTATGTGCCTACACATGCCTGCACACATGCTCTCATGTACACATGAACTCACACACAGGCATGTATAACACACACACACGGAGAAAAAGAAGGCAGTTGGGGCTCAGGACCTATCTCTAAAGGTCATACTGGTTTTAGTTCGAAACCTCACAATAGAAAATTAGAAAGTTGTGTTTGAAGCTAGACCCGTTTGAACTCTTAAGCTCACCAAAATCTCCGTTGTCTTGTTGATTTAAAAATCCAACAGACAAGCAAGTAGCTCATAATAGACAACCCTTTTCTGGGAGATATGTTTTAAAGTCTTGGATTAGATTCTAAATGGGGGGGTGGGGCTTAGAGTTAAAAATAAGTAACATGAAACTAAAATGCCTGCAAAGATTCTTTGATTTGTCCCTAGATAGCAGGATGTCACACAGCCTATGCAGCCTGTAAACAGTTTCCCTAATTCTTTAAATCAAATTAAGAATTTTTATGATCCTCGTGTTTCTAAGTCTCCTAAAGAACATTCAAAAACTCACTACCTATTTGCCCCAGGGCACTGGAATAATTTATTCCATCTCTTTGGCACCTGTTAGGCAGCCTTTGAACCCTCTTTCTGAGGCTGTACAACATTAGTAACTGATGTGTCTCTTAGACTAGAAACAGGATAACGTATTCCATTCTTACCAGCAGGATTTGGGTCCCCTGTTATGTCAATGAAACACACACATACACACACACACACACACACACACACACACGAATTAGGGATAGATAAGTAATTCTGAGCTGTGAAATAGAATGAGGCGACGTCTTGGATGGACTCATTGGATAGGAAACCAGGAGTCCTCAGCTCAAGTCACTATCTTCCCCCTCTCAAGTCTGTGGGTGTGTTGTCTTGTAACCTCTCATCCCCCCACTTTGAAATCATCATGAGACTCATGCTTGCCTCCATGTTTTGATTATGTGCTTGAATGAGCTCGGAAACACACATGTGAAAGTCACTATGACGTTTCTCTGTCGAAAGGACAATGTCCCGGGTGGGGCAAGGATGGGGATCATTCATCACTGTACTTACCAAATAATTGTAGTGAGTTATTTTGTCAATATATGGGCTTTTGGGGGTAACGATAATATTCAGATATTCTCCCACAAGCATGGGCTTGTAGTTTTCAGTCCAAGCGATATAAATGTAACTTTGGCTGAGAGACGAGTATGAAGTCGCTTCATACTCTTCACTGGCTTGGTTTTCTTCTGGAAGTTCTGGGGCATCAGTTTTGACCTGGAGAGGAAAATTTCAAAAGCCCACGTGGACTGTGTGTAATGGTTTCTGAAAGACATATCTTTTAAATCCATTATCTCTTCAAGTTCCTAAATCTCACAATGCTGGTGGCTAGAGAGAAGAAGCGGCTTCATCATTCCAATGTTTGTTTGTGTGGTTGGGGTATCAACCATGGGTAACTGTCAGCAACTCTAGAGAGTCTATGGGAAACCCTGAGGGGCGGGGAGGGCATGGGGGGGGGAGCCAGATGAAGCTAAGAGAAGGAGGTTCCAAGCCAGGAATGTGGGCACTCTTCCTGAAATATCCTCGTGGGCTGGAGACCTCCTCTAGGGGATGAGATGACCCAGGGGTGGGAGAAATGACAGGGAGGCAGTGTGACGGGAGCGTCGGAGTTAAGAATGCGTAGCATGGTGGCTGCCTGACCCAGTTTCGGTGGAAGAGCTGGGATGTACTGGCTCACACCCCAGCACCATCTCTTACTAATTCTAGATATACTATCCAGTCAAAAGGGAGGTTAGACACTTTCCCTTTGTAGCTTCAAGACGGCAAAGATAATAGTCTCAGGTCATGGTACTGATCAAATGTGTCTTTCATTAAGGCTCTTAGCACAGTGCTCTTAATGAGGGCTCTGTAGATGCCAGTGAGTGTAAGCTTCAGCCAGTGACCCGATTATCCTGATAAGGGCTTGGTAGGTGCCAGTGGAGGCTAGCATCAGCTGGTGACCCATGTTATTAGCTGACTCAGATTTTATTTGGGAACTTAAATACATTGTTTGTGGGGGGCTGGAGAGAAGATGATGACGTGAGCTTTAAAAGAGAATAGGTTATGCATCAGGGGGAAAAGGAGGGAGGGCTTTCACATCTGACTTTTGAGTGACACTGAAAAGATAAAATAAACCTGTGTTGGAAGAGGAATCTGCTACCCCTGGCCTCCACGGTTGGGCTACTCCAGCTCCTCTGCATTCTGATATAATCTTTTTGGTATAAATGGAAATAGTTAATTTCCAAACCAAAAGAAAATTTCTTGACAGTCCCCCCTCTCAAGGCCCATTCACTACATCAGCAGACTGTAGGCAATGTAGGAAGAAGATTTGGCTCACGTTAAACCTCAGCGCCTTCACTTCAGACGGGAGGTTCACCACGAATGAAGCCACTCCATCGCTAGCGTGTGTGACGCTCCTCTTTGGTTCCAAGTCAGATGTCTCTTGGTTCACGTCCACTGTTTGTGCCATCAGGGTTACGGGGACCCCTCCTACCAGCTGATCAAGTGAGTCCTTAACCTGTACCTGTGTGCCAGAACAGCTCAGATGGATTCCAGTAGTTCTGTCTCAAAGCAGATAAACTCTGAGGCGGCTCTTTCCTCTCTCCCCCCTTTAGCCTCACCTACCTTGATGGAAAATGGAATCCCCGGCTTCAAGAAAAGAGGAGTAGCCACCAAGTTCAGTGTGTAGGGAGAGAGGACATATCTGATGCCAGGGATTTCTGCCTCCTCTGAAAACCCACCTACAAGGGCAGCAAGCACTGTGTTAATGTTTCCGGAACGATGATGATGGTCTAGGTGATGCCGGTCTGGTCTCTGTGCCACAGCTCATTCATCCCTTGACCCGTTCCTGCCTTCATTCACTGGCCAACCATAAGTGGCCTGTGGTTCCTGAGGGCGAGTGCAGGCAGGAGGCAGGAGCTTCTGCAGCCTGTGTGGAAAGATGCCCGCTTCCCACTGTGGGAGTCAGGCTGCAGCATAGGACTAGGGGATTTGAAAGAGGAAAGCGCCCCTTAGCAGTGGCTGGAGGTTCAGATGAATGTGTACAAAGGATCAAGGACAGAGGCAGGGAACGTGCAGACTGAGCCTCCATAGGTGTCCAAGTTAGACCACTGGGACGTGGAGACAACTAGAGACGAATCAGCTTGATACAGAGTGCTTAAAGAGCACAATACCATTACCCGGCAGCTTAAAATTAAATAATGTTAAGGATAATACATAAGCCTGTAGTTTCCTTAACCTCCTTACCAGCTTTTCATCCCTATTTCCTGTGTCTGCCAGACCAGGCAATCTGCTGTCCTGGGAAATCTGGCTCCACTCTCTGCACTTTTTTTTTTCTGGCCTCCCTGTGGAAGGGACCCTGCTTTACTCTATCCTCCTCCTTCCCCCACCCCTTTTACCTTCTCCCCCTCCCCACCTCCACCTTTTCTCCAAGACCAGCTGTGTTTATGACACAGTTGTTGGTCTGCATTCCTCTAGAAGCCTGCTTCCTTTTACAGGTTAATAGCACTAAGCTCTTTGCTTGGCACATGTGAAGGCTTTTTGGAACAGGTTCCTTGTTAAGTGCCTTGCACATCGGATACTAATTTGTAAGCTACTTGAGTGTGCCATTTATACTTACCTCATATATCTAATCCTCTACGTTTAGAGACTTATCTCCTAAATGTTGCTTCAACTGAGTTTATTTGAAGCAAACTGAGGAACAAAATGAATGTGAGAAAGATATATTACTATAATGTTGAAAACAAAAGCCAGCTTAAGGAGTATAATGTCGCTACCATTCTCTAGCACCTCTTGGGCCTCTAGCAATGCAGGGAGTTCAATAATGTATCATGTCAATGCTCTGTTCTCCTACCATAGAAGGACGAATTTCAGTGGGCAAATGACACCTTAGGCATCACCAAAGATTCTTACTTTAAAAAGGTTAGACTTGGTGTGGTTCAATCACCTATTCAAGGTTGGTTGTGGGGGTTGATAGGAACTGGAAATATAAAACCATATTAGCTATAAACACATACCAGAGGACAGTTTAACTGAGCTTAGAGTAGTAACTGAAAGTTATTAAAAACAATGAGAGCCAGAGGCAGGGACACATGCATTTAGGAGGCTGAGACAGGAGGATTGCTGTAGGTTGGAAGCTAGCATCTGGTAGGGAGATCCTGTCTCAAAACAACAGCCATTGGAGGGGATTTGAGAGCCACTGGCATGATATAAGCATGCTAAGGACATAGTAGGCTGACCTGGTGAAGAACAGAGAAAGTGGGAGAAGCTAGCACTCAGGTGGCATTCCGTGTGTGACAGGCGCGTTAGGTCCTCTGCGGGTACTCACTATCCGAGCCTCAGCATAGCTGTATGAGATCACTGCTGTGATTGTACAGGCTACAGAGGGAAGGCGACTGGATGATGACAGCAGCAATCACTGTCGTTTACATGTGCCTTAGGGAACAGCGGTACACACATAGCCTCATTTCTGTCTTGGCTCTAGGCAGGTGAGGACACTGGGTGCCAGGTGTGCAAATAAAATAGCCTGTAGAGCTCTAGCACAGAAGCAAATTAACCTTGTGGTTCCGGTGATAGGCAGTCAGGGCCGCCCAGAACCGGAGCTCTACTCAAATCCGTTTCTAATGGCATAAAAAGGAAAGGTACAATTTAACTATGGAAAAAAAAAATGTGAAAAACCGGAAGAGGGTGGCAACCAGTGCACACTGTATCTGAGGGGCAGAGGATCCGAAACTCCGAAATTGCTGAGTGGAGGGGTGGCTGAAGCCCGAACATCAACCTTAAGGCTACCTGTGAGCTGGGACAGTTTGGCTCCAGATCACCCATGGATGTTTCCGGGGACTGAGAGTGGCGAATATTTAAATCCCCTGCACTTCCTCTTGACCCAAGCCCCAGCCTCTCTGCTCTGTGGAGGTGACAGTGGTTGCCCCAAACACTAAGACGGCAGAGGCAGCTGGCCCAAGTGCCAGTCTTCCTGCCTGGTGGCCAAACAGTGGACACCACTGAAGTGATGGATCTCCTACACTTTCATTTGCCCCTGTGGGCCCAAATCTGAGAGTAGAGAACAGGGGGATTCCTGTGCTGTTCACATAGGTCTATGAGCCAGTGAGTGCGCCTTCATGTGACTGCGTGCAGAGCCCCGGATCCAGGATCCCTCTTCTCTAGTGGCCAGACATCGATCTCTCCCACCCACAGCCCCACTGTGGGCAACATAGGGATCCTTGGGATGGTGTTCTCAACATCGAAGCCCCTGTTCTCTGGGTCTCCCAGTGGAGTCCCGGCAAACAATTCCTGGAGCCAAAGATGGCACAGCCCAGACAGATCTGAGTGCTTGGAGCACAATACTGAGACAGGCCTGTGGGCCACTGAAGCATTCAGGGCACCTGCGCATGCGCATGGCACCAGCGATTGGTACCAGCACTCCCCCCACTTACACTCCACTCTTTCAGGCAGCTACACGCTCTAGCACCCTGTCCTTCAAGGCACACTTCCCCTGCTTGTGCACATGTGCCTGCGACCTTCCTCCTTAGCTACAGCTGAAACACCAACATCCACTCTCAAACCAGCGGACCTCCCTCATCTTCCTGAAGAATACCCCAGACACCAGAGACAAGATGGAACCAGTCTGAAGTCAGATTCCAGGAACAAACAGGGAAGGTTACGGGTAAGCAGATGACTAGAGGTTGGCATAAGAACACATCCAACAAAAATCAGGATATTATGGCTTCACCAGCAACCCCCAAAATCAATGGATATTTTAATTCATTGGAAACACAGGAAAATGATCTCAAATCCATCCTTATCCAGTTATTAGAGGCACATAAAGAGGAAATGAACAAAGCTCTCAAAGAAATACAGCCAAACAAATAGAGGCACAAGTAGAGGCATAGAGAGAGGAAACGAACAAAAAAAAAAATATAGAGGCCATCATGGAAAGACAGGAATCCATATTCAAACAGATGAAGGAAATGGTGCAAGACATGAAAACAGAATTAGAATCAATAAAGAAAATACAAACCGAGAAAACCCTGGAGCTGGAGAACTTAGAGAAAAGATCAGGAACCACAAAGGTAAGCATCACCAACAGAATACAAGAGATCGAAAAGAGAATCTCAGGTGCTTAAGATAACAATTGCAGAAATTGATACATCTCTCAAAGAAAAAAAAATCAGAAAAGTTCCAAACACAAACATACAAGAAATCAAGGACACCATAAAAAGATGAAATCTAAGAATAATAAGAATAGATGAAAAAGAAGATTGCAGGCTCCAAATATTTTCAAGAAAATAATAGAAGAAAAATTTTCCAACTTAAAAAGAAAGAGATGTCTATAAACATACAAGAGGCCTACAGAGGGGCTGGAGAGATGGCTCAGAGGTTAAGAACACTCACTGTTCTTCCAAAGGTCCTGAGTTCAATTCCCAGCAACCACATGGTGGCTCATAACTACCCACAGTAAGATCTGGTGTGCAGGCAGAGTGTTGTATAAATAATAAATAAATCTTTAAAAAAAAGAGGCCTACAGAACACCAACTAGACTAGACTAGAAAAAAAAAACTCCTCATGTCACACAAAAGTCAAAAAACTAAATCTACAGAACAAAGAAAAATTATTAAAAGCAGCAAGGGAAAAAGGCAAAGTAACATATAAAGGTAGACCTATCAGAATCACACCAGACTTTTCAACAGAAACTACAAAAGCCAGAAGGACGTGGGCAGATGTCATGCAGACTCTAAGAGACCACAGATGCCAACCCAGACTACTATACCCAGCAAAGCTTTCAATCAACATAGATGGAGAAAACAAAATATTCCATGACAAAATTAAACTTAATATCTGCACAGCAACCCAGCCTTACAGAAGATACAAGAAGGAAAACTCCAATCTAATAAAATCAACTACACCTAAGAAAACACAGGATATAGATAACTTCACAACAAAAGTTAAAAGAAAATAAGCATAGAAAAACAGTAACACCACCAACTCCACAATAAAAGGAATTAACATTCATTGGTCACTATTATCTATAAACATCAACAGACTCAACTCTCCAATAAAAAAAAATACAGACTAACAGAATGGTTGTGGAAACAGAATCCAATATTCTACTGCATCCAAGAAACACACCTCTGCAACAAAGTTAAACATTACCTCAGAGTAAAGGGCTGGAAAAAGTGTTTTCAAGCAAATGGACCCAGAAAACAAGCTGGAGTAGCTATCCTAATGTCTAATAAAATAGACTTTCAACCAAAGTTAATCAAAAAAAGATAAGGAGGAGCACTACATTCTCATCAAAGGAAAAATCCACCAGGAGGACATCACAATCCTGAACATCTATGCCCCAAATACAAGACCACCTGCATTGGTACATGAAGCATTATTAAAGCTTAAATCACACATTGATCCCAATACCTTAATAGTGGGAGACTTCAACATTTCACTCTCACCAAGGGACAGATAATCTAGACAGAAACTAATTAGGGAAATAATGACACTTACAGAGGTCCTAAATCAAATGGACCTAATAGATGTCTACAGAACTTTTCACCCAAACTCAAGAGTATACCTTCTTTTCAGCACATCGCAGAATCTTCTCAAAAATTGACCGTATAGTCAGGCAAAAAGCAAGCCTCAACAGATACAAGGAGATGGAAATAATCCTTTGCATTCTGTAAGACCACCATAGCCTAAAACTAGATCTCAAAAACAACAGAAATAACAAAAAGCCTACATACACATGGAAACTAAACAACTCTCCACTCAATGACAGTGGGGTCAGGGAAGAAGTGAAAAAGAAATTAGAGACTTCTTAAAATTTAATGAAAATGAAGGCACAACTTGTCCAAACTTGGAGGACACAATGAAAGCATTGTTAAAAGTAAAGTTCATCGCACTAAGTACTTTCAGAAATCTCATACATGCAACTTAATAGCACACCTAAAAACCCTAGAAAAAAAGAAGCAGACACATTCAAGAGAAGTAGAGGATTGGAAATAATCAAACTCAGAGCTGAAATCAATGAATTGGGAACAAAGAAAACTATTCAAAGAATCAATGAAACCAAGAGCTGGTTCTTTGAGAAAATCAACAAGATAGACAAACCCTTAGCCAAACTAACTAAAAGGCAGAGAGAAACTATCCAAATAAGCAAAATCAGAAACAAAAAGGGGGCATAACGACAGACACTGAGGAAATCCAAACAATCATTAGGTCTTACTACAAAAGCCTATATGCCACAAAATTTGAAAAATCTAAATGAAATGGAATAGTCCTATATTCCCCAAGGAAATAGAAGCAGTCATCAAAAGTCTCCCTTCCAAAAAAAAAAAAAAAAAAAAAAAAGCCAGGGCCAAATGGTTTCAGTACAGATTCCTACCAGAATTTCAAAGAAGACTAACTCCAATTCTCTTTGAACTGTTCCACAAAATAGAAACAGAAGAAACATTAACAAACTCATTCTATGAAGCCACAGTCACCTTGATACCTAAACCACACAAAGACCCAACCAAAAAAAAGAGAGAGAGAACTTCAAACATGAACATTGACGCAAAAAATGCTCAATAAAATACTTGTAAACCGAATCCAAGAACACATAAAAGATATCATCCACCATGACCAAATAGGCTTCATCCCAGACATGCAGGGTGGTTAAATATATGGAAATCCATGAATGTGATCCACCTTATAAACAAACTGAAGGAGAAAAACCACATGATCATCTCCTTAGATGCCGAAAAAGCATTTGACAAAATCCAACACCCATTTATGTTTAAAGTCTTGGAAAGATCAGGGATACAAGGCACATACCTAAACATAGTAAAGACAATCTACAGCAAGCCTATAGCTAACAAAAAACTATACAGAGAGAAACTTGAACCAATCCCACTGAAATCAGGGACAAGGCAAGGCTGCCCACTCTCTCCATATCTCTTCAACATAGTACTTGAAGTCTTCGCTAGAGCAATAAGACAAAGGAGATCAAGGGGATACAAATCAGAAAGGAAGAAGTCAAAGTATCACTGTTCACAGATGATATGATAGTATACATGAGTGACCCCCAAAATTCAACCAGAGAACTCTTTCAGCTGACAAACACCTTCAGCAAAGTGGCTGGATATAAAATTACCTAAAAGAAATCAGTTGCCCACCTGTATGTGAAAGACAAGAAGGCTGAGATAGAAATTAGACAAACTACACCCTTCACAATAGCCACAAATAACATAAAGTACCTTGGTGTGACTCCCACCAAGCAAGTGAAAGAGCTATTTAAAAAAAAAAAAACTACAAGTGTCTGAAGAAAGAAATTAAAGAAGATATCAGAAGATGGAAAGATTTCCCATGCTTATGGATCGGTAGGATTAACATAATGAAAATGGCCATCCTGCCAAAAGCAATCTACAGATTCAATGCAATGCCCATCAAAATACCAACACAATTCTTTACAGAACTTGAACAATTCTCAATTTCATATGGAAAAACAAAAAAACCCAGAATTGCTAAAAACAATCTTGTGCAACAACAGATTATCTAGAGGTATCTCTATCCCTGATCTCAAGTTGTACTACAGAGCAATAGTAATAAAAACTGCATGGTACTGGCATAGAAAAAGAATGGTGGATAATGGAATTGACTTGAAGATCCAGAAATAAACCCACACATCTACGGATACTTGCTTTTTGACAAAGAAGCCAAAACCATACAATAAATGGTGCTGGTCCGCCTGGATGCCTACATGTAGAAAATGCAAATAGATCATATTTATCACCCTGCACAAAACTAAAGTCCAAGTGGGTCAAAGACCTCAACGTAAAATCAGACGCACTAAATCTGTTAGAAGAAAAGGTGGGAATAGCCTTGAAGTCATTGGCACAGGAGACAAATTCCTAAACAGAACACCAACAGCACAGGCTCTAAGATCAACAATCAATAGATGGGATTTCATGAAATGGAAAAGCTTCTATAAAGCAAAGGACACTGTCATCAGAACAAAATGACAGCCTACAGACTGGGAAAGGATCTTCACCAACCCTGTGTCTGACAGAGGATTACTATCCAGAATATGTAAGGAACTAAAGAAGTTAAACAGCAACAAATGAAGTAAACCAATTAAAAATGGGGTATAGAGCTAAACAGGGAATTCTCACTAGAGGAATATCGAATGGCAGAGAAACACTTAAAGAAATGCTCAATATCCTTAGTCATCAGGGAAATGCAAATCAAAATGACCCTGAGATTTCACCTGACACCCATCAACATGGCTAAGATTAAGAACTCAAGTGACAACACATGCTGGAGAGGTTGTGGAGAAAGGGGAACCCCTCCATTGCTGGTAGGAATGTAAACTTGTACAGCCACTTTGGAAATTAATTTGGTACTTTCTCAGACAATTAGGAATAGTGCTACCTCAAGATCCAGCTATACCACTCCTAGGCATATATCCAAAAAATGTGCAAATATACAACAAGGGCATTTGCTCAACCATGTTTGTAACAGCTTTATTTGTAATAGTCAGAATCTGAAAACAACTCAGATGTCCCTCAGTTGAAGAATGGGTACAGAAATTATGGTACATTTACACAGTGGAATACTACCCAGCAGTTAAAAACAAGGAAATCATTAAATTCGCAAGCAAATGGTGGGAACTAGAAAAGATCATCCTGAGTGAGGTATCCCAGAAGCAGAAGGACACACACAGTATATACTCACTTATAAGTGGATATTATACATATAATACAGGATAATTATACCAAAATCTGTACACCTGAAGCTAAGCAAGAAGGAGGACCCTGGGTAAGATGTTCAATCTTCATGCAGAAAGGCAAATGGGATAGACATTGGAAGAGGGAGAAAACAGGGAACAGGACAGGAGCCTACCCCAGAGGGCCTCTGAAAGAGTCTACCCATCAGGGTATCAAAGCAGATGTTGAGACTCATAACCAAACATCGGGCAGAGTGCAGGGAATCTTATGAAAGAAGGGGGAGATAGAAAGACCTGGAAGGGACAGAAGTTCCATAAGGAGAGCAACAGAACCAAAAAATCTGGTCAGAGGTGTCTTTTCTGAGATTGATACTCCAGTCAAGGGCCATGCATGGAGATAACTTAGAATCCCTGCATGGATATAGCCCATGGCAGCTCAAACTCCAAGTAGATTCCCTAGTAATGGGAACAGAGAACTGAGTTCTCTGACATGAACTCAGTGGCTGGCTCTTTGACCACCTCACCCTGATGGAAACAGCCTTACCAGGCCACAGAAGAAGACAGTGCAGCCACTCCTGATGAGACCTGATAGGCTAGGGTCAGATAGGAGGAGGACCTCCCTATCAGGGGGTTGGAGGAGGGGCATGGGAGGAGAAGAGGGAGGGAGGGCGGGATTGGGAGGGGGCGAGGGAGGAGGCTATACAGCTGGGATACAAAATGAATAAATTGTAATAAATTTTTTTAAAAATATGAAAGAATTGCAGAAATCCTTTACACCATTGATATGTTTAAATATATACCAAAAGAATGTTACAGGCACTCTTGCGCGCGCGCGCACACATACGCGCGCGCACACACACACACACACACACACACACACACACACACACAAACTTACCTGAAGATTCTGTGACTGTTACAGCGATATAAAGGTACTTGTCATTTACATCTTCTAGACTGTCATATGACAGTTCTTTAACTGCTGTTTCAGAATTGAATGTGACTTGAGCAACTCCATTGACCAGCTTTTAAAGAAGTAAAAAAGGAAGAGTCAGATCATAAAGGACATACAAGGAAAGCTTTCGGTCTGCTTTTACTAGCCTCTAAATTGAAGGCAAATTATAGGTACCATGTATTATTGTCACATGTAAAGTGAATGACTGAGCCCACAGTGAAGGCCAGAATGTTGTTTTTCTGTTCTGTCTTGTTTTTGTTTTTCAAGACAGGGTTTCTCTGTGTAGCCCTGGCTGTCCTGGAACTCACTCTGTAGAACTGGCTGGCCTCGAACTCGCAGATCTGCCTGCTTTTGCCTCCCAAGTGCTGGAATCAAAGGTGTGCGCCACCACTGCTCAGCCAGAATGGTACTTTCTAATGAGTTCATGCAGAGTTGTGGATGTGGAAGGGTTTGGTCATCACACAGTCTTTTGGGTACCAGTTGATAATATAGTATGCAATAAATTAAGAGACATGAGGTTTGTTTATGTCATTATTTAATTACTAATTACATTGTTGAATTATTAAAAGACACTATTTTTCTTCTGTTTTGATTTATTTCTTATTTGAAGATGGTTTGACTTGTGAAGGCAGTCATTTTTGTCTGATTTAGCTTGATTGACTTATGCTGGTATTGAACCCGGGACTTGATGCTTGTTAAGCATGCCTGAAGCTACATCCCTTGTCTTTATTTCCTTTAAATCTTGGCACTTAGAGAAGAATCTTGAATTTTAAAAAGTCTCTCCATTTACATATTGAATTAATAAGAACATCTTTAAAAAAAAACAGAAGATAAATGCTTGATCATGCAAAATGCAAAATCAATGTGTAAATGTGCATGAAGAGACAGTGTCATCTGTGGTGTAATGTGGAGGGCGTTAAATAAGAGAAAATGGAACAAGGGCTTTAATCTCAATTCTGGCAACTGGTTTAAGTCAGCCCTTAACATGGACAGATTTCTCATCGTGTGGGTCCTCTGTGCACTGAAGAGACACCCCTTCCTCTAGCTGCTCAATGCCAGGAGCACCCTCATTTTTGAACAATTATAAATAAGTCTTGGCATTTCTGAACGACCCATTGGGTTAAGTGCCTTCCTCCCCAGCTGAGGGCCACACTATAAGAAGGCACAAAACGTGCATTAATAAGGGTCACTCGCAGCCTAGCGAGCACGCAGAATGGCCAGCTAACTGTGTTCAGGAGGTCAGCGGCTACGTCCCAAAGAAAAGGTGCCAGTGACAGAACACAAGGAATAAGAGGGAATTAGGCACAGAGGAGACAGGAAGGATGGAGGGAAGGAGGCAAGAGAGACTGACTTAAGTTGAGGAAGGGAAGAGATGGCAGTAACTGGCAAGGGAGGCTGGTGCCAAAGAGCGCGGTTTTGTTTTGTTTCCATTTTGCATGCACGTGTGTACGTTGCATCTGCTGTGCGATCATGTGTGTATGCATTTTTCCATGTGTGTGAACACGCAGGCGTGGGTGGGTGCATGTGCTCTGTAAAGGCCCAGGCCTAATATCAGCTACATGCTGGACTGTTCTTCTGCCTCACTTGCGAGTCAGGGTCTCTCAGTGAAGTCCAGAGATCACTGGTATGGCTCATTTCTGTAGCTGGCTTGCTCCAGGGCTTGGAAGGAGGGCAACAGATGCCAAGTGGGAATCTGAAGCCTCGCTGTCCACAGGTGTCTAGAATGGGGGACGGGACTAGAAGCAACTATTCCTCCTCGGTCGAGGCCTAGGCAAACACCTTACCGTGGCGACTTGCATTGCCCTCTGCATCATCTCCTTCTGATCCTCTTTAATGTCCTCTCTCAGTCCAAAAAAGACATACACCTCAGCATCGGGGACCACCTTATTATAAAAGTATCTGTCGAATAATATCAGAACGTTGTTTTCCTAACATTGTCACAGTGGGTGACTCAGATAAGATCTAACAGTTTTAAATTATATGAGGTACATGTACTCCCTCCCCTCCCCCCTGCACTATTGTGTTCCACCCTTAGAAGGCCGGAGTAAGAAAAATAGGACTTTTAATCCCAGCACTGAGTTACTGAGTTCAAGGTCACCCTGGTCAATGTAGGGACCTCTAGGCCAGGATGGGAACCACATAGTGAGAACCTGACTAAAAAAAAAAAAATTAAAAGTTATTTTAAAGCTTCATGATTTAAAAAAAATGGCAAGGAAAGAATGTGGAGTTCATGGAGACAGGAGCACATGGCTGTGGGCCGCTAATGTCCTAGGCAGACCAGGAAGCAGAGAAGAGAAATGAAATGCCTCTTTTCAGTTTGGCCAGAGCAATGCGAAAGGTGGGGGATAATATGATGAAAAGGCATTGTATGCATGGGTGTATTTTCCAAAGAATTAATTGAAATATAGTTAAAAATGGGATAGTAAGTAAAGCTTTCTGATTCAGCCTCCATGTTCTAAGTCAAGTTGCTTACAAATGCACATCTGAGCTTCAGTCTTTAGGATGCTTTTTTCCTGCCTTCTAAGCTGAACTCAGGATAGGCAAATAGACCATCAGTCAGCATGACGGTCTCCTCAGTCAGCAAAGTCACCGAGCACAGTGAGCCACAGGCCGGCTTTGCACAACTCTGAGAGCTAGGACCAGAGCTTAAGGTAGCTAGCCTGAGAAAGCCATGCTCTTACCTTGCTCTTACAGTGATTTCAAAGTTCTTAAAGTTCTTATAACCAATGAAGTTACTTTCTGGTTCTATTGAAACGGAGAAACGTGGCAAGACTGGAAACAGAAATGAAGAGATGGTGTTACCGCTTGACTAGAGTGGCCCCTGAAGCATGACAGGCAGCTGTGCCTTCTGGATGGACAAGAGGAAACATGAATAAAGATTGCCATCATCATCATCTCCATCATGATTCCCTCATCTATCACCATCTCCATCATCATCTCCATCATCATCTTCCTCATCTTTCCATCTGCATCATCATCTCCATCATCAACAACAGCAACAATAACAGTATCTCTGATAAGCTGTCCCTCTCTTCAGATCAGAGTGAATCCAGGCTCGATGTACCAAAATCACTTGTTTAAATTTTTTTTTTATTATAGCTATTATAATGGACAGTAGATTGTACTGGGAGTACTAGCTAGTTTTCTATCAACTGTATACAAACTATATATGTCACCTGAGAGGACAGACACTCAATTGAAACATGCCTCTGTAAGATGGAGTTGTGGGTAGGCCTTTAGAGCATTTTCTTAATTAGTGTTAAATGGGGGGAGGGCCCAGCCCATTGTGAATAGTGTTTTCCCTTGGATGATTCTATTGAAACTCTGGGTCCTGGGTTCTAGGAGAAGGCAGGCTAAGTAAGTGGAGGAGCAAGCCAGTAAGCAGCGCTTCTCCGTGGCCAAGCTTCCAGCTTCTCGTCCTGAGTTCCTGTCCTGACTTCCTTCAATGACAAGCTGTGATGTGTAAGTGTAAGCTGAAGAAACCCTTTCCTCCCCAAACTGCTTTGACCATGGCGTTTTATTGCAGCAATAGTAACCCTGGGACAGTAGTTTATTATCACACGGAAATCAAACTACAGCAGGGATAAGTAAATCATTGCAGACTCAGCAATGGGTGGCGAATGGGAGGGCGTGGTGAGGTCCTATCTAGGAAACAAACCCAAAGAAAGATTCTCCACGTAAACAAACGTTGGACTGAGACACGAGACGTGAGTGGAACTGACTGGGCAAGCAGGGAAATGGGAAAACACCCGTGTAATGTTCCCAAAGCTGCAGAAAGCGGGGTCAAGAGTGATATAGAATGAGGCTGAAGCAGAAACACACAGGGACCAGCTCAAGCTGGGGACTTGGAGTTCATTTAAGAAGAACAAAGAGTCCCTAGGTGCTTGTCAGTGTGAACAAAATGATGGTTTTTGTTTTGAGATTATCTGATGGTTTAGAAACAGTGACGCCAGGGAGGCTGCTGTCGTGGGTTGGGCATAAGCCTGGAGAGATGTCAGCAACTGCGGTTTGTGAGACATGAAGAACACGCAAGAGAACAGGAAGCAGTGAACACACAGGACGGAGAGAGGCCAGTTAGAACAAGTTACCAGGGGCTTAACCTTTAAGGCTGAGTTTCACAATGTCAGGATTTGTCACCATTTCCCCCGCTATTTGTTAGCTGTTGTGCGTCTATCTACCCTTATTGTGACTCTCCCGGGGAAATAAAGAATGGCTTTAAGCAGGGGAGTTCAGTCTGATAACAGCAAACGGGAAAATCAAGCTACTTACAAGTTATTTTACGGTGCAGTGATAACGATCAATCTCAAAATATGAACATGCCCATTTTCTAAATGAATCTTATCGGTTCTACTCACTTTATCTGTAATTATTTGTCTATCGTGAGACTATAATTCCAGAAAGGACTTTAACAAACCAAGTTCCTCAAGGGACCACATTTCTTCCAGCCCTGGCATGAAGGACACGGTCCAGGGAAGTTGGCGGGGAGAGGGTTGTTTGGCTTCTTCAAGACTGGCAGGGCAAGCCAGAACTAAGTGCTACTCAGTCATTATGACCTTTCAACCCTCACCCCCTTCCAGTACTTCCAGCCATGCCAAAGGTACTGCAAAATTCCTCTTAGTTATTATAATAATAATAATAATAAAATAAAGATTACCATATTCTTTAATTTCAAAGTATGCAGTTGCCGTTGTAGAGAAATCCTTCTTATATTTGGCTTTAATTGTCCATATGCCATACCTGTGGAAGCAAAATATGTGAAAGCATAGATGTCATTAAATATTACTAACCTTGACATAGGCAGCTTAATTAATTAATTAATTCCCATTTAAATATGTTAGAATACATATATGTCGGGAGCCGCTCCCGCCATTACAAGATGGCGCCGGCTTCCTGCTTCCTGGTTCTTCTTGCCAGCATTTTCGCGCTTCTTGCCTGCGCCGCCCTGCAGTTTACGCATGCGCGGCTTTATGCTAATGAGGGTTTAGGCTGCACTCCAATTGCCAGCCATATGCTTATGAAGACTTGAACAGAGCACCAATTACAGACGGACAGGTCGCGCTGCTGGCTATTTAAGCAGAGCACAACCCGGGGTTTGGGTCCTTCACCATCTGCAAGAAAGAGCTGTTCAATAAACTTGCTGCTGAAGAAATCCTCGGTTGTTGCGTCGTCCTTATCGGCAAAGGCCGCGCGCGACACATATAGACACGCATGGCCTAAATAAATATTTTGTGGGAGATGCTAAAGCAATAAGCAGAAATAGTTGAGTACTTTTCTTCTGATAATAAAATTATTTATTAATTAGATTTTCTCATATTGTATAATTTTTCCAGGTATTTTATCTTAAGATAGTTGCAATGTTTGATTTTTTAAAGGGCTGTTGATAACTTCAGAATTTACTCAATACTTGAGTTTGGTGATGCTAATATTATATTACAGTCTATAATTACATTAGAAAATCCATAGTGATTCTCTAGAACCATATACTGCGCAGCCATGCTTACGTAACGTAAATGATAACGTTTACACCTTACATAGATAGAATAATGACTGGAGATGAAGTTTAGTTTATCTAAAAAAGAAAGTTACCTCCTTAGTTAATAACCTCTATTCCAAAATATTTACTAAGTATTAGATTAGGCAATAAAGGATTTTTTAAAAAGCCTCTTTCATAAATAACATGAAAGAGTCACAGTCTTCACAGAGTTAATGGTCCATGTGGGTCCGAATCTTCGTGTTTCTGTAGACTAGCAGGTTTGCTGAGACCTTGGCCTCATTTGTGAGGTGAGAATATGCTATCATTGCCTGTATTGTGCATATTACAATTATCATTAGCATTAATTAAAGAATATCTATCAAGTACCTCATCTACTGACTGTTGAGAAGCAGCAAGCAGTCCAGGCGAGGGGTCACCCTCAGGGAATTCCAATCAACTGGAAACTACAAAGGCAAGAGTGTGGCAGGCACCTCAGTCCTGCCTGTAATCCCAGCGCTGGCAGGAGGCTGACACAGGAGGATCAACAGGAATTTGAGGCCAGCTCTGCTGCTCATCCTTGGAAGCAGAGATCAGGCCTTCATCTTACTCCAGTCCCCCTTTTGCATCTGTAGCTGCTAACACTAGGTGGCTCTATTTGACTGCGTATCTCCTTAACAACCAAAAGTTCCAGATGTGCTTTTTAGAGAAAATTTGTTTAATAACAAATATATTTTTAAAACTTACTTGGGATTAAATGGGATCTTGAAGTCAGGAAAAGAGATAATTCCAGTATAATCACTTTCTTCTACGATGTCAACTTCTGCTCCTTCAGGGTCCTTTAAATGGAAACAGACACCGGCACCTTAGTCCACTTTGGGTTGCTATAAAATAAAGATGTCCTCTGAAAGACTCCAAGCAATAGGGGATCAAAGAAGATGCAGAGACGCACAGCCAAACTTTGGCCAGAGTGCAGGGAGTTGTTTGGAAGAGTGGGGGGATAGAAGGACCCAGAGGGGAAAGGAGCTTCACAAGGAGACCAACAGAGCCAACAAATCTGGGCCCATGGAACCCTGCAGAGACTGATGCACCAACCAAGAACAATGCATGAAGGAGACCTAGACCCCCTGCTCAGATGTAGCCAATAGGCAGCATTGTCTCCATGTGAGTTCCCTAGTAAGGGGAGCAGGGGCTGCCTCTGACATGGACCCTGTTGGCCACTTTTTGATCACTTTCCCCTGGTGGGGTGGCCTTGCCAGACCTCAGAGGAAGAGGATACAGGCAGTCCTGATAAGACTTGATAGGCTGGGGTCAGGTGGTAGGGGAGCAGGGTTCCCCTTTTCTGGGGACTAGGGGAAAGAGATGGGGGGAAGAAGGAGGGAGGAGGCTACAATTGTGAATAACTTATAAAAAATAAATTAAAAAGAGAATACCTGGGATGAATAATTTACACCTGATGGAGATTTATTTAGGCTTATGGCTTTGGGAGCTGGTAAACCCAGAGGATGGTAATAGCATTAGATGGGTGGGAGTCCTTCATCTTACGATAAAAAAGTAGAAGAGTGAACAAATTTTGCAAGAGGCCACTTTTCAGATCTAACCACTACCACAAGGACTCAGTCCCATGGGAACACCTGGAATTTAAAAGGGTAGGGCCCTCCTGGCCAGCATACATCCCACTGTCTCCCACCCCCCAACATTGCCAAACTAAGAATTAAGCTTTACCTCATGAACTTTAGGGAGACATGGTGAAACCCTAACAGCTTTCAAAGCACAGAAACCACATTTAAAGTTTCTGACCGCTATGCAATCTTTGATCTGCAAAAACCGTTTCCCAACAAACAGCCATGACTTCATTAAGTATTAAAGACAAAGTTCAAAGATCATGAAAGACAAATATGGCTGGTTTGAAGGTGTTTCCTTCCCTCTGTTTTGATTCTGCCATATCTCTTTGTTGTCTGCGTTGTACAGTTAAGAGAAATGCAAGCCCAGACAGGTCCACACCTGTCGTCCCAGGACTTGGGAGGGAGAAGAAGGAAGATTTTGAATTCATGGTCAGGCTGAGCTACACAGTGAGATCATGCCTCAAAAAAGGGGGTGACTTTAATAACATACGGGACAAAAGTAAAGTAACACATTTGGAGTTTTTAAAACCCTTTTATTTTGTTAAACTCTGTGTGTGTGTGTGTGTGTGTGTGTGTGTGTGTGTGTGTGTGCATTTTAACCATGATATCACCCTTAAAATGGTAACAGTCACTGAGAAAGTTCTCATAAATCTTCCCTATAAGTGACATTGTGTTTTGGGTCAGTGACTTTGGACTTTGATTCATGGAGTTCCTGTGGTGTGTTAACTTCAAAACTCAACATTGTTTACCATGACTAGGATTCATGGCTGGAAATTTGGGGTGTGTTTTTTTTTTTAATTTACAGATTGTAAAACTAACAAATGCCTGTTTTGAACCAGAATGACACTCATAGTTTCCAGCTGTGTATCTTCCTGCTGCTCTTTGTCCCATCATCACTCCTGATGGGCCTTTCTCAGATCCCTGGTGTAGGATGCTTCCTATAGCCTGACTCCCCGAGGCTCTGCAGCTCAGCCCCTGACCTCTAGGAAGCTCTTTCACTGACACTGGCATCCATTTCCTTTGCATGTGGTGCCAGGACTTGGTTTCATTCAAGTTCATGTACAGTATGTGGCATAAAAAAAATCATATGCCCCTTCACACCTTATACTCTGGTAGAAAAAAGAGCATTTGAGCCGACCTCTCTTCCAGGCTTTTTCTGACAACCAGTGATTTGACGTGCTTGCCTGTGTCTACCCTGTTCTCACTGTGCTAGCTAGTTTCATGCCAACTTGACACAAGGTACAGTTATCAGAGAGGAGGGAGGAGCCAAAATTGAAAAATTGCCTCCATGAGATCAGGCTGCAGGCAAGCTTGTCAGGCATTTTCTTAATTAGTGATTGATGTGTGAGGGCCCTGCCCAGAGTGGGTGGGGCCATCCCTGGGATGGTGGTCCCGGGAGCTATAATAAAGCAGTATGAGCAAGCCAGGGGGAGCAGGCCAGTAAGCAGCACTCCTCCATGGCGTCTGCATCAGCTCCTGCTTTCAGGTTCCTGCCCTAACTTTCTTCAATGATGAACAGTGATGAAGTGTTTTCCCCCCACATTGTTTTTGGTCATGGTGTTTCATCAGAGCAATAGTAACCCTGACAAGACACTAATTTTTTTTTTTCCTGTTCTCATCAATTTGACTCATGCTAGTTTATACACGGCTGGCCTTCGTTATTTCAAAAGACCCCATGACAGTTCCTTCCATTCGGACCCAGCTCAAGGTTTTCCGAACCCATTCCAGAGAAAGAATATAACACCTCTAAGGCTCACCCACACTGTAGTTTCCTTTTGAGTTCCTGAGTCATTAATGCACATTTCGATATGTATTCTAGTACAGTTCTGTTCTCTAATACACACTCCTTTAGATGTTCATTCTAAATTTGTTTGAGGATGAGAAAAATGTGCCTATAGGTCATTTGTGGGACAACCACTGTCGATGGGTGAGCAGTTGGCCAACTGCAGTAATTATTCAAGTGTGTCTCAGGTGTGTAGACTGGGTGAAACCATGGGAACTTACTATACATTTACGAATAAGGAAAGACCACGGTGTCACACCATCTGTTGTGTATCATCTCTCAGTTTAATGACGTAAATGCTGAGTGTATTACGATATTGGCCATTAAAATCTAAGTTTCTTTAAGACAACTAAAATCATATAAATCAGAGTTAATATAACAGGCTTAATTTATTCCTTTTTTAGATTTATTGCATTGTCTTATGTGCATGAATGTTTTGCCTGCATGTACATCTGTCCAGCACATGCAAGTCTGGTGTTCAAGGAGGTGGTGAGCCTCCATGTGGCCGCTGGGAACTGAACCTGGGTCCTTTGCAAGAACAACAAATGCTCTTAACCAGTGAGCCAACTCTCCAGCCCTGTCAATTACTCCTTTTGTTTGTTTGTTTGTTTTTCGAGACAGGGTTTATTCTACGTAGCCATGGCTGTTCTGGACTCACTTTGTAGACCAGGCTGGCCTCAAACTCAGAGAGATCCACCTGCCTCTGCCACCCTGAGTGCTGGGATCACAGGTGTGTGGCACTGTGCCAGACTTTGTCAATTGCTTCTTGATGGGCATGCTTTCAAAAAAACAACTAGAGCCAAGGGGGGATGTCGATGGTTTGTATCAAAATCCTTCTCCTTGTTAATTTAGCTTGTATGGACTTTCTACGTGTCTGTCATAGAGGGGCAAATCTATAATGCCGCATTCACACTAAGTGTTTAATGACATCAAATAATCTAGTATAGTGAGAGGATGAGATCACGGAGGGAGAGTCCTCAATAAGAAGGTGAAAGTATTATTTACAGGAAGAAAATGCTTACGATGAAGGTTAAGACAGTCTCCCTTTTGGCTGGCTTCAAGTCGTCGTTCAGCGAATAGACTCTCACTTTCACTGCAAAAAAAAAATGTGACGTCATCAGACACTGACAAACAAGGTTTCTAGCTTGCATTTATCTATTTACTTCATTCTCTCATTTTGTATTTTCAGTCAGGGTTTCATTAAATTGGTTAGCCTGGCCTTGAACTCCCCCTCATCCTCCTGCCTCAGCCTCTTGAGTAGCTGGGATTATAGGCTTATGCAATCAGGCCCAGTACTTTTTAAATTTTTCCTAGTCATTCTTAACGAGATAAGTCTCACATGAAAAGCAATATGCGCAATCCATAAAATGAAAATGTATATTCTAAAGAAAAAGAGCTTCTGAGATTCATGTTAGGGGCTCCTTGTATTAAATTTAACACACAACTGGGTATAGACCACATCCATGCTGCAAAATACTTTGTGTCTGTAACTGTTCACCAAGTAGCTATCCTGTGGTTAGATTGAGAGCGTGAGATGATTTTTATCAGAGTCAGCGAAAAAAAATTAAAGTTCGGTTCCGACAGCGTGTGTTCTTCTACTTACAAAATCCTACAGGAATAAAATACTATGACCCAAAGCAACTCGGGGAGGAAATGGTTTGTATGAGCTTTCTACTCTCAGGCAAGACCCATCACTGAGGGGAGGTAGGGCGGAAACTCGGGGCAGGATTCTGGAGGCAGGAACTGAAGCAGAGGCCATGAAGGAACACTGCTTACAGGCGTGTTCCTCCTGGCTTGCTTAGCCTGGCTTTATAAATTCAGGGCCCTTTGCCCAGGGGTGTCACGCCCACCCCCACCATGGGCAGGACCCACCGGCATCATTAATTGGTACAACTTCGTGAAGTACGTTGTACGACATCTTTTTTTCGGATGAGGAAAATGGGGCTGTGAGAGGGTGATTCACACGCCATCAAGAATAGCACATGCTTGGATCTGACCCTGGGTAACAGGCTCTCGTGTCCTCTGTTAAACGACTCTCTATCACTATCTGTCACCAAAGGAGAAACATTTGTAAGATGTTCTCTTGTTTTCTTCCACAGCTAGAGTAAGTGAAGACACCAGATCTCAGCAATCAGGTCCTGGCAGGCCATTCCCAAGGGAAGCCCCAACAACCAAGAAAGGTCCTGGGTTCTGGGATCTAGACTTCATGCTTGCTCTACAAGCATGATGACCCTAGTGGTAGGGAGTGTGAAAGAAGCATGAAACATTCTCTATGAAAGGAGGGTGAGGTGAGGTTGTGCTTCATTTTAGGTATGACCGGGATGAAAAGAGACTTCAGCTTTTCTTTTCTTTTTTTTTTAGAAAAAAAATCAACTTTTTCTTTCACCTTAATTTTTTTTTTTTTTTTTTTTTTAATAACTGGCCCTGTACCTCACTGGCTGCTGCACTGAGAACAGATCTTGCATCTCACCCAGGCAGCCCAGTGGAGCTGGTCTTGGTGAGGAGCTGGTCCTGGTGGTGGGGTGTGGGTGAGCTGGCCCTAAGGGTGTGAGTGTGGGAGATCTGAGCTGGCCACTCTTCTGCTGTTGGGTAGCATGAGCACAGAGGACGATTCCTCACCACCCCCTCCGGCAGTCAGGAAAGCCGCCCACAGTGTCATGAGCTAGGGAGAGCCAGCCCCGCACCTCACCTGGACAGCACAGCGGAGCTGACCTCGGTGGCGGGGCCACAGGTGAACCAGCCCCTAGGGCAAGGGCAGGAGAGAGCAGGCCCCACCACACATCTGTCGTGAGATGGTGTGAGTTATGGTCGCCCTCACCTCTCATCATCTTGGCAGTCTGGAGAACTGGCCCTGGGCTCATGAGAGCAGGTGAGCTGGCCCTGCCCCTCAGTCTGCAGCACCTGGGAGAGCAGATTGTGCACCTTGCCTGGGCAACACGGTGAAGCTGGCCCTGATGGCGTGGGTGAGCGAGCCCCAAGGGTGTGAGAGTGGGAGAACTGTCCCAGCCCCTCACAGGCTGGGAGAGCGGGCTCCTTTCCTCAACCACAGGGTTCAGGCTGGCTACACCCCCTTCCCGATGTAAGAGAGGGAACTATGACCATGGCACTGTTGCAACAGACACTCTTATTGATAAATGACGTTTGAATATTAGTATTCACACATTCTCATGACCTTCCTTATCTCTTCTGAAATATCTGGTTTCCCCACGTTTTTTTCCCCCCCGGTTTGAGAATTCAGTCCCAACTTCGTGCATTTTTAATGAACATGGCTCTATAATAAATATTTCTACTTTATCAAAATTTTATTTGAAAAAAAATCTATTTGTTTAATGAGTAAGTTCTAAAAGCATTTTACAGTGCTCAGAAAGCTTTTCGTTTTTTCAAGACAAGGTTTGTTTATATAGCCTTGGCTGTTGTAGAACTAGGTCTGTAGACCAGGCTGGCCTGGAACTTAAGAGATACCTGTGTCTGCCCCCCCCCCCCCCGTGCTGGGATTAAATAGGACTTCGGGGAAGCTTTCTGTCTACCTAGAAATAGCTGATAATGCAGCAAATATAATCGTTGATTTTTCACTCTATTTATAAATTTCTCTGTAAATTACAAAACGAAATGCTATTTGAAAATATAAAAGCTATTCAGGAACTGAGGAATGCTTTTTGTTTTGTTTTGTTTTGTTTTGTTTTGTTTTGTTTTTTGAAGGGTAAGGTAGAAACCTGTCTGCACTCAATTTCATGTGTCAAAAGGTCTGAAAATATGGTGTCAATTTCCCCACAAAGAAGTGATTTATACTCTACCTGACTGGTCTGGAGTGTAAACAGGTTTGTCTGTGTGGATGAAAAGAAATCCATTGTCATCGGTTATTGGTATCTTTTTCGATTTTGAAAAATGCTTTGACACAACTTCCAGGTACACATGTGAGACCGGGCTTTGTCCTTCAGACAGCTGTTTGGGTTGTATCTGTAAGAACAATAACGGACAGAGCATAACTCGAAGGTTATGAAGCCCGCCACAAAACCACTGCAGCCTCATTGGAACCAGCAAATGATACTGCATATTACCTCATTTAGAGAGTGGGATAGCTTTTAGTGCTCTGAGACCAAAGCAGAGCAATCCCAGCTTCAGGATCACCCTGGGCTGCATACTGAAACCCAGCCTCAGATCCCAACCAATTCAACCAGCCGGTAAACAGAAGCAGCCACACGGCACAAGAGCTAGAAGAGCAACTTAGTTTTGCCAAAAAGCCCCTCATTGTCTAATGTCATGATGAAAATTTAGCTTTAAGTAACTGAAAATCTTTTGCTTGCTGTGGAAACTCTGAAGAAGGGATGGGAAGAAAGTTGGTAAAGTCCTTGTCTTACAAGAATGAGGTCCAGAGTTCAAGTGCCCAAAACCTATGTTACAGAAAAGCTGGGTGTTGTGGTCAGCATTTGTAATCCTGGAACCTGAGAGGTGGAGAAAGACAGATGTCCTGCGCTGCTGCCTAACCAGCCTAGTTGACCTGGTGAGTTCCAAGCCAGTGAGACCCTGTCATCAAAAACAAGGTTGATGGCAGCTGGGAAACCACGGCTGAGGTTGTCCTCTAGACTCTACAAATATGTGCATGGTTCCATGCATCCATGCACAAACACGTATGCAGACACAGAAAGGGGTGGGGGAAACACACGTGTATACACACACAGAAGGGGGGTGAAGATCACAGTCTAAATGGAAAAAAAAAAAGCAGAGACTCAGAAGTACAACAACGCCAGAGTGACTGAGGAGGTCTGCAGTCCAACCAGGCAGAACTCTGGGGTCTGAATATCATATCATATCATATCATATCATATCATATCATATCATATCATATATCATATCCCACAGAGTGCTAGGATCTTTTCTTTGGAGTTGATGGGCACAGAGCAGGTGGCTGTAGAGGTAAAGCTCCCTCCTGTATAGCCCACTCTGAGAATCCAGGGCAAATTATTCTGGATTCCGGCAGAATACCTCTAGATCCAGTGTTGCAGTGTGGTCTGAACCATAAACACGAGTGAGACTAAAAGTGTAGCAAGTGCCGGCAACTGCAGGGGGGGAGGGGTGCCAAGGGAAAGGCCGGCAACTGCAGGGGGGAGGGGTGCCAAGGGAAAGGCCAGCAACTGCAGGGGGGGAGGGGTGCCAAGGGAGAGGCCGGCAACTGCCCTTTCTAGTACCCTGGACCTCAAGACTCCTCTCACTGCTGTGCTTCTGCCTGGCCTAAAACCGCATCTTCTGCCTGTGGGACAGATGACGCAGGATCAACCCAGGAAGCCTAACGCCGCAAAGATTCGGCTCTTAGGGGAAGAGAGCAAGCCAAACAGTCAAGGTAAAACCAAGATGATAGAGAATTAGTGTCCGAACTGGAGAGTGGTGGCCCCTGCGCTCAGGTGTGGGACCACAGAGAATACTTCGCACCCCTGTACATGTACATGACCATATAAAGATGGTCTGTACCTGAACACACCTGTGGCTTTATCCAGTCTCTATTGGCACTGAGGCAAGCGAGCACACAGGAACTCTTTCATACCTACCTTTAATTTTGCCGACCATTTTGTACCGCACAGGAGCCTTCCTCGCCTGGGCTTTCCGGCGCTTCAATTGTTTTAGGTTGTGTGGTTACATTTTTAAAACCCTTTTCTGTTATCATTCCACCTTTAACTGGAACTACTTCGTTCCCTCTCTTCCTCTTTATTGATCCCCATTTACCCCCCCCATTTTGTATGTTGTCTTAATGATAATAGTTAATTTTACTTGAAGTTACTTACTTAATATTTCCTTCCCATTCTTACTCTTAATAGCTAGTACCTGAGTCACACTCTGCTTTGATCCTTTATTGTCCTAAAATTCTTGGAGGTGAAAGGGTGATTGTTTTTAACGTGCTCCTACTTTATTTTCATGGCAGGCTTCTTTACCAGCTTTGGTTGCCTCTGCAGTTAGAATTTTATTCTCAGAGTAGGAATAGAGATTATGCCTGCTTCCCTGAGCATGTGGGATGAGAGTTTAGCCACGGAGCTGCACCCCTAGTCTAGAGCTGAAGGGATGACAACTCAGCCCTACTTCAACTTAGTCCCCCTTGAAGGGGGGAAATATTTTAACTGAAAAAAAAATACAGGTGATTAAAAAAACCTAATTAATGACCTAATCTTAGTTGCTCAACTCCAGTTGCAGAAACAAAAGAAACACGAAAAAAAAAATCACAACATGACTCATCCCAAAATTACCAAGCAATATTAATGGGTCCCAGTGAATGTGAATTAGATGAAATCCCAAAGAATTTAAAATAATGATTATAAAAATTGTCAATGAACTCAAAGAGTACATATGAATAAATTCCTGAATTAAAAGAGAATAAAAAAATATAATTTGAACTAGGAAGCCAAAATATAATTTGAATAAGGAAGCCAATAGAAAATATAAGAGGGGAGTTCAATAAAAAGAAATAGTAAAAAAAAAATCAAATAGAAATTTTTTTCTTTTTTTAATTTTTTTTCAAATAGAAATTTTAGAAGTGAAAACTTCAGTAAGATGAATTTTAAAACTCAAGGTAAAGCCTTTCCAATAGTGTATCAAGTGGAAGGTGTGACTCAAAGGCAATACAGATAACTTAGAAGAGTCAGACAATGACTATAAAAAAATAATATCATGAACAGAATATATACGATTTATGGGACACCATGAAAAATCAACTTTATAGTTCATGGGAATAAAAGAGTTCAAGTTAAAGGCCTAGAAAACATACTCAACAAAATCAGAATGGAACAATGTCCAAATCTCGGGAAAGAAATGGGCTTCTAGACACAGGAGGCATTTAATATTGCAACTATACTAGATCAGAAAAGAACCTCTCTACATTGTGTTATAGTTAAAATGCTAAGTATACAGAACAAAGAAAGCTGCACGTCAGAAGCATAGAATCACTTATAAAAACAAAACAAACCAGAATAGCAGCAAATTTCTCAAGTGCCAAGAGAGCATGGAAAAACACATTTTTAGCTGTGAAAGACAACAGACAAACTAGATCACTATATCCAGCAAAGGTATCCTTCATAACTAAAGAATAAAGAAAACCTTCCAACAATAAACGCTGGCTAAAAAATTTTATGACCACACATCAGTGTCACAGATGCCACTTGAAAGGATCCTTCACCATGAAGAGAAAGATAAACACATTCATGAAGCCATGGGAAAGAATAAGCCACAAGAGAACAACAATGCTCAAATGAGGATAGAAATACGAAACAAGATGATAGGACTTAATACATCTTTCAATAATAACTCTGGCTGTCAATAGTCTCAATTCTCCAATCAAAAGACACAGTATAACAGATGGATCTTAAACATGGAACTCATCTGTTGACCGCGAGAAACACCCCTTACTGGCAAAGACAAACAGCCTTAGGGTGGAAGGGTTGAACGGAAATTCCAAGCAAATGGACTAGCCAGCAAATGAGTGTATCATGACCCCTGAAAAAAAAAAACCCAACTTAAAAACTAGTCAAAAAAGGCTAAGAAGGTCACTTCATATTACTTAAGGCAACAATCCACTAGGAACACGTTGCAGCCTGAGACAGTTGTGCAACGAACATCGGCACACCCAGAAACACTGGATGAAGGGCCCAGACTGACAGCAGCACAGTAATGGTGGAACCCCCCAACAAATAAAAAAAACAAAACAAAACAACCAAGAAACACCAGGTTGAAATGGTTTTATGTGTCAGGGGACTTAGGCACCCATAGAATATCTACCCAAGCACCAAAGAAAACACATTTTTTTTCCCTCAGTAATCCACAGAACTCCATCTAAAACACACCACCAAAACACACCATCTTTTAAGACATAAAGCTGGCTAACTAAAAATCTTGAAATGATTTCTTATATTCTTTCCAGCAACAGTAGACTCAAGCTAGAAATCAATAGCTGGAGAAATTAAAGGAAAATGCCCAAAGCCATGGAGTTGAACAACACATCACTGAATAACGAATGAGTCATCAAAGACAAGGAGGGAAAATAAAACACTCCAAGAATCAAATGAAAACTGAAGCATAAAATAGTCTGGAAGTGGTTCTGCGGGGGAACTTTATAGCTGTAAATGCCTACATTTTAAAAAAAAAAACTGACATCAAAAATAGTGAGGCAGTTCACTGTCTTCAAGAACACAAACGAGCCAGACCTCAAAATGGAAAAAAATGCACAATATGAAGAGTCGGTGAAACACTAAATTGTTTCTCTGAAAAGACAAGTGGGACTGGGCTGGAGCGATGCTCAGTGGTGGAGAGCAGGAAGCTACTGCTTTTGCAAGAGGACCCGATGGGCTCCCAGTTCCTGTGTCAGGTGGCTCACAACCATCTATAACTCCAGCCCCAGGACAGCTGACACTTCTGACCTCCATGGCTACCTGCACTCACGTCACATACCCACCCACTCTCAAAGACACATTCATATCATTGAAATAAAAATTAATCTAAAAACAAGAGACACAAAGCTCTCAGCCAAGCTAATGATAGAGAGATAGAGAGAGAGAGAGAGAGAGAGAGAGAGAGAGATGGATGGATGGGCAGATAAATAGCTGAGAGGTTAACTAAAACTGGAGTTGAAAAGCCAAACATCACCACAGATATTGGCGAAATTCAGAGACCTATTAGAATAAACTTTGAAAACCTATACTGCAATAAATTTAAAAAACAAGAAACAGATACCTTTCTTGACACATATGGTCTGACAAAAATAAGCTAAGAGAATATGTGCAGCTTAAACAGACATACAGCAAGCCAAGGGGATTGAAGCCATAATAAACTGACTACAAATGCCCCCACCCAGACGTAGTCACTGATGAATCCTACCCTGGCCAAACTATTCCAGAAATAAAAAAGGGATGCTGCTGTTCTTGTTTTCTTTTTTAATGTGAGACCAGAGAAATTTGAAGCTGTTAGAGGAAGTCATGGGAAAGACCCTTTAAAATGCAGACATGGGCAAGGACCCTCTGCACAGCACCCAACAGTTCAGGAAATGATGATAGCCCATGACTAACAAACGTGATCAAAAGAAATTCACAACAAGGGAAACAAGTGAAAAAGTGGCTTACATAGCAGGAGAAAGATTTTGCTATTCATCTGATAGAGAATTAATATCTAGAATAAAAATCTTTTAAAACTAAGTACAAAAAAGAAACAAAAATATCCCAAACAATCTAAGCAATAAACTGGCTAATGAAATGGTCACACAACGGTAAAAAATGAAGCAGAGATGACTAATGAACTTATGAAAGTCTGTTCGACATCCTTGGCCACCTGGGAAATGCCAGTTGAAATTGAGATTCCTTTTTACTCCAGTAAGGACAGCTATCACCAATAAAATAAAATAAAATAAAAAAATAAAATAAAATAAAATAAAATAAAATAAAATAAAATAAAATAAAATAAAATAATAACAAAACAGTAAGTGCTAGTGGAGATTCAGGGAAAGGAAGCCCTCATAGGTGGCTGGTGGGAATGTAAACTGGCGCAGTCACTAGGAAAACCACCATGGAAGTTCCTAAAAATAGAGCTACCTCTGGCCCATGTATAGCACTTGGGCATATACCAGGGGGGGATATAAAATCAACACGCTGCAGAGGTGCTTGCCCGGCCGTCTTTATCCTCGCACCATTCACCGTACCAAAGCTACAGAGCTAGTCTGCATGTTCACCAACAGATAAGTGGATGCAGAAAATGCAGCAGAGTTTTGTTCAGCCACGCAGACAAGACTGATACAGCTGGAGGGCTTAACAGTAAGTGAAACAAGCCAGACTCCGAGAACAAATATTGCAGGTCTGCGTGTTTTCTCTCATCATGGATCCCAGATTGCATACACACACAAACACAGTGACATAAAGAAATAGAAGGGAGACTTGGGAAGGAAGCAAGCTAGCAGGAGGGGAAAAGAGAGAGGGGCAGCAGAGGGGTGGAGGAGGATAAACATGGTCAAAGCCCATGACATACTTAGACGAAATTGTCTTTACGAAAGCCATCAGCATCTATAACGAACATGCTCAAAAAAATCTGAAATCTTGCTTCGAGTCAATCTGAACTAAAATATCTCAATGAAACGAAAAGTTATTTGTTCGGTTTGTTCTTTTTATTCATTGTGTGCTTTCATATGTCCAACTTTAGAGTGATGAAGTTTAACAAACATTCAACAAGCATCCACAGATTTCTGTGAGCAATATACCATAGATCATATGCACATTCACCTCACATCTCTCCATTTCTAATTTTCACTTTAAAAGTATTTTCAGTTCATTAGAGAATGCTTATTTATTTGTTTCAAACAGGGTTTCTCTGTAGTCCTGGCTGTCCTAGAACTCACTCTGTAGATCAGGCTGCCTCCAACTCTGAGATCTGTCTGCCTCTGTCCCCCCAAGCGCTGGGTTTAAAGGCGTGCACCACCACTGCCCAGCTGAGAATATTTTCTTTTTAAGAACGTGAGCATAGGCACGCTTTGCCCACAAAAGCAAATGTAATTTTTCTGTTGAGAGTTTTGTGTCTCACTCATCACAATGACTCTTAACCATCTCAGAACCCCACCAGTTGTGGAGCAAGACTAATGAGTGTAATTTCATCAATGTTCAAACCTTGCATAAGTTTTACCAAAAACACATACAGAAAACGAGGAACAAATACATACTGTTAACTTTGCCGAGTTTTGGAATTTATTTTCTGGGGTTAAGTTAACGTAGCCCGAAGAGTAGGTCACTCTTTTGTCAGGATAACTTTTTATAGAGATTGTCGCATCAAATGCTTCAGTGTAGCCATGGGCTTGAATGACAACATTTTCAGATGCTCCAACCTGGAAGACTTTGGGGGCTGAAATGACGTAGCTGTTGAAACAGGAACAGAAAAGGTCACTCACTACCTTTGCTTTGAAGACTATCTTACATTTCTGATATCTTTTCCTTTTACTCAAGATTAATTTCAAAAAAATATTTCAAGCAGGGTGGTGGTGGCGCACACTTTGAACTCCAGCATGAGGTTAGCCTGGTCTACATAGTGAGTTCCAGGACAGCCAGGGCAACACAGACAAACACTGTATCAATAGATACTCGTTTGTTAAGGATTAAGATCGTTAAATAATATGGACTGAAATTAAATGGTCTGTTTCTAGAAATCAGACCCCCAACAGCAGCTGGGTATGGTGGCACATGGGTTTAATCCCAGCACTTAGGGAGGCAGAGGCAGGCAGAATGCTGTGAATTTGAGGCCAGCCTGGTCTACAGATTGAGTCCAGGACAGCCAGGGCTACACAGAGAAACCCTGTCTTGAAAACAAAAACAACAACAAAAGCCACCACCACCACCACAACAAAACAACCCCACAGCTGTTTTAACCAGAATCAAGAGTTTTTAAATTAGAAAAATCCAAGTATTGAATTCTACCTCAGTTTCACTCTTCTTAGAAGCTTTCTGTTGCTCAGTTTAATAGCTGTTCTAGTTTGATCCCTTGCTGTGAGAGAGCACTGAGCAACAGCAATCTGGGACAGAAAAGGTTTATAGGTCATGACCCATCAATGGAGCAGTCAGGTTGGAAACCTGAAACAGAAACCAGCGGGGAGTGCTGCCTGCTGGCTCAGGCTTGGTTCACTGCTGCTCAGGGGAGGGGGGGGGGGCTGTGCCCTCCCGTGCTAACAACTGAAGACAGCCCCTCACAGACACGACCACAGGCCAGTCTGATCTAGACGATTCAGCCACTGAGTTCCCTCCTCCCAGGTGACTCTAGGGCATAGAAAGCTGACAATGAAGAATACTCAGCATGCAGGTACTCTCAGCTGTCTATGCAGTGGTCATGCTAAAGCCTAAGGTATGTGATGTGTAGACATATCTTAGAGCTGCTTGTGGATGGCTGGAGAGGTGGCTTAGCAGTTAAGAGCAGGTGCAGCTCTTGCAGAGGACTTGAGTTTGGTTCCCAGAACTCATAAACGGTGGGTCACAATCACATTTAACTTCAGCTCTGGGGGACCCAACACACATACACACACACACACACACACACACACAGAAATAAATACATAAAGGTTTTAAATAACTGGCTGCGGAACTTCCCTTTATATAAACTGGTCCATATTGATGCAGCAGCAATGTACGTGGTCTGTGTGGGAAGAAATTTCATCTTGTTTATTTTTTTTTTCATACCCTCAGAAGGTCAGGGCACTGAGCTTGTACAGACAGGATACTAGTTGGCTTGTTTCTATTTTTCTGCAGACATTTGCACGGCAGCTCCTTGTTTCCTCCAGGCTCTATCTGTATATCACCTTTGTAAGAGAACCTTTCCTGACTATAGCTTTAAATAGTGGTCTTTGCTTTCTGTACTCTACTTCTTTCTTCATAATACTGAAGATGCCTGTCCTTATTTATTCATTCTGTCATTGTCGCATTCATTTGTTCCTTCGTTCGTTCACTCATTCATTCATTCTCTGCTTCTTCGCTGGAATGCAAGCTCTTCTCCCACCTACAGAACCTGTTATAAGGAAGGTGTTCATGCTGCTTAGCTTGACTCTCATCTTTCTTGGTCTGAAAAATGCCTCAGGGCTTGGTAAAGCGCATCTGGCCAGTTGTGTCTATGGTTTGCTTTCAGGGAGGATTAGCTAAGAACTGTCGTCCTGGACTGTGGGAAATGACAACATTCTCTAGACTGAGGGACTGCATGCGATGGGGAGGGATGCTCTTGAGTGCAACCTTCTCTCTCTGCTTCTCTGCTGCCTCGACAGGAGCTGCCCTCTCTGTCACACCCTTCCTGCAGCGATGGACTAAGGCCTCTGAAATCTGAGCAAAATACATTTTTCTTTTAAGTTGTTTACGTCAAGAATTTTGTCACAATGGCAAAAGGGCTAACTAGTATGAGGTTCAAAAAAAAAATAATTGCTGAGTCACAGAGTGATTAACTACTGTGCTTCCTTGTGTTTTCAGAGACAGACAGGAAATATTTCTATAGTAAGGGCCAATGCAGTAGAGCAGGAAGAATTCAGAGCACACGAGACAAGAATCACCAGGGCCCAGGCTCTGGGGTTTAATCTCGAGCTCCCTGAGCTTGTCTGTCAAAAAGGAGTAAATAAAAGTAGGTGAGGTGCTGGAGTGACCGTGGCCTTGGTATAAAATCTCAGAGTAGACACATGCGGCATACTAATGGTGTTTTCTCGTTTTGTTTACGTTTGCATTTCTACAGACGCATTTCTGTGAAAGTTAGGAGGAACTGAAGTGGTAGACAGGAAATCTTAGTAAGTAAAACTCCTCTCTCCATTTCAGTGTCATCTTTGGCCAGTCACTTCTGTCTGGACTTGTCATTGTATATGGACTGAATAGGCTCAGCATATTAACAAATGCCTGTAGTACCAGCCAGCCAGGGGGCTGACGCCAGAGGTTCAGGTGGGCATATGGTTTAAGAGCAGCCTAGACAACATGGTGAGACAAGGAAGAAAGAAAGAAAGGAAGAAAGAAAGGAAGAAAGAAAGAAAGAAAGAAAGAAAGAATAAGTTCAATGAGATAACATTTAGTTAACTTGCAATATTAAGATATTTGCACACATGATGTCACTATTTAAAATGACAAGACTTTGGTAACAATGAAATTATGACAAATTGGCTCATAAATATACAAGTAATTAAAACCATAGTTTTGAATTTTATTTCTTATATGGTAATGCTTCGGTACTCATTATAATGAAAACTGATACGTCACTAATTAAAATTATGACGGTTTGTTGGCTCATTTGATCAAGTTGAATTTATATGACGGCCATATTCGCATCACTCTGGCTTAACTGCTCCTTAGACCAAGAAAAGTGCAAACTAAACACCAAGGACAAGTGAGAAATAAATGCCGAGAAAACTGACTATCTTGCTTTCACTTCCTGACGAATAAGAGAATGAATAGTCATTTCCGTCATTTGTACAGGTCACAGTCCCACAAGAATGGCCGCATCCTCAGCCACTCACCCAAATCAAAAGGCTTCCACGGCTTTCTCGTGTGGAGCTGAGACTGTCCACTTATCATTTCAGAAGGGGACAGTTATTTTCACATTAACACAACTGGTTGAAGCCTCCTTTTCACTTCACCACAACTAAGATGCCTGGGAAAAGGAAGAAGGCTTGTTTTACTTACGTTTGTTCTTGTCCCCATGTTTTGTCCAGGAAAATTAAAAAGTAAAGTATTCCCCAATGGCCCATGGCTGGAAGTGGCATAAACCTATGGGCATGGCCTTCTTGTAGCCACTTTCCTTTTGAGTAAACTGAGTTTGAAGAATTTGGGTAAATTAGTTCTCTGGTTAATTATTAATGTCAGAGGAAAAGATCTTTAAGCGAGAAAGCTAAAATCAGAAAAGGGCACGAGAGGGTGTTTTATGAACATAAAATGTGTTTTAACATCCTATCGTGTCCAGTAATAAAGATGGGTGTCTCATGTTAACTTATCCCCAGGAACTTAGGGTTAGGGTTAGGGTTAGGGTTAGGGTTAGGGTTAGGGTTAGG
>NW_026585895.1:45864274-46017804 GCF_907164565.1 Psammomys obesus | reverse complement strand
GGGTTAGGGTTAGGGTTAGGGTTAGGGTTAGGGTTAGGGTTAGGGTTTATACAGGCAAGCATGAGGACTCTGCCATGAACGCTTGCTTCTCTGTAGACAGGCTCAGTGCTGCAAGCCAGCAATGGCTTTCTTTGCCTCTGGCTTTCTTCTCTCAGCCCATTAGTTTGTTTTGCCACCCTGCATCTTCAGACTCACTTCCGGGAGGTTTTGAGACCTCATTTGTTTCTGAGATTGACAGAAGACTGGATTTCACTTTAAATGGTTAGTTTTAGAGTCTGACGTAGGGAAATGATAGTAGCATTCCCTGGTATTGGTAATGGTCAAGGCTAACCTCGGTCTGCAGAGGTCCATGCCAGTCTAGAGAAGAAACAGCTTGTGGTCAGATGGAAACCCTGCAGAGATGCTTATGTGAATCCCTACCCAGACACTTGGTACTTAAGGAGGGATGTGTGTCTGTGGTGTCACAGGTCACTCTTCCAAAATTTGCATACAATTAGTCATAGACAATTTTACTTTAAACATTTATGCTTTTCAGTGAGGATTTTAGTAGTTTAATATAAGAACTCAATATGAACAAAAATGAATAGTATTTGCCATGACAGTGGATTTTCTCTCTTTTCTTTCTTTCCTTCTTCCTTCCTTCCTTCCTTCCTTCCTTCCTTCCTTCCTTCCTTCCTTCCTTCCTTCCTTTCTTCCTCCTTCCTTCCTTCCTTCCTTTCTTCCTTCTTTTCTTTCTTTTTTTCTTTGGTGTTTAGAGACAAGGTCTCTCTACATAGCCCTGGCTGTCCTGGAATTTATTGTGTAGATCAGGCTGGCTAGAACTCGTAGAGATCCACCTGCCTCTGCCTCCTGGGTGCTGGAATTAGAAGCATGCACAACTGCAAGTCAAAACAGATGATCTTCATAACTTATTTATAATTAAGTAAAATTGACCAAAAGATAACTGTTAGATTTTTAATTAAATTTATTTTAATGTTTTATGCTCATTAGAAAATTTTATTTACATTTTTCCTTTTGTTAGTTTTTATCTGTATGTTAGAATATAATATGTATTGTATTTTAAGGTAACAAACGAAATGTCCAAGACTAGAGGTGTATTTCACTGGTAGAGTGCCTGCTTAGCATGTCCAGCTCTGGGTTGATCCCCAGCCATGCATGAATGTCAGGTGTGGAAGTATTGTGTACCTGTGATCACAGCACTCAGGAGGTAGAGGCAGGAGGACAGGTCATCCTTAGCCCAACAGTGAGTTTCAGGCAAGCCCGGGCCACGTGAGACCCTGTCTATACTAATGATAATGATGACAATACCGGTAATAATAAAGAGGTATTTAAGCATACTCCTATAAGTCAGCCATTTTGGGTCACACTGACTGCAATGGCATTCCGTACTTGAAATGAATGGGGTTTTATTTGCCAACACTTTAATACTGAATTTGTTAAAAGGAAAAGGAGCAGAAAGAAAAATCTAATACACGACTTCACTAGCGGTGTTTCTTTTATAGATACCATTGACATGGGGAAAAAAATCTGCCACTATTATTCGACTATTCATTTCCAAAGAAAATCTGTGAAATTATTAAGCTGGGTTGCAAAAGAGAGGTCAGGTTCAAACAAACAGAACATTCGTGATCATTTTCGGGAAGTAAAACTTGAGAGAGTGAAAGAATGCCCAGTTAACGTGCGTAAGTAACAGTTACACTTCAGGTGAGAGGAGATGTGAGCTTTCTGTGCTCCAAGGGCAAATGCTAGTAAGTGGTGTTTTTAAATCGCTCTTAGAGAAAGTGTTTAGAGAACGACAGTCCTCAACAATCCGCCGAGTCTCAACTGTTTAGCCAGAACTGTTTAAATCTAGCTGTCTTCTAAGTGTAGCTCAAAGACAGGGTTCTTCCGTGATTTAGTATGTGACCTTTGCACAAGTATCTGATGTTGTGCATGGGAGAGGAGAGTAGGTGGATGTCTCTTATTTTTGTACAAACATTGCATTTCTAAGAGCAGATAGATGCTAGGTTCTGCTGGAAACCCTGCGGGTCACTGAACCTCCTGCGACAGTCACCTAGCTTCTGCCCCCAAGGTGGAGGACCAGACGGCTTCCCCTGGCGTGCTGGCTGGCTTTGTGTCCACTTGACACAATCCAGTCCTTGGGGAAAAAGGAAACTTCAACTGAGAAACCCCCCTCCCCACTAGATTGGCCTCTAGGCAAGCCTGTGGGGCTTTTCCTTGATAGCTGATTGATGTGGGCGGGCCCAGATGTGTGCAGAGTCACCCCTGGACATAAGAAAGCAGGCTGGGCGAGCAGTGGCAAGCAAGCACTCCTCCACCGCCTCTACATCAGCTCTTGCCTCAAGGTTCCTGCCTTTCTTGAGTTCCTGCCCTGACTTCCCTCAGTGACGGACCTGTCATGGAACTGCAAGCTGAAACAAGCCCTTTTCTCCCCAGGTTGCCATTGGTCGTGGTGTTTGTCACAGCAATGGGAACCCTCAGTAAGACAGCCTGGTCCTCAGAGCCTCTCATGGTCTGGGTCCTTCTGGGTTCTCCTGTACCCACGCTCCCTTTCCTCCTTGCTCATTAAGTGGCTGTGATGTGGAGGGGCTCCTGAGGGGCAAGGGTTTTGTGTCTTTTGAGTGAACACTCTTTAAGTAGCGATTGCACGTTTATTTAGTAAAAAGAAAAAGTCTGGAAATCAGCCATTAACACGAACCACAGACTTCCTGTTCACAAGTGAAAAGGGGTCTATAATTTTCAAAGCCAAATAACTTTCAGCCCACATTCTGCTGGCTTCAGGTGCCTGCTGCCTGGCTAGCATAAGAGAGCTGGCATGGCCCATGCCTGCCCCAGAGTTCCTGTACCTGAGTCTGAGGGCAACCAGAGAAACGGGGTTGAATCCTGTGAAACTGAATAATCACTAAATGGAGATTTGACAATGATGCAAGTTTTATTTAACAGTGGCAGGCTGGCACAGAGGCTTGTTCCGTGGCCTGATTTTGGTCTCAGATCCAGTCCCGTGCCTCAATACTGTTATTCTTAACTCATTTATACCTAATGAAATGTCTTCAGAAATATGGGGAATACATGAATTCCCTCTTTACGCACTGAAGATCCCAGCATACTCACAATCTATCTAAGTGCATCCCCAAACAACAGTGTGAGAGGGGATCTGGGAGTACAAGCTGTTTCCGGTTGGGAAACCTTAAAGCAAAAACAAACAAACAAACAAACAAAAACAAAAACCAACCAAACAAAAAACAAAAAAACTCTTACTATTCCATTGCCTTGGTGTGGTGTGTATGTATATTTAAATTGTATTAAAATATATTTAGTTTAAAGAATGCGCTCCAAAACAGTTTCATAGGGAAATTCTCAGTGCACACAGAGTGGAGTCGTTCTAGCGGAAAAAGATTTTCGAGGCCCCATTATCTGCCTATTCCCCCTCGTATGCATCCAAAGGTCCCCGAGAAAGCTGCACGGCAGCTCTGGGATTGCAGGCATGCGATGCCATGTCTGACTGTCATGAAACCCTGGGTTGGGCCTAGCAGAACATCTCCTGCTTGTTTGGGGGTGAACGCTTAGGAAAGACTGCTGTGCCTCCTTTCCCTGTTCCTCCCGTCTGTCACGAGCACCATGCTTCTTCTCTGTCACTCGTTTCCACCACGATAAGCTACTTCCTCCCCGAGCCCCAGCCCGAAAGCAATGTGTCTGCCTCAGCGATCCCTCAAACTAGCTTTTTCTGTTTACAAATTGATTATGTCGGGGATTTGTTGTAGTGCTGGAAGCTGAGCCACCAATTCTTTTCTCCCTGGTGCTCAAGACACGCTAGCTTTATAGCAAGTTAAAACCTCTCCTCCATAAACAAATAAAAATAAGACGGCAGAAACATTCCCTCTCCCTCAAGCACCCTGTTCCCATTTTCTCCTTCACCATCCATACCACCATCCACCCAAGACGTTAGGATCGCGGCATCCTGTCAGGAGCTCAGCCATAGCAGTAGAGTGCAGAGACGATGCTGTACAGACAAGCTGTCCAAGCCTACACCTTCTGAAAACCTTCACACATTTCCAAAGGGGCCGGCATAGCAATGCTCCTCAAGACATTACCTGTAATATCACAAAGAGGCTTGCAACCTAATAGACTAGGATGATAATAAGCCACTGAATGTTTGTGGAATGGGATGCGGTGTTGCACGGGCCGTGTTGCAAAATGATGCAAAGACCATACTAACATTTACTCAAGTTTAAGGGCACCTAAAACAATGACCCGCCTGCCGGCAAACACATGCTACAAATGTAAATACATGGCACAAATCCGCTGCAGATGAATTGATACCTAAACTCCACAAGATAATTTGAGAATGAGAAAACTATTTGCTGGAGTCCAGCTCCAGCGGCTCAGGAGCCAGAGGAGGAAATGTGGAGTCGTTGATATGAAGACAGATGACTTAGAGAAGAAGCAAGCTAGAATTCTCTTGCTTTTTTTTTTTTTTTATTCCTTAAATACTACTGCATGAGTCTTTAGGCAGAAAAAAAAAATCCTATCATAACCACAAGACACATAGTTTCATTTAACCGCATCTGGTCTTCTGAAGAAATTTGTTAAAACTGAAAGGAGAGAATTAGAGCTTGCTACATCCGTAAGACATCTGTGTCTTCATATTGCCAACTCTCCATTTCCTCCTCAGGCTCCTGACCTGCTGGCACTGGACTTTGGCAACTGTGGCTCATGATACTGGAAGTCACTGGAGTCGTGTGTGGGAATGGAATATCCGCAAAGGCACCAGAGCTGGGAAGAGGCGGAAAATGAGACCCCGAGAGAATCAAGTGCTAACAGTTGGGCACAATTTCCTCATGAGAAACAAGGGTTTCAAGTGGAACAAGTGAAAAAAGCACCCACCCTCCCTCTGTCTCTCATGGGCTTACTAACTCACTGGGGTTCTCTATCTGTTAGTCTCTTAGCCATGCTTGGTTGCATGGACATACTTTTCTTTTTCTCACAGTCTTACTGTTGTTCAATAGTTTTTTCATATAATTGTGTGTTTTGTTACTTGCCATTGGCTGGATGTAGCGGCCAGCTTTGGAGACATCCCTTACCGAACCCTACCTCCCAAGTATCCGTACACGTGTTTGGTGTCTTCCAAGTTACCAGGCTTTGGTCCATTTGACTGTGACAGAAGTGAAGGTGTGTGATTCGTGACATTAGGTCTAGCTGCATTGCTGCTCCTGCGCTGTCCATTCAGCAACTGCCTATTCTGGAGAAGCTAGACACCACGAAATGAGGACACTCAGGGACCCCAAGGTAGGCTTGGTGGGTAGCTCAGTTCATAAGGCAACATCCAGAAAGCCACAGGACTAGAATGCTTTTCCTCCACGTGAACCTTCTGATGCCTTGAGGTAGGATGGGATGGTCTCCCTGTAAGGCAATAAGAAGTGATTCATTCCACCAAAAATATGAGAAGACATATTTTTGCAATATGCCTTCTTTTTGCAGGAATGTCTTCAAGAATATAGCTTACTTTTAAAACTAATGCTCATACTTGGAAAATTGGAAGTCCTATCTACTGAGTATATCTGCAGCCAATTTCTCTGTATGAACTGGGCCATGCTTCCTATAAATCACCAATGTTGACCTTTGACTTCCACCATTCTTCTAGTTCTGGCCTATCTGCCAATAAGGAAAGACCGAAAGCTCAGAAACATAGAACAATGAATACATTGAAGAGAAAAAGCAGTCCGTGTCAGGCAGGCAATGGACTAAATGGTTTGTAAAAACACTATAAAACATTTATATTTATAATTGTATTTAGATTTGTGCTGAGAATGTAACTTTTTTACCAATAGTTTTCATTACTCTTAGTGAGTAAATACACTGTATTTTTCACAGATATTGCACTGAGTCAGTATATTTTATCATGATAGGATATGAATATTTCACTACTTTTATCTAAACATTATTTATAAATGTGTTGAAATAAAATTTGTTTGGTTCATTCACAGAGCAAAAACACTAAAAACAATCTATGATAGATCATATATATCATGCATTCAGATTTTTATCTACTTCATTCTGATATTTACACTCCTTTACAGTCACCCTAAATGAGAAACTGACTCTTCACTTGGCACTTCTCATTACTTAGGTGAGCGTGTCTCACCATCATCTGTGGGCTCACCCGGCAGCTTCTCACATGTTAACCCAAATACATAAAATGCATCAACCAAAGTTCATTTCTATGATGTGCAAAGAAACATTTCACATACCAGAGACACGAGATGAATGAGCTAAATACATACAGTTAAGGCTGCGGGGTTTGAGAATTTAGGGTTTGAGAGAACTTGGCCAGAACTGTGCGCAGCTTTTAACAGCTATGGTCACGGCAAACTCTTCTGTGTATCCGTGAGCCTGCGTCACTACGTATGTGCAGTGTCTTGGAATGCTGTAGGTATGGAGGTGCCTGTTCAAACCGTGAAAGCACACAATCTCTTCATCAAATATGGTGTTCATGTTGTTTCACCTAGAATCAACACAAGTTAACGTTTCTTAAACAACGATGTGCTTTATTTCTCAAACTGCTGTTAGCTGTGGTGGATCTTTGCTAGCATCCAGATGACTCACTGGGGAGGAGATTTCCAAGCAAACAAGCCATTGCGATTGGCTGCGCTCCAGGAATATTAAATAGGGTTCCCTGGAAGTTCAAACCAGGGTCACGTCTCTGCCTTTCCAAGACTCCATTTTGAAACAAAATTCCAGGCAGGAAGTTACTCTCCTGGTGATAAGGTAGGAGAAGGAGTGGGAAGGAGAGTAAGAGCCGGGGGAAACCAGAAGGGATTTAGAAGACAAATTCTGGCTGTGCAAGTGCTCAAACAGCCGCACATCGGATGTTAGAGACGAGAAGAAATTCACCTGTGTGGCCCAGAAGTCAAATTTAAATCTAATATCATGTGTCACTGGGCCAATTCTGGTCTCTGTAAAATTACAACCACATATTTTTCAAATGCAGGTGGAAGCTTACATTTGCTCCTGTCCCCGGATCATGCTTAAAATCTTTATGGCCAGGGTGGCTATGTTAGCATCGACACAACCTTTTTTCAAACTGCCCTCTTTTTGTGTGACCTCATCTTGAATTTGGTTGAATTTGTCCTCCAGTTAATTATTCACGCCCAACGGTGGGAGCACTAAGAAAGGAAGACTAAGGAATGTCAGCGGCTGCTCAGAGTTGCACATTTCCCAGCCAGGCCCTCTGTCCTGGCCAGTTCCCTCAGCCTTCAGACATCCTCCTCCATGTAACTCGCCTCAGCCATGGATGACAGCCCCTAGAAATGCACCTGCAGTTACATCTCCTCTCTATGTTTGTCTCTCTATTGATAATTGACTTATTCTGAGGCTGTGACCAGATGGCTGGCTTCCTGGCCCCAAGTGGGGGCACCCGTGGTTCCTTAATGGCCCAGAGGCCCCCCAAGGGCACAGCGTGAAGGCAGGCTTAGTTTATTACATGCCCGTTGCTTAGCTTCTCCTGCTCCAGGTGCTCTGCTAACTGCTAATGGGTTTCTCTTGACAACAGATCCCCGTTCCTAGCTCCACTTCTGAAGAAGCAACCGAGACTTAAAGAATTCAGCAGGGGCTTATTCTCCTGAATCCGATACAGAATCTGCCAGGTCTGGAGAAGGCGGGGTGGCTGCCCTGGAGATGGTCGGGTTCTAACTGGACCGGACGAGGCCTGGACTAATCGTTCGTAGAGCAGATCTGAGATCCAGTCCCAAGGCGATCTTCCAACTACTGCAAAGAAATGAGCTAGGTGGGCAAGGAAGCCGAGATGCTCTCCTGTCTTGGGTTTCCTGCAGCCTGACTCAGCTGCGTGCAGGGCCTATACTCAAGAACAAGTTTCGAGACATGTTAACGGTACAGGTGGTGGTTAGAGTGACTGGTCTCACAGGGGCGTCGTCTCTTGCTTGTTTTTCCTTCCTGACTCTTAATTGGTAAAGTAGGTGAGAGGAGATGCTGAAGTGTGTGCTTGAGGCGAAGTGTGTGCAGCCTGGAATTCTATGCTAACGAGTCCCAACTTCCTTCTGTAGGTATCGGGAAATAGAGGCAGACATTGACCCTTGCTGCCTTGATCCTGGAGATTCCACTTTCTCTGCAGGACCTACTTGTCTTCCTTGTTTCATCAAAAGTCCAGCCAGCCAGTGCATGCTACCCAAATGACCAGAGAAATAATCTTCTGAGGTAGAATGCAAGAAGAACCTTACATCAAACCTTCATCCACAGCAACTGTTAGGAATGCTTAAGTGTGGCAGCATTAGATTTTCAGTGTGTGGAGCAGGGAGTCTCAGAAAACAAAGCCAGATCGGTGGAATGCCTGAGTTGAAATGTACATTCTGGTGTAGGCAACACCTTGGACATTTGTGCATATCTGACCTGGGACCGGAGGGCAATGATTAAACCACAGTTTGGGTTGTGAACCAAATCAAACAGCATTTTGCTGACCCAGACACATGAAAATTCCCAACCTACAATGCTCTGGAAAAAGGGACATGACACAAAAGGATCCATGTGAGAGCTGGAAGAGCAGATCCCTCTGACATCTAGTCCAGACAGTTTTCAAACCAATGGTGACAGGAAATACTGTCGTCTCTGCTAGGAATGATTGTAGGCCGGGCTTCACTGGGCCAGTGATTTTAGTACCTGAGGCCATGGAAGCTCCATTTCACAGGCCTATGGGTCACAGATTAGCCCTTCTCAAGCAGGCCTTCTCAAACGTCCAGCCACAGAAAGACAATTTATGTTCATGAACTTAAAACATCATGGAGAAGGTGCAAACAAAGCAACAACAGTGAGGAGCCTGACAAAGCCAATGGTTTAGAGTCCATCCTGGTATCAGAACCTGTGTCCCTCAGGCCACAAGGGCTGACATTCTCTAAGACTGGCAGTTCTCAGAATACATTCCCCAAATTTTTATTTTCAGACCGTCTTACTGATGCTGCTGTTTAGGGATGCACAAGTGGAAACGCTACTATAAATCTTGGAGCGTCCGGTAGGAACCTCACCCTAGGGTACCAGGAATATCAGGGTCCCCTCTTGGGTATTTTAGTCTCATTGATAAAAGAATTTTAAAACAGACTTCAACGGAAGCTTGAAAACAATTTGTTAACGGTAGAACGAAACAAACCAGAGCAGGCAAGCTATGAATCTCACAGCTGTCTGGAGGAGAGAGGAAAAACTGCCATGCTGTTTCTGACCAGCAGGTGGCAGGCAGTGACGGGGAGGGGCCTTCAAGTAAGGAAGCCCAGGGTGCCAGGAAAAAGCATACTTAGGTAGGGTCTGTCTGGCATCCACAAGAAAAGGTAGAAGAAGAGAAAAATAAATAACTATAAGACTTTCTGAAGTGGGACTCAGAAGGGCAAACAGACCCAGCTAAACCTCATAACCACTTGTAGGGACTGCTCTTGGGAGTGGGGTACGGGCAGGGTAGGAATTCGGGAAGGAAAAAAAACCCCCATAATTTTAAAGTGTAACCCTTGTCCTAAGGGTCTTGTCCCACACACCTGGATTAACTCTTAAGGGACTCTTAAGGAAACAAACAAGGACTCTCTCCAATAGGGGAAAAAAATCCATCCTTTCCTATAACATCAGGCTCCTCTTGTTGGCCTCGAACTGTCTATGTAGCTCAAGCTGACCTTGAACTTGTGATCCCCTGCCCCAGGCTACTGAGAGGTCGGGGTTCCAGGGGTGCACCACGATGCCCAACACCGTAAGACTTCTTTAAATTTTATTTTATGTCTGTGACTATCCTATATTTCCCACATGTCTGTAAGTGGCAGTGCTCTTAGGGGTAAGGAGAGGGCAGTGGATGCCCAGGAACTGGAGCTGCCCTGTGGCCGATAGGAACCAAACCAGGGGTCTCAGCCAGAGCAGCAGGTGCTCTTAGCCACTGAGCCGTTTCTCCAGTCGCCTCGGGACTCTTTTAAGAGACTTTTTATTAGTGCAGTATTAACTGTACAAGATAGCAGATTTCACTGAGATTTTCATACATATACATTAAACGATCTGATCACATCTCCCCCATTACCTCTCTTGTCAGAATCCCCTCTCCTGCAGGGCATCTCTCTTCTTCCCAGACCATCCCCTTTCACCTTTATGTCTTTTAAATACTGCTGAATGTATTGACTTGAATGAAAGCGGGGCCGGCAGCTTGTCTATTTGAATAGCTTGGTTCTAAGAGAGCAGAACTGTTTGGGAAGGATTAGGAGGTGTGGCCTTGCTGGAGGAGGCATGCATTGGGGGTGCCTCCCCCCATCCCGGGGCTTGTGCTTGTGGATCAGATGGGAGTTCTCAGGCTGCTCCAGTGTGCTCTTGCCTTCTTGCTACTGTGCTCCTAACCTTGTTAAATGCTCTGTTTTGTAAGTTGCGTTGATCATGCCGTTTTGCTATGGCAACCAAAAAGTAACTAAGACACTGGACTCAGTATAGTACAGGAAACATACTTTTGTTTTTCTGAAACTGGCTTATTTCATTTAACATATTGATCTCTAGTTTCATCCATTTTTTTCTGCAAATGATGTAATTTGTTTTTGATTTTGTGTTTGTGTCTGTCTGTCTGTCTGCATGTAGCTATGTGCGTATGTGGCTTAAAATAAAAGTTACATAAAAAGAATTGATCCTGATGTAAATAATTACAGAGAAAATAGAAATGAAAATGGAGAAGAATAGATATCAATTGCCTAGTGTAGAAAATTGGCCGAGGGAAATAAATTGATAAACTAAGATGCGAACAATGTGGGGAAAATTTCATCGATGAAAACTGTTCAACGCGGGCAATACTATTTTATTGATTTAAACATTCTGATTGTGATACACATTTACAAGCATAGTATCCTTTAGCGGCTCCCATACTCTGCTGGCACAACTGATTATTCGTGGCGACTTAGTGTAGCATTATGGACACCTGGGCAGCACGGTGGCCCACACGGTGTGTGCTGTTGACTCCACAGCTCTCCCGGGGCTGGATGGCAGCTTTCTTTGTGGCGGTGAGTGTCCCCCGAGCACCCTCTACTATGTTAGGGCACCGAGGGTCCTGACAGGAAGATGGGCAAGGTCACTAGGCATGGCAATCAAACTCTTCTGGTGAATTTGTTTTTATCAGCTTGGTCTCACTTGTGAGACCAGTGGATAAATTACGGTTATGAAATGACCTCCGTGCAGCCAAGGCTATTTATGGCAAAGTTACAGCGGAAGGGCTTCACTGCTGTATGAACTCCGTTTGATTTTGTGCATTAGTTTCCAGCAAAAGTGAAGGCACAGAAAATACTTGTAATCTTCAAATACTTGCAGGGAATAAGATTAAGCATTTTCCAGTATGGTAGCAGATAAAGTAAAATATCTGAGAAAAGGAACAAGATAATATTTAGTAAGTTTTTTGCCAAACTAAAATATTTTTCTATTTTTTTTTTCCATTTCTTGGAAAACATAGGTTGGTTTGTTTGATTGGTTAGTTGGTTGGTTTTGTTTTTTTTTTTTTTGAGAAAGGGTTTCCTATGTGTAGTCTTGGCTGTCCTGTAATTTATTTTGTAGACCAGGATGGCTTCAAATTCAGAGATCCACTTGTCTCTGCCTCCCCAGTGCTAGGATTAAAGGAGTGTGCCACCACTGCCTGGTTAAGTTATTTTAAAGTGGGATACTTGCTTTATTTTTTGAGACTTTATTTTTATTTTTCACTAGATAACTCCAGGCAGCCTGGAACAGACTATGTAGACCAGGATGGCCTCAAATTCTAGAGATCTACATGCCTCTGCCTCCCAAGTGCTGGGGTTAAAGATGTGTGTACCCAACCAAAAATGAGATTTGTTTTAAAAATCCCTTGGTTCATTGGCAAATCATCAACTTCATATGTAAGCTAGAAATCTCTACCATAATTAAATACAGACAGGTCTCATTTTACACAGGTTAGTGCTAACTGAAAGTTGTTTGCCCTGTTTGTTTATGTGGAAGAATACTTTTATTGAGCACAAGACATGGAGGTTATGGCTGGATAGTAAATGGGGCACTGCCTGTCTGTCCATTCTTTCACTTGTCATTTTCGTGAGGCTCTGGGAAAAGTACTCATTGCCGTTTTTACTGTGACAGCTTGAGCCTCAGAGCCCAGGTCCCATGAATGAGAGCTGAGTTCTTATCAAAACCAACATTTCATCTGAGACTCAAGATGTCCTTGCGAGGAAGCTGGTACAGGTGCTTCGTTGTATAATACTAAATCGGATGCAACAGTCTTACTCCCAATTTGCATCTTAGGTCTCTTCTCAAAGGTCACGGCTTGTATCAGAATCCAGACCACTGGATTTCCAGAATGGGGTTCTCTTTCCTGATAAGTATGGTGTCAGGTGTGAGAGGAGGTTGACCAGAAGGATTTCACAGCAGAGCAACTTTCTCATTATGACAACAATTACATAATAAGATGTTTTTCTCTGCAGTACAATTTATTATTTCCTTCTGGTTTGTTTACAGTGAGATATTCTATCTTCATTTCCTAAGTAAATATGGAATTTGTATTAAAGTTGAAGAAAATCACGCTGTAACTTTAACGAACATTAGTCATAGAAGTCTATGGGCCTAACCTTGCTTTTATAATCCCTAATTCCTTTCAAACTCCCTCTTTAAATTAGAGAAAATAGTAGCGGGGAGATGCTCAGTCAGTAAAGTGTTTGCTGTACAAGTGTAGGGACCTGAGTTTGGATTCCTAATACTTATGCAAATGCAGGGCACAGCAGGGCACATCCGCATTCCCAGCGCTGGAGAGTCAGGGACACAGAGATCCCTGGAGGTCACTGTCCAGGGGGACTAGCCGAATCAGGGAGCTTAGGGTTCACTGAGAGACCCTCTCTCAGAAACATAAAGTGGGGAGCAATTGAGGAGGACACCCAACATCGACCTCTTGGTACCATTAAGAGTCATGCCCACTCACTTGGGAGAAAAGACTTATTTGTTTTCGCCACTTGGAGTATTGTTTCTTAGTCTTTCAAAACTCCTTTTAAACAAACCTAAGAATCATACTTTAAATGTGTAAGTAGCCTGAGTCTCATGGGTATCAATTACAAGTCAGTTACCTGAAAATATATCAAGACCTTTTTTTCATAACAATTCATTTTTGCTCTGTTTGATCCATGTTTCAAACACACAGAAGGTTCAGGGCAGTATGGACATTCCACCTGCCTCACCAACCTCCAACCTCGGTCTCCTCGCCTGTGCTACTGAGATCGTACTTTATGTGACAGGTTGTGTGAAAAGTCGACGATGAAGTGCTGTATGGAAAACACTTAATATTCCCCATACCCCAAATGCAGCCTTTTCTCCTTGCTTTAAAGATTTAATTTTTTTTAACCATGTGCATGTTTCTGTGTCTGTGTGTAGGTATGTGCACATGGGTAGGTGTCCTCGGTAGCCAGAAGAGGATTTGATCTTTTGGGGTCATTGGCAGTTGTGAGGCAGAGGGTCCAGGGGTTGGCTGTGAGACTGTGTCTCCTAGCAATGTCAGAAGCTACATCATAGAGTCTCGCCAGGACGACCGCTCAAATATGAGCTGAACAAGGGCAACAGCAATAGACATGCCAGAGTGGAGGGGTAAAGACCAGGAGGCCTCAACGCTGAGCCAAGAACTGCACGTAACAAAGGGCTGCTCAGCGAGAGCCACAGTCTTCCCCAGGGAATAAGAGCACAGCAATTGCTTATCCAATGCCAGATGCTCAAAGGCCAAAATGTGTGCCCGAAAACATACACGCAAATATACAGACCAAGCAGGTTATGTTTAAAAATATACAGCACATCCACGTATACACACACACAAATGTAATAGCAATTAATGAAAAAAGGGGGCATGAATTTGAAAGAGAACAAAGAAGGAAAGTTTTGGAGGGAGTGAAGGAAAGGGGGAAATATGTGATTATGTTATAATCTCCCGAATAAAATAAATAATTAAAAAAGAAAAATAATCAAGAATGAAATCAGAAGAAGTCGTTTTACTTGTCTTTTTTTTTTTTTTTTAAGACAATATATAAATGAGAGCCCTTAAACGTTTGGAAACATTAAGGAAGTCCTTTTATTCTGAAACATCTAGTAAGGCTGACCTGAGAGAAGCTTTCAACTTTTAGTGACTGTAATGTGACAGAATCATTGCATTTTGTCATCCAGAGGCCAACTGGAGATATTAATCTCAGGTTCTTGTCTGAGACTCGGAGGAACACTCTTTCGAGACTGAGTAATAAGCTGCCTTTCCGCTCCACGGGGCCTTGACTTTGGACTAGGGCTCTCTGCTACGTATTATAGTGTTTTCAGTTCCCAAGAAAAACAACAGACTTTTCTTCTGGGCATTACAAGGTATCTATCTATCTTTCAACTCTTAGTTGTAACTAGGACATGAAAACTGCATTTCTTAGAGGATTCGGTTTACACAAAATTACCCAGATTTGCAAGGTTCTGATAGAAAATGTCATACCCACTGTCATCGGGACGCGACATGAGGATATTCTTAAAGGTATTCTCGCTAGCCAGGGCACAGCATTCACTGAAGGCTCTGACACAGTTTGGGCCTATTTTCACACGGGCAACTCGTTCCTCACAGGTTTCATGGTGGTTATATCTGGCTCCATCATAACAACATTTCTTCAGTACTGGATGTTTGTATTTCGAAGCTGAAATGGTGGCAACACACAGGTCCTTATCACCAACAACCATAATGTCTCAGGCTTGAGAATCTCAAGGGCTATTTTCTCTGCCATCAAAAGATTACCTTGCCAGATGTATTTGTGGAATACAAGTATTTTACATAGTTTTAGGCATGAAAAATAACAAAGATCTGTTTTCCTCAGGTTAAGTATTGGCCAATAAATCCTAAATTCACTTGAGTGAAATTTTTGAGGGGTAAACCTTCACGTCCACCTTTTCCCCACCCCCTGCATTTTAATGGAGGAAACCCCATGTCTTCTCTCCCCTGGTCCTTGGGATACTATAATCGCAGTGGTTTACAGCTGCCTTGAGCTTGTACAGTACCTTGCTCATGTATCATCTCTTGCAGGGACTTTTTTGGCTGGAGACTCAGGCCACGTGCTTCATTTGTGAGGGAGAGAGAATGAACGGAAGAAGAGTGTTCAGGTCATACTGTTGTTATATTGCTTAAAAAATAGATCTTGTTCCTGTGGGATCAACTATCAGTGATCTCATCAAGTTGGAGTTAATAATTTGTTTACTTAACTACTTAACTCATCTCTATTGTTTACTTTTCCTAACATCTTAAGCCTAGAATGGTCTTCTGTAAGCCAGGCTCCCCAGAGGACCATACCACAGAGTTTATGAAGACCCTGAATCTGCAAAGGTTTGCTGGCTTCCTCAGGGCTAGCAGGCAAGCCGACCCCAGACTCCTGAACAGCCTCCTAAGCCTTGAGTACCTTCTTCCATTGGGTGTTCCAGATCACTTGTTGGAACGAGGGCTATTTTGAAAGCTTTATCTGTGTGAGAGAGAAGGAAGAGGGGAAGACATAAAACCTTTCTCAACGGTCTCATGACTGTATTCCATTCTACACCACTGTGGGCCTGTAACAACCGTTAACTCCCCAGCCACCCACAACTCCCATCACCCTAGCAGGTGCCTCATCTCCACCTGGGGGTGGTTTCTATCAACTACCTCACTGAAAAGAATTACTGGGAAAACCCAACTTTTTGTAAACAAGTTTTACATCAGCAAGGATTACCATGCTCTTTAATTTCAAAGTGTGTGGTTCCAGCTGTTGAAGCATCTTCTCTATATTTAGCCTTGATCATCCATCTACCGGGCCTGTGAAAGCCAAACAGTTGAAATCACAGAGGGAACTGAATAGTTTAAGTTACCAAGAGTCAAGCGAGTAATTTCTATTTTGAGGAGGTGAGAATATGTGTATAACATTGCAGATACACACGCATGCACACACACACACACACACACACACACACTTCCCAAGTAAAAGTTTGAAGAAAAGATTTCTAAACAATTAATAGACACAACTGAGATAACAGAAATTGTTTAACAATTAGTTTCTCATATTGTAGTCTTTTCCTACATATTTTATCTAAATATAGTAATTTTGTTTGGCGAACTGAAACATTTTCAGGATTTACTTAATCCAAGAATGTATACGATAAAGTCATAATATAGTAAAAAAAATCTGATTATGTCTCTAGAAAGATGGCATGCTAGTGATGAAATTCACACACACTATATATAAGCAAAACTCCATTTGGAAACAAAGTATGGCTTGTTTAAAGAGTAAAGTAACATGTTCAGCAACCTTCATTCAAAAATATCTAGTGAGCACTACACTGAGATAAGGAATAAACAAGACGGAAGAACTGCAGAGTTCATAGCAGACAGCCCACCCCAACTCAGATTTTCATACATTTTCCCTAGCAGGTTTGATTCAGGAAAGTTACTGCATCTCATTTGGGAAATGAGAAAAATAATATCTACCATGCAGATAGATGATGTGATCAATGGAGGCGGATATCATGGTTATCATGACTATTATCAGCAGTTCAGAGCCTTGCCCTTAAGGAGTTTAAAGTCTAGTGGGGGAAATAGGCGAAGGAAGGAAGGAAGGAAGGAAGGAAGGAAGGAAGGAAGGAAGGAAGGAAGGAAGGAAGGAGAAAAAAGGAAGGAAGGAAGAAGAAAGAAAGAAGGAAGGATGAAAGAACACGACATGAAGATAAAAAGAAAATACAGGAGACTCAGAGGCAGAGAGTAAAGGGGACATTACATTACATCACATCCAGGACTAATATTTCTGCGAAGGATTGTTTCCCTGTGTCCTGAAGAACAGAACTGCAAAGGAGAGTGTAAAGGAGAGGAATGCATTTTGTGCAGAGGGTGCCAGGCTGCTAAGGCAGGAGAGTTTCCTCATGGTGGGTTCTAATAACGTGCCATGGAACAACTGGCGTGAGGTGAAATCTGGGAAATAAGAATAGTAACAAGATAACAAGCTTAGTTCTGCATTAGGGAACCTGTGGCATTTAAAGAAATTACGTAATTTTAAATCAGCCATATTATTTTACCCTCTCAGCTTCAGTCCACATTTTTAGGAAAAATATTTTCAAAATTAACCCAATACAAACTCCCCTAGAGAGGGCAGAGGGAAGATGATTACAAAGCGGTTCTCCTTTCAGTTGTGTGGTAGCTGTTTATAACTACGGCATGACTTGTCTTAAACATCCTACTCTATGTTCCCTGAGGGCAGGGAGTGTGCACACTTGATTTCTCTTTGGCAGCTTGCTCTCTTATTGTCGTTCACACACCAGGGTGCTCCTCAGCTATGTATTCCATCAGCTCCTGTATGGATGTGGTTTTAAATCCTTGCATATGATGCCGAACAGAACAAAATTTCTCACACACACGCACACACACATTTTGATTAAACCCAAATCTCTGTGCCGTCTAGGCATAGGTGCTCATCCACCAGGCTATAACCAAATTTCCCCTTGCCTAGAAATGGACGCTCTGTTAGGATCCTTTAGAGGTGGCTCCGGGTGGTTTTGTTGAAAGAAACAGAAGGGACTACTTAAAGATTCTTTGTCTTCTAAATTTTTATTGCTCTCTCTATAAAAAGGATGGCTGGGCAATTTGGGGGACTTTTTCTGAGCGTGTGTGTGTGTGTGTGTGTGTGTGTGTGTGTGTGTGTGTGTGTGTTTGCCAAGCATGCTAGTGTGTATTCATTTATTAAAGTAGGGTTTCACTTTGCTGCTCTCCTCTTTCTTCAGTATCCAGAGTAGCTGAGACTTCTGGTATGTTTGGATTGTGCTACAGTATCTGGGATTCGTTTTTATTTTGCCAAGAATTGGACCTAACTTCTCCAATACTTTAGGAGGGTTCACACATACAGCCCTGAGCTGTGCTTTGTCATCAGTAGGTGGCTCCTCTTAACCACCTCTGCCTTGCCACCAAAGTTCCAGGTGAGCGTTTCCGAAAGTAACTTACTAACAGACATTTTTACATACTTAGGGTTAGTAGGAATCCTGAAGTCAGGGAAAGAGGTGATTCCAGTATGATTGCTTCCTTCTACTATGCCAACTTCGGATCCTTCAGGGTCCTTTGAGGAAACAAAAGAAAAGGAGTAACAAGAAAACCCACTCCTGTCTTGGTTCATTTTTTGTTGTCATAGAAGATTATCCAGATAGCAGGAGAGTTTTAGAGAATAGAGATTTGTTTTGGCCCACAATCCAGGAGGCTAGGGGTTGAAGGAAGAGGACAGGGGGTTGTCCTGCTTTAACTCTGGACAGAAAAACAGAACAGCAGGCAAGCCCATGGGAAGAGTTTGTTCTCAAGGCGGGCCACTCCAAGAGAGCGCTCTCCCATGAGAATAGCCCTACTCAGTCTAGGAGGAAAGTCTCACAGAGCTAAGGCAGAACTTACTATGAACGTTAAGACTGTCTCTCTGGTGACTGGCTTTAAGGCTTCATCCAGCGAATACACGGCAACCTTTACTGCAGGAATAAGTGATATCATCAAAACCCTTGTGAAACAAGCACTGTTAGCATTTGTGAAACAAACATCTTCAGGGTGAAAATGATTTCAAATACATTGGATGGTATCACTCAAAGGTTAGCAAAATAATATAGTTTAGAAAACTTTCATGAGATAACTCTCATTAAAAGCTAGATACAATCCATAAATAAAGACACATATTTAAAAGAAAATTGTTGGCAAATATATACATCACTAAAGACTTTCATTCTGAAACAAATCCCCATGAGTTACTTCTAGTGAATGGTTCATTTTATGAAAATATGTATGTGAAACCTGCAGAGAACACGTGCAGAGTAAAAATTAGTTATCTTTGCAATTTGGCCACCATTTCTTGGGAATTTCATAATATCAAAAGAGTGAGACCTACAGTGGGTTACATGAAAGCACACAATGCTGCCTTACCTTAGGGTTGAGGAGTTTAATGGGAAATTGGGAGTTTGGTTCAGACAGCATACACCCTCCTGATTAGGAAAACTACCAGCAAGGCTCCAAATTAGGTCTCCCTGGAAAGTTGCCGTGATTATGCGATTTTGCAACATTCGTGCACCAGGTCCCACGATTAGTCTCTCCTCAGTAAGAGAACAATGGCAGCATCGCAGAACCGCTAGTCTCCTGGACCATGCCAGGCAAGCATTCCATCACAGAAACACATCACTAAACCTTTGTTCTCTTACTAAGTGGCCCAGGTTAGCCCGTGATTCACAACCCTCCTACATCAGCCTTCCATGTTCTGTGATTACAGACACGCACCACCATGCCCTGCCTTAACTTCTATTTTTTAAATTTCATATGTGTATCAAAGCTTATTTATTTATTAACTTGCTTACTTATTTTTACATCATTTCTACCCCAGGCCTATTACTGTTATATTTACATACACACACACAAACACACTCCTGTGTTGCTCCTGTGCACACGTGTTCTGACTATTCGGGACTGGATCAGCTATTGCGGGCTCATCCCTGGACAAAACTGACTCTCCCTTCTCAACAGTCATTGACTGCCCATAGCTCTTCATCTAGGCTGAGGCCTTTTAAAACTTCCCCTGCCTGTGTTGGTATGTCAGCTACAAAGGCCCACAGCTGCTCAAAATACAAACAGCAGAAGACAGTGGGATATCTACCCCCAAACGATACCTCTAAACCACAGCCCTATACCTACAGTTCAGGGAACATTGTGGAGCAGGAGGCGGAAAGAATGAGAGATCCAGAGGACCAGGATGCCCCCGAAATCTTAGTACCGTGGTTGCCTAAACTGCATTGAGCATTTTGGTAGAGATTCTAACTCCACTCTTTGGGGCACAGTGACACATTTTCATTCTTTGGGGCTTTTCAAACCAGTTCATAGCCCTGTCTTGATCCACACACTAAAATAGAAATAGTGCCATAACACCATTTCAGCTCCTTGTCAGTGTGGTGTAAGCTCTATGAAGAAATCCCATCAAAACACATTTTGCCAGGGTAACAAGGTGAAATCGATCTGAACAGTAAGCCTCCCACACTCCACTCTCTCCTTCCTTCCCTGCTGCCGTCCACCTCGAATTCCCCCTCCTGTCTTCGGACAACCCTGCCCTCCCTGTCCAGTTATCAGGAAGGAGCTATTAGCAGCATGTGGCAAAAGCTAAGATCCCAGGTTCTGAAGTTCCAAACTGTGGTCTCCTCTCCTCTCTGTCTGTGGTTTCCTCTTCCCTGCTTGACCTTTGAATCTTAGCTAACTAGTAAACCAGGAACATTAGCATTGCCTCGCCATAGTACTCGCAGACGCGTAGAACACAGAGTTTCCACATGACTCAGCACCAAAGAGCAAAAGAAGCAGCAAACATTTACATTATCATCATTGTTTTAATAACTAGTATTTGCATAGTTTCTAACCTAGTTTTTGACTAACTTCAACTATTAATCTTAGTTCTCAGAGGCCTCCTGTTTGCTAGACAATGAAATAAGAGTGGCGAAACGAGTCACATATGGCTGTCTCTTAATGTTGGGTGGGAGAGGGGAAATACAGTTACGTAGACTTCCAGGAGCGTGGGGAGCTACAGAGGGCCCTGGCTTGCCTTGTGAGGGTACAGAAGAGAGGACAGAGGATGCGCCTTGGTGATGGAGTACTTCCCTGGCCTATAAGGGGCCCTGCATTTTGATCCGTAGCACTGACAAAGTAAGAGGATACGGAGAGTGTGTGAAAATGTGAGTGGGGGCGGGGTGGCGTTGGCGGGCAGATGTAGTTACAGGGTCGGGCAGCTCCCTGTGTGAGGATGGTGCCAGCAGGAGTTAACTGAGGCAAAGGAGGGGTTAAGAATGTGCTGTGCAGAGGCAAGGGCACTCAGCACCACCTCCAGATGGACAAGAAGACGCCAGGAAAAGCATCTGAGCTGAGAGCAGTTTGCCATGAGTCTACAGCTGAGGGGGCCATAGTACAGCTAAGGGAGCTGAGGAAGAGGGCAGGACACAGGCTGTCCAGAGCTGAAGGATTCTGAACAATATTCTAAGGCCCTTTATCCTAGGAAGCCTTGGAGACTTAAGTCTTTTTTTTTAAAGTAATTTGTTTGTTTTTGTTTTATGTGCATTAGTGTTTTGCCTACATATATGTCTGTGAGAGGGTGCCAGAGACTCTGGAACTGGAGCCATGTGGGTGCTGGGAATCGAACCCTGGTCCTTTGGAAGAGCAGTCCATGCTCTCAACCACTGAACCATCTCTCCAGGCCCAAGACTTAAGTCTTTATTCAAAGATGCTTCGGCAGATAATCCTTCACACATCTTCACACTACATACACCAATAGGATAAAGGACTTTAGAATATTCTTGTGGGCGCGTAAACCAAATCATTTTGGAGTCAGATCAGTGGTTCTGGCAAGGACACTCTGTCTCAGCTGGTGGCGATATCCTCACCCTGTCGAGGCCTTCCCTTTCTAGCAGGTGCTCTTGCTGAATGATGTGATAGTTATCATACAACCCCATTCCACCTCGCTACTGACAGTATCAGCGTCCACCAAAACTAGAAGGTGTCTACTGTGCGCGAGTTTAAAAAAGCGAAACAAAGCAAAACCGATGCTCCCTCCTGCCATTGTTGGTCCTTCCCCCAAAGTGTCGTCAGTGAAGCAGCCCCCCTTCCTCCCGCCACATGCACACCTTGCAAAAACCCGGCTCTAACTGTAGTGAAGGGAAGTGGTATGTGGAAAAGAGCAGAACATTTTATAAACCAGTCGACATTTTTTCTGCGCCTCTGTTCTTTGGGGGGGAAACATAGGCTCCTACCATTCCCCTCTAACAGGAAGACTGTAAATGTGAAACCATGCTTGGCAGGCCCCTTCTTATGTGGATAAACGTAGAAAACCAGCATCTAGACATTTCTGTGATGTACTTTAATCCCTGCCAAACATCCAATCTTCATTTGGAATTCTCTTTCCAACTTGACTAGCTACCGAATCCAAGAATGCTTTACTGACAAGATTTTAAGCTAAATCATTTCCCCGTGCCAGAACTGTATTTGCAATTATGTCTTCTGTACTTTTGATGATTAGATTCTCTAATGGGGCAATCATTGATTGTGTGATTTATTTAGCAATTCCTCTATAAATTAAAAATGAAAGTGCTGTTTGAGAGTATAAATGCCATTAGGATTTGAGTTTCTCTTAAGTAGAAACCATCTCCACTCATTTTCAGATATTAAAAGGTCCACATATTTATGTCATTTCTGTCCCCTGAGTGAAGCATCATATACTCTACCAGGCTGCTCTGGAGTGTACACAGGCTTGTCAGTCTGAATGAAGAGAGTGCCATTGTCATAGACGATTGACATTATTTTTGATGTTGAAAAATGCTTGGACACAACTTCCAAATACACATGCGAAGACGAGTTTTGCCCTTCAGACAACTGTTTGGGCTGAATCTGTAAAACAAAAACAAAAACCACGGATGGGAAAGTCCGACTGTGACGTTGCAAAGCATTCTGACCTTCTCAAAAAACAAAACAAACAAACAAAACCAAAACAAACAAAACCACTCAGGTCTCATTGAGACCAAAATTGAATTTGTGTATTGCATCATTTTTAAAGAAGTACACCGGCTCAGCAGTTAGAAGCTCTGGTTGGTCTTCCAGAGGACATATGTTCAATTCCCAGCACCTCCAAGGCAGCTCAAACCATCTCTGACTCCAGTTCCAGGGGATCCTATGCCCTCTTCTGCATTCAACAGTACCCAAACATTCATGCAAGCTCCCATATGCCTGAAATTAAGAAATGATAATGAGTTAGGTGTAGTGGTACATCGCTTTAATCCAAGCACTGGGAGGCAGAGGAAAGAGGTAGCTGTGAGCTTAAGGCCAGCCTGGCATCCTGGTCTACACAGTGAGTTCTAGAACAGTCAGAATTACCCAGTAAGACCTTGTCTCAAAAACAACAATTAATAATAGTAATAATAATGATGATGATGATAATAAAAGAGGTACAGTACTTCACTACAGAAGCTGAGGCAAGAGGATCTTGATTTCCTGTCTATCCAGGACTACATGGAGACAATCTGCTTTATATACACAATCAACCAACCGAACTAAGTAACTAAAACCTCTTCAGGAACAAAAATAATGGATTAGTTTTGCCCAAAGCCCTTCATTGTCTTACATCACGCTAAAGTTTTAAGATAAGCATACATATATATACATCTATTTTGAAATATATGCACATATATATATATGAATATATATACTTGAATTAAGCAGAAATCTTACTCCTATTATTTTTAGATATTTAAAGGCCAAGATAGGGACTGGAGCAATGGCTCAGTGGTCAAGAGACTTACTGGTCTTGCATAGGACCAGCCTCCATGTCCGACAGCTCACAGCCACATGTAGCTCCAGTTTCTGGGGGATCTGATCAGCCCTTCTAGCATCTAAGGGCCTGCATGTGCATGGTGTATACAAACTCATTCAGGCACATGTTAAAACATATAAATAAAGAAAAGAAAACATACAAACTTAAAAATACTAGAAAACCTGCCCAACTCTAACCTTAGGCCCTTTAGAACATTTTCTTTTTTACTTTCCTCACGAATTTCTTGCTGTAGAGAAACATCAATTTCTACAGAGCCTTGTTTTTGGTTTGAGAAAGGGTTTTCTGTGTAGCCTTGGCTGTCCTGAACTCAATTTGTAGACAAGGCTGACCTTGAACTCACAGAGATCCACCTGTCTCTGCCTCCCGAGTACTGGGATCAAAGGTGTGCGCCATGGAGCCTGGCTACTTTCTCATTTTTTATGTTTTTTTGTTATCACAACTTTTAATAAGATGGGTTGCAAATACTTTTCCAAAGAATCTGTATTAAAATGACTCTGCATGTCACTGGGGTTTGAACCCAGGGCCCTGTGGGTGCCATGCTGTACCACTGAACTATGTCACGTCCCCTGCCTGGAAATGTGGTAATTGGAGAAAAAGTCATTTGCCTAAGCTTGCTATTTCTCTTGCTGATTATCAATGAGAGCTGTTCCTGCAGTAGCCAGGCATTTCCCTGGAGGCTGTAACTGTAGCTCAGCACTCTCTGAGAAAACTCTGGCCTAACAGGAGACCCTGGCCCCATCCCCAGCGCACCGTCATCACTGAAAGTAGGGAGGAAGTCACATATTGGTGAAAAAAAAATAAAAGAAAATCATATTTTTTATTAGTTTGGACCACATCCAGTAGTCTATGCATCTGGCCAAAGACTATGCATCTATGTTAAGAGCATGCATGTTTAAGTTTCTCCGTTTTTAGTGATAATTCCATGCACAAAATTATTTTAACTCATCTCCAAATGTTTCCACATCATTACAACATTATTTTCCAATAAAAATTGGTAATATTTACATGCATTCTCAAAAAGCAAACACAATTTTCTGTTTAGATTACTGTTAAACTCAGGGTTTGGAGAGATGGCTCAGCAGTTAAGAGCACTGGCTACTCTTCCAGAGGACCAGGGTTCGATTCCTAGCATTGACATCGCAGCTCACAACTGTCTGTAACTCTAGTTCCAGGGATCCAACAACCTCACCTAGACATACATGCAGGCAAAACACCAATGTACATAAAATAAAAATAAATAAATCATTTAAAATATATACAAGGATTTTGTTAAACTCAGATTATTATCAGTTAATGATAATCATATAATAATTACACAGTGGTTGACTGAAACAAATGCTATCAATATTCAAAATTATACATATTTTACCAAAATATTTTGTATAGATACTTTAAAAAGAAAGACAAATACATACTGTTAAGATTGTAGAGTTTTTGAATTTATTTTCTGGTGATAAATGTACAGAGCTTGAAGAGTAATTAGCATTTTTATCAGGGTAACTTTTTATAGAGATGGTTACATCAAATGGGTCAGTGTGACCGTGGGCTTCAAATGTAACTTGTTCATATTCTCCGACTCGGAAGACTTTTGGTGTTACAACGGTGCATCTGTTGAAACAGGAAAAGGCTCAGTAGCTTTGGAGACACAGTCTTCTACCTCTGGTTCATGATCATCTCAGGATAGATGTATTTTCTAATAGTCATGTTTAGAAAAGTACACTTGTAAAAAAAAAAAAAAAGAAAAGAAAAGTACACTTGTTTGTGATCAATGACAAATTCAGCATATTTTTTTTTAGGAGAAGTAATAGAACAGGGAATTTATTTGGTTCATAGTTTTAAAAGTAGTCCTAGTGTGTCTCTGGCCTACCCTACCTAAAGAGTTCTAAATAAGGCCATAATGCGTTAACATTTTATGTGCTGATATAAACACACACACACATACACACACACACACATACACACACACACACACACACACACACACACACACACACACTTGACTAGAACATGTAAGTGGTGTCATTTTTCTCCAATGAAGAAAAATATCAAATAGGCTCCAGTCATTGAATGCCAGCTCTGTCTTCTGGTGTGTGAGAGAGGTTAATCTCTAGCTTTTCTGTCACCTTTTTCTGTGGTGAGCTAAATAAGAACATGTCTATAAAGCATTGCATCTCACTACCCAAGAAATAATGGCACTCACTAAAGTAGTCAAAAGAAAGTGGTCTTAAAAATGTGTTACATCTGTGGGAAGACAAATTTACAACACAGACGAGCTAGAGGAATGTCCACAAACTAAAGGAGAAAGTCCTGAGTGTGAGCTAACCGGCAGTAGCGCTGCTAGCTTGATGACAACAATCGTCATGTGACCGAGTTTCGACATATGTTACATTCAAGCCACAGTAACTTGATCAAGGCCACACGGTTTATAAGTGAATGCGGCAGGAGTTTATATTCAGAACACTCCAGTTTCTTTGTTTATAATTGGGGTCAAGCTTGCAAGCCTACAACCGTAGGCTCTTCAGTTTTGTTTTGCATGGAATTTATACAAAAACAGAATTGAAGGCAAGCTTTGAAACATTTTTTGCTGTTGTCCTTTTTCAAGAGAGGATTTCTCAGCTTAGTAGTAGATCTGGCAGGTCTCAAACTTGGAGATCCTCTTACCTCTGCCTCTCAAGTTCTGGAATCAAAGGCTTGGGCCAACACGACCTGGTTTTGAAATACAATGGTCATTTAAGTGTCCCAACAGATAGGGGCACACCCACCACCCAACCTGAGGATTATTACAGTCAACTACCAATATTATAATATTTTAAGTTATATTGTTATTTTTTAATGCATAGCTTAAAGTAAGTTTAAAGTTTCACCAATCAGCCAGCCTTTCATAACAATAAAGCTAATCAGCAATTCAGACCTCTGTTCTCCTACACAGGTAATTTGGAGGCATTTATAGACCGATTGAGGGATCTGTAAACCTTCGTCATCTGATGTACATGCTTAGCAGAGACACAGAAAATGAGAATGGACATTAAGATTCCATCCTCGGGGTTGGGGATTTAGCTCAGTGGTAGAGCGCTTGCCTAGCAAGCGCAAGGCCCTGGGTTCGGTCCTCAGCTCTGGAAAAAAACAAAAACAAAAACAAAAACAAATGTGTGTTAAAAAAAAAAAAGATTCCATCCTCAGCCTGGTATACAAACATCACTCACTGTGCCATCCCCAGCAAGTTATATAGACATTACTCACTATATTGCTACAGCACTATACAGTCAGTATGGAGGGCCTCACTATCACTCCCATTTTAAGACTAGCCAAGTGTTATTCATTTGTCCTGGGCCATCGCGCTAGCCAGCTACTGAATTAAGAACTTAAGGTGAACAGCCTGTTTCCAGAATTAAAACTTCTAGTGGTTGTCCTAAACTGAACTTGCTGAGAATTTTTGAATGAGACAAAAAAATATATATTAAGAATTAAAGGCTCCCTTAATTTCAGTGTTCTTCGAGGCCGTGGGCTGCTCTGCAGTTCTTCCATTGTCTATGTGATGGAGTGGTGAGATACAGCATACTCAAAATGCCAACGCGCCTCATCTGGTGTGGTTCTCCTTCATACGCATGTTGGTCCTCACTGATGTATCTGCAGCATAGATGCACACACACATCTGCAGTGTGCCCATGGGAACAACTTCATCTTTTTATGTTCTTTAACCAGCAGCGGAGCATCAGGCCTCAAGCTTGCAGAGGCAGGAGCGTTAGTCTGGCCTTTCCCTAGCATGCTTTCCCCCAGGCATGTGTGTGGCTTGCTCCTTCACTTCTGTGCTTTGACTTCTAAATCTTCTTACACACCTTTACACGCCCCATTCTTATTTATGCATCTCTCATTCATTCCCCGACTCTCCCACTATGATGAAAGCTCTAGGAATTTCTCTTCCATCTGTTACACCCTCACTGCCTGTCACACAGAAAGTGCTCAACATATAGTTATTGGATCAAACAATTTATCCATTGAGTGATTGATTCCCATGGTTTCACAATATGCTTTGTCACTTTTTCAGAAAAAGTGTGGAGCTGCCTTTCCGTAAGGGCCAACACAACGCTGTAGAAAACTTTCAGAACATTTTCAGCACGAATCATGGGAGCCCAGGTTCTGACCCTAATTTTATCAGTACTTCTTCTTTGGTTGGTTGGTTTTGGTTTTTAAGAGAGAAAAAGAACATGGAGTCGAGCAGGGGAGAATCTAGGAGGAACTGGGAAAGGTGGAAGATTATGATCAAAATGTATGAAAAAATTAAAAATAAAATATACTAATTAATTTAAAAAGGAGCTGATACCCAAGTAACTGTAGCAGAACCATAAAAAACACAAAGAAACTAAGCACCAAATACAAATAAGCAAAACAAAACCCAAAAAGTATATATGTGTATGTCTCTCTCTATATATACATATAAACAATAATATATTACATATTCTTTTGGTTAAGTTTTTGTTGACAGTAATGTGCATAACCACTTCCATTGTTCTTACAGGCAGCAGAGCTGTGGTGGGTTAGCCACTCACTGATCTAAGAGCTGCCACGAGCTGTCATGCATTGGCCACTCACTGATCCAAGCTCGACTTTCTCACTCAGAAGAGCTCACACACTTGGTGTCTCAGGGGAGACGGTATTGTCAGGTTTGCAAGGTGACGCACACCCACTTCTCAGGCGTCACAAGCTCACACACACCATAAAACAAAGATGCTTTGCCTCACTTACATTTGTATCTGTCCCCAACTTTTCTCCAGGAAGATCAAACACAAAAATATCCCCCAAAAACACATGGCTTGAGATGGGATCAGAACCAAATATGTCACCTCTTTGAAGCTACCTTCCGTTTAAAGTAAAGTGAACATAAAAATTTGGGATCAATTAGGTTGTGTTAATTATTAACAACAGGAAAAGGGATCACCATATCAGACAACTGGAATCAGAACAGAAACACCATTTCAAGCCCAGGAACACAGGCAGAAGGTATTGTGTAGGAGTTTGCACCAGGACACTTATTTTTATTAATGCAAAATAAGGACTCACACGTGGGATCCTGGCCCTGTGAAGAACCCTGTGCTAGAAAGCAGGAACCTCAATGCCTTTGGCTTTCTTTCCAGGCCATTTGCTCTAACGCTCCAGTGTTGTTGAGCACACCTGTGATAGTCAGTATCTTCCCTGTGACAAATACTTGAAATAATCTACAGGAGGGAAGAATTATTTTCCTCATGGTTTCTGGGATCTGAGTCCAGAGTCACTTGTCCCCATTGCTCCTGGCCCGGGCATAGTGAGGCACATATGGCAGGGGACAGCATGCACTGAGCACCTTCACCTAGTAACCGACAGGAGAAAGAGAGGAAGACAGGCAAGGAGCAGACACAAGATGACTTTCAAAGGCATAATGTATCTGGTCATTTACTTCTATAAATAACCCCGTCTCTTAAGTCTTCACCACCTCCCAATAAGGCCATCAGACTATGACTCCATCGATGGAATAGCCCATTGATAAGTCAGAGCATTCACGATCCAGAAGGGAAGCCCTGTCTGTAGCTGGCTTTTTCTACTTTGTGGCTTCTTCTTTTTCACACTCTTTAACCACCCCATTTCGCTCCCTAACACCAGATAGGAGAGAAGAAGATAAGAGGGGAGAGAGGAATTGGAAAATCCTGACTCTAATTTCTTTCCTTTCATTTCTTCTTTGACCACAGCTACTAACAAACTGCAAACAACCTCCCTAAATGGCCCAAAACCACCCACACACCTCTGTGGCCTTCGCATTTATGTACCCTCGGAAAAGTTCCCAGAATTACAGCTGTCACAAAACTGCAGCTGGCAAAACCACGCCTCTGCTGGAGCACGAGGCAAATCATAATCAGTCTGAAGCGGCCTCATATCCCCACCCCTAGGATTAAAACAAAAACACATTCTTATCATATTTCTGTGTTTTTAAAGAAACCAAAATTCCAAAATTGTCACTACACCCATCAGCCGGCCTTTAACACTCGTCTGGGGGTCGTTGCAGATTCAGACCTTAATAATGTCTGATGGGTTCTACTTCTCTCTGAGATCGACAGAAACCTACCTAGGTTTGTTTTCATGCTGACACAATTTGAGGATGGATCTGAATTAGGCAAGGCCAATCAGGTGATCCCTTTTAGAGAACACCTGAGTGATGTTTTTTAACTTCACTTAAAAAATTTTACCTTCCAGTAGGATTTTAATAGCTTTCATGAAGGACCTGAAGACAAAGATTCCTGTAGCAACTGACTCTAGTTATTTATATGTAAATAAAATCATGTGTAAATACATGTATATGCAAATAAAATCTTACCTTTAATATTTTATTACTTTTTTATTTTTTACAGAATTTTTATTTTTTAATATTAATTACAGTTTCTTTACTTTATATCCCAGCTGTAGCCCCCTCCCTCATTTCCTCCCAATCCCACCCTCCCTCCCTCCTCTCCACCCATGCCCCTCTCTAAGTCCACTGATAGGGGAGGTCTTCTTCCCCTTCCATCTGACCCTAGTTTATCAGGTCTCATCAGGACCGGCTGCAATGTCCTCCTCTGTGGCTGCTCCTTCCTCGGGGGGTGGAGGGGGAGGTCAAAGAGCCAGCCACTGAGTTCATGTCAGAGACAGTCTAATATTTTAATTAAATCTATTTTCATGTTTTATAATCAGTAGAAAAATGTTTATTTATTCAATCTTTATGATTATTCTATCTTTCTATATTTGCTATTTGAAAAAAAACACAAATGTCTCTAAACATAGTTGTATAAACTGCCATTACTTGTTAATGCTGTATTAGCATTGTTTTCTTTGTATTCCTGAGGCCTACTTACCAACCCTTTTAATACATATTTTTAAAAATGTCTCTCTTAAAAATTTATATGAGCGGGGGCTGGAGAGATGGCTCAGTGGTTAACAGCACTGGCTGCTCCTCCAGAGGTCCTGAGTTCAATACCCAGCAACCACACGATGGCTCACAACCAGCTACAATGAGATTTGATGTCCCATTCTGGCAAACAGGCATACGTGCAGATAGAGCAATCAGAAACATAAACAAACAAGTCTTTAAAAAGAATTTATACATGCGAATAATGTATTTCAATCATCGTCACACCACACTCCTCCCTTCCAATCCCTCAGACAGATCCTCCCATCTCCTACTGCTTGTATTATATATACATTAAACTACATACATATCCTACTGGGTCTAATCAGTGCTGTCCATATAAGCGTGGGTGGACCATCCACTGGGGCATGGCCAACCTATCAGGGACCGCAGCAGTTAAAATGCTGACAGTTCTTCCCTGGCAGCCAGCCACTGTCAATGGCACCTCGGCGACAACTTACCGACACTTTTATACTTGTTAGAGGGCTAGAGCGGGACAAAACAAAGACATTATTAAAAATTTGATGTGCACATTTCACTGACAGGCGTCTCTTACATTGTCACCTCAGTGACAAACTTAGCAACATTGTCTGGCCACCTAGTGCATTTATCCCAAAAGAACATCTGTGAAATGGTTCAGCTGGGTTGCGAAAGATGAATCTAAGTAAAGAGGAGTGCTTTTGCCATCGGTTGGGCAAAAATGAAACCACATGAGGAAAAAAAGCCACAATCCGAAGCTTCTTTCACGGGTGTGTGTGTTCACAGGGATGTGTGATGGGCTCTTCCCACACTGCTCTCAAGCTTTTACACCCAGACAGACAATTTATACCACTTGTTTTGCATTCGTTTTGATGCATGGACTCGACATTATCACCAGGAGTGAAACAAACACAGTGACAAAGATGAGGAGCCAAATAACTCCTCAGGTCAAATTTCACACTGTTACCAGTATTTACGTAACTTAGCACACAAACCTTTAGCATTCCCAAATATTGCAACTTTCAGAGTCCTTTTTTCACAAACAGGATCTTTTTGACAAACAGGAAAAATAGCACAGATAATGTTAACATTTCTTAACAGCAGCACAACTACAAGGTAGGGGGAATGGATTGATCTTTGGTCTGGGCAGCTGCCCTGGGCATTGCAGGCTGCTTGGCAAACCTGGCCTCCACCCACTAGAGGTCAGTAGAACCTTCAGGGGTACTAAAATCAACTACACTGTCAAAGGTTCCTGAGGGAGAAGGGAGGGCAAAGAGGTCCCTTGTTGAAAATCTCTGGGTTGTTGTATGCTTGTGTTAGAGCTGATGGAGAATGAGGCTTCTCTCCCTATTAAAGATACAGAATTCAGCAGGATGTTCACGGGAGCTGTTTGAAATGACTATGGAAAATTGTCACCACCACATCCTTTTCCTGCACATCAGTGGTTCTCAACCTGTGGGTCGGAACCTCTTGTGGGGATGGTGGAATGATCCTTTCACAGGGTCTCATAAGACCATTGGAAAATACTGATATTTACATTATGATTCATACCAGAAATAAAATTATAGTTATGAAGTAGCAACACAAATAATGTTATGGTTAGGGTCAGCACAACATGAGAATCTGTATTAAAGGGCCGCCACACCAGGATGTTGAGAACTGCTGCTCTACATGCAGAAGTCATCCCTTCAAAGGCCATTTCTTTACTCATGACAACCAATTAATATCTCCACTAAAGGCTCACAGTCCAATGTTGGCATGCATCCAACCTATTTCCTATCTACTTTCATTAATCAGTCCCAGCCAACCAAATGCGCGTGACTGAGATACATAAACACTAGCAAACCTTCACCTAATTTTCTTTCTCTTAAATGCCACGTTGTAATTGATTTACACAAAGTCTCCACTTGTATATCTAATTAGCATGTGAAATTTACTATGTTCAAAACTGGTATTTCAAAGACCTTCCCTACCTAACAGAGTCAGGAATTGCTAAGATATCCGAGGAAGATCTGCAACATTAAATACAATGACCTGCAGTATCATCTAAGCTCATATATATATATATATATATATATATGCATGTTTTATATATTATATATGTGTTATATATGTATATTTTATAGAATATATTCATATATACATATGTGTATTGATATATACATATTAATATATAATATGATATATTATATATATATATTGTGTGTGTCTGAATGTTTGTATGGGAGCCACATGCATGCTGGAAGCCACAGAGTTCATAAGAGTTCCCGGGAACTAGAGTTGCAGGCAGAGTGGGCTGCCATGTGGTACTGAGAACAGAACCTGGGCCCTCTGCAAGCTCAGTCAGTACTCTTGAGAGCTGACCCATCTCCACCCCCCACCAATTCTACTTTTCAATATCAAAATAACAAGCCATCTCTTTAGTGTGCAGCTACCTTAGATTACTGGATGAGGGGCTCCTCTCTGCTTCTTAGGTCCCTCAAAAATTTCCTGTCTTTTTATCCTGACTCAGAGTGAAGATTTTAAAACTGAAGGGACTGTGATATAAAATGGCAGTAAACTCTCTCTTCTACAAGTGGCCTTGGTCATGGTATCTTGCCACAGCAATGGAAAAGTAACTGAGACAAGAGCCAAGAGAAGAGAGCATCTCAAGAAGAAAGCAGTGGAGAGAATAATGTCCAAACCTGTTGAGCAACTTATGAGTACGTTAGTTATTTTAGCTTTGCCCTTCCACCCTTAGATTTGTGTTCTACTCCAGAATGGTCCCTCTTTAAGCAGCGAGAGGTCCTCTAGCTCTGTGGTTTCCAGTTTGGTTCAGCTGATCAGAGATTCCAGTAAGACATCTGAAGACAGGTAGAGAGGGCGCCAGGGTGTTCTTCCCCTCCCTCCCTGTTGGGTCAGTTTTTAGCAGTGTCCACATTTTTCTATCAAAGGCCACTTTTGATCTCAGTTGGTCCCTCTTGCAGACACAACTGTCTCAGAGGTCCAGTATCAGCTCTCTTCCTTCCCTTTTAGTCCAAGAGATAATTATGGCCCTTTATCTAGTTTCTAGTCTGGAAGTAATTTATCATCCTTTTAATCCCTTAACCATGACCTCATTTTCGTGTTTTTCCCCCTTACTTAACTATCTGTAGGATATCTGAACTATTTAGAATAAATGTCCAGCAAAGCTAAATCTATAATGACCAAAAATAGATAGCAATTACGTGGAACGAGGACTGAGAATGGAGACAAACTACAAGCAAGTATGAGGAAACTGACCACCATGATGGTTGTTTAATTTAGTAGGTTTACTTTAAAATTACTTTAGGTGAATTTTATAGGTGTAAATTATGCCTTCATAAACGCACTTTCAAAATAGTGAGAAGGTGCTCCGCATGCGCTAACACTAAGTCCTCAGCCTTTGCTGAATAAATATAAAACATCATTCTCTCTGTGGCCTCTTCAGTTTCACTCTTGCTCACACCTTTATTACAAGGGCAGAATGTTCAAATTATCAGCTCCCCAGTTTGTTCTAGCTGTAGGAAAGGCTTGATAGAAGGGGCCTACAGTTCATGGGACTGACTGAGAAATTACTTTAGACGTGCTGAACTTGAGGTATTGCTTTACATATCGTTACACTGGGTGTCAGGAAGAATATGTCACCAAGAAGAGCAAAGAAGAGTGATTTGGCTCCTTGACCGTACCCTACTGTAAAGTCTTTTTCTCGAGTCTATAGAGTTAGGGTATTTTCAGGCCAAGTACATATTATTTTGTCAACAATATTTTATGCAGTATTTTTTTTAATTTACTCACTGCCTGTTGTTGTTTTGACAACTGATCTAATTGTATGAGCCAGCTTGTTCAGAGCTTAAAATTCTTCTACATCAGCCTCTTGAATGCTGCTGGGATTACAGGCATATGCCACCATGCCCAAACTCATGCAATGCTTTTGCCACTTGCTGATGATCTTTCTCTGAATTAAAAAAACATTATACTGAGAAATGCAAAAATGATGTGTTCCTAATTTGGTCATTTTATCTATATAAACTAGCTAGCATTCTTCTGTAAAGAAGGAGTAGGGCCACTTTCTCTTTATAGTGATTCACATAGTCAACTTAGAAAGGCTTTAACATTAGAGACAAAGTTAGAGAGAGGTGTGCGGAGCTGGAAATCTTTGCAAACTGGGCATAAGCAAAAGCAGTTGCCGTCCAGTCTTCGGTGTTTTCAGGATAGGCCTTTTCACTCACTTGAGAGAATCGCTTTGACCTTAGGGAAGTGAGTGGTGAATCTGGCTTTAGGGGGTACAGTTCAGAGGCAGGAGTTCCAGATTTGCAGGACTGTTTCTAGGTGCACCTGAGCGTGCAAACCCAGCCCCTGCCTTCCACAAATATCATAAACTTCAGCACTGCAAAAAGCCTGTAGTTAATCCAGGGAGAGGCAGGTTGTTTTTTGTTTGTTTGTTTGTTTTGTGACACAGGGGACAGCAAAGGTCTTCCCATTCTGAGCCAAATACATACCTGGGTTCACAGTGTATTGAAAAGGAAGTCTGTAATTCTCCTCCACTGTCATGATGCCCTATTTTTCTGCTTTTTCACCGTGCTAAAATCTGAAAGCTAAAATGATATCTAAATTCATTCATTGAAGCACCCTCACAGAATACATACATGTTAGGGTTACTACATATCCCCATTTTGACAAAATGGGTACGGAACAAGAAAGCACAAACAAGAACAAAAGCCCAGTTAACCGAGAGACGATATTAAAAGCAGTTCCTGAAGCTTGGTATTTCGTAAATGGCAGCAGATGATTTGATATTTTCTGTAGAGTCAGATCATTTTCTCATAACCATATTCTCGAGCATCTAGGACAGGATTTATATTTATCATGGAAAATATTTTTGTTTTGTAAACTATACCTTACTCTGTGAGACTTTGGGGGTGGGGGAGCATCGCAAGAGCAACTCAGACACAATCCCAGAAGGGTAGGGAGATCCCTGGCCGAGGAGCTATTGGCAACTGATAGATGCAGCAAGACTCAGCTTTCCTCAGGGATGAGAGCCCTGAGAGGCCACCTGCGCTCCAGCAGCTAACCCTGCACCCACACATGTCACGACGGCACTAAAGAGACTCAGTGGGTTTATAGAAAACACACACACACATATTAACTTGGAAGGGGAAAATGTGGTGGGGAACTGAGGAAGATTTGTAGAACAGGCAATGGGGGATGTGTTTGGTCAAAACACGCTACATAGCTGGGGTAGGGGGTGCACACCTTTAATCTCAGCACTTGGAGGCAGAGGTAGGTGGATTTCTGTGAGTTCGAGGCCAGCCTGGTCTACGGTTCCAGGACAGCTAAAGCTACACAGAAAAAGGCCACCTCAAAAAAAAAAAAAAAAAAAAAAGATAGGTAGATAAAAATATACTCCATGTATGTATGAAATTTTCAAACAACAGAGCAAGCTTTATTTTAAAACACAGCCATAATTTAGCTAATTTTTAAAGTCACTAATTTAGGAAGTCACAGAATTGGCAATCGTGGGAGCTGCCGTCTCTGCCTGACAAGTCCCTGTGATTCTCTTTTAAAGGTGATGTACACAGTGACTAGTGTGCAAAAGGGAACCCGAGTAAGAACAACCTCAAGAGCTTCGCTCCAGTTTGGGCGGAGGATCTAGAGAGAACTAAGTCACTGTGCCCTGGCTCACATTTCAACCCTGGAGACAGGTCACAGCCAGACTGCCTACACATCTTCCTAGCTAATGTCTATATTGCAAATTAAATGCAATCCACAAGAATGACAACTTCCTGTCATGGAATAAATTCCCATGGGATGTGAGCTGTCCTCATTCTTCTGCTGTACTTTCTCTCGTTGGGATGGGTTCTTTCAGTGTGCTAAGATGACTGTTAATACTCATGGCAACGAGCCAATGGTCTCTCTTCTAAAGTCTCCAAGGCTGGAGGTACAACTAAGGCTTTCACCATGCTGGACCCCAGAGAAGGTTATTTACTACATCTGTATGAAAAGGGGAAATAGGACATGAAACCAGAGTTAATAAGTGTTCAAAGACCCTCCCTCCTCCCCCGCCGGATTTTGTGTGTAGTTTATGAGGGCTACTGATGGGCCTGATGAATTAACTCTGGCACAGTGTAATTTGACAATGGAACTCAGCTGAATACCGTTACAGAGTAGGGACACAGTCAGGAGCTTGTGCAATAAGTCCAGGTCTCTGGTTGAAAAGACAAGCAGATAGGTATCGAACCAAAGAACAGAACTGCATCTCAATGATGTGCATATACGGAACTAATACATAACATCTGAACTTCGACTGAAAGTGGACACTTCCTTTCAAGGTTAAATGGATCCTCGAATAGTTTGCTTTTCAACTGCAACGACAATCATAGTTGTCGGGGCAGAGCAGCAATCACATGAGAGCCAATAGTGACCCCTGTTGGAAATGACCAGAACTTCCTATCAGGTGCAATTACCTCTGCTTCTATAAAACAGGCAAAGTGTTATCACTTTTAAGATTCCTCTTCCCTCTTTCATCTTTAGCTTCTCCACTCCAAACTTTTGCACAAGTCCTACTGAACTACAATCGTCTGTTACTGGTGTTTTCTTCCAACAACTCTGAATTACTTAATGCCCAGCTCCTTGTTAAGTTCTCCTCCCCAATTCTTCCTGGGGTTCGTACGAGTTGTTCTCTTTCCCAAGCAAATACTTGCCCCTCGGTTAAATTCTTCTTTCAGCGTTAAGATGAAAAGTGACTTCTAAGAAATCTTGCTTAATAATAAAACAATTGGAATATACCGAGAACTTACTAAATGTCAGATATTGTTCTAAGTTCTTTCAAATCATTAAGGTTTGCATTTGTCAGGAAAGCTGCGGGAAATGGAGATGGTTAGCTGTTATGTGGGAGGAAAAAAAAAAAAAATGAGGCAGAGAGGACATTTCTAAAGATGTTAGAAAAATGAGCCAGAAAGTTTGTGGCAAAGAAAGGAAACGTGAAAGCCTAATTGGTGAAAAGGTAGTTAGGAAGAGTTAGAGAGATGGCTCGGTGCTTAAGGGGACCCAGGTTCGATTCTCAGCACCCACAGGGCAGCTCTCAAAGGTCTGTAACTGCAGTTATAGGGGATCTGACGCCCTCTTCTGGCCTCTGCAGACAAGCATGCAAGCAAAACAGAAAATACCGTAGATGGCAGCACTTTGGGGTACCCACAGTTCAAGTGTCTGCAAATGCCTCTTTAGTCCCTTTCTGCTAACGTGAGGAACATTCTCGGACTGCGAATCTCAGGCTCATAGCGTTCCCTAGACCTCCAGCGGAAGGCAGCTGAAGCCCAAGCAGTCCTGAGGGGCAGCCAAGTCCGGCTCCAGAGGTTCCCAAGGAAGACAACTTGTCTCCGAAATGATCGCGAGAGGGCTAGGCCCCACAGCTCAAGGCCTGCCCTCCATCATCAAGTCCGAACGCTGAGGACGCCTCCGTACTGATCCCTCAGGTTGTTGCGTCGGGGGGAGGAACAGCCTTCGATGGGAAAACCTGTCCTCACAGACTCGGCGCCCAGAAACCTGACCACAGGCCGCCAGCCTCGGACCCGGAAGCCTCGCACCCGCAGCCGAGCGCGCCCAGAAGCGGCCCGTGTGGCGGGAAAGCGGCTCCGCCCCGCCCACTCGCTCCGTGCAGGAGGCGCGGTGAGAACAAGCCCCGCCCACACCCAAGCGGGTCCTCTCGGCAACCGGCACAACACAACAAGATGGCTGCCGGGCCGCGGGGCGCCTGAGAGCAAAGTACCCGAGCGTCTCCGAGCGTCTCCGCATCGCCTTTCCCTCTAGGCTGTTCCTCCCCGCGCTCAGGCGGGGAGTGTCCTTCGGCGGCCGGCCCGAGCCGGGGAGGCGGGCACCAAAGGCCGAAAGGCCCGGGCCGAGCGTGAGGTGGGCCGGCTCCGGACGGAGTCGGGGCGGGGGCGTGTGCTTGGAAAGGGGATTGGACGGGGCGGAGGAGGGCCGGGGCCGGCTTGGGCAGGGGAGGAGAGGCGTGCATGGCCCGAGGGCTGGGCGCTGCTGCGTGGAGAAGGTGGGGTGCCGCGAAGAGGAGAGTGCCGGGGTGTGCCGCTGTCCGCGGGACGACTGAGAGGGAGATGGGCCGGCGGTCCTGGGGGTGGCACGGGAGGTTACCGCAGGAGAGAAATAGGGACCAGAAACAGGACGCCGAACGGACCCAACCTTGATCGATCACTCTGTTTAACTTATAACTCAGCTCTGTGACTCTGGGTATGTTCCCATTTTTTAAAAAGTTCATGCGGATGATGGTAGTGAACGTATATACCGCAGTGCTCCTGTGGAGGCGAGAGGAGAACTTTGTGGACTCAGTTCTCTCCTTCCACCTCTACATGGGTTCCAGATACAGAATTTAGGTCGTCAAATTAGCACAGAGAATGCCTTTACCCACAGAGCCATCTCATTGGCGCTCTGGGCATGTTTCTTAACCACTTCCTTGATGTTGAAGTTAAGGTTTCGCTTGCTGTGGGAAGACACTTAGCCAAAAGCAACTCGGGAGGGAAGGGTTTATTTGGTTTACACGTGCCTGGTCTCAGTGCAGTGAGGAAAATCAAGGCAGGAACTCAACAAAGGAAGCAGAAGCAATGGAAAAATGCTGCTTACTGGCTTGCCTCTCATGGCTTGCTTAGCCTGCCTTCATGTATAGCCCAGGACCATTTGCTCAGGGGTGGCGCGGTCCGTAGTGGTCCTCTCCCATCAATTATTAATCAAGAAAATGCCCATACAGACTTGCCTACAGGCCAGTCTTATGGATGCATTTTCTCAGTTCAAATTTCCTCTCCACAGATTTATTGTGTGAGGTTGACAAAAGCCAGTCAGCACACTTGATCGTGTTTCTTCATGTGTAAAAATAGTGGTTAATTACTTTTGAGGGTTCAACATGTGCCAGATACAGTTCTAAGTACTACGTAAGTATAAAGTCATTTGGAATTTAATGAAACTGCCGAAGTTACATTCACAGTTAAAAACTGAGCAAGTAACCTCAGAGTAATCTGTTTTATGTCACATAGTAAGTGAAAAATGAAGAGTTTGATTTAGGCCAGGTACTTCTTGAATCTAAGGTCTCGAATGCTAGGTATCAGTTGTAAATGAGATGATTAAGTCTGTTCTTATATAGCATCTTAAGGATTTAAATTTGGCAGTGTCTGGAGCTGGAGAGATGGCTCGGAGGTTTAGAGCAGTGGCTGCTCTTCCAGAGGTCTTGAGTTAATTCCTAGCACTCATATGGCAGCTCGCAACTGTCTATAACGGGATCTGATGCCCTCTTCTGGTGTGCAGGTGTGCATGCAGACAAAGCATCCAGATTCATTAAATGCGTAAGTAAATCTTAAAAAAAAAAATTTGGGAGTGTCTTTGGAGTGTAAGTCCTTTTACTGTTATAGAGCAGGCAACCTGTCTGCTCGTTAGCTTTTAGTCTGATCAGAGAAACAATAAACAGAGAGTTTCACAAATCCAGTTGAATGAATGTTTGTAAGTCACTTGGTGAGAGCCTATGTGATACATTCTGAATGTAGAAACCTTAGCTTCTTAGCTATGTGTTTTCTTAGAGTCTAACATACTCCTCAATTCACAATAGTTGCTCAATAAAGTTAGGTAAATAAGCTAATAGAAAGGAATGGGAAGTTTAGGGTTTGTGTGGAGTTTTTGGTGTTGTTGTTGGTTTGGGTTTGTTTTGTTGGGGGGGGTTGTTTGGTTTTTGAGACAGGGTTTCTCTGTGCAGCCCTGGCCACCCTGAAGCTCCCTCTGCTGACAAGGCCTGTCTCTGCCTTCCAAGTGCTGGGATAAAAAATCATGTGCCACCACTGCCAGGCAGGTTTGTGTGTCTTCACAGAGGATGGGAGGGAAGAAATAGGTAGTAAATAAAGGAAGGTACGAGAGCCAGGCTGTTAACATGGAAAGGCACGATCTTACATAATTAGGTTGACAGAAAGATGAACAGGTGGTTTGAGCATGTTCAAGTAGAGCAGTGCAATCAGACATTAGAATGGATTAGCATGTGCCGCTTGTTGAGTTGAAGAGAGATGGGCGGTTGCGGAAAGACGGGATAGATACTGAAGTGTTAAGGTAGAGGATTAGAATTGTAGAGAAATGGGGAAGAATACTATGGTGTTTGGCAGCTGGGACAGAATTTGTGGAGAAAACTTTACAGTTCAAATGGTAGTGAAAAATGAAAAGCAGAAGCGGGCTGCACAGATGCGACATTGGCTTACACAAGCCAGAAGGTACGAAACGAAGAGAATCGGAGGGAGAGTACTGAGATATTAAAGGGCTAAGGAGGGGTGTTAGGATGGTTAGATCCGGCGAGTATCTGGGTGTGCGGGTGGCAGGAGAAGTAGTGTTTTATAGCTTAGTCATATGAGTCGGACTGTTGAAGCATTCCAGTGGCTTTTTCTTGCTCTGTTGAACATCTGCTGGGCCTTTGAAACTGAGTCCCCAGCTATGAACATATTTTTTGTCTTTACTTTGTTCCTTGACAACTGATTCTAATCCTACTTTGCCCTGTTTTTTCTTTTCCATTGTTTCCATTTGTTCATTCTGGATTCATACTTCAACCCCCTACAAACAACAGCCCAGGGTCAAACTTCCTCCCTCTTTCTTCCTTAAGAAATGAGTAGCTAACACCCAAGTTAACTCAAAATAATATAACGCTAGAGGTCTTTACTTACAGAGGGTTTACCAAGCACCAAATGCTGTGCTAAATTTATTATGTATATTGTCACATTGGAAGAACTGAATACACACTGTTTCATATTCACAGATGAGCTTATTTCCCCAAAGTTCCATACCCATTGGATAAACCAAGACTTAAATGCTTCTATGATTCTAAAACTCATAGCTGAATGAGTTTTCTGGGGTCCAAGTCATATTTTTCATTATGTCCTACATGGCACCATGATGTCTTACACAAAACAAACTCTAAGTGACGTTTACCTCACTCCAATATAGTTAGTTCACAACACTACTTTAATCTGCTAACTTACATATGTCTATACTTTTTCTTTCCTTTTCTTATATGTAACAACCACATGAGTGGTTTTGTAACAACCACATGAATTTTCCTGAATTCACAAAACTGTTTATACCATCATCACAAAGCTTTTGCTCTTAATTTTAAAAGTGTGGGTAAAATAACTAACAAAAATCTTTTTGTGTCTAATATCATACCATTCTTTCGTGGAAAAATATCTCTTGGTCATACTATGATTCTATGCTAAGGTGAACTGGCATTCTCCTTCAAATCTGAATCATATACTCAAGCTTGAGGAAACCAAGATGCAAACACTTAGATAAAATATGTTTAGTCCTTGTGGTTTCACTGAGACTGGCTCCATAGGCTCATCTATTTTAAAATCTGGGCCCAGCTGGTGGAGCTGTTTGGAGAGAATTTGGAGCTCTGGCTTTTTGGGGGTAGGAGTGTCAGTAGGGGTGGGCCAGTTACTTTTCCTTCTGCTTGTGGATGAAGATCTAAGCTCTCAGCTGCTGCGCCAGGGCTATGCCTGCTTGCTGTCTGCCATGCTCCTGGCCATGACAGTTATGAGCTCTAACCCTCTGAAACTGTAAGCCCTTGATAGGCTTTCTTTTATAAGTTGCCTCTTTATAGTGTCTTATATCAATAGAAAAGTAACTGAGATACTCCTGAATAAAATGAATTAATGGATGACAAACACTCTAGGTTACAGTTTTCATAAAGGCAAGAAACTAAAAATAAAACACGGAGGTACAGGGCCAACCTCTTATGTCTTTTTTTCATATCTCATGGCGTATCTGATGGTTATAAAAATAGAATAATGTGTGTCACATGCTACAGTTATATTTTTACATTTTATTTTATTTAAAAAGCACCTTATATCTTTAGGCAATTCAATTATTTTGTATCCTACATCATAGTCTTCAAAACTTTGACATTGTAAACCACCCAGAATTTCTCTAGTCTAATGATCACCTCACTAAATTATCACGAAGTCCTATGGTACCTCCTCTGATAAGTAAAACTTACACATACTCAATTATATAGAATTAGAAAGTTATTCTGAGGAGTCCAGAAACCTGGATTATTGAAAGGTTAGTGATGGTTCTAAACCCGCAGGTTCCTTCCCTGAGTTGTCACAGCTCCTATAAAGTCGGCACATTGAAACACACACTGTCTCACTAGGATGGGTGGCATCCCAGTGAATCAGGGTTGGGATTACAGTTTGGAGAATGGAGACTGGGGTAGCACTTGTGGACAGAAATGGAATGTTCAGGAACAGCATCATTGGTGGCAGATCAACATGGATCTTATTTAAAGATGGTCAGATACTGTAGCAACCCTGTGATTAAGTAAAGCTGCAGCGAGACTCAGATGTGTGTTTCAAAAGCATATGGTTAAATCGGGCTTTCGGTTTAGTTTGTATGCAAAGGTTGTATTTGGCTATATAGAAACCTCAGGCCAAAGGAAAGAAACCTCAGGCCAAATTCAACTTATGTAAAGGTCTGTATGCATCGTTCTATTACAATATCCTCTTCTGATACCAACTTATCATTGCCTTGAAAACTACTTTAACTTAATATTCTAGCTCACTAAACATTTTCCCCAAAACTTAAGGTGCATTTAAGAGCTGAGGGTGTGCACTAGATCATGATATTAAAGGGAACAAAAAGGAAACTTAGAGGAGCACTGCCATTTAGGGGAAGTAGAGGAACATAAGCCAGCAAAGGAGACCATGGAGTAGCCAGAAAGACAGGAGAACAGAGCATGGTGTCAACGACCAGCTAGCTTCTGAGAGAAAACAGTGCTTACCAGTACTGGTTGTCAAATATTCCTGCATGTGATCCTACATGGAAAGGACCTGTGAACAGCCTGAGCTGATAAACTGAGAACAGAGAAATAACTGAGAAACAAGTAGTACTCTGAGCTGAGCATGTGTCAGGGACGGGCCTTTGAGGGTCTCTTCCTGTGGCGGGGCGGTCAGTGTTTAAGACAGCACCGTCCATAAGCTTGTGGAAGTGTGGGCCAGGACTCCATAGTCTTTGTGTTCACAGCCCTATGATCTTAAATCTCTAGAGATAATGTAACACTCTTAACTAGCTACAAAGATTTAGCTGTTTAAATACATTGAAAACTTTTACAGGTTTGATGGTCACCTGGTTTTATTCTTGCAATGAAGAAAGGTTCTGAAGGAAAGCACTCCAAAGCAAAGGCGCCACAGTCATCTCATTTTCCTGGGCCATCATCTCTTATGTCCAATGTGCGATCCAGGTCACTTTCGCCTTTAGTTGGATCTGAGACACCACCTTTTCATTCTGATGGACAGTGTCCTGCAAAGGCTAGGCTTACAGATGAAAACGCCATGCTTCTGGAGTCCAAGCACAATAAAGGTATTGCTAAAATCATGTCCAGTCTCACACGTAAGTAGAGATGTGAAGTGCAGAGCTTAGATGTGGGGTCCAGGGATAACCCCCTTCCTGAACTGACTTGAAGTGCTGTGTTGATTGGTGGAGATGGTAGAAGACTGAGGAGGGACTGAGGCTTTTAGACGTGGGGAGAGGTGTCGTGGACGGCTTAGGGGTGGAGAGTTTCTGGGAGAGGAAGCTGGATTTCTTGTAGAGAGTTCTTTCAAGCTCTTTACTAGAGATATTCCACCCTCCTTCATTGGGGTTGGACATCCTCCTTACCTGAGAGTGGAGTGCTTCCAAGATAAACATTCCATATAACCCTGCTAGTCATGCTTGGGCTCTTCAGTCTGCTTATTTTCAAACTGTGAGAAAACTTTGGTTCATCTGTGAGAGCGCTAACTTCCACTTAGGTAACATACACATGTCCCACCAGCAATCTTTAAGTTTTTTTCTTAAAGAAAACTTGCTGCCATCCTAGTCTCTGTTTTCAGAAATGTTTTATTCTTTGCTAGGTCATGAAATTCTACCAACCCTGCTGACCTGAGCACCTGATGGTTTTAAGTTAAATCACTTTGAGCACTTGAAGTTAAAGCTACTGTGCAGCCTTACTGCCTGTTGGTCCCTGGTTATTTCTGAATTGATTGTTACTCCAGAATGTTTGTTTTGTCAGAAGACTTTTTTCTTTTATAAAATGCAATATAACTTTAACAGTCTTTGACAGCACTTTTCACAAAGGCCATAAAGGAAGGGCTTTTATCTACCAACCTGATACCCTATGCCCATAAAATATGTTATGATACTTTATATTTCATAAAGCAACAAGTGAAAAAAACAAACAAACCAAAAACAGAGCTTTGAAACAAACGTCAGTTGTGAATATGGTTGAAAGTGCGAATAGAAACATTTGCCACATAGGCCTGAGGACCTGAGTTTGATCTCCAGAACCCGTGGTGGAAGGGCAGGAACGAACTCCCGGAAGCTATTTTCTGGTCTCCATACATGTACTGTGGCACAAGTGCACCTGCACGCATATGCACGCTTGCACAGACACATACACACACAAGAAAGTGCAAGGTTTAAATATATCTGCTTGAGTTGAAGTTTTGAATTTGTGTGGTATTAGTTACAGTATATTGAGCAAACTTAAAGTATTTGTTTATTTTTATGTTTTTGAGTGCTTTGTCTATACGTGCACTATTGTGCGCCAGGTGCCCTTGGAGACCAGAAGAGGGCCTTGGATCCCTTAGCACTCAGATGTTTGTGAGCTGCTGTGTGGGTGCTGGGATAAACCTATGTCCTCTGCAAGAGCAGCCAGTGTACTCAACCACTGAGCCACTTCTCATGATCAGATAATTTTTTTATAAATGTGAACATTAATAATTTTTTCTTCAAAGGTTTATACAAATTACATTTTTAAACGTAGAGTATTTATCACAAAGCTCAAACAGGTAGACTGTAACTGCCCTCATTGTAATAATAAAGTGATATAAAGTGACAGATTAAGGTACTGTGATTGCAACTAGCCAGATACCATCTGTACATATGCATGGATTAAAATTGCTTTCTGCATTGTGTAAAAATAATTTATATTTCATGATAGTCATACCTTCCTACTGATAATTAACTGTTTCTGGATTTCAGGAGCTGATTCATATGTAGGAGTCCGGTATATTACAGAGGCCCTCATCAAAAAACTCACTAAACAGGATAATTTGGCCTTGGTAAAATCTCTGAACCTTTCACTTTCTAAAGATGGTGGCAAGAAATTTAGGGTAGGTTTCCAGCAATTTCTAAACACAGACATTAATTTCATTTATTTTTATTTTTATGTCTTAAGCCTGCCAGATTGGTTTTTTTAGGAATGCCTTTTTTTTTTTTTCTTCTAATGATTTTTTAAAAAATTTATTTTTAGGGGTATGTGTGTTTGTGCGTGTATTTGTGTGTGTGTGTGCATGCACATGTATGCAGATATTTTTGGAAGACAGAGGCATTGCATTCCTTAGAGCTGGAGCTATGGGTATTCCTAGCACCTGGCTTGGGTGCTAGGAATTGAGCTCAGTTCCTCTGTAACAATAGTACAGGCTCTTAACTGCTGAGCCATCTCTCCAGCACCCATTTAACAGATAACACTTTTGGCAACATCAAGTTATCATTTCAGATTTATGGTGTTTGTATCTAGGAAATGTCTGCTGGCTTCTGGGACTTGTAAACATATGCTGGCAGCATTATGTCACTTTTTCAGCTGAAACAGTTTATTCATATTGTGTGGGGGTATTATTTTGGTTCATTTTATTTTATTTTGGTTTTAGAGAATTCAGTCCATGGCTGTTTGACTCTGGTGTTTAGAAGCCTATTGTGAGGCAGAACACAGCAGAGAGACGTACTAGAGCAAAGCTGCCACCTCCTTCTTTGCAGCCAGAAAAGAGAGAAGGCAGGAACCAGGGCTCAGTGCCCCTCCTGTTTTCAGTGGCAGTTATCATCTTATTACCTAGCTGGCAACAGAACTTGTGCTGTGTTGTTTCCAGTGGAAATTCTATAGCAGAAGTATGATATTGCCATATCTGTAGGTGCCTGATACCAGTATTCTATACATTACTGACTATAGAGAAGCAATTGGCAATCTATGATTCCAGCCCTCGTTATTGTGTTTGTAAATAATTGTATTGGGACACAGCCACAGTAAGCTGTTTACGTGTGTCTATAGCTAGTTACATACTATAGTAAGAGAGTTTAGGTATGGCCCACAGAAGCAAAAGTATGTACCAGCAGGCCTTCTGTAGAAAATGTTTTCTCTCCTTGCTCTGGAACATTACTTTATTCTCAAATTGTGTTATTATAAACATATTGTAATAGCTTGATTTTTTTTTTGTTGTTGTTTGTGTTTTATTTTCTTGAGACAGGGTTTCTCTGTAGCCTGTGCTGTCCTGGAACTTGCTCTGTAGGCCAGGCTGGCCTCAAACTCTGCCTGCCTCTGCCTCCTTAGTGCTGGGAATAAAAATGTGCACCACTCTGCCTGGCTTTGTAATAGCTTAATTTTTAATTGGAAAATAAAAATAAAACTGAACTCTAGTACATTACATACAAAAACTAAACCCAGAGAGAAACCTCTTGGGGACAACAAAGCAGATGAGGAAATGCTTCCAGAGAAAATAGACTGTTGTTTTGCTCTTGAGTAGAGGGGTCCTTAGGAAACGCTAGCACTGATGCCACAAAGGAAGGTATTACAGTTTTAGCTTCTACAAAGATTTTAAAAGACAGCTTTTTAAATGTTAAAAGGGAAACAAACCTGGCAGTTAGTATTTGCCTCATGTATAGCATGTATATTACCATTTCTGTAATATAAAAGATCTCCTACAATTCAGTAACACAGAGAGTGGAAATTTTCAAAGATGTGGACATGCAGTTCAAAATGTGATATAAATGATTAATATTAACTTGAGAATCTGACCCACTCATTAATGTCAAATAAAACAATAGTTTGGTAGCATTGTCTGTCTTAGACAGCCAACGGGCAAGCTTTGAAAAGCTTTCTCTATTCCAAAGCCGTGAGAGGTGGGTGTGCCCCATGTTTGTGTGGCCACATTCAGTGTGGAGCATTCAGCTGTGCCTGCTCTCTGTCAGTAATATAGTGTGTGCTCACTGAGTTTATTCTCAGTAGCCTAGCAGTGCTACTGCTCTTATACTTACACTAGGAACATTACTTGAGCAGGTATACCAAAATGTCAGTACAGTAATGTTTATTAAGCATTATTTAAACAAAAATTAGAAATGCCTAAAGGTTTCATTGGAGATTGGCTAAAAAAAAATTATAGTACTGTAATTTATGAAATAATGTGACAATTTTTTAAAGTGATATAGAATCTTATGTGTTAACATGTTTTAATCAGTGTTCTATTGCTGTGAAGAGACACCATGACCACGACACCTCTTTTCGATGAAAGCGTTTAATTGGGGGCTTGTTTAAATTTCAGATGGTTAGTCTGTTATCCTCAAGGCAGGGAGAGTGGCAGATAGCAGGTAGACAGGCAGGTGTGGTGCTGGAGAGGTAGCTGAGAGCTTTACATCCTGAGCCATAGGCAGCAGGCAGAGGGAGAGCAAGACACATGGGCTTTTGAAATGTCAAAGTATGCCCCCTAGTGACATCTCTGGATTCTTTCCTGATAACTCATCAACTAGGAGCTAAGCTTGGGAATATATGAGTCTTGGGGGCCAATCTCATTCAAACCACCACAACATGACAGACTTTTTCTTTTTTCATATTAGTTTCAATGAAAACCAAATTCTAAAGTGTTTTATTTAGTATTATCTCAAAAAAAATTTAAAGACATTCTGTCTGGGAATTTAGAGTTTGGTGTGAAAAGTCTAGGACTAAGTGTTGGAATAGGGAGAATCAGAGAATATGTGGTGGGGAGGCCAAACCAGTGTGAAAGCCTGAAAGATCTGTTGTGCTGGAAAACATCATGAGGCTACAAGTAGAAACCTCAGACAGAAAAGGATGGAAAAGTAACATAGAATAGCCAAAAAGGTGGAAGCAGGAGTATTGTAGAAGAAATGAAGCATGGCCAGAGTGCAAGGGCTTGGAAGAGAGAAGGATCAGGGGAAGGAGGCAGAAGAGAAAGAAGTAAGCAGAGTCACCATGGGATAGGTAAAGAAACGTGGGCCGGGAGGAATGAACTCTGAGGACCTGCATGGAGAGGAGCAGCCTGGCTGAAAACATAAGCAAGTATTTATGGAATTATGGATGGGAAATAGCCCAGAATGATTAAGCACATGGCATGGGTTCAGGGGCTGGATGATAATGAGGCAGTTTAGGGGGTTGATATCTGCCCAGCCTCAAGTAAAATAAGGCTTATCTAAAATCTATCAGATGTCTGTGGTTTTTATTGATATGGTAGAAGGTTAATAATAACCGCTGTAATAATTATAGGCATTTAATAATAAACATTATTAATGATTTTTTAAAATTTACAACAGAGGAGTAACAGGATTTGACCATTTAAAAGTCTTTCCTTCTGTTTCTCAAACCCGAAAAGTCTGTTTTTTCAAGGCCTTTAAGGAGTTGCTGTTGTTTTTAAGATTCTTCTGAATTTTACTTTGCGTGTGGGTTCTGCCTGAATGTATGTCTGTGCATCCTGTGCACTGCCTCACGCCTACACAGGCCAGAAGAGGGCACTGCATCTCCTGGAACTAGAGTTACAGATGGTTGTGAGCAACCATGTAGATGCTGGGAATCAAACCAGAGTCCTTTTCTAGGGCAGCAAGTGTTCTTACGTGCTGAGCCATCTCTCTAGACCCTTGTTTCTGGTTTTTGTTGTTTTTAAGAGTTACCCTGGTATTCTCTGTGTATACACACAACTGATTCAATTGACAACATGTTATTAAGGTCTCCGCCAGATATACTTCCTCTGTGAGGCCTTCTCTTATCAACCAGTTGTAGGTGGACACCCTTTCTTCTTCCTTCAACAGATATTTATTTAGCACCTAGCATGTGGCAGCAGTCATGCTTAGCAGTACCCAACCGGCAAAATCTGCCCTCCTGGAGCCTTGCATACTACCAAAGATGTTTTCCTTATTGTGTTTGAATTTTTACCCTCTAAAATCTTGGTTGATATTTGTGTATGCTGATAAAGTCAAGAAATCCTATTTTTCATATTTGCCACTATATTTCATGTATGTAGAACAGCTTCTGGTATAATCCCTGTTTAATAAGGCAATGATGTGCTAAAAGAATTATTGCCTTACCAGTACAAGAGCAGTAAGTGGGGAAGGCAAGAAAAGCAGACGCTATCATGACAGATGGGGGAGGTAAGGAAAGCTGAATAGAGACACTGTTGTAGTGCAGTGAGCTTACTGAGCACAGAAAAAGTGAACGGAGTGGGTAAGAACTGTGCAAGGGCGCGGGATGCCCTGCATCGCTGCCACAGCCTTCCTGCATGGTACCACATTCATCCTTAGCCATGCGATGCCTGGTTACTGTAAAGTGTTACCTTTAAACTGAAAAGAGGGGAGGGGAGGTCAGTAAATCGTATAGTACCTCGTTTTTAAAGAGTAAAGTCGTCTGAGAGGAAAGTGGAAGGAAGAGGGAGAGGCACAGAAAAGTGGAAGTTGAGGGAATGAAGCGGGGAGAGTTCTTGGTGAGCAGTTTGAGCTTCTTACTATATAGGAATTGCTGAGGGTCAGTAGAATGTCAGCAGAGCCTTACTACTTGTGGTCAAGGAAAGCAGTAGCGGGGATCGTCCAGGAAAGCTATTAGGGTTTGTTGACCAAAACAGCCTCTAAACCACATACTCCAGTGTGTTTTATGTCAAAGAGTCCATTGTGAAAAGTATTTACCATTTATTTCCAATTAGTACATCGAAAATTTGGACAAGTGTGTTAAACTCGAAGTACTAAATCTCAGCTACAATCTAATAGCAAAGATTGAGAAAGTGGACAAGCTGTTACGATTACGTGAACTCAACTTATCATATAACAAAATCAGGTGAGTAACTGCTCCTTTAAGTATCTTTGCAGGCTCTTCCTTGTCAGAGATAGACTAGTGGTGTCTGTTATTGAAAGAAACCATTGAAATTGCAGGAGTTTTGAGTCTCGTTTATTGTATTTCTGGAACTTCTCTGTCTTTAAGTTTCAGTATCATGTAAGTATGGGGCAGTTTTTTACTTCGCATTGTTAAAGCAGATAATTCTATTTTTAGCAGAAACTTTGTCTAGATGTTATCTGATTTTTGGCCTTATGTAAGTAATGCTTATGCAAAGACAATACCATTTTGATCCTGAAGATATTCATATAATTTGATCCTCTATATTTATCCTTATGTTCTTTGCTCATTGCTACAAGAAATACACTGTATATCTCATTTCTAATTCAGATATACATAAAAATATACAACTTCTGGGAGAAATAAATGTCGTAAAACCTAATGATTACTAAAGCTATTTATAGAAAACTAATGGGGGAAATGAAGCAAGACTCAAATCTTGAAAATCTAAATGTGATGGTTAACAAATGAGAAGAAAACAGCTTTGGGCCTAGAGAAGTTCTAATTAAGACAAAATGATATGAAAAAAACTGGCAAATCAAGTTCAGAGTGTGAAAACATTCAAAAGAGTTGATCTAAAGAAAATAATTTCATAATAAAACTGAAGATAGAGCAGCTCAGGAATATCTGTTCAGTACACAAATTAGAGTAGAGTGACGGCTGCGTTGCAGGGAATGTGAAGAATATGCCATTAGTGAAAGTTTAGTGGATGAGGGCAAATGCTTTATTTAAATATTTTCACTGCAGTGCTTATATTCATAAACAGTACCATTTTAGGATGTGCCACATTTGCTGCTGGCTTAGTTCATCTTGGTGCTGACAGTGTAATTTCTGGGTAGTGCTGCATCACACAGTGTGGTTGAGTGTTCTGCTCGCAATGGGATGGCCTGGGCCTCCTCTTCTTTCCTGCGTGTGTATAGTATGGTACATTGAGTATAGTAAGATGTACAGGATTACCAGGCATCCTCATAAAGAATTGGCCGTTTAGCTCTTTGGGGATATTTGACTTTGGCCATGTGGTTGTCATTCAGGAAAAGAGTTAATAAATTATAGTTATGAAAAGTAGCCTTATGCGGCTGAGGCTGTTTACTATAATCTACAGTGAAATACCTTTATCATTTTACTAAGTTTGATTTTGTTCCCTGGTATCCAGTAAAATTGAAGGACTAGAAAACATGTGTAACCTGCAAAAGCTAAACCTAGCGGGGAATGAAATCGAGCATATTCCAGTGTGGTTTGCAAAGAAGTTGAAATCTCTGCGTGTCCTCAACCTGAAAGCCAATAAGATATCATCGGTAAGTTACTCGAAGTAGCAAGATTTATTTTTCCTAAAATTTAAATTATTTCAGTTGTAAAAAGTCTTTGACTGTATATATGCTTTCCATTGAACTTGATCCCTCTCATGCCCAGCACCCTCTCTTTTCACGTCCCTTCCTCCTTCAGTTAGTCCCTTTAGCTTCCTAAAAACTTCTTTATTCATTTTTTATTTATTGGAAAAATACTTAAAGAATGAGATTTCTTTTAACATCCTTGTTTCATTGGCCATATGCCAAATTCAGATATAACCTTGTATAATTAGACATAGACTGATCTCATTTTGCATAGGCTCAATAGTAGCACAGAATTGATCTCTAAGTATTCTCTCCTTCATCATTTCATTGCGCTGTCTTATATCACTGGTGCCTAGTGCCATGCTACATATGTAGTAAGGATGCAGTGTGTTTTTATTTTAAATTACTTTATATTCTGAGTTAGTAAATTTGATTCCCATTTTTCAGGGAAAGACTTAATTCAATATCTGTTTAGTTAGAAAATGCCTTCTGAACACCTAACAAATAAATGTGGCACCTAACTGGTGTCATATTAGGTGTTAAAACTGGAACGCTCATTATATAACTTAAAGGTAATTGTCATAGACTAAAAAGGGAGATATGACCAACTACAGGCCTAGACTGTCCTAACGTGGCCTTGGAGAGTCCTTTCATTTCTATGAACTGTCTAAACTGGAGAAAAGAATTTCTGAATTGTCTTTCCACAGAGGTGTTAAGAGGAATAAAACTGCTTTAGAAACTTTAGAACAATTTTTAACTAAGGCTGTGTTCCTTGTTTCTTCAAATGTGAAGACAAATTAGAATACACACCATTTTTTTTTTCATTTTATTGTTGATTACATTGCTTGTTTGTTATTTACACTGAGTTGTCGTGAGGCCTCTCTCTGTTAGCCAAGCACAACTCAGACTTACAGCTCTCCTACTTTCATGCTCACATGCTGGCGTCACTAGCATGCTCTGCCGCACTCAGCAAGTCTCTTTCCTTCTTACTCCATTTGTATAAAGATCTGGGAAGGAAATTGCATTTTATTGCAACAGCTTAGGAGCCTCAGAGTCTAAGCTGTACACCATTTTATACATCATTGTGTAGCTCTTGAAACTCTCAGAATGATGGGAAGAAGGAGCCATGGATCTAAAGTTGACCCCCAGCATTTCTCAGTTTTTCACTTTAGGCCATACCCAGTGTCTTCTAAATAACAGGAAAACTGTTCAGTAGTTATTATTTGTAATCACATATCATTTTCTCATCTATATGTTTGCATTGGTATCATTAAGGGTATAAAAGTATCCTTTATTTTCCTGATGTAATTGTCGACTCAGAGGCTTACTGCCTTTGTCTGCTAACCTAGGCCTAGTAATCCTGGAAGCTTCTAGGCTCTATACAACTAGTCTAGAACTAGGATGTTTGCAGCCTCTGAGACTTACTCTGAATAAGCTCAGTAAAGCCACTTCCCCTCCCCTCCCTTCCTTCTTCCCTTTCCCTCTTCCCCTAACCCCCCCAGTCTTTGTGCTGCTCCCTTAAGTAGCTTTCTATTCCTCTCCTCATGAAAGTTAGGCATATCCTCTTCTGTAAACTCTTTCTGTGATATGTCACTTTTTTCTGCCACTCAGACATCACTTGCAAACACAGTACTTTCTTCTACAAGCTAACTTTACATTCATTGTTTGGGATTAAAGACTTGTACCACCACACCTGCACCTAAGCTTTTCTTTACCTGAAACTTGCTCTGTATCCGATTGGCCTTGAACTCAGAGATCTGCTTGCCTCTGTCTCCTGGGTTTAAGGTGAGTCTGTATTCCAGCCAGATCACACAAACCTAGAAGGTCTTTGGATGTGATCACGTTATAAGTCAAAATTCCTCTACATAAGGGTAATATATATTTATTTGGGGGGAAACACATACTTGTAGTATCTATTTAAAAGAATGTTTCCCAGCCTACTTAAGTTTTTAGAATAAAAGAGTCTTCAAAGAATGTGTGTGTCTATACATATTTTTGTGTTTTTTAAACTGTTAATTATAACTCAGTTATCTCAAAATTTACCAAAATCCTGACAGCCATTCATCTTATGCTTATTTGGTTAACAAAATAAAAACATTATTGTAATACAGACGGAGATTGAAACCTCCAGTTTATTCACTTTCAAGCTCTGAGCTAAGGCAAGTCACATCTTTGAACTCTGAAAATGCATAATACTGTCTGATACACCAATGCTCACTCCTTTTCTGTTCCTTTCTCACATTGCTAATGTGGGGCAATGATTTTCATAAATATATTTTTTGACATGTTAAAAGCAGTCTTCTTGATTTGTTACTTTCTTTGTTAGTTTATGATTTTAAAGTAAATGAAAATACCATTGTTATACCATTTCAGCTCCAGGATGTGAGCAAGTTGAAGCCACTTCAAGATTTGACTTCTCTAATCCTCATTGAAAATCCACTTGTGATCCTTCCTCATTACCTCCAGTTTACCATTTTCCATCTCCGTTCCTTGGAAAGTTTGGAAGGTCAGCCAGTAACCACTCAGGATAGACAAGAGGCTTTCGATAGATTCAGTTTAGGTAAGATGATACGTACAAAGCAAACTGTTATAGTCCAAGAATAGCCACTTAAACCACTCAGACACCGATCTCACTCAGATATTGATGGTTTATTGAATGCACACCCCAAGACTGATCATGATCTGGGACACAGTGTGGACTTAGGAGCCAAAATGTGACACTGGTCTGCTTCTAAGACAGGCTTTTTATAAGAAAAAAGTGCATCCAGGTAACAAAACCACAACCAGGTATAGGAAGCAAGAGGAGGGCAGCGTTACATCATTTTGACTAGCTAGACAAATCATTTCCAACTGACCTTTAATTTCATTGGTCCTTCAGTTAGGGACTTTCCAGAATATCAGAGTATACAAAGTTTGAGAGATGAAATAAGTTTGAGAAACATAACAAGATAAGAGGTTATTCTGACTTTACAAAGTGTCAGCATATTGAAAGGCAGAGCTTGAGAACTTTCACTTCATTTTGTCTTATAACTAAAATGGAGACTGAAGACAAAAATGGTTATGTTATGTCAGAGGAGCAGACTGTAACACAAACAAGCAAAGCAAAAAACACTGAATTTGAATGAGAAAGGAACCCATCTTTAGAAGTTCTTTGTAAGGGTAGGGTCTGGTGAGATGGCTCAGGGGGTAAAGGCATTTGTTGTCAGACCTGAGATCCTGAGTTCAGCTGCCACTTAGTGGAAAGAAAGAACCAACTCCTGCAAGTTGTTTTTTTTACTGTACACAAATGCCATATCAGGTATGCATTCCTACCTTCATCCAATAAATAAACATACTTAATTTTAAAAGGTGCATATTACCACACTTAACATTTTTAAAAAGGATCAATTATAAACCTTATAATTCTACTAAAATTTACATGGAAATGGCACAATCAACTGATTAGTCAAGCAAATATCTGTTGAGCATATGTACCAAAAGTTCCCTGTCTCAGAAATGATCTCCTGAATGTGTGTAAGGTGTGAAAAGAGGAAGAATGTTGAGTAGCCAGTCAAGAACACAGTAAATGACAAGCTAGCAAGATCAGAGTTTCAGATTCCCAGAAAAGATTTCAAGAGGGCAAGTGGTCACCATGGTGATTCGGCTGATACAAAAGAAAGGTGAACACAGAGAAGGCTTTAGAATTTCTTTGGACCAGTGGTGTTACACTCCTTTAATCCCAGTACTCCAGAGGCAGCGGCAGATCTTTTGAGTTCAAGATCTTTGGTGTAAGACAGGCCAGGGCTATACAAAGAAATCTTATCTCAAAAAAATCAGTAAAACAAAACAAAAACAATTCCTTTGGATTGATGTTCTTGCCTAAAGCCGTTTGAGAGAGAGGGGAACTAATGGTGGATTTTACCAGATAGAGCATGGGAGGGGTATGTTTGATCAAGACTTGGAATTCCTACAACAGCTTCACTCTTCTAATACTTAATAATTGTGATTTTAAGTTTAAAGGAAAAGGAAGGACAAAATTAAACATTCACTGATAGTTTCAAGGCCAGGAATGGGAGGAAATGAAGTACATTTAGATTCAAATTTTGTAGTAATAAAATAGCATTGCTAAGATCAGAAGAGAAGAGACAAACCATCCCTCTATTCTTTCAGTTCCTAAAGATGAGGACCAAGAGATTAGATTTTGAGAGAGATCATTGATCATCTTTTGGAAGGAGTAACACTTTCTTCATCAAAAAAGAGAGAAAAATAATAAGTAGATGTTGGTACTTTTGTTGTCTTGATGGTGAGAAAATGTAGGCACTCCCTTAATGAAATACGAAGTTCTTGGCTGAGAGAGAATGGGTGCAGTGTGGGAGGTCTGAAGAGACAGGAAGATGTGAAGTGACCATTTCAGAGAGCCGAGGAATCAGCCTCTACTCAGTCTGGATTTGAAATTGGTGTCAGTCCACTTCCAAACTACAAAAGTGGCCGTTTCACACCAGGGAGAGGGCTGTGAGGAAAGGCGCTTTCTGTGCGAGCTTGATAAGTTGAGTCCCAGCCTGGAACCCACAAAAACGTAGGAGAGAGCCAGCTCTGCAGAATTGTCCTATGACTTCTGTACATACACTATGGGTTCCATGTACATGTGTGTTCATGTGTACACATGCATATATTCACACAAAATGATAATTAGTAAATATCCCCACTGCCTTCCTACCTCTTATAAGTCAGATTCAAATTCACGGTGGTCATGTTTTTCCCAAAACACCTTGGCAGGTGGTTTTCAAAGTAGAAAACAGTGTTACACTGTTCTTAGACTTCTTTTGCTATTGTTCTGACTATACTAGCTGTTTTCCAAGTAGAGACTATAATGATAAATTAGCTATTTCATTTTTATTGACAGAAGAGATAGAAAGACTGGAAAAAGATCTGGAAAAGAAGATGGTGGAAACAGAAGAGCTTAAGAACAAACAAACAAAGTTTCTTGAGGAAATAAAAAATCAAGATAAACTGAACAAGTCATTAAAAGAAGAGGCCAAGTTACAGAAACAGACCTGTGAGGAGCTGGAAGTTGACCTCAACACAAAAAAGGAATTGGTGAGTATACATTGCTTTAGCTGTATTCTGTTATGGTAGAGAACACTTTGCTCTTACATTTAAAAACACAATATCCTGATTTAGCATTGGGAAGATAGGGCTAATAGAAACTTGGACTAATAGGAATAAAGTGTCTATCACTGTATACATAGCAGCTTAGAGCTGCTAATAAAATTAGACCATATGAACACAGAAGGATGCTGGGTACATTTTACTATGAGAAAAATACTTAGTGTTGAAAATAGTGAATCCAGTATGACCCTGTGTGGAAAGATACATGATGGTCCAAAAATGGCAGAAGATTAACAGGAGTTGTTTCTGAGGAGTAAACATCTAGGACATTTCCAAGGTGAAATTTTATATAAATTTTATATAACTTGACTTTATGATTGAAATATGGAGGAAAAACATTAAGTTTAAACAAATAGGAAGCATAATTTGAGAAGGTGATTAACTGAGACGCTTCAGAGGTCTTAAAACTGTTTGGAGAGGGTAGAGGAACCAGTTGTGTAGGCTGGAGGCAACTCAAGTTGCTGGACCACTTGGCAGCTGTCTCACACATGAAGAGTTGGATCTGCAAATTCAGGAGACATGCTCTTATTTAGTAGTAAATATGATGGCTGTCCTAAATTATACTGATACTTAGAATATGCCTGCTATCCTGAAACAAGCAGGCACTAGCTGTGTGCTTGGTGCTTCAAGAAAGGCCTTTTCAACACAGACAATATGATTCTGTAAATTAATACACACATAGATGTTCGGTGTGTGCATATACGGAGGTCAGAGGACAGTTTGCAATTTTCAGTTCTCTCCTTGCACCATATAGTCCACAAGGATCAAACTCAAATCATAGGTTTGAGGGCAAGTGCCTTTAACTACTGAACCATCTTGCCAGCTCCATTTTTTTCCTTCCATTTGTTATACTGTTACATATTTATTTATTTATTTATTTAGGTTTTTGAGACAGAGTTTCTCTGTGTAGCCTTGTGTGTCCTAGACTGGCTTTGTAGATCACACTGGCCTAGACTCACAGTGATACTCCTGCCTCTGCTTTTCCGATTACTGGGATTAAGGTGTGTGCTACCATACCTGGCTTATACTATAGACAAGTGTTTTATAAACTGTCAGCACTTTTGTTCTTTTTTCTGTATTTTTGTTAGAAGATATACTGTGCTCTTCTACATTTGTGTTATTTTTATTGTTAACATTTTAAAACTTTTTATCAATAACTAACATGTACTTATGACAAATTCAGATCACAAAAATATATACACTAAAAATGAAGGCTGTTCTTCTACCTTACCCCCAATATTAATAGGTAGCCTTTTTGTTTTCCATGCTTCAGTAATATATGTATTACTAAATGTTATACATTGGAATATTTCGTGAATATTTTTAAAGGGAACTTTTTATACACATATGTATCTATAGATAAGGTATATGGATAGACAACTGCATTTTAACCAGTTCCTGCAGGTAAATATTTAGGTCACTGTTTTTGCTCCTGGAGGTAGTACCGCAGAGAAAGTATGTGTGTGTGTGTGTGTGCATGTGTGTGTGTCTTACACACGCACACTAGAATTTCTTTACCATCAATCACATTGAGTGGAATTACCATGCAAATTTTTTTTGAAATTCTGATAAATGGGACCAGCAAGATATCTTGGCAGGTAAAGGTACTTTCCACTGAGTGTAAAGAGCTGAGTTCAGTCCCTGGAACTCACATGGTGGAAGAAAACAACAAGCCCCTTTGAGTTGTCCACATAATGTATGCGGAAGCACGTGTGCACACACAACTAAATATATGCAATAAAATTTGATAAATACCAATGTCCAGTTCGAAAAGCTTATCACTAATTTTTGCCTTCTACAGTGGTGAGTAAAAGGGTCAAACTAGGTGAACTTATGGGAGAGAAAAAATTGGAATCTTGTTACAGCTTTAATGTTTTTGTGATTGTTAGAGGAGTGAATGTTATTTATGTATTTGTTGATTATTTGTCTTTTTTTAATATGGAATGCTTCACGAATTTGCGCGCCATCCTTACGCAGGGCTGTGCTAATCTATGTATTGTTCCAAGTTTAGTATGTGTGCTGTGGGAGCGAGCACTGTCTTTTTTAGATTTTAGTGTGTGTGCTGTGGAAGCGAGCACTGTCTTTTTTAAATGACTTGTTTCATTATTTTGTCTCCATTTTGTTATCCCAAAGTACTACTATATATTTAAAAAAGAAGATTTTAGGCCTTATTTTGAAAGCTTATATTTCCCTTTGTCACTTGTAGACTATGTGATGACAATATCACCTCCAGTTACATAATAATTTGTAGTTTTATTAAGTAATTGTTTGTGCATTAAATTAGTTTCTTTATAAAAGAATTAAGTCTTCAGACGGCCATTTAAACTGGTTTACCCCTATCCCCACCATCCGCAAATCCTAACCCAACTTCCTCTATATCATTATTTTTTGTAAGCTATTTAGCTCTTATCTTTCAGTGTTCTTGTTTTTAAAATGGGAATGTTTACTTGTCCTGCCACCTCATGGCCTCGTGAGGATTTAATGATGCTCTGAATGTGAAAATAACTTCAAGTGAAGCAAGCTAAGTAATGCAAGATGGTAAATTTATACTCAGTGATGCCATGTGTTATGACACCAGTACTGATAACTGTTTTATTCGGTCATCAATAGACAGATGCTAGAAACATCAGAACCTAACTCTCTCCAGGGCTCTCTAGGTGACATGTTGGTTTGCCTCTCTCTTCTCTCAGCCTACATCTTTGTTTCTTTCAGGCCTGTTTCTGCTGAGTCTTTATTCTTAAGGTAGTTCCTCCAGGACTGAACTGCACACTGTTTTCTGTAGTGTTGCATGATAACTTCTATTAATATGCTTTACATTTTAAGTTTTGAAACTGGCTTGTCTCTTTGGGAATGCATTTGTGTTTGTGTGATATGTTGTAAATGATTTTGTATGCAGGAGAACAAATTTGAATGTGAGAGGAAGTTAGTATTACTGTTACTGTTTGTAATGTGTTAGCTGCAGTTATCTCTTGATTATCCATAGCCAATACACATAGCCCACTTCCTTTGACTACTGTTTTGCTCTCATTTACGCACTTCTGCCAACAGATATTTGCTGAGGGCTTTTTATTGTCTTAAGTCTAGAGCTATGGAAAACACAGAAGTGCTTTGAAAACTAAGATTATTATATAGAAAGTAGTGCAGGCATGTTCTGTGCTTCTAGTCATATTTGCCTTTGTTTTGTCCCTGTTGTCAGTTTGCTTTGGGGGAAAACGCTGAACATAAGTTGATGCTGTTGATGGTGAAGTATATCTTTGAGACTCGGTCCTCTTGTCCATTCCCTGGAAACATCAATGTGGGCAATGTGCTAGACAGCAAGAGGACATTGAAGGCAACATGGGACATTAGGGAGTGTTAGACTTGAACCCACTGGCCTTTCAGGCAGCTGCTCAGTTGGGCAAGTCGCTTACCCTCTCTGAGCAGCTTTGTGGAGGTGTGTGAAGCCTGGGTGAGACAGCTCATGGGACATACTCAGCGTCTGCCTCTCAGAGAGTGTGGCTCAGTGCTAGCTACCCCATGTGATGGGTACTCAGGAGGGACTGCAAGCTAACTCATGCATGATTTTAATTTCCTGGCCTTGTAAAATATTCATGTGTTTGCTTTCTTTTCAACTTACATTTTGATATTCATGAAATATTTTTGCATGCTTTTCTGTCTGAACTCAACTCTCAGATTGCCAAAAAAGGGGATGGGAGAGATAAAAGAAAAAGTCAGAAATCACTTCATGGCCCTTTGAAATGAACTCAGAGGATCCCATTTGGTAGCCAGGACACCTGTGGCAAGGCAGTTCACCACTCGGAGATTCAACTTCTGCATTTGCAAATTCAGAAATTAGATTAGATTATCCTTACATTTCCCAAAAATCTGTAGTTAAAGTTACTGTAGTATTAAAACTTACTAATACCACATATGTGCATCTGATGGCGTGCGTATACATGTCTTACCTCTCTGCTACAAGGAGTAAGGTTCTGGCCAGAGAGGGAGACAGAGATAGGAAGATCACACACTGCCCGCGTGGGCTGCAGACAGATCCCTGTCAGACAGTGAGGTCCCCGCACCCCCGTCCTCCCACACACAAACTACTAACACTCACATCTAAGGTTCATCCACTAAAGCCAGTCTTTCTCTTCTGGAAATGTCTCACCACGACACTAAAATCAGAGTGCTATTAATTGGGAAACCAGGAAGCAGGTATACAAAATGGCTGATATTTATTTTCATATTTAGATGATAAATTGCTTTCTAAAACCTGACACACTATATCCTGAATTGGCAAATATTCAAAGTTCTTTTATGTGATCTTTTCTGAAATGGTAATTCTGTGTTTCATTTTTTGTAATACAGGCTTGAGATAAAATATTCTTGGTGTTGTGCTATTTGGTGTAGTTATAGTGAGAACTACTCATATTATTATAGGATTATGCTAACTCATTGATACTTATTCGTCTCATATTGGCCAATAGCTAAAACAAAAAACAATGGAATTAACGCGAGCATGTCAGAAGCAGTATGAGCTGGAGCAGGAACTGGCCTTTTATAAAATTGATGCTAAGTTTGAGCCACTAAATTATTATCCATCAGAGGTAAGTTTATATTTTTTTAGTAATCTAATATTAAAGCCAGGATTGGGGGAGGTAGGAGGAAGACAGGTGACAGGAACATTAAAGGGATTTTACCATTAATCACTGTTTTCTTTTTAAATATATATTTGCATTTGTATGTTTAGGGGTGGGCATGCATGTGGAGGTTAGACAATTTTCAGAAGTCAGTTTCTTGCTTCCACTGTGTAGTTGCCAGAGATTGAACTCAGGTTGTCAATCCTGGCAGCAGGTGCCTTAGCCACAAGTACATTTACCTGCTAAGCCATCTCACTAGTCCACTCTACTTTCTTGATGTAAGGATATCTTCAAAGTAAACTGTATTTTGGTTGTGTGTGTGGTTGGCTAATGGAATTAAAACAGTGTTCTGAAGAGATAAAAAGCTCCAAGGAGATCCTTGCTTGCAGCCACTTCTGCAATAAAAAGAGGCCATCTCAACCATCTGTTGTCTTACTCTTGGTGCAGATAGAGGAAAGGCAGACTTTCAGCAGGAGTGCTTAAGCACTTCTAAGTGGGAGCCTCTAGCCTTCACTGCTCTCCAGTGTCAGTAACACTCAGCCACTATTAGTAACAACACCACAGAAAGCTGCCCGAGGAGCTGCCCAAGGGCCAAGTGATTTCAACAGTGTCATGTGTGGTTTAGTTTTCAAAACTTTAAGATTAAAATTTAGTAGATTGAGATCTGACTTACCTCAGGAGCAACATAATCCACCCATGCTTCTGATCCAAAGATTAAGTGATATTAAGCAATCATCTAGCTATGGGTAGTCTCTAGCCAGTTATTCCAAACTTTATTTGTTAGTAGAGGGAAGAATTCTTTTGAGACCACTTTTAGTTGTAATTCTTTTTTGCTATATGAAAAAAGATTTAAGAATAGCATTATATCTCTTAGCTTCTAGACATGTAAGATTACTATAAATATAAATATTTCTGTGATAGGTTTGCCACTAATAAGATGAATAATGTCATTTGACTGAAAGTTGCTTCTTAATAAATCTATTAATATGCTTGCTTTTAGTGTCCTGAAATTGACAAATCCCCAGATGAAAGCCCTTACATTGGCAAATCCAGATACAAGAGAAATATGTTTGCCACCGAGACTTACATTGTCAGCGATGCCCAGGCAGTTCAGATCACGATGATGCCAGAAGGAGGACAGCGTAGACATGAGGACACTACCCTGAGAGCCCTTGTACCACCAGATGTGCAATTGGAAGACACAGAAAAAAAAATAAGTGCAGGTTAAACAAGTTATTCTCAAGTTTTTAGAAATCTACAACTTTGGATATGGCTCCATGGTGGAACATTTGCCTAGCATGTGCAAAGCTCTTGGTTTAGTGTCTAGCACTACAAAAAAAATGCATGCATTCATACATGGGTACATACATACATAAAACAACTAGATATGCTGGTGATTTTATTTTATAATTTTTAGTTAAACACATTAATGGTACTTATTTTACATGAAAAGTCTAACGTCTAAGTTGTGACTAATGAGCCTGCTTTTTAAATAATTCCTGTTGTGTGTGATAGAGAATTGGGTGTCTGACAGTAATTGGCAGCATCATGTTCAGGGAATCAGTCTAATAAGAGTATGTCAATATCATCCTGCCAACAGGCACTGAAACTACTCATTGAGATGTACAGTTAATAATCATTGAAGCAAGCAAAGAACCATTTTCATTATTATTATCCATGATGACAAAAACGTTCCGTTAAGCTGGGGTAGAGCACTATCCTCAGGCTGAGATCTGAGGCTCGCCCCTGACTCTTCCTGACATGCTCTGTAGTCTGTTTGCTCTACTACAGTGTGCTACCCCAGTCTACCCCAGGGGATCTTACCACCCCTGTCAAGTCACATACAGGAAGAAGTTAAGCCAAGAGGCACTTAAGATACTCTGCCAGTGTTCTGAATCCACTCACTCACTGGCTGTGTGGATGTAGAAGAAAAGGAGCTCTTGACTGGAGTCTGCACCTTGCTAGTCCTCAGTACTCATGGTCCTGTGGGGAACTTGCTGATGAGATTATTAGCATGTTATATGTATTTTATGGAAAGCTTGGCGGGGGGTACAGAAGTAAAGGAGATATATGTGCAGACTGGCATTTGGAGGATCTTGTGAGAAGATGAAGTGTGAGCAAGAGAAAGGGCAAAATGAAATCTGTGGTAGACACACTGATTTGAGGTCTCCTCTGGAGGAGAGTTTATGTTTGTCTTTTTTTAATTTCTGTTACTTCCCTTTTCTTTATTTTGCTTTCCTTCCTTTTTCTTTCTCAGTGCTGGGAAACAAGTCTTTCTACAAGTCCAGCTCTATAGCAAACCACTTTTGTTTCAGTTTTGGGTTTTTGTTTTGTTTGTTTTTCCTGAGACAGAGTCTCTCTACACCCTTGGCTGTTTTGGAACTCAATAGGCTAGTCTCACACTCTAGGATCTGCCTGCTTCTGCCTCTCTGCCTTTCTGCCTCTCCTCTGCCTCTGCCTCTGCCTCTGCCTATGCCTATGCCCTTTTATGCCCCTTTGTGCTAGGATTAAAGGTGTGCAGCACCATGCTGAGCTCCAAATGTTGAACTTCTTGATACTGAGATCCATCATAAAGTATTAACCTATAACAAATTGATGACAGTGGTGTTATTGTTAATATCGTGGGTGAATTAATTATGGCTTAGTAGCATGTGACATACTTTGTAATATAGTCCTATTATCTTAAAACAGTTCACAGTGGTAAGAGAAATTAAGTAAAGTCCTTATCATATTAAGAATTATGCAAAAAAGGATCAACTATAATTTTGTAGAATAAAGCTGACTAGAGATTGAAGCCATCATAAGTAATAAATTTCTTTGTTCTGCAATGGACCAACTTAACTGAGTGGAGTTCATTGCAGAGAAAGAAAGTGTAGTAAAAATTTTATAAGTCAACATTTTTCTTGTGCGTATATTTGAGAATTGTTTTTAAATTTGCAGCACAAATTCTACTGTCAGAGCTACATCATGAAGTAGAAATAGCAGAACAGAAAATATTACTGGCTACTCAAGAATTGAAGCAACTAGAAGAAGCTATACAGCAAAAAAAGGTAAGTGGAAGCATAGCTAAAAAATAATTTTAATAGGTTTGCATTCTACCTGTAAAATTGCAGTAGTGGTTATGCATGCCTTTAATCCCAGAACTCAGGAGGAAGAGGCAGGAGGATCTCTGTGAATTCGAGGCTAGCCTGGTCTATGGAGAGAATTCCAGGACAGCCAGGGCTACACAGAAACCCTGTCTCAAAAAACTCAAAACAAACAAACAAACAAACAAATAAATACCTAAAATTGACACAAAAAGGGGCCGAGAGATGGGTCAGTAGATAAGAGCAATTATTGCTCTTCCAGAGGACCAGAGTTTGGTTTCTGGCACCCACATTAGGCAACTTAAAACTGCCTATAACTCCAGCTCCAGAGGATGCAACACCCTGGTCTCCATGGGCATCAACCCTCAGATGCACAAACCCACACCCACACACACACGATTAAAATAATAAAATAATATTTAAAATTTCACACAAAAAGATGCTCTCCTATACTGTGCTGTTTTCTGACTCATCTCTGCAACTAAACCTTTTCACCTAGGACTTAGGTTAAGAACCAAAGAACAACTTTGCTGTGGCATGAACATTGCCAAGCACAAGGTGTCTTGTGGGGTGGGAAACAGGACCAAAAACTACTTCCAGCAATTACCAGAGTGTTTCATGGAGAAGTAAGCAGTTCAAATCCATGGTGTAATTGCATAGGCTAAAACTTTAAAAAAATGTAATTGATATGGGGTCTCATGTAGCTCAGGATGACCAAGAAGTTGCTATGTAGCTGAGGATAACCTTGAACTACTTACTTTTCCTCCTGCATCCATCTTCCAAGTACTGAGGTCACAGATGTGGACCATCATCCTCAGTCTTACACTTTTGAAACACATTGCTACATTTGTATAAATCACTACATTAATAATTGTGGGAGTAGCCGATGAATATGAAGTTGTTACTTTGTTAATCCTCAGAACTCACTGGTAGACTATCTCCATATTTAAACCATAGTACAATAGTTAGTAAATTGTCGAGAGTCATATAGTCTTGGTTCTATAACCTCCTAATATGACATTGAGCAGAAGGTACCTGATTTTTTTGTGATGTTATTTTCATACGTGTAGACTTGCTGTAGTGGTGGTGCACACCATTAAGCCCAGCACATAGCAGTAAAAGGCCAGCCTGGTTTACATAGTTGCAGGCCACCTAAGGATACATAGCAAACCCTATCTTAAAATTAAATACAATAAGTAGATACAGTAAGTTGTGGGAGTATCTTTCTACCTTACATGTTTCGAGGATTAGAAGGTATGAAGTTAGAATAATACCTGATGCATAGTAAGTTTATCATTTGGTCAGCCATTCTTTTTTTTTAATATTTTATTTATTATGTAACAAGTGTTCTATCTGCATGTACACCTGCATGCCAGAAGAAGACACCAGATCTTATTATAGCTGGTTGTGAGCCACCATGTGGTTGCTAGGAATTGAACTCAGGACCTCTGGAAGAGCAGCCAGTGCTCTTAACATCTCCAGCCCCTGGTCAGCCATTCTCACTGCTGTGATTGTGACAACTTTGTATTTGTCACCACATTACTAGTTTTCATACACTTTCAGAATTAAGATTTTTCACTTATAATTAGGATAAAAGTATAAACTGAATATAGAGTATCTAGTTGTCTTAGCTAGTCTTCAGTTGCTGTGACAAAACACCATGACCAAGGCAATTTATAAAAGAAAGTGTTTAGTTTGTGGCTCACAGTTGCAGAGGGTTAGAGTCCATGATCTTTCATGGCAGAATGCGTGGCATAAGGCAGCAGGCATGGGCACTGGATCAGTAGCTGAGAGATCATATCTTGAGTTACAAAATATAAGGCAGAGAGAGCTACCTGATAGTGGTTTGGGCTTTTGAAACTTCAGATCTTGTAACACCTTCCCCAACAATGCAAAACTTCATAATTCTTCCTAAACAACTGGAGACCAAATATTCATATATATGAGCCTGTGGGAACCATTCTCATTCATACTAGACAATTCCCACATCTCTTATTTAGATTCTTCTGTAACATCGAATATTTTAAAAATTATAGATGCTATTTATACGTCATTGTTGCTCTCCTTTGTTAACTGCGTGCTGGGGGTTGGGGAGAATTAGATTTCAGAAGCAGAGAAAGACCTTCTTCTCAAGCAGTTGAGTGGTAGAATACAACATCTAAACAAATTACGCCAGGAAGCTCTGGATCTAGAAATGAAGAAGGAAAAGCAAAGAAAAGAAATTGCCGAAAAGCACGAGGAGATCAGCAACCTACAGGAAGCCACAGATTGCCTGGATTCCAAAGACCCAAAGCATGTAAGTAAAATCTTGACTTGTTCTATGAAGACAGAATATTACTCTGTATAGATAGTACATTCCTCATCGTTTTTAGTGGCAGAATCCTTTCTGGAAGTCTTAGCTTGGTACTCAGATTTTAAGTAATGTGTTTGTGTGTGTGTGCATATATGATTGGATAAAAATATATGGTGTGTATTCATATGAAACATTTTATGTCCAAAATGAAATAACCTAGTCTTGAAAGAGTTGGCTTTCAAAAAAGGCTGCATGGCATACTGTTTAGGGGCAGTGGTTGAATTTTGTTGTATTATAGAGCAAGAGAAACTTGCTTCAAAGTTCGTATAAGTTTCTCTCCCTAAAAGCACAAAGTGCTGACGAAGGGCCAGGGTCAGAGGCCTTTTGTATCTCTTTAATTTTTAATGCAAACATTCCACAAAAGCTGTGTGCTGTTTCTGTTCATTTGGTCCTTAAAAATAAAACATTTCTCTGGAGTTTGTCGTCCTATGTTGTAAAGTCAGATGGCTGAATGATAGAGTCAGACTCTTGCTGCTTTCTGTCAACCAATACCCTAGTAAATCTTACTAAGGGTTATGAATAGATTCTTACATTTGAGCCACTGTTATGAAATAGGTAAAACTATTTCCTCCATATTTTACCGTTGCAGTTTGAATTGTAAAGCTATAATTTAAGAACATTTTAAGATCTCTGGACTAACAGGAACCAGAATTTAATGTGATAAGGACAGGACACTAGAAATGCTTTAAGAATTTGACATATTTCTCTTTAAGCACATTGGTTTTGTATGTATGTATGTGTGTACGTACTTATAAATAGAGACCAAATAATTTTGACAAAGATAGTTATTGTCATAGGTATAAATGTTTTTCTAGAAGAAAGCCTAAGACTTAGTATTCTTTCTGACAGTGTTACTTCATGTGTGTGTTTGCGTGCACACGTAGGGTATGTTAACATTGTATGTGTGTGGAGGCCAGAGGCCAACGTCAGTTGTCATCCTCACTTGTTTTCTGTCATATTTAGGTGCTGATTAATTCACTCATTTTTGACACAGGATCTCTTACTGAATCTGAAGCTAATTAACTTAGCTAGATTGGCCAGCTTCAGAAATTGGCTTCCCCCTTCTCCCATTCCCTTGGGGTTTGGGTTATGTACAGTATCTGCTTTACATGCACACCGGGTATCCAAATTCAGCTTCTCACACTCTTGGCCATCTTCCCAGCCCTAAAAGTCCTTATTATGTAAAGAATTTTTTTGTTGGATGAAAACTCAGAGGTTTTTAAGTATCATGATGTATACCAGTCAGCAGTGTCGTACTTATTATAATTATGTATTAAGTCTTCCTATGTGAAAGGATTGCCCTGACAATAGAAAACTATATCCCTGGAAGGCAAGAACAAAGCAGCTTGATGGGCCTGAGTGCAAGTAAGGGGTGAATTGTGTGTTTGTTTCACAGAAGACCATGACATTTAGGCATAAAGGGAAGTTAATTTTGACGTGTTTCTCTGCAGTATCACGTAGAAGAAAGGGCCAAAGAGACATAGGAACGGTGTCTTATGTCTTTTTTCTGTTTTTCTTAGTTTCTTGACAAAGTTTCTTTGTGTGGCCTTGGCTGTCCAGGAACTCAAAAGAGATTCTCCTGCTTCTGCCTCCCAAGTGTCTGTGTGCTACACCACCCGGCCGTTTGTTGTGGAAAATGGGGGCGTTTCTAGATAGGGTTTCTCTGTGTAAGTCTCAAGGGTAAGAATCCATCTGCTCGGGTAGGTAAGGCACTCCCACCATGCCGGAGCACAGCTTCTCAGTTCTCCTCATCGCAAGTTTTCTGTTCGCAGAGGGTAGAAATGTGGCTTAGAGAAACTAACTTGCTTGCCCCTAAGGACTCTGAAGAGCTGGAGCCCTTGCTTAAGCTACTACAACCCTGGCCTCACAAAAGGATTTAAAAAATCCAAAGATAAAAATGAAAACTAAAATCTTAGCTCAGAAATAAGCCTACTCAGATTTTTAAAAAATACGTAAACATTTTGGTTTCAAAAGGAAAAGTGGCATTTAAAAATCTAATCCCGTTTTAGTTACCAAGTTTCCCCAGCGAGAGGAACAATTGTCGATGGGCAAACACAATGAAGATCTGTGCTGCTTTCCTAGAGGGAATTAGCCTAGTGATCTTTCAGCCTTTGGGCGTGATTGGCCCTCGGGAGCTTCCTGTGTTTTGATTTAAAGTTGGGGGTGGGGCCTTTCGCAGAGACTGCTGGCGACTGGACCAGCTCAGCTGTCACTCACACTTGACTAGACAGTGCTTTGAGGCGCTTGGAAGTTATTTAGGCAGAGGCGTTGGCAAAGATGTGGCTGTCAGAGAAGGAAGCTCACATGAATTTGAAGACAAACTTAGAAAGCTTTCCGCCCACTGTTTTTGTTCTCCACGGCTCAGTAACAGGACAGATTCGGAGTTAAGGTATGGTCAGTCCTCTTTGTGTTTGAAGAAAGGGCTTGGAAGGAGGAGGAGTCATATCTGTAGTTCCTGTTTTTACAGTAACTCTTGTGAGCTCCACCGCTGCGAAAAGCCACAGGGTCTGCTGTGGCTCCGTGTTTAAAGCCCAGCGTTGACATCCTGAACCATATGCTTGTCCTGCGTGTAGAGGTTGCACTTTTAATGGTGAACTTTAGGCTGCAGGTTTAGAGTACAGTGTTCATTCCTGAGCCGCCCTTGGTGTGCTATTAGGATAGAAACTCATATCTATAGTAACTAAGTGCAATGCAGAGTTCAGATAGGTGTTTGGGGAGTGGGGGAGAGGTGACTGAAACATCCTATCAAACTTACGAGCAGTGCAGTAAAAGCTGACGTTGCCACTCATTTGTCCTCCGTTTGAGGAGACCTCTCAAACTGTGCTTTCCAGCAGCTCTTAGGCTTGATGCTCAGGCTCAAACTGTCCTAATGACTTCTCCCTTCGTGCTCTATTCTTCTGCTCCTGTGAGGTTGGAGTCTTGGAAGTCTTGGGGTTAAGGGTGGAATGAGTGGCAAAATTTCTCTCGGGTTATCGTGTCTCCAAATGAACTGCTGCCTAAGGAGACAGTCAAGACATTTGATTGATCACAGGCTTCCATCTGTGAAATGAAAGGTTAGAGTAGATCATTGATTATTTCCCTAGCACATCTGAGGGAGATAATCCATTCCTTTCAGTTAGCAGTGGCTCAGCAATGCCACAGTTGTCAGGGAGCAGGGACCAAGAGGGTGTGTGGGACTGAGTTCTGCTGTCACCCAGAGTATGGGTAGTGTGAGGGGAATGCCTCCCAGGGCCCTGCAATTGAATACTCGCTGGGATAAATGGCCTTTGAGTTTTATATCTAACAAAATGTTTGAATAGGAGATGGAAAATAAACTTGAATCCCGAGTATTTATTTATCACAAGTCTCCATTTTCCCTAAGCCACCTGAAAGCGCAACAAGCCTAAAAGTACATTTAAGTGAATTTTTCAAAAATTTTTCACTTTTTTAAAAAGGCCTAAGTTATTTGTTATAAAACTCCCAACCAAAATTTTTGTAAATGTAAGTACCCATAAGTAAAATCTCTTATACATAGATATAGGGCTTATTTGTATTTGGGAATATACTTTTGATGTTCTCTGTAAATATAGTGTCTTTCAGTATAGCCAGTGTTCTGGAAGGTTTTTTTTTTTTTTTTTTTAATGAAAACTAAAAAAACCCCTCTCAACAACTAGTTGAGAAGATAGAAACAAGTTTAAGGTGACACACAGAACGGCAGACAGGGAATGTAGACATGTTTTATTTCTATTCATATAACACCGAAGTTTTCTCTATGGACTACTAGTTGTGCCCTTGGAAAAATGGCTTAACCTCCCCAATCAGCTCTGTTTTTTCATCTTAGCTCAGGTCATACTGGAGTCTTAACAAGAACCACTTATATGAAGATACTGCAGGGCCTAACTCAGAGCAGATGTAGTTGTCATTTTATTTTCTATATTTTTAAGGTTACTAAGGATTATTATTTTCAAGAGTCTTAAAAACTTGGGTTATATTGATTTTTTTTTTCCCCAAAATTCAGTCTCATATGAAAGCCCAGAAGAGAGGTAAAGAGCAGCAGCTTGACATTATGAACAAGCAGTACACACAACTCGAAAGCCGCCTGGATGAGATACTCTCTAGAATTGCTAAAGAGACGGAAGATATAAAGGACCTTGAGCAACAGCTTACTGATGGTGAGAATCTAAGTGTGGTTTACGGTGAATAGTTCCAGTGTTAACAGACGCTATCCACATGGACAGTCTAGGACTTGGCTGCGTACATTTCAACTCAGTACTAGTAGCTGATAGAGAAATTTTGCTGAATTTATCCACACTGTTTAATAAAACTTAAAGAATTTTGTATTATTATGGTTTGCTGTGTTGATAATCAGTGAATCAGGCTTCAGTGGGCAAGAAGTCAGTGTGATCAGGAAAAGCTTGGTCATTGATTGTCTTCTGTGGCATAAAATGCTTTCGGGAGCCCGTTGACATTAGAAAACTCATTGTGTAGTTTTACAAAGTGTGTAGAAAGAAGTCTAGGATCTATATTTCCAAATTAACATTCTCAGAATAGTGGAAGAAGAGAGAGTAAGCAGGATGTAGCAATGAGAGCCTGAGCTCAGTGTAAAGAAAGATTACATTCCCTGCCTGCCATGCTGTGTGTCACCTTAACCTTGTTTCTGTCTTCTCAACTAGTTGTTAAGAGAGGATTTTTTTTAGTTGTCATAAAGTATTCTACAAAATAGCATGTATCAGTATACACTTTTTAAATATTCAATAAAAAAATTATGTGAATGAGTGTTTTGCCTGCATGTAAGTCTGTGTACCCTGTGCATGCAGTGCCCATGGAATCCAGAAAAGAACTTTGGGTCCCCTGGGACTGAAGTTACAGAGAGTTGGGAGCTTTTATGACAAGCAGTCATAAGTTAAATCAGTAGCTCTTAACTAAGGGGCCATCTCTCCAGCCTCCATGATACCTTTCTTTTTAACCCTTCAGGGTATGTATTTATGCTGCCAGTCTGAGATTGGTTTTAGTCTTAAATATTGAGTGATACTATCTTTTTCTTTGTATTTAGGAAGAACTCATAATTTTATTATACTTTTTTTGTTATTGTAGCAGAAATTAGAGTTTTACAGTATTATTCAGGCATCCTGTAAATATTTTTCATAAATATGCTTGTCTTATTTATGCATACTTGTAAAATATTCCTGTGTTATAGGAAATACATCATCCTGAAAAATAAATTTTCTTAATAAGAAACTTAAGACTTTCACTCTGGGCTAATAACCAATCACTAAGGAGACAGAGTGCTTCTAACATACGTTGCCCTCGTGTTTTCATCTTGCATAGGCCAGATAGCAGCAAACGAAGCTCTGAAGAAGGATTTGGAAGGTGTCATCAGTGGGCTGCAAGAGTACCTGGGGACCATCAAAGGCCAGGCGACTCAGGCCCAGAATGAGTGCAGGAAGCTCCAGGATGAGAAGGAGACATTGCTGCAGAGACTGACACAAGTCAGGCAGGAGAGGGATGAGCTTGAAATTGTCGCCATGGATTCAGAAAGCATGAGGAAGGTATGATTTGTTTACTTGTGCCACTGTGAGTCACAAAAGCGTTAGTGGCTGTTTGGTGTATGTTTTTAAAGTTGAGGACAGTGACAACTACAACTACTCCTTATTCTGGACACTTGGAAGCATTATTTCCCCTTTACCCAAAAGATTAGTTTTGCTCTCTTCTTGTTCCTCAAAAGTCACCAAATAACAGAAGATTATGAAAGTGTATCTACTCAAAATGCTCTATGAAATGTTTATGTTGGGTTAATGCAGTAAAAATTATAGGAATAACAGAGTTCATCTCACTGTTATTACTTGCTACTTGGCATTATTTTACAGCCAGATTGGCATTATTTTACAGTAAGATTGTAAGTTACACGTTTCCTTTGTTGCCCATCCTCATCGCTTTGAGGTTTTCCCTGTTCTGTCAGATAAAATCTTACTATGTAGCTCAGACTGGTTTTGAACTTGTGACTCTACTGCCTGAGATCTGAGATTATAGGTGTGCATCACCACACCAGCAGGAAATGTAATAGTTTGTCAGCTTTCATGCTTGTCAATATGCTGAATATTTTAAAGGTATCTTTTAACTTCGTATTATGAAAATTTTCACATTTTCAGGAATATTGAAAGAGTGTCTAAATATCTTGGGCCTCCTCAGATTGATACATAGTTTAGTTTGGATCTTATAAATATATATCTTCCTGCATATAAAGTTTCAAACATCATCCTTTCATCACTATTCTCTTAGTTTCTGACATTACTACAATGAATGGCATTCTTACATCTAGAAAAACGAAGGATACTTCCCTAGTTAAACCAATAGTTTCCAGTAGTTAATACTTCCAATAGTTAAACCACCTTCAGATTATTACAGCTATCCACAAAATATATCTGATATGTATGTGTGGGTATGTGTCTGTGGGTGGGGGCATGCAAGTGTGTTGTGTAAGTGTGCATGCCCAAGGATGTGTGCATGTGAGCAAGTGAGTGCGTGTGTGTGCAAGCATGTGTGCATGCGTGTGTGGTCTAGCCTGTTATACTTCGGATTGTTCTTCTGTATTTCTGTCTAATGGTTTGTTTCTCTGTGTGGTTGTACTCTGTTCCTGTGCTCCATAAAAAATAGTATCTTTTTATGGTCTGGTTTAAAATATTATGTTAACTTCATTTTCTCCAAATACTAGAGAGATTACACACCTTTCATTTGTTCTTGCAGTTTAGATTTCCTCAGCCTAGTGAGTATCTACCAGTAGACTTTGACCTTTCTTTTTTGTATTGGGTCATCTTTCTTTTGTTAAAATGATTGGTAAGAATTCTGAGTATTTTGGGTATTCCTCCTTTGTTGAATACATATGACATCTTCCTTTCATAAAGCAGTGCCAAGTAGTTTTTGAAAAACTAAATGGGGGTTATCCAGAACATTTCTGCTTATGTGGAATAGTTTGAGCTAATTCTTTCATCCGCAAATAAATCGATGGAAATTGTGTGTTAACACATGAAGGTGTGTCAGGACAGGAGCTTAGCTCTGCAGTGTCCCCTTTCTTAGTGGCTAACACTTAGACTGTTGTTAGCCGTCAGAACAGTTTCTGCAGTCTGCAGAATGCCAGTCCTTTCTTGTCCTTTTGTTAAGGGAACACAGTATGATTTAATGAGAACAGTGTTGACGTTGCAGTCAGAGATCGGGATCTGTAACGCACCTCCTTCTTCTGGCTGCACAGTGCTGTGATCACTGAGACGGTTCTCCACTTGCTTACCTAGCCACTGTAAGACACCTTCCAGGGCTACCATGAGGATAAGATGAAACACTGAATGTGAAAACACGAAGTTCAGGGAAGATCAGGCCTTGTTTACACTTAAGTTATTCCCTTTTGTTGTAAATGTTTCCCATTCCTATCTTCCTCATATGCATTCAGACCAGAGTGTCACACAGATTTGGAAAGCAACATGTTGGTAACGGTGAATTTTCAGGTGACATTTAGTAGAAGAGTCTGTATTTCAGCTTGGATGTGGCAGCATGAGACTCTACTGTGCTGTTCATAAAGTCCTCGTGTGCCTGGCAGTAGCCCAGCAGTAGCAGTTGGCCAGCATTTGCTGCTTTGGTTGGTTATAATGGCTTGCAGATGCTTACACAGCTCTCAGGATGCTGCAATTGAACATGCTGAACCTTTGCAGGAGCTTGCAGAGCTAGAAAGCGCCCTCCAGGAACAGCATAAGGTGAATGCATCCCTGCAGCAAGCCCAGGGAGATCTCAGCGCCTATGAAGCTGAGCTGGAGACTCAGCTAAAACTGAAAGATGCTGAAACCAGCCAGCTCAAGCAAGAGTTGGAAAAACTCACAAGGCTTACTCAGGTAGGTAAGACTAAGCAACCTGTGCCATCTGCCGCCTCTTTGAGATAGCATCTCACTGTGTAGTCTAGCCCAGGCTGGCCTAGGATTCATGGAAATCATCCTGCTTCAGCTTTGTTGTGCTGGGGTTACAGGCATGAGCCACCACACCTGGCATGGTCTTGATATTAAGTATTTTTAATATAGTGGGTATGAATTGGTGGAACTTAAGAACATATTTTGGGAGGCTGATGTTCTCAATTCAAACAGTGGCCCTGTGTGTAAAATGTGGGCAGAGCATTTCAGGGCTTCAAGCCCCACAGCCTGTTCCTCTGTGAGATAGCAGATGGTGAGATAAAGGAAATACTGGGCATTAAAGCCCTGGTAGTTAGTATTTTTTCAATATTTTCCTCAAATATTTTTCTTAAATAGCTTTCAGAGCTTCTATGTAAGTTGATGTTAGATTTCAGTTTGCTGTTTCCTTTTATGATTGGTTGAAAGATCCACTGGTTTGTTATACTTGAAAACTAGGGAAAATAATAGCCATCCAATTGGTATTGGCCTTTGAGGATCTGTCCTGAGGAGTTGTTAGTCCACAAGTGAAACAGGTGAGAGGGATAGAAAGGAACAGATTGTGAAAGGCAGGTAGTCCTGGATAACCAACCTGGAGAAGTGATGCCTCAGCTGTGGTTTGGGGGCTGAGCAGACGTGAAAGGAATGGAGAAGGAAGGGTGTGACCTTGAGGAAGGGTCAGGGAGAGGCACAGTGCTGCAAGTATCTTCAGACATAAGGGCAAAAGAGGAGTGGGGAAAGAGGGTAAAAGTTAAAGACAAAAAGTAGAGGGAGGCCATCTGGAGCATATTCTTTATCAGAGTGAAAATACAGTTTGGGGGAGCTGGAGAGATGGCTTAGCAGTTAAGAACACTTGACTTCTCTTCCAAGGACCCAGGTTGGATTCCCAGCACCCATGTGGCAGCTCACAACCATCTGTAACTCCAGTTCCAGGGGACTAGATGTCCTCTTCCAGCTTCCGCAGGCACCAGGCATGCACATGGCGTACAGACATCAGTGCCAGCAAACAGACTAGTAAAATAATAAAACATGAAGGCACTGCTGCAGAGTGTCTGTGTGATTAGGAAAGGAACCAAGAATAGGACTTGTAGTGTAGTGATTAATATTATGTTATTTACTTACCAGAGGTCAGTATCTTGCCAGGTGTCAGGATTATATTTTTCAAGAGCATTAAGTTTTACAAAACCCTTGGCAGGATCAGAGTAACCAAAAACAGCAGGTTGGGAAAAAATGACATATGAGTAAATATGTTTGCTTTTTTAAATAACAGTAAATAAAATTTCTAAGTGCCATCTCTTTAGAATAAAATCTTTTTTTTTTTTTCAAGTCTGCCCTAACTAGTGCTATCTTTTGTACTTGACTTTTATTTTTGGAATGTTTATGTTCACTTGGTAATGAAAACAGTCTTCCACCCTTAATCACCAGGATAAGGATTCAGACCACATAGAAAGTATAGAGCATGAAGGATCTGGTCTCTTGGGTTGGTGTACTTTAGTTATACGAAACCATCTGTGCAGTGTGTTAGATGCAGATTCCATAGCTATTTTGACCTGTCAATTCTGAGATGGGGTCTGGTCATCTGCTACTTTGTTTTATTTTGTTTTTTTTTTCCTTCTTCCCTCTCTCCCTCCTTTTTTCCTTTCCTTCCTTCCTCTTTTCTTTTCCTCCTTTCTTTCCTGTGTTCTTCCTTCCCTCCTCCCTGTCTTTCTCTCTGTTTCTCTGTCTGTCTCTCTTTCTCTTTCTTTATTTTTCTTTGAGACCTGGTCTCATTTTGTAGCCCAGGCCATCCTCTCATTCCTCCTGCCTCAGCCTCCCAAGTACTGGGATTATAGATATGTACCACCAGGCCAAGCTTCATCTACATTTTCAAAAAAGATGTGTATGAACATTGCCTGCATGTATGTCTGTGTGCCACATGCATTCTTGGTCACCTGCAAAGGCCAGAAGGTGTCTAATCTCCTAGACCTGGGGTTACAGACAGTGATGAGCCATCATGTAGGTGCTGGAAATGAAGCCCAGGACCTCTGGAAGAGTAACCAGTGTTCTTAACCACTGAGCCCCTCATTTTTAATAGGCACATGAAATTATTTTGATGCAGGTGTTTGAGGACCACAGTGTACTTAGTTTTAAGGGTGGTTGCTAGAGACTGTCTTAAGGGTTCTGATGGGAGAGCCAGGCTGAGCTAATTTTTATATGCATTCCTTATTAAGTATTAATAGTCTGAAAGGAATGTGGAAAGATGATGTTGGGTTTTTAAGTTTCAGAGTATAAATTTAGAACTATTGCAATGCACTATTCATGTTTAAATGTAACTATGCTGTTTTGGACCATAAACTACGACTGTTTTGCATTTTGATATCTTTGCTTCCTCTGACAATAGCGAGAACAATCAGTGCTGGAGAAGGAACTGGAGAAGGAAAGACGGTCTCTCAGGGATGCTCTGGGCAAAGCCCAGTTCTCAGAAGAGAAGCAACAAGAGAACAATGAGCTCCGTACACAGCTTAAGCAACTGCAGGTAAAAATCTGACTTGTGGCTGGCAGTGGTGGCATGCCTTTAAAAACCCTGGTACTTGGAAGGCAGAAGCAGGTGGATCTCAGCGTTCGAGACCAGCCTGAACAGCTAGGGCTACACAGAGAAACCCTGTCTCGCAAAACAACACAAACAAAATCTCTGCTTGTGGAACACACAAAGATGGTGATGACTTTACTCAGGCATTTAGCAGCCTGCTCTGACATGTACTAAGCAGCTTGAATTATTGGGTAAAAATGAACTCTGGGTTCAGTCGCACCATAGCCTTTGTTTCTTTGGAACACTGCCTCCTGAGTGCTGGGATTAAAGGCGTGTCCCACCATCCCTGGCCTTTTCTCTCTCTATCTTTCTTTCTTTTTCTTAATTATAAACAGTTCTCAGAATCTCAGTAAAGATGCTATTAAAAATGTAATCAGTTTTTCATCTTTGTGTGGGATCATGCAGATCCCTGTGTGTTTAGAGTGTTTACTGGATTATATAATTTTATTTTTAATATGAAAATTTAAAATAATCACAAAACAGAATATTCTCTTTGATCCATTGCCTGGTTTATTCAATTATTTTAGACTACCTTTTTTTTTTTTTTTTTTTTTTTTTTTGAAATATTTTAAAGAACAATTCAAACTGGGAATAGAGTCTCCTGCCTTTAATCCAGAACTCTGGAGACAAAGGCAGGTAGATCTTTGTAAGTTTGAGGCCAGCCTGGTCTACATAGTGAGTTTCAAGACAATAGGGCTAAATAGAGAGACTCTCTTCTCAAAAAAGAAAAGGAAAGCCCAATATATTTTCACCTAGAAATACTTAATATACAACTCATACAAAAAATAACTAAAATCAAGTCTTCAGGAGCCTTTCTCTAAGGTATAAACTGAAGTTAATTTTCTAAGATTGGCCCTTACCATGGTCTGCCTTAGTTAGAACTAGATCCTACTTGGCCTTCTGGTCTCATGAAATTGAAAGACTCTGGGTAGAGCCTCTTTAGACGGAGAGACCCCGCTTCCCAAGAATCAGCGAGACCAGCCTTCGGATGTAAGCCGCAAGAGGTTTATTTTGATACACGGGTACCCGGGGCGACAAAGCCTTTCGGAAGACCTGCACGCCTCTCGGTTGGGGTAACGGGTTTTTATAGGGCTCGGGAGCAAGAAGCACGTTTACAGAAGCGAGAAGCATAGTTACAGGGATCTGACTGGGGGATTTGAACAAAGCCATAGTTAGGTTACGTATTTGGAGCAGGGAAGGCGGGAAAGCAGATGTGAGCTAAGTCACGTAGCCGGTTCAGAGAAGGCGGGAAAGACTCCCGGTTCTTATCTTGGGTGTCCCAATTGTTTCAGGCGCCCAACCGCAGATACCCTGTGGTTGGACACCTGTCCTGCCCTGCCTCTGACCCTGCATTGCTTGTAAAATAGTGTTGCCAGCATTATGTTAGGGCTTTTTATTTTTTCAAAATAGAGTACAGCTTATACCCACTCTTTTCTTTCTCAAAAGTCAGTTTGCTAAGAGATAGCTATTATGTGACAAACTTGTCCTGGAAAGACAAACACACGTCTACTCACCCCACCTAGGGATAAGTAGACAGACCAAAGTACGGTACCACCAAAGTCCAACTTGGTGAACCAGTGACTTTTATTGAGTTACTTACAGGAATATGGATGAGGGGTTACTTAACAGGAGCAGACATGACCTAGAGACAGCTCCATCATCAAAGCACACTCCAGCATGGGTAACAGCTTACAAAAGCTGGGAACCTAGAGCCCACGGCACAACCTGCAGGCAGCTCTTTCCATGTCAGTTAGTTGGTCTAAACCTCTTCCAGGCAGCTGGTCTACTGAAAAAAGTCATCTTTGCAGCTTAGCTCTGCTCTGTCTGACAGGGAGGGGCCTAGTGAATCTGGTCAGTTTCAGGGACTTCCTGAAGCTATTTTGAGTTCTTTGCCTTCCTGTTTAAGGAGCTTTTCTGAAGGTTGGTGTGTTCCAATCTAGGAGGAAATGATTAATGCACAACTTGCTAAGAATCAGTCATTTAATCAGTCTTTTAGGGATGTAGTCTTTCAGGCTCGCTCATTTTTTTTCTTCCCTAATTCTCTGTGTGTCATATTTGGTACAGCCTGAACCCCAGTCCTGAGTTGATATATTCTTTCAGGTCCAAATTTTGTACAGACTTTACATGCTTCAAATTATGAAGCTTCAAATTCTCCTCCTTCAGATTATGAAGGTAGTAAGAACCTGGCTTATCAGTGGGTTGACTGGCCTTGAGTCAGATCACCTATGGCCAGGGTTGGCCAGTACAGATGTCCTTTGATTTATGATGGGGTTATATCCTGACAAACCCACTGTAAGTTGCAAATAGCATGGCTCAAATGTATTTATATACCTAACCGGAAGATCACACTGTAGCCTAACTATGCTTAATGTGCTTTTAATATGTATATTTTGAATGGACTCTGGCCAGCTCAAGTGTGGCAAACATGGCTCTGAGGGCAGGCCTTGCCCTTCTCTCCCATTCCCTCTGCCCTGCTAAAAACCGTTAGATTATATTCCTAATGTTAGCCACCAAGGTCTATTCCCTTATTTGGCTACTTCCTTCTCCTGAGACTGACTACCAAGGTCCAGCTATCAAAGTATTGAAGTCCGTGAATCAAAAGCCCCCTTTGGTTCACCTAGTAACATGCCCAATCAAAATATACCACTGCATCGCAGACCATTCTAACACAGCCCTCCCCTTATTCTCTTCTTAAAAATTATACCTGCAAGGTCATTCGCTGCTGTTTTTCTGTGGGAGTCAGAAAGCAGCCACTTTAACTTTTATTGCCCACTTTAAAAAGGATTTCTCTGTGAAAACAGGTATTTGTTTAAGGCTTGTGCCTAATCCAGAGACCACACTGTGCAGAGAGGTCTCCTTCACATTTAGTATAGCAACACAAAGCTTATTTTACTATAAAATATTGACTCTGATGTGATTTATCAGAAACATTATGGTATCCAAAAACACAAGACAGAATGTAAAGAACATGGCATCTGGGTGCACTGTAGAGTTGTTGCCCCGATGGCCTGGCTCATCCAGGAGCTGGGGCTCCTTGCCTCTACACACTGGAGGGGAGAGCTGCAAAATACAGTTTCTTCTAAGAGTTGAACCACTGTAAAGTAGGGAGGACAGTCTGTTGTCCGAGAAGGCTGTCTTAGGGTTATGAGAGGGATAGTCTACAGAGCAGACCCCTAGATGCCATAGGCACTTAAAAATGTGTCCTCCATTGTAATTAACAGTGCTGCACTGGATCTGAAGTAGAGCAATGCCGAGGGTATTATGGGCATTCAAGGGAATAGCATTCATCATTTGGGATATAGAAACCTTTTTTTATACTGTGGAGACATTTTAGCAGTTCTTTTAGTTTGAAGGAGTCATCATGTGAATTTCATTCTGTGTCAAGTTATGTTCAAGTATTTGTAAATTGTGAATATTTGCTGGCAGATAACACATCCCCTCCATTTCAACCCCTACACACAGGATGACAATAACCTATTAAAGCAGCAGCTGAAAGATTTTCAAAATCAGCTCAACCATGTGGTTGATGGTCTGATTCATCCAGAAGAAGTAGCAGCTCGTGTGGATGAGCTAAGGAGAAAGTTGAAACTAGGAGCTGAGGAAATGAGGTAAGGAGAAGCAGGACCCAAGTTAGAGGGAGCCTTCTCACTTCAGGGGCCAACCATAAGCTGTCCTCCTCCAGTCTTTGCAATACTGATTGATGCTTCTGGAAGACTATGATGCAAGATTGCCTAATTCTAATAACACTAAGGCATTTAAGAGTCTCTCTCAAAAGTTCATTGTATGTGATCAGAAAGAAGAGCCACATTATGCATTTTTGGCAGAGAATAATAAGTACAAAAACAGGATAATGTCGAGTTTATGGACATTTATTCTTAGCCTGTGTCTTTAGAGTGGCAGCAGTGATTTGATACAATGATTTGAACTTAGGAGGAATTGAGAAAAAACGCAACAGTTAATACTAGTGTAACATGTTTGCATCAAGTTAAATGTCAAATGTAAACCTTCCTGTTTTTTCTCCTTAGAATCCATAGTCCTTCAGATGTCTTAGGGAAAAGTCTTGCTGATCTACAGAAACAATTGAGTGAAATCCTTGCACGATCCCAGTGGGAAAAAGAGGAAGCACAAGTTAGAGAGAGGAAACTCCAGGAGGAAATGGCTCTCCAGCAAGAGAGACTGGCAAACGGACAAGAGGAGTTCAGGCAGGCCTGTGAAAGAGCACTTGAGGCCAGAGTAAGAGCAGGCAGGGGCAGCCAAAGGGCAGCATGGAGCAGATGTTTTCAGCATGTAGATTTAGCATACCCATTGTTATTTTTACTCATAATAAGTTTAAATAGTGTGACCAAAATCTAATTCTGAATATGGTTATTAATGTCAAAGTCAGGCCTGTTTGTAACAGTGGTTTCCTTTGTTTCAAATGCAAGTGAGAGATAGTTCATAATGGTAGATAAGTAATACCATGCTTGCTAAATTATAGTGTTGTGCCAGAATCTGTTTTGAACCTGCTGACGTTCGCATTAAAGCAGGCATTCAAATCCCAGAGAACACGATGAAAACACCTTTGGTCACTATTTAGCACGGAACCTTGTTATGTTCCCTCGTAAGGAAACGATAGCTTTATAACATTCTTATTTTGCTTGAAATATATGTATATATGTCTGTATATATCTATATATATATTTGTATATATGTATGTATATGTGTGCATGCCTGTAATCCCAGCGCACAGGAGATGCAGGTGGGAATGTCACAAGTTTAAGGCTAGTTTGGACTGTATACCAAGAACCTGTCACAAAAAAAGAAAAAAGTTCTTATTTCCTCATAGATTAAGTGTGATAAAAGACAACATAATGCAAGAATCCAGCAATTAGAAAATGAAATTCACTATTTGCAAGAGAACCTAAAAAGTATGGAAGAAATCCAAGGCCTTACAGATCTCCAGCTTCAGGAAGCAGATGAAGAAAAGCAAAGAATTCTGGCCCAACTCCAGGAGTTAGAGAAAAAGGTGGGAAGCCTAGAAAACTAAGGGACCTGCTTTCCAGGTCCTGTCCCAAGAGACAGGGTCATGCTTGGTCCACACTCAGTGCTGTCCTTGTTGCTGGCACAGTGCTGAGCGGGGCTTCACACCTGGGTGCTTGTACTCAGTCATGGACCTGAGACTGTTGTGACAAGGGTCCTTGGAAATGGGAGAACCAGCCTTAGGGTCATTAAGTGATAACATAACAAATGATGAGCTTACCACCTTATAAACAGTTTGCCCAGCAGGGTATATCCATGGGAATTTCATTTAAACTCCTCATCTCCTTTTCTAATACCCTGGCCTCTCTGATGGCATTTTCTCCATCTTCATCCACCCCAGTGTCATCTCCTGAATCACATTTAGAAATTTCACTTAGCACTTCTGAACCACAGACTGCAGCATCTTACTTAATCACAGCCTCTGTCTGCCTAGCCTCCTCATGCGAATGCTTTTCCAGCCTCCTCAAGTTTCTGGTTCATCAGCCTCTGGCTTTTCAGTCTTTGCTTTCCTTCTTGTCCAGCCTAAAGTCCACAGACAATTTCTGAGCCTTTTTTTCACCCATAAGTAGCTTCAAGTTCCTTGTCTTTTTCTCCTGTTTCACTTCCCTGACAAAACTTAGACCAGTGTTTTCTTGGGGTCTGCATGTCCTGGGGGAGGTGGAGGACCACTGTCCAGCACAGTGGCATCACCACAGTCTCACTGTCACATTGCACAGGGCATCAGTCTTCACCAGTACACATGCCCTATCTCACTGTACGATGGATGCCTCCTTCCTCTCGGGTGCTGTGTCTCTTCTTTCCACCTCAGCAAGTGATTTACCCCAAAGGAACCCTTTAGTCTCCAAGTCTTGTTGACTTCCACCACCCTTGTCTAGCCACCATCCTCCTTGACAGCAGCTGTGGCTACCTAGCCAACTTCCCAATTCTACACATGACCCTGCTCCACAGAGCAACCAGACTGCCCTTTGTAAAATGGGAAAATGGCTGGACTCGGTCCCTCCTCCTCTTCCAACCTGCACTGTTAAAGGCCAAACTTCTTAAGCCTAAGACTGCATGATTTGTCCATTTCAGTACCCTCAAAAATATTAAGGTCTTCACCATCATATATCCGGGGCCTGATACAGTTATTTTGAATGTTTGCCCATCTTTGTGCTAAGAAATAAGGTTGGGGATTGGGAGGTTGTTTGTTTAAATGTTATTTATTAATTTTTATGTGTAGGGGTGTTTTGTCTGTATGTATGTCTGTGCACCACATGTGTTCCTGGTGAGGCCAGAGGAAGCTTTTGGATTGCCAGGAACTTGAGTTACAGACATTTGTGAGCTACCATGTGGGTTCTGAGAATCCTACTCCGTCCTCTGGAATGGTATCCAGTGCTCTTAACCTCGAGCCATCTTTCCAGCCCAGGATTTTTAAATAAGAAAAACATTATTTAAAAAGTTTTATGTGTATTATGAGCAGTGATGACAATAATGAGGACCAGTCTAGCAACCCACACAGCGAACTGGTGTCCTGCATACACCTGCAGGAACTATGAGGGAGCTGAAACAAGATGGCTAGGACTTGCTGTCTCCACTGTAGGTAAGAAAACACAAACCCCAAGAAAGAGTCTGTCTCACAGTACTCACATGATAAGGAAGGACATAAGATGCCCTTTTATGGCCTCTATGTCTACTCATGTACACACACATGCACACATACACATGGTTTTTATCTCTGTTGAAGTTAATATTCAGTGACTATTTATGAAGCACCTAGTGTGCATCAGGTGCCATTCTAGACATGGGCCTGTAGCAGGGTACTGACCCCGGCGCTCTTGGAGCTTATATCTTAATGCATTGCCTCTGAATGATTCTATTATTTCAGAAGAAGCGTGAAGATGCTAAATCTCAGGAGCAGTTTCTTGGTTTAGATAAAGAACTGAAGAATCTGAAGAAAGCTGTGGCTGCTTCTGATAAACTCGCTGCAGCCGAGCTCACCATTGCCAAAGACCAGCTCAAGTCCTTGCATAGAACTGTTCTGAGAATTAACCAAGAGCGAGCAGAGGTTAGTCCATCCGGCTGGTCCATCGGGACGTCTTCATCAGCACTGTCTCAAAGGTGCAGCAGCAGCATCTTTGACACAAACTTACAAACTGCCATGACACTGTCTGCTTTTCTTAATACCTGAGTGTTATATTCCATCACAACCCCCAGGAATTTATCAAATGACTATTATAGAATAGCAGTCTCTTTAGAAAAGTCACTGCCAATGCATGTTTGGTTTCAAGTTTTGAAGGCTTACCATTAAGTCCCTCTGAGTCTCAAGTTTTGTTTTCCTTTTCTTGTCTTTCCTCTCTCTCTCTCTCTCTCTTTCTCTGTTTTTCTTTTTTTTTTTTTTCCTTCTTGTTTGTTTTTTTTTTTTGAGAAAGGACCTCTATATAGCCCTGGCTTTCCTGGAACTGGGTATGTAGACCAGGCTAGCCTGCAGTTCACAGGGATCCACTAGCCTCTGCCTCTCAAGTACTGGAATTAAAGGTGTGTGCCACCATGCTCATCTTGAGCCTTAAAATGTTTATTTTGTGTATATGAAAATTTATTACCTTACAGGCTGTTTGTTAGTGCTCTGGATGGAGTAATGGTTAAGGTACTCATAGGGCACAAATTTTAATGACCTTGAGATAGTAGATTATAGGAGGAAAAACAACAAGTGAGACCCCAGAGAGAGAGAGAGTCATGGGAGACTAGGATAATGAAGTCTTTATTCCTCATGCAACACTGCTTGCCCTGGTGTGAGTCAGGCTTCACACCGCATGAGCTCAAGTAAGCCAGGCTGGTAATGGGATGGGAGCAGGAGATCACTCTGAGAGGAAAAACAATTGGAGATGAGCATTTGTGACAGCAGCGTCCTTCTCATGTTCTGTCTACAGGAGATGCAGGAGGCAGAGAAGTTCAGCAGAAAGGCCACACAAGCAGCCAGAGACCTGAGCCGAGCTGAGGCCGAGATCGCGCTCCTGCAGCACCTTCTCAGGGAGAGAGAGGAGCAGGTCTGTGATGGTACCAGGAACTGCCCTTTTGCTAGTTCCTTCTAGGTTGCTAAGCCACTTGTCCAGAATTAATAGCAAGAATTCATAAGACCACGTGGTTGGCATTCCTGCCCAGATCAAGAATTGAGAAATAGGCAGGTATAAGAGAAAATCCATGAAAACTCCTTAGGACTTTGGGTTGCAAAGCTAGAAAAGGTGAAAAAGGTGAAAAATCACATATAGACTGAGATTTGCAGACTGAGATAAGCATTGCAGGTGATTGGTCAAAGCACACTGAAGTTCACTCAGTGAGCAGCGCTTTAGCCTCACCTGTGCAGTGCCATGAAAGTGAAAGGGGTGAGGTGCTTTCGTCACTGGTAAAAAGTAAACAAAAATGACAGGAGTCTTAGTTACAAGGGTAAATGCATCTGAGCGTGCTCTTTGGCGACTTAGTGTGTATTTTTTTTTAATAGTTCCAGATTGAGATGGAGAATGCAGATGTAGGCTCTAAAGGAGCAAACTCACAGCTGCTAGAGATCAAGGCGCTGAACGAGGCCATGGCGAAGCAAAGGGCCGAGATCACAAGGCTTCGGGATGTGCTAAGCCTCACAGGCATCGGTAAAGCAACTTTGGGCTGTGGTTTGGGATGGTTCTGTAATTATAAAACTGAACTACCTTCTGGCATTTAGCAGAAGGAAGTCAGTTCCATGCCTGACCTAGTAAGTCAGAGAATACCTGATAAGTTAAACACTTTAAAAAGCATTTTAAAGTGTAGTAATTGGGAATTTAATTATAGAAAGACAAGGTACAGATTGTAATTTTAGGGGAAAAAAAAAAGTTTGCTTTCTGTAAATGACTTCATAGTCAGTGGACAGAAGGGTGTTCTTTTAGTGTTAGGCAAAAACTAATTACCCAAGGGCAGGTTGAAAGGTGTGGGGACATGGTAGAGTCTCTTGGCTCTAATAGACTCTCTTCTGTGTTGGGAGAGGAAGGAAGTCTGTGAATGCACGACAGCTTCATACAGTGGCTTTCCTTTACAGATAAAAAGGGAGGCATTGAAAATGTTTTAGAGGAAATTGCTGAGCTCCGGCATGAAGTGTCTGCTCAGAATGAGTACATCAGCAGCATGGCAGATCCTCTCAAAAGACAAGGCTGTTGGTACTTTATACCACCACCACCACCATCAAAAGTAGGAATTCTGTGTTGCTAGAAATATATACTGAATTTTCTTCAAAGTGACATTTTCTCCTTCCCCAAATTTGTTAATCAGGTGCTGAAAATACTTCTTTGCTGAAACATACATTTGAGTTCTTCAGTGTTTGTGTTATTTAAGATTTAATCTTGAATCCCACAGAAAATAGTACTTGCCTTTTCATGGCCAGTGCCATGAAGTAGATTAAAGGATAGGATGACTTAAGCCCAAAGAGCCAAATGAAAATGATTATTAACTGTGCAGAGGTGTGGGCAGAATAATGGGTACCTAGAGTTCATTTCCTTTTTAAAACAGTCCTTGAGTGTTTACCAGTCTAGGCCAGGTGCGAGGCTATATTAGTGTACTGTGATGGAGGACATATCCCGCACTCACAACTCATGGGCCATGCTAGAATAATTACAGAGCAGTGACATACTTGTGACAACAGGTTGGCCAGTGTGTCCTAGGTGCAAGAGAGGTTGTTTTCAAAGATTCTTCTCATGAGCAAGTTCAGGAAAGAAAGCTAAATACGTGAGGCTGTGAGTGAGCAGTGAGCAAGCGTCCAGTGAGGGGTTTCAAGAGGGAGGAAACAGCTTGTGTAAACGGAGGTTGATGTAGCCATTGCAAGGAACCTTGTAGGGTTAGACAGTTCGCTCGAGTTTGCTCGGAGTGCTGAAACATGAGCTAAAACGTAGATTGGGGCTGTGTTAGTTACTTTCTGCTGCTGTGACAAAGCTATGATAAAACATGACCAAAACAGCTTAGAGAAGAAAGCCTTTGCTGGGCTTGTGGTTCCAGGGGTAACCGTCTGTTGTGGCGGGGAAGCACTGCAGCAGGAACAGAAAGTTAAAAGTGCGCGTCTTGAACCACAAACACAAAGTAGAGAGTGCACTGGGGATGGCAAGAGGCTTTGAAACCTCAAAGCCTGCCCCAGTGATGGACTTCATCCAACAAGGCCACGCCTCCCCAAATAGCACCACCAGCCAGGAACCAGGTGTTCAAACACAGGAGCCTGTGGAGACATTCTCACTTAATCCCATAGGGCCATCCTTCTGCAAAAGGGGCCATTATCTCATTGGAAAATGAGATTGTGGTTAATCAGTTCAGAAGAGTATTCTAGCTGAGCATGGAACCTAGAGTTATAGCAAGGTGAGCTTTCTGTGTGCTGTGTGAATCACTCAAATGAATGATAAGAGAGCAGAACTAGATGAATGGAGCTGGAAAGAAGAGATAGTGTTAAGGGATAAGCTTGCTGCGTGAGCTTGGAAGTGAGGAATGGATCTAAGCAGGATTTATCCAAAGCAGAGGAACTGAATGACGCCTGAGAGTCGGTTCTGAGCAACCGCAAGAAGCAGCTCTGACAGGAGGGTCCCAGGGCTCTGAATGTAGTCTCAACCAGAATCTGTGAGCAGAGTCCTCCTAGAAATCTCAAGGAAACCAACACCGTGAGTGCAACCAAGGCTGGAGGTCAAAAATAGGAAGAGGAAAACAGTCTCCAACTATGCTGAGTATGCATTTGGAGACTAGACTCACATACTGGGATAAAGGGGGAGTAGAAGCACCACATTCCCAGGACAGTAGGTCACTCACCTCCAGATTCCTTAAAGGTGTTTGGTTTCCATTATCTTAAGTACTGGGCCCGTGGGGACAAGGCAGAAGAAGAGAAACCACTAGCAGTGGTAGGTGCAGGTAAAAGGAAGATGGGACACTCAAAGGTCTGATCACTTACAGAGGATTTGTTTTTATTTCTCTCTCATGAAAAACTGTGGCATAAAATAAACTCATTCAAACAGCCAGCTAGCATGTCTTTATCACTGCAGTGCTATGAGGACCCCTATTTCCAGAGAACGGCCAAAACAACAGGGTGGGAAATGGACTTCCATAACTTCTTGAAGAGAACCCTTCCCTCTGACATGACTCCATTGCCCAGCATTCCTGGCACACTACTCTGTTAAAGAGATGTTAATAAGCTAAGCCATATGTATGGACTATGTCTATAAATAGATTATAACTGTGTAATCATTTCTTCTATCTGAAAAATGAATCACAGTAAGAAAATAACATCTTTTCTTCCTTTTCATGTATCTCACCTTAGTTGTACACTTTGGCTTATCTAAAGGTCAGCCTTTCCATTGATAATGGGCAGTGTGCTCTTCTGTCACTTACTTCAGGTTTCCAGCCATAGTTCTCAGGCCACCAAGGACTCCGGTTTGGGTCTAAAGTATACAGCGTCTACTCCTCTTAGAAAACAATGGCCTGAACAGCAAGAAGAAGTGGACAGCGGTGAACCTCTGCCTACTTCAGGATACTGGGTCTATTCACCCATCAGAAATAGGCTTAATAAATCATTTGCAAATAGAGGTAGGTCACACCACATAAGGAAAGTTGCATTTCTCTTAACTATTTAATAACCTTTTTTTGTTTTCTTGAAACCACAAATGCATTCCATTAGTCTTTACCTTCCTCTGAGATCCTGTGTTGACTAGTAACCTATTTTCCCATAGGTTATCTATCTAAAGTAGTGGTTCTCAACTTGTAAGTCACAACTACTTTGAGGCCCAAGGACCACTTCACAGGAGTCGCATATCAGATATCCTTCATATCAGATATTCACATTATGATTCATAGCTAGCAAAATTATTACGAAGTAGTAATGAAAATGACTGTGGTGGGGGCTGCCACAACATGAGAAATTGTATGAAAGGGCCGCAGCATCAGGAAGGTTGAGAAGCATGGCTCCAAAGATACTTGCAGCATTTCATGTTCCCCAGGCCTCTTTGCCTTTGCCTTTGCTTGTTTTCAGTGCTGTGGGATGAACCCAGGCCGAGCACAAGCTAGGTAAGCACCTGGCCACTGAGTTCTACCCTTGCCACAAACCTCCTTGTTTTAAACCGCTTTTCTGTAGTGTCTGTGTTCCTCTTTCTTTCCCAAACCAATTCGTCCTCATGGTTTAGTAAGACTGTTCCCTGTATGGTGCTTCTCTCTGCTCTCCTCCCCCTGTGCTACCTGAGCAGGGTCTTGCCTTGTGCTTCTGGGTCATGGGGTATTGGACTATTTTATCATGGCTTTATGCGGTAGCTCTCCTAGAATTGTCAGTGTTGAGTCTTCCAACCTCTGTGCAAAGAAGAAGACTTGGATAAGTCTAAGCTCTTGGATTTCATAGCTCTGTGTCATAGTCAGATCATTTTGATGCTCTGAGACTGTCGCTCTATATGACATGGTAATGCTACATTTTGATGATTTGTTAATTAAGGACGTATTTTTTGGGATGGGGGTGTTGTTAGTACAGTCCCTGGTAACACAAAAGCAAACAAACACCAACTGTTTACTAGAATATCTGATGTGTGCTTGCTTTTTTGTCAGGTTAGCAAACACTGCTCCTGCCTGTAGGGGAGATAAGGAAGAAGTAAGCCATCAAATTAGAGCACTACATGTCATGACAGTAATTGATTTTTGAGCCCTGTCTTATCTTATAACATATCTCTGTTGATGTTATATAGTATAAAACAGATATTCAGGTGATTGCTAAATGCATTAATAATTACTGGTGACAAAACATGAGATGTTGAAAACACTGTGTGTATTGATCTGTTTCTCACAACTACGGTTGACCATGTTTACAGTTTTGTTTTACATCTGTAGTGTCTTGATTGAAGTGCTGTTGTTTCTTCCTAAGTATGTTTACCCAGTATCAGACTTTCCTGTTTATTTCTTAGATGATGCAGAGAGTGCAGGAGATAGCCAAGAAGAGAGTGGACTGGATGACCATGAGGAACCCTTATTTGTGCCTCCCCCTGGGTACATAATGTATACTGTGCTTCCTAATGGTTCTCCTGTGCCCCAAGGAATGGCCCTGTATGCACCGTCGCCTCCTTTGCCCAACAGCAGCCAACCTCTGACTCCCGGCTCTATGGTTTATGGCCCACCTCCTCCTGGGGTCCCCATCATATATGGACCACCTCCCGCCAACTTTGTTGTTCCCCTTGTCCCTGTGAGCGTGCAGCATTGCAACATCCCAGAGCACCGTAACCTAGTAAGTGGGAAGTCCAACTCTGTCCACATTGTACCATAGCCCAGGAAGTGGGAAGTGCTTCTGAGTGCTTGAGAGGGACACACACATAATGAGTTACTGATATGTGGGGATAACCCAGAAGTGAGGTTATAGAGGTGTGTTTAAAGAACCATTCTCCTATTAAAATACGATTTTTGAACGGGATAGTAAGTTCTTAAACCCAAAGCCTGGTTTAGCTATTTTCTAAAATACTTTCAGTACAAAAACTAACAACTTTTTGTATGATTTTCTATTGTTAACTGTGGGTATTAGTATTTACATAAAGCTGTCACATACTAGTACCTAAAGCTTACATAAACACACACGTATATATGTGTATACATACATGTATATATGTAAACACATGTATATACATATATGTGTATGTTTATATATACACATGTGTATGTATATGTATGCATATATGTGTATATATGTACATGCACATGTGTGTATATACATATACAAACATGTATGCATACATATATACATATGTGTATATACGTATGTGTGTGTGTATATACACGTATGTATGTGTGTATGTATACACATGTATAAATACATATGTACACACACACACATACACATATATAGACAAGTATGCTGTGCATGTATATTTGTGCCCATGTATTCAGATATGTGTAAACAGAATGCAGTAAGTTTGGGTAGGATTTGTCTCTGGGTTAACTGATGATTATAAATTATTTCCAGTTTTGTATATGTATTTGAATTGTTTTTCTATTTAACGTTAGAAGTAATAACCAGTACTTTACAATTTTAAATGTTCATTAATTTTAATTACATGTACATGTGTGTTGAGGAGGATGTACATGTGAAAGGGTCCCCTCAGAGGCAGAAGTGGGCATCAGCTCTGGAACTGAAGTTACCAGCAGTTGTGAGAGTCCTGATGTGGATTCTGGGACAGAAACGTTAAATCCGCTCAAAGAATTATTGTGTAACAACACTTTTCTCAGGAGACACAGCAAACACATCTACTCAGCCCAGATAGGGAGCCTGTGACAGACTAAAGTACAGATGCCGCCAAAGTCCAATTTAGTGAATCAGTGAGTTTTATTGGGATTACTTATAGGAATATGGGTGAACAAAAATAACTCACAGACAGTGTATCACCAAGGCCCACTTCAGCACAGCTCACAGAAGCTGGGAACATGAAGCACACTGCACAGACTACAGGCAGCTCAACAGGTTGAAAGTGTTTTTTCCAAAGTGACTCAGTTGGTCTAAGCCTCTCCCAGTCCCCTCACCTTGTTTCTGCTTCTTCCAGGCAGCTGGTGTAATCTCAAAACTCTTTGTAGTTCTCTGCTTATTCTGGAAGGGAGGGGCCTAATGAATCTGATCAGTTTCAGGGACTTTGTGAAGCTACTTTGAGTTCTTTCCCTTCGTTAGGAGCGTCCCTACGAGATGGAATGTTCAGTCCAGGAAGAAACTGTGAAATAACAGCAGTATTACTGGGCCATCTCTCCAGTCCCTACTAATAATTTCTAAACAGCATGTTAATATCTGAATATCATTTGTTTGTAGATGTTATAAGTGACTGTGTGGATTCTCAAGTGTGCTTTTTATTCTTTCTTTAGGCTAGATTCCAAGAAGTGAGTGCTTCCTAATCTGATTGCTTCCTAAATTCTTAGTTCTAACACAATAAACTGTATTCTGAGCTCCTTTTTCAAGCACAGATCACTTGAAGCTTTTGTTCTCTCCTTCCTCCACAGCCCACTGAAGGAATAAATGAGGAGAGGATTCTGGTACCAGGCCATAGTCCCTTCTAGTAGGGCACACTTGGTCCACAGGCTCTCCATGCATTTATATGGCTACTGCAGCAATCACTCACGTTCTCTGTGGCTCTTTGATGTACATTCGGTTTATAACAACAGTTTTGTCTGTTAAGCACTTACTGTTATTCTCTCAAGTTGCTTCTTTTACTTTCCAGAAGTACATGACTCATACAGCTTCCCAAATGTACTTTCATACCCCCTCACACTTTAGCTACTACTTTCTTGAGACTGGGTCTCATTTATTCTGCAAAATGCAGGCAAAATATCTCTTCTTTTGGGAACCTGTTTAAACAGTTTTCCCATGCGTCCAGAGTGGAGAGAGACTTCAGTTTGTCTCTTCTGCTAGATGTATAACTTTGGAGGTAGGAAGGTGTGGTGGGGTTCTAACGCATAGTGAGACTATGAGTTATGTGAAATCTGTCAGTTTCATCTGTGACATGTTACGTTTGTCTTGACCCATTTTTTTTTTTTTTCCTTTTCTTACTGAAGTCTTCGAATCCTTTACTATTTTTCAGGCCACAGATAACCACTTTAATTAATTTCAACTTTTTACAGCAACTAGGGAGAGACACCCCCTGGTATCTCTAATGCAGCCACTCTCTTTGTTCAGGAGAATGAGGTGTCTAGACTAGAAGACACAGTGCAGCACTTAGAATCAAAGTGTCGGGAAGAACAGCGGCTGAACACATCCAAGCAGCATTCTGAGAAGGAAGTGGAGGAGCTGCATCAGAACATAGATGACCTTTTCCAAGAGAAGACAGAACTAGAACACACAGTAGAAGAGCTGCATAGGACCATCCAGAAACATCAACAACGAAAGTAAGCATTCACCATTGTATTTTTATAATTCAAAGGATATGATACCAGCTCTGAAGGACATCCTCAGTCTGCGCTGCCTCATAAATCATTTTGCCATTTTAGAAATGTCCTAGATTGTAACTGCAGAATAGTAAATGTTAACCATATGTGGGTGGAGCTCTTCCTATGTGGCAGTAGGAACTGAGAAACAGAATTAGTGGAATTGTAGACCACCATAGTAGATTCCATACTGGCTACCAAATTGAGAATCTTTCTCTCCAGTCTGTCAGCAAAACACTGTGGCCAAGTCTGAGTGCACAGATGGTATGAGCCTGCCTGCCTCTGTTATCCTTCAGCCTCACACAGTGCTGGCCTGAACACAGTGGTCTCCCCAAGCACCATTGTCCTATACCTCCACGCCTTCCCATGCTCTGTCCTCTTCCTGAAATGCCTTTCCTAAGCCCTGTCGATCTGTCCTGCCTTTCAAAACTAAAGTGGCAATGGGGAGGCTGGAGAGATGGCTCAGAAGTTTAAAGTACTTGTTGCTTTTTGTAGTGGATACAGGTTCAGTTCCTAGCACCCATATAGTGGCTCACAAACATCTGGTAATTCAGTTCCAGGAAATCTCATAACCTCTTCTGACCTCTAGGGCAACTAGACATTCAGTGGTGCATACACATACATGTAAGCAAACATTCGTACATATAAAATGTGAAGAAAGAAAAAAGAAAACAAGGTCAGGGATCCCTTTTATAGTAAGCCTCCCCACTCCCCTCAGGTATCCTGTATAATTTAGGGTTAGCAACCTTTGATAAAGCCCTTCTTATGCAGTCCTATGAACAACTCTCTGGTTGTTCATAGGATAATATCTTGACCTCCATCTGTGGGCACCTGCACCTAGCCTAGGGTCAGTTAGTTTGCATAGCTTGTATTGTCTGATCAGTTATATTAAATGCTATCTTCTGTGGTAGTCCATGAATTATGGCAGCTCCCCAGTTTCTGTTATGTAATCCAGATATTAGGGTTACCTGTGAGGCATACAGAATGAGACATTGTTGTCTACGAGTGCACAGCTGAGTGACTAAAACTGGCTGAGGAGAGTAGGACTTGTTGCTTGTGGGGTGGGGTGGGTGGTTATAGCTACTTTTCGTGGAGATACACTTGTTAAGAGGACGGGGTGGTGGGGCAGGAGGGTGCACTTCTCCCACTGGAACAGTAACAAAATGATCAGTCCAGGAAATTTGCATAACAGTGTTCAGGGGAACAGGCAAAAATTATCTGTTTGCTTTCATTTAAAGAAAGAAAAGCATCAATGTGCTGAGTTTGTTTTTGTGTTCTCTTGCCAAGCAGCCCATTTACAGAGTTTTGTCCTGTTAGCCTCGAGTTACTGAATTCTGTGTCATGATTTTTTGTTGACTCTTTTATGACAGTTAAAGAAGTAAGTCACAAAACCATGCAGTATTTGGGGCCAGCATACCCGGAGATTGTTCTCGAAGACTGCTTAAGGGACTGGATATTATTGTTTAGTCATTTCCTTTATTTCTATTCCTCAGAAAAATAATGTGGCAATGATGTCTTGGCCAGATGCTGACAGGACAAGTCCATCAGGCATTGTTCATAGTGTGCATCTACTGCCACAAATATCCCATATCTATAAGAGTATATTTTTAATTCAAGTTGAACATACTCAGTTCATAACCAGCTACCTCTCTTAGAAAGTAGTAAATTCCTTAGCTGGGTGGTGGTGATGATACATGTCTTTAATCCCAGCACTCAGGAAACAGAGGCAGGGGGATCTCTGAGTCTGAGGCCAGCCTGGTCTAGAGTGAGTTCTAAGACAGCTAGGGCTACACAGGGAAACCCTTTATGGGGGTGGGGGGAGGGGAGAAAAAGAAGAAAAGTAGATTTTTGAACATTTTTCATAGACTATGAATGCCCATATTGTCTGTGTTTAAAATCTCTTAATATTTATGTAATTTTCAGGAACTTTACTGATGGAAATGTTGAGAATCTTATGACTGAATTAGAAATAGAAAAGTCCCTCAAACATCATGAGGATATCGTAGATGAAATTGAGTGCATAGAGAAGACACTCCTGAAACGTCGCTCGGAGCTCAGGGAAGCTGACCAGCTTCTGGCAGAAGCCGAGAGTGAACTTGCGTGTACTAAGGAGAAGGTGTGTTTGGTGTGGTTCAGCCTGGGGCTCCTTGCAGTGACAGTGATGCAGGAGGCCTACTGCTGTCGCGTAAGGCTGCAGAGAAAACAGTGGTGAGAAAGAACATGCTGTCCAAGTCTGGGCCCTGCTAGTTAGGAGGGGGCATCTGGGCAAGTCGGCTAGGTCTTCAGACGTTGCTCACCTTGTCTGTAAATTCAGGCTAAGCATATGCAGGCTGTTCGGTATGGATTCACATTTCTGATGCTGTTAAGTTTTCAGCATGTCCCACCTCCCTATCTGAGGATTGAGGTTGCTCTTTGCTTTAAATTTGGACTCTTCAAGCTGTGTCTTTGTAAATGACCAATCTGATTCCTATAGAAGTCTTCCTTCATCAAGGTGAAGTAATGATGTCTTTCAGTTCCTGGGTCATAGATTTCAATTCATGTAAGTACAGTCAAGATGACAAAAAAAGAAAGGTTCTGAGATGTCCTTGCTGGTAACTTACCTCTGCAGCCTGCTGAGTGAGTGGTTATAGATTCTTTAGGCCATGATGCAGAAGAAAGCCAAAGAGGGAAAGTGACTTCCTGAGCCTGTACATTTATAAATGCCACTTCCTCTAGCAGCCCTGGCAGCCCTATGAAGTGGCATTGGCTCGATTTACACATGCAGCCAGTCGTTGCATAGCTAAAGCTTTGCCTTCCCAAGAGTTCTTTACTTAAATGAGAATTGCGAAGAGAAAAAGGCCCTCAGGCACATGAAACACCTCAGGAACTACTTTTACTTTGTTAGTTCATCTTGAATCTATTTAAGTTAATAGAAGCCTATACTTGGAACTGAGTGAAGGGTTTCACCTGCTAAATTCTGTGGATTGTGACTTTTGGAGAAACAGCTCTCACCTCAAAGAGGGTGGGTACAAGATAGCTTATCCTGGAGCCAAGTATGAGTGACCATGGCCTGAGAATACAGATTTAACTATTAATCTAACATTTTAATAGCTTCATAAGGTTTTTATAGTAACAGAACAAAAAAATCATAAAGCAAGACATTTTTCAAATACATTGGTGGAAACATTAGAGAGGCAGGAACAGTCAGGCAGGTGGGCTGCTGCTGTGGGCTGCAGATACCGTCCAGGCGCACCCTGTTAAGTTAATACAACTCAAAAGATGTTTGGTTTTGTTTTTGTTTTGGAGGATGTTTCAGCTGCTTTTCAGTTTTCTCTGCTAGTCAACAGGGTGTTAGGTCCCACACAGAGGTGGGCAAGGAATGTCTCCTTAGGAGGCTGAAACTAAGCTAATATAAATTGTAATGAGTCTCTGGACCTGCAACGTTCCAACCCCTCTATCTACATCACTAATGTTCATCAGCCTTTTAGGAATTCTTCACATGATCCTAAAAGAGAACAAGGAAGTCCTCATTTCTTTTCTTATGAGCAGTCCTGGTGTTGTTAACATCAGGTTGCTGTGTTAAGAAGTAGCTGTCATGGAACTAGAGAAAACGTATCACTTGTATTTGTTGTAATCAGTGGCATTGCGGCAGAAGGGTGACCACAGACCAGACACTCTTTCTCCTCTCAGGGACTCAGGGACTCAGGGATATATCTTAGGAAGAATGAGCAAGGAGGAAGTAGCTGAATGTGCCCATTGAACCTGTTAAAAGCTGACACGGAGACTAAAGCTCCTTTCTTCTTGAGTAGATGATGAGCTCTGCCATGGCTTTGCTTAATGAGCCGGCAGAGAGCAGCTGTCTGAAGAGATGCAGTAACATGTCCAGCACTGTGGACCTTGCCTGCGAGTTGACACCCACGGACACTTAACAGATTTCACAAGCAGACAAGTGCAAACTAAAAACTCCTTAGATCTGGCAAATATTTTGCTCAGGAAACCAAGCTGATTTTTTTGAAAGTGTTTTTTTTTTTTTTTTTTTTTTTTACCAAATCTAGCATAGGAGTATTTCCAAAGACTTCAAAATAAATCACCACCACAAAAATGAATGTTCGTTTCGGCTGATAGTAAGAATCTGGATGGATGGAAGCTTGGTAAAATTATTGCCAGTTAGTTGGCCAGGACTAATATGATCAAATTTTTGAAATAAAAAGATATCTCCATTCTCATCATCTTCAGTTGAATTTTTTCATAAGTGTATGTCTGTGATACTTCTTTTCACAGTGCTTATACTTTCCTGTTCCAACATTTTCTAACATCTGCATGGTGCTCCATCAGTTTTAATACACTACCACTTTTTTTTTTTTTTGTCAATGAGATACAATTTCTTATCTCATTACATTTTTACATAGTAATTATTTGCTTCTGGATAATTTCCTAAGCATTAGAGAGTCACAGCAAAGGAATGTTTTCACATTTTTCTGTTTTTATCTTGTTTTCTGAGAGGTGTACTGCCAATAACTATAGTGAATGCAGCAGCCAAATTTTGTTTTTAATGACAGTTTCTTTTCTAGACAAAGAATGCTGTTGAAAAGTTCACTGATGCCAAGAGAAATTTATTACAAATTGAGTCAGATGCTAAGGCATTAGAAAAGAGAGCCCAGGAGACTGCACTTAACCTTGTGAAAGCTGAGCAGCAACTCAGGTGGGTGGAGCGCAGTCCGCTGAGGTGGGGGAAGCCTGGGCTGCTGAGGGCTGAGGGGCTCAGGGTAATGGTTCACAGCATGCTAAGCCTGAAGGGCCAGAAGGATAAATGTTCTGTTGTAGAGTACTCCAGGCTGACGCAGAGGACTTGAAGCAGCACAAAATCAAACAAGAAGAAATTTTGAAAGAAATAAACAAAGTTGTAGCAGCCAAAGATGCAGATTTCCAGTGTCTAAGCCAGAAGAAGGAGAAACTGACGGAAGAGTAAGTAAGGCCTGTAAGGGGTGAGGCCGGGTGGGGAGGGGGCATTCTGGAGCAGCTGTGGGCCTCAGGCTTCTGAGAGGCTGCTGAAGTACTACCCTGCTTGTAGGCTTCAGAGTCTGCAGAGAGACATCGAGATGGCGGAATGCAATGAGGATCACCACCTGCAGGTCCTTAAAGAATCAGAGACTCTTCTTCAGGCCAAGAGAACTGAGCTGGAAACACTGAAGAACCAGGTATGATGGTAGACACTCAGAAAAGATTATTTTAAAACAGATTTAGGATTGCTGAATAAGGTTTATTTGATTGTAAAAAAGATAGAAAAATACAAAATAAAATATTAAGAATATGTGCATCCTCGAGTCAAACTTGCCATCTGTCCCTTTTTAGGTGACAAGCCAGCAACAGGAGCTTGCCGTCCTAGACACGCAGCTAGGGCACAGAAGGGAGGAGCTGCTTCTACTCCAGAACAGCCTAGTCCAGGCAAAAGCTGACCTCCAGGAAGCCCTGCGGCTGGGAGAGATGGAAGTTGCTGAGAAGTGCAGTCACATTAGAGTATGTTTGTCAGTAGGCTTTCTGAGGAGTTCAGGGCAGTGCTGAGGTTTATTTTGAAGTGTTCCCTGTTCTCCCCAGTTAAGATAGAAATGCCCTCTATGGCACCATTTTGGTGTGTGTGAATGTATTGCTGTTGAGGCTGTCATGTGACATACAGATACTCTGAGTCTCTCGCTTCTTGTTTTTCTCGTGTCTTCCTGTCCAGAAATGCCCTTATCCCAGTCACAGGCAGCATTGCATCCTGCCTGTGTCTCATGTGGAGCCACATGCAACCTCCTGGTTTTTTCAGCTGCTGTAAAGGAGTTTCTTTCTCTTGCACTTAAAAGCAGCTGCTTATGTCTTGAGCATCTCGGTATGTGACCGTGTCTGTGCCTCAGCCTTCTGCTTCCGACAGTCATTGAGGCTGGGAGCAGCCTTTGCATGACATAAATGACACAAACACATTTGCATGAACATAAGTTACTTTTTTGTAACTACACGGTGGATGTTAGTGCAAAATATGGTGCTATTGTAGATACCAAAGGCAAAAATTGATCTAAATTAAATTAAAAATTAGTTGTATGACCTAGAACAATAACAGAACTGATGGGTGTGAAAGGGATTTCGTTTCATAATTCACAGAGAAGATGACTTTTATTTAAACACAGGAAGTAAAATCACTTCTGGAAGAACTGAGTTTTCAGAAAGGAGAGCTGAATGTCCACATCAGCGAAAAGAAGACTCAGCTTGCACTTACAAAGCAGCAGGTGGAGAAAGAGGAAGGGAATCTTCAGGTAGTTTTACAGCAGCTGTCGATACATAAGACTGGTGAGTGTAAAAGGCAGGTCTCAGAGAGAGGCTGGCAACATCTGCACTGCAGGCCTCGGAAGAGAGCACATGACCACGTGCACATTTTCTGAATTTACAGATTATAAAGGGAATTTGCTAAGGTTTATTTAAAGCAAAATAACCGTGTTGGTGGCTGATTAGTACATGCTGATGGAAGGAAGGACTCTTACAGCTGATGGCAGTGTAACTGAGATGCTTCCCCAGGGTTTCAAGACTCCAAAAATTCAAACTTGTAAAACCAAAGTGCACGTTTTCTATTCATCCAGAAAGGGCCAGCCTTTATGTGGACCACAGCAAGATTTACAGTCACAAAGCTGGAAAGAAAAGGCTTGTGTTTAATATGTAATGACATGTTTAGTTGTAATGACATGTAAAAATAGAGAAAAAAAATTAGGTAAATGGTGAATACGGGATATAGCCCACTTATTTTATTTATTTATAGTATTATCGTGCTTTATTTTATGTGAGCATAGAGTATGCACATGTGTGCATGCCTGCGTATGTTCACAGCCCAGAGAACATCATATGTCCTGTTGGGTCAGTCTGTGTCTTATTTCCTTGAGACAAGGGTTCTCACTAAGCCTGGTCCCAGTGATCCTTCTGCACCCACACCCCCTTCACATAGAGCATTGCCGTTATACATGCCCACCAGTAAGTCTCGGGGATTCTGCCTCTGCACCTCACTGCACCCTGCCCCTCAAACATGCACGTAGAGCAGTGCAGTTACTGGTGCATACACGGCCACACCCAGGTTTTTGTATGGGTGCTGGGATCCAAACCTGGGTCCTCAGGTTTACATAGTAAATGCTTTTACGTGCAGAGTCCTGAAAACCTGACTAGGGAGGGAGAAAGTGAAGAAAAAACAAGATACACAGACCAGCCCACAGAAAAGCAGGGATCCGGTGGGACCTGCTCCCTCTGCTAGAGCAGCCCCAGTGACACAGCAGCCCACATCTTCAGTTTATGAAGTAGAGCCCCGTGTTGGGGAGGGGTCCAGTCTTGGTAGGAGGTCTCTGTGGGCCGAGATAGCAGCCTCAGTTCTATAAGCATGTGGGAGGAGGATGCTGCAGTTGCTGGTATGTGCACACACTGTCAGCATTCACACTCAGGCTAGGGAAAGGAAGGCTTCGCTTAGAGTCAGCTTCCTTTCCAGAGCTTCAGTGCACTTGAGACTTTTAGATAATTACCCTTGACCTTGGGTCTGGGGCCATGCCCATGTCTAACCAAATGTACTCCTGAAATAAAACACAACAAAATTCTGTTGTTGCCATCGTTTGAGTTTTTATTATCTTGTTTTGTTTATGGTTTATGTGTATGTGAGGACAACTTTTCGGGAGTTGGTTCCCTCATTGATCTCAGGTCATAATGTCACCACCCATTCTAGAGATTTCCTGTTACATTTATTAGTACTTATCATTTGGCTGTTGGGCTGCTGCTGCTTTTCCAGATTTTCTATGGAGAACAAATACCCATACTTTCAAGTTTTTCTACTTTAATTAATATTCTTCCATATAAAATGTGCTTAGCTTATTGTGTGGATATAAATGCTCCTAGAGTTAGAAATTTATTAAATGTTTTTAAAATATTTTTAACAAATCCATGTTGGATTTTTTTTTTTCTTTTGTTTTCTTTTTCGAGACAGTGTTTCTCAGTGTAGACTCACTTTGTAAACCAAGCTGGCCTCAAACTCATAGCAGTCCACCTGCCTCTGCCTCCCTGGGTGCTGGTATTAAAGGTGTGCATCATTATACCTGGCTCAAATTTGTGTTTTTCAGGTACTTTCAAAAAGATTTTTTCCTTTAAAGATAAAATTAGTACTATTTAGGCAACTCACAAAATTGTTTTTTCTGCTTTCTGGGTCAGTCAACAAGGAGTTACAGTCTGTTCTGTTTTGTTTCCTGGTTTGCTTATTAGCACTGACCCTGTTCTGTCTCTCTGTCAGAATTAAAGAATGTTGCAGACTTACTGCAGCTTGAAAATAGCAAGCTACAAGATCTGAAGCTACAGCATGACCAAAAGGTGGCGGAGCTGGAGAAGATTCAGGTCTACGTGCTGGAGGTACTGAGGAAAGCCTCTGAGACTTTACTGCCTTAGACTTTCTCTTTCAGGATGTCTGAGTCTTCTTTTATCTGACTCAGGAGAAACTAGAGCTGGAGAGTTTGCAGAAGACAGCTCTGCAACAGAAAAGGGAAATAGAGTGGCAGAAGCAGCTCCTGGAGAGGGACAGGCGGGAACTGGAGCACATGAGGGCTGAGATCCAGGCACTGCAGGCCTGCATTGAATGTCTGAATAAAGAAAAGGAAGCTCTCCAAGAACAGTATGAGAGCTGGGAAAAGAAGGCTGCCCACGCCAGAAGGTAAGGGCAAGGAGGAAAACTTGGAGGGTAGACAAGAGGACAGAGAGCTGTTTGTGGGGGTACACGTCTGTAATCCCAGCACTCAGGAAGCTGAGGCAGGAGCATTGCTGTGGATGTGAGGCTATCATGGTGTGCATAGCATGTTCTAAGACGCCAGTGCTATTTAGTAAGAACCTGTCTCAAAACAATAGCAAAAGCCAAGCTTGGTAGCACATGCCTTTAACCCCAGCACCTAGGAGGCAAAGGCAGGTAGATCTCAGAGTTTGAGGCCAGCCTGGTCTACAGAGTGAGTTCCAGGATAGCCAGGGCTACACAGAGAAACCCTGTCTTGAAATAAGAACAAAACAGCAAAAATTATAACAGAAAAAACAATATTATATAAACTTGATAGCATAATTTTCTGATATCCTCCCCCCCTTTTATTTTTGGTTAATTTTTTCCTAACTCTTCGCCCCTTAAAAGGATTTTTAACAAATTATCTCACCTGGGGTTAGACAGGTAGCTCAGTATAATGTGCCTTTCAAGCATGAGGACTTGAGTTCAGACTCTAGAGCTCATGTTAAAAGCAGGAAAAGCCAGACATGGTAATATAAACTTGTAACCCCAGCAATAGGGAGGTAAAGACGGGAGGATCTCTGGGGCACACTGACAAGCCAGCCTCACCTACGTGAGCTCCAGGCCAGTGAGAGACCCTATGTCAAGAAGAAAAGGGTGAGCAGCTCTCAAATACCTGGGGTCATCCTCTGAAACACTCACAATCTTTTTCTGGAAAGAAACATTTTGTTTATTGCTATAAGACAGATTTTTCTCAGATTAATCTACATATTTAAAAAAATTGCAGTCAAAATCCCACTAAGTTGTTTTTCTTCCCTTTTTAGAAAGTTGAAAGTTGGTTCTGAAATTTGTAAGGAAATGCAAAGGACCTACAATTTATAGAATTCTTTAGACATAGCACCACCACCACCAACAAAAAAAAAAAAACCCTTTAGAAAATGAGAAAAAGATTTAAGACTAACACCACCTGATTTTAAGACGTCATATAAATTATAGTAATCAAAACCGTATGGTACTGGTATACAGCAGATAAATGGATCCATGGAACAGAACAACAAAACTGTGGTTCCCAACCTTCCTAATGCTTCGAGCCTTTAATACAGTTCCCCATGTTGTGGTTACCCACAGCCATAAAATTACTTTCATTACTCTTTCATAACTATTATTTCATTATTCATTACTATTATGACTCATAATGTAAATGTCTTATGTTTTCCAATGGTCTTAGGTGACCCCTGTGAAAGGGTTGCTAAATCCCCAAATGGGTTGTGACTCACAGGTTGAGAACTGCTGGAATAGAGGGTCCAGAAATAAACTTTAGTATATGAAGCACAGATTTTTTTTTAGAAAATTTAAAAGGTATACTTTCAATAGAGAAATTATATTTTTAGAATTATTGCTAAAAGAATTGAATATCCAAAATTCAGAATACAAAATTTGATCCATATTTCACTATATTAAAAACTGGAGGAGCAGGAGAGATGACTCAACAGTTAAGAGCACTAGCTGTTTTTCCAGAGGACCTGAGTTTGAGTCTTACTATCCACATCAGGACACAGCCACATGTAACTCTAGTTCCAGGCAATCTGGCACTCCTTTCTGGCCGCTGTAAACACCAGACATGCAAGTAGCACACAGACATACATGTAAGCTGAACACCCATACACATAAAATAAGCCAACAGAATGGCTCAGTGGATAAAGGTTCTTGCTACCAAGCCTGGGACAGCCTGAGTTTAGTTCCTTAAATCCATAAAGTAGAAGGAAAATACTAACTCCTTAAGTTGTCATTTTATCTCTACACATGTGCCATGACATGCATATACCCTCCCCCACTGGATAAATAAGTGTAAAATAAAATGAGCCATAAACAGATAACAAATTTTAAATGTAAAACTTAGAGAAGGTAAGCCCCTTGTGACTTTGAGTAGAGCAAAAAAATTTTAACTAGGTACCAAAAGCATGATCCATAAAAAAAAATAAAGCACAAGAGTGGAGAAGGCTCAAGGAAGGCCTGAGTTCCAGGGACCAGCACCCACGCAAAGCGCTGGGCATTGAGGAGTGGAGATGAATGGATCCCATGGGCCCACTGCCAGCCAGTTTATCCAAAACAGTGAGTTCCCGGTTCAGTGAGAGAATGATTCATTTCACTCATGCTATTCAGGCAAGCCGACTATACAAACATGCCTTTACACATACACAAAAAAAATTAAACAAGTAAAGTGGGACATTTAAAGCTGACAAGATGGTACACATGAAGATCCAAAGCCTGATGACCTGAAATCTATCCTTCAAATCCACATAAAAAGCCAGATGCTCTGTCTATGCATCTATGATCCCAGCAGTCCCGTGGAGAGAAGGGAGGACGGGTAGAAGGGAAGCTCACATGGCAGCTAGCCTGGGCAACGCAGCATGGCAGAAGCCTGAGACACCATAGCCAGGGCCAAGAGAGCCAGCTCCTGGAGGCCGCCTTCTGGCCTGTGCTCAGATAAGTGTGTAACGAGAAAGAAGTGATCTTGGTAGAAACTGGACGTGGATGCCCGGCATGGCACTTTAATTTCTGTATGTGGGAGGCACAAGGCAGGTGGATCTGTGAGTGCGTGGCTGGCCTAGTCTACAAAGTGAGTTCTACAAGAGTCCGGGGGATGTAGAAAGACCCTGTCTCAAAAAGCCAAAATTAAATTAAAAATAAAAACTGGACATTTAAAAGATCTCTCCAAAAAGACACTTGAGAGTAATAAGAATACATGATGGGTTAGAAAAATCTTTTTAACCATGTGTGTAATATAGGACTTATGTCTACAAAATTTATGGTATAAAGAACTATCTAAATTTGACTGAAAATAGCCCAGTTTTTTAAATGGGCAAAAGATTTTAACATATATTTCTATAGAAGATATATAATGAAAAATAAGTACATGAAAAAGCACTAAGCATCATTCATCATTAGGGAAATCCAAGTTAAAAGCACAGTGATAGACACACCTTCTAGAATGGCTGCGACACGGGCAGACTCTGTTTTCCATGTGTTTCCTGCCTTTCCTTCATGAGGAGTTAGCAGTCTGTGTTTATCACTCAGCCTTATTTTGTTTTGTTTTTTGGAATTCTGAATGTTACATGTGTTTTTGTAAACCTTTAACTTAGTAAATCTTTTTCTTTTAATCTCCTATTTGAAAAGCTATAAGGTTTCTTTTGAAAATGAAAATTTTTAAATGTATTCTGAAATTTAAATTCCTTTGAAAATTAAAGATTCTTTTCAAAATTCTTTTAAATTTCAAGCCTTACCCTCACCCCATCATCCTGCTGACTGTGCCCTGTGGAAGGCAGGTCTTTCCCCTAGTCTGTCGAGTGTGGGTATTTTCTATTTAACAGTCTGGTTTATTCTGTGGTAGAGTATTAGCAGCTACTGAAGAAAGCAACAAAACCGAACAGGCAAACTTAGAGAAGCTGGAACAGGGTGTCAGAAAGCTGCAGCAGGAGCTGGAGCACCTGAACCAAGACAAGCTTGCCCTGCACCACGACATTTCCGTTGTGCAACAGCAGCTACGGGGTAAGGGCAGAACTGTACACACGTGACCCCCTTAAGAGAAGTGCTCGTGCAAAATGGGGGGCGGGGCTTCCTCTAAACTTAGAGTATAGGTTTGCTTACACCACTTTTGTTGAATATGCTAAGTCCAAATCATACACTTTAAGACACATTATGTTTCTTAGGGAACAGTTTAAAATTAGAGCTAAAAAGGTTAAATAAAAATTTTGGGGGGCCAGGCAGTGGTGATGCATACCTTTCATCTCAGCACTCAGAGACAGAGGCAGGTGGATCTCTGTGAGTTCAAGCCCAGCCTGGTCTACAGAGTGAGTTCCAGGACAGCCAAATGTACACAGAGAAACCCTGTCTTGAAAAACAAAATAAACAAACAAAAAATTACTTTGGGGCTAGTGAGGTATAGGTAAAAAGCACTTGCCACCAAGCCTAATAACCTGAGTTCTTTCCTTCAAGATCACAACAGATGGAGAGAACTAAGAACTGACTCACCATTTCTTGACCTCCATACTTCACATTGATGCATGGTACATGCTTATACTCACTCTCACAAATACACACAATAATAATAAATTGACATCTCCCCTCAGGTCATAACTGTGACCATGTGTGGGCAGGGAGGGGGTGTTAAAGGTAAATAGTAAAAATAAAAATGTCTTTATTACCAAAATTTCTGATAATTTATTTAGGAGAAATGCCTAAGTATTTGTAGCTAATGGTGTACTTTTTGAGCATTTATTATGTTCTAGTCATGATGTATGTACTGTCTCATTTAATTCATGTGACAAAAATAGAGCTGGTGATGCACATCTATAAGCTCAGCATTCAGTAGACAGAAGCAGTCAGAACCCACTTGACTGCATAATGAGACACTGTAGCAAAAACAAAACCTTTGTAGCATTTTTGATATAGAAACCAGTATAAGCTTAATTTTCTCGTGATTTGCCCAAGATCACGGTAATAGATAGCAGTTTTATCTATACATTGTCTTCATGAAAGAATGTGCCAGGGTTACATCCGACAGCGATGTAGAATACACCCATTTTTAAACCATGCATCTCACCAACAGTATTATCTAAATGTTTATGAGATTCTTTAATACAAAAATCTTTAAAAACCCATCTGGGTTGTACACGTAACTGTCTTTTTGGCTTTTCATAAAATAGTATGGCATCATCATTAGTTTAACAAAAATAAATGTAAATTCAGTTCTGATGTAGTTCAAGGGGGGATCCAACGGAAGCCTGTATATATACATACAAATAACATTTTATGAAAATGTTTTTATAGGTAAACAGGATGCCATAAACTCCCTACAGGAGGAACTAGATAATACCCAAGACCAGTTGAACCTCGCAAAGCAGGTAAGGCTCAAAATATAACTTGCTTTTTATGACTTCACTACAGCCCCACAGGGCCCCTTGCACAGCCCCACAGGACCACCTACCCAGCACCATAAAGCTCCTTATACAGCACCATAGGGCCACCTGCACAGTACAGCCTTCAGATAAGGCTTTGGTCCTTGGGTGGGTCACTAAGCTGTTTCAGCTCTTGATTCAAGTTTACCCAAAGCTAAGAGGAAGTAGGGTAGTAGCTAGACGACAGTCAAACAACAGTTCCTTGAAGCCTCTGCAGGGATACAAGGATACAGGGATGCAGGGATCCATTGCGCAAATGAGCTTGGGAGCAGCTGTCCCTTGGGAGCAGGGGTCTGGTTAGGTGTTGACCAGTGTAGCTTGTGGCCTGTCTTTTGATGACCTTCTAGGTGACTCAGGGTTAGCCTGTGAGAGCAGGGCTACAGTTTGGGTTTCAGAGGACTTCAAGCAAATTAGATGAAACATCTAAATTCTCTTTCTTTTCCTTCAGGATTTCAAGTTTCTAAGACATAAAACTTTGAAGACAAATCATTTTAAGATTTCAAGTGCTTAAATTTTCCTGTGTTAAAGTTTTTGAACTTATCTAAATATTTCAGATAGTAACAAAACAAGGCTTAATTCTCGTGTTTGATTCCTCTTTGTTCTCAGTAGTCCTGGGCTATTTGCAGGCATCAGTTGTTCCAGTCTCGGTAACTAGGCAGCCAAAGCTTTTGCTGTGGTTTCACCTTCCTTTGCCATCTTACTTTTTAGATGCTAAGAGAAGGAAAGCCAGGAATTAACTTTGAGTCCTGGGTATGTTTCTGTACATTTGCTGAGAAAATAGAGGGTGTGGCACTTTTCAGACTTGGTAGGTTTGGACTACACTGGTCACCTTAGGAAGTGGCTTTGTGAAGCATTTCAATGTGTACCTTTGCCTAAAGGACCTGCTTCAGACCACCAAGCGCCAGAATGCCCTGCTCGATGAGCAGGCGCAGCTGCAGAAGGACATCAACAAATGGGCTGCCAGACTTGAGAGCAGGCAAAAAGAGACGGAAACAAAAGAGCAGCAACTTCAGGAGCTTCAGAATAAGATCAGAGATGGCAAGCTCCAACTAGAACAGCAAGAAATGGTACTGTACAAAAAAGGGCCATCTCTGCTTCATGGGAATCTGTGTCTTCCACCTCCCTCCCCACCCCGAATCAGATTGCCCCGTGTGAACCTTCTCTGTGACTCTTTGTTAGTGGTCCAGGATTGACAGAATAGAAAAGCATAAAAATCTTAAAGGCCACATGCTAATTAATTAGTGGCTTGCATCCTCTTCTCATGGTGGCCAGTTGGCTTCCCAGCCCCTGCTTCATCTTTATAAAGTCACTGGCATTTGGTCTGTCTGTCTGTCTCCGGAGCTTCCCTCTCTTTGTAGGCATTTCTCTTCTTTCTTTTGAACTGGAACCTCTCTGAAGATCATCTTGTTCTTTTATGATTGACTCAGGGTATTGTCTTTTCAGATGTTTCAAAAACTCCAGGAAGAGAGAGAAAGTGAGGAGCAGAAGTTAGAGGCTGCTAAAGTGACACTGAGGCAGCAGCAGGAGCAACTGGAGAAGGAACTGACAGACCACAAAATCAAACTGGACCAGCTACTTGCAGATGTGTCAGCAGCTGAAGGACGCCTCAGAGCCCTGCAGGAAGAAGAGCGCTGCATAGAAAGCCTGGAGAAGATGCTGTGCCAGGCCAGTAAGTATACTGCGGGGATCCGGCCATCCAAGGAGGGGGCAGGAGAACCAAAGCGGGAAGGAGAGCAGCTGCTTCTGAAAGATGGCTGAGGACACAGGGAGGTGGGGGAATGTGTCTTCATGGGGAAGTTTCACCCTGAGACTGGCCAGTTTGTCTCTTTGTGCCCTTCTGCCTCCTTTAAGAACATGAACGGGAAAGTGGGACATTAAGGTGAGACATTAGAGACTCTCAAAGACAGGTTATTGGTGAGCTGTGCATGTGGGCACATTTGGCCTCAGCTATCCAGAAGTACAACAGCAGCAGCTGTTGTTGACTGCATGAGCTATGCTAGAGTCGGGATGTATTTTGATGTCAGTTTGCTCTCTCCTGGTGAGCCTTTCTTGAGCCTGTGGAGTGATCAGGGCTGTCCTATGAGAGCCAGTACTAGATGGAACGGCAGAGTGAATGACACACCACTAATAGGCAGCCTGCCCTCAGGAGCACAAAGCTCTGCGCAAAGCTGCTGCCCAAACCTACTAAGCATGCTCACATTCCAGGACAGCAGCTTTTAGAACGGGATCAGCAGCTGACAGAAAAGTCAAGAGAGCTGCAGGCCCTGCAGAAAGAGGCTGATGCCATGAGGGCAGACTTCGGCCTACTGCGAAACCAGTTCTTAACAGAAAGGAAAAAGGCGGAGAAGCAGGTGGCTTGCCTGAAGGAAGCACTGAAGAACCAGCGGAGCCAGCTGGAGAAAAACCTTCTGGTGAGTATTTGCTACAGTGGATGTCTAGAGAAAACAGGATGTTTACATTGAGTTGACATACACATTTCACTTATATACTGCTTCACTGTAGGGAAAAAAAAATGATCTACCAACCCAGGCTCTATCCCAGTAGTTATTATTGGTACATTTAATGATAATTTATTGTCAAAGTACATGGTAAGTTTTACCTGAGACTTGGTCACTAGTCCCAGAGCAGCCCTAGCTTCTGGCAGGGAGGCCATCCTGGGGACAGTATCAGTACAGTAGAGAGCTGTGCTCTGCTCAGCACTATGGGCTTCAAGTATCGGGCTGGTAGGCACTTTTACAGATCTGCACTCAGAGCTTGTTTGTAACGTTCTGCCCTTTTTGGTCAACATTGACTTTAATCAAGCATACTAAAACCAGGAAGCCCAATCTACCCTGCTTTTTACCCTTGAACTAAGGCTGGGTTTGATTGTGTCATTCAGAACAGTGAGCACAATGGATTCCCAGGAATGGGTTTCCCTCTCTCCCTGGAAAAATAAGTGAACACTGTTGTATGAAATGAATCTGAGGCATTTTCCAAGAGGGTGATGTTCCTATAGCTAGGACTTGGACAAGATGGTCATAAAGATAAAATTTAGATGTCTTAAAATTTAAGCTGAGCATGATGGCACACTTCTTTAATCCCAGCACTCAAAACCAGAAGCTAGAGAATATCTGAATTTGAGACCAGTCTGGTCTTACATAGTCGACCAGAGCTACAGTCAGAACCTGTAAAATAACAATCCTCTCTACAGCCCATGATGATATTGTTTCCTTTTCATGGATAATTGATGGGCTGAGAGGGGAAAGTAACTTGTCAGAAGAGGTAGTACTAAAGATCTGACTTCAAACTCTAGGTTCAAGTCCTCCCAGCCGTACTACATCTGCCTATAGTACACAGACTCAGCTCCACTTTACAGCTGTAGAAACTGAGGTTGTTACAGCGAAAGTGAGCGTGGAAGCCAGTAACTGCCCCTGTGGGACTGAAAGTCATTGCCTCCCTCTGTGCTAGGAACAAAAGCAGGAGAACAGCTGCATGCAGAAGGAAATGGCCACCATTGAACTGGTAGCCCAGGACAACCACGAGCGGGCCAGGCGCCTCATGAAGGAGCTCAGCCAGATGCAGCACGAGTACCTGGAGCTTAAGAAACAGGTGTGTACCCTAGAACCCCAGCTGGCCAGCCTGGGCCACCATGTAGGCTTAGGACACACTCCCTCCTCAGGTCTCAGACATCTCTTTAAGAGCAATTTTATCAGCCTTAAACTTTAAACATGCACTTAAGGAAAAAGAATTGGTTAAAAGTATACTTTTTAAATTATTTTAAATTCAACTAGCATTTTTACAAGTGGTATTTATTTATTGTTATTTTTGAATACACGTGTGTGTGTGTGTGTGTGCGCGTGCGCGCGCATGTGTGCCCCCCCACACACTATGGTGAGCATGAGGCGGCCAGAAGACAACTTGTAGGAGTCAGTTCTCATCTGCCTACTGGGTTTTGGGGACTCACCTCAGGTTGTCAGGCTTAACAAGTATCTTTACTTGATGACCAGCTCAAATGACTTTTTAAATGAGTGTGCAGGCACAGCTCCCTGGTGTGCAGGGACACATGTGCGGAAGTTGGAGGACACCTTGACTATCATTCTTGGGAACGTCAGCCATCCATTTTCAGACAGTCTCTCGTTCTGGAGTTTACCTGTTTGAGTAGACTGGATGGCAGTGAACTCCAAGGAACCTCCTGTCTCCCTCTCCCCAGTGTTAGGATACCAAGTGTACCTTCATGCCCAACATATTTATGTGAGTTCTGGGGTTTGAGCTCACATCCTCATGCTTGCAAGTGCCTTACTGACTGACAGACACTTCCCTGAACTCCTCAGCTTACTTTTTATGTTGTGTGTGTGCGCACTTGTGCACATGTGTATAATAATACACATCTGTAAACATACATGTGGAGACTAAAGATCAAACTCGGGTATCATTCCTCAGATGTCCACCTTGCTTTTTGAGATTCCTGTCTTACAGTTTGTTGCTGTGCTAAAACATCATGAACAAAAAAGTACCTTGGGAAGGAAAGGGTTTATTTCCGCTCACAACTGTCAGGTAACACTCCATCACTAAGGAAATTCAGGGCAGAAACTCAGTGTGGGAACTGAAACAGATGCCATGGAGGAACACTGCTTACCGCCATGCTTCTCATGGCTTGCTCAGACTGCTTTCTTACACAACTCAGAACCATCAGCCCAAGAGTGGCCCTACCCAGTGTGCTGGGCCCTCAATACATCAATTCTTAATCAAGAAAATGTCTGACAGACTTGCCTATAGGCCAGTCTTACGGAAGCATCTTCTCAATTGAGAGCCCCTCTTCCCAACTGACTACAGCTTATGTCAAGTTGATGTAAAACTAACCAACACGGTCACTCACCGGGACCTGAGGCTTACCAATTTAGGACAGGCCCTGTACGTCATCACCCTGTAGACCCTCAAGCACTGGGACAACAAGCACATGCCACCATAGCCAGCTTTTTATGTGAATGCTAGAACTGAAGCTCCAGTCCTTGTGCATGGCAAGCACTGAGCTATCTCCCTAACTCTTTTGGTTAGTGAGTGTGTGAGTGTGGGTGTTGTGTGCAATTAAATGGCTCATGTAGAGGCCAGGGAAGGGCACTGGGTATCTTCCTCTTACTGCCTTCAAGACAGGGCCTCTCACTGAACTTTCAGCTCACTGGTTAAGCTGGCCAGCCAGGGAGACCCAAAGATTGACCTGTCTTCACCTGCCCAGTCCTGGAATTGTAAGCATGACTGACCTCGCTTGTACAGCCTTGTAAGTTCTGAAGATTGAGTTTAGGTCCTTATACTTGAAAAGTAAGAACTTCACTGAGTCAGTCAGTGTTTGTAGATCCTTCAATACAAGACATATTAAGCAATTCAATTCCACATCCTGATTCTAATTACTGGTGTTTGACCCCCAATACACTGTTTAGATGGCAAACCAAAAAGATTTGGAGAGACGGCAAATGGAAATCAGTGATGCAATGAGGTCACTTAAGTCTGAGGTTAAAGATGAAATCAGAACCAGTCTGAAGAATCTTAACCAGTTTCTTCCAGAACTACCAGCAGATCTAGCAGCTGTTTTGGAAAGAAATGAAAACTTAGGAGAGTTGGAAAGCTTGAAAGAGAATTTCCTATTCACCACAAGTGAGAGAATTTTTGAAGAAAAATCCAACTCTCCCCAAGTTCACATCACGGTAAAGTTTGCCCTGCTCTTCCCTGGGGTTCACAGACTGACAGTTTAATTCCCACCTCCCCCAGTAAAGCCAAGAACGTGGCAGGGGAGGAGGGAAAGACGGTAGGCTCCCACTCATGGCAGTTGGTGACTCACTGGTCTCCTTTTCTTTTTGTAAAAGGATGAACACTGGCGTGGAGCAGCACTCCGTGAGAAACTGCGCCATCATGAAGATCGACTAAAGGTTGCCTCTTAAACACAAAAAGCCAGTATGAGATAGCTGACACTAGTCAAGAGTGGAGAAATGTTTCCAAGTCCACATATTGCAGCACTCAGAGGACACTTCCAGATCACACTGTAGATGTTCAGAGAAGCTGACATCACACAGACAGCAAATGGCTATCAGGATTCAAAACCATTTAAATCCTGGGGCCTTGGATATATAGTTTAGTGGCACAGCATTTGCTTAGCACGTGCAAGACACTGGATGCAGTCCAGAATTCCAGTGTGAAGTTGTGTTCATTAACCTTGGCAAGGTCTCCCTCTGTACTCTATAATAGACTGTCCTGGAACTATAGGGTGGCCTTGAACTTGGGCTCTCCTGCCTCAGTATTCCCCTTAATTACTGGGGATACTGCCATACCTTACCCTCATTCCTGTTTATTAAAGTCATTTGCTTATCATATATGAAGAAGCTAAATTCAGGTGCATTTCTTCTATGTAAATCCCACATCTGGTAACATTTTTCAGGCTCAACTTCGCCACTGTATGTCTAAGCAAGCAGAAGTATTAATCAAAGGAAAGCGGCAGACAGAGGGCACCTTACACAGTCTGAGGAGACAAGTCGATGCTTTAGGAGAACTGGTCACTAGTACCTCTGTAGATTCAATGTCATCACCAAGTCTGTCTCATCTAGAATCTTCCCTTGCAGTGGACTCCCAACTTAGACAAAGTCAGGTAAGAGGGAAGCTCTTAAAGTCTAGTGTTACCTGGAATACTTGAAAACTTTGGGTTAGGTGATCCGAGATGACTTGGAATTGAAATGCCATTCTCAACTGTCTGAGCAAAAAAACAATCTGCCATCACTGGGCAAGGTTTACCTGGTGTCCAGGTACAGAAAGAAGGTAAGCCAGTAGCTGAGCTAGTGAACTGGAACTGGGAAGAGTAACCCAGGAAAGATCAGTTTGTATCCTTATTTTCTACTTGATCAGTTTAGAGTAGACCTTCAGGGTTGGAGAGATGGCTCAGCAGTTAAGAGCACTGGAGCTCGACCCGGATTAAGTGCATCTCACAATTATCTATTGGGTTTCAAAGGACCCAACACCCTTTTCTCCACAAGCACCAGGCACCCAGATAGCGCAGACATATACAGACAGGCAAACCAGCCATATACACCAGATTTCAAGTCTGGATTTCCCTGGGGTTTATTTTAGTTGTTGTCTCATTTCTCAAAGACATCTGAATGCAGACCTCCTTGCTCCATGTGGATATAGAACTCTGGATCTCACAAGGTTTTTCTCTGTAGGGCTTAGTTACTAATTAATCACTTAATAGGAATATAAAGTAATTCATGAACTGGCAACAGTAACACATTATTGTTGGGCAGAAAATGGCTTCCATTTTCAGGTGCTAACTCTGTGTACATACCCAACACTGTACATACAACATCCCATTTAGAAGGTACAAGCTGTCCCTTTACGTAGGGGAAGAACTACATAAAAGTGGCAAATAACAGGTAAAGGCAAAGGACAAATCAGGATATAGAAGCCCACCTACCTTTGCCAGAAAGCAGTGTCTTGAGTATACTGTAAATCACAGGAATATCCAAGGATAGTTGCTTCTTTTTGATTGGCCTGAAGGACAGAGGACTTACCTGAGTCACAAAGCTAATGAGCGGCAGGGCTAAGATTTTAATATAACCATAGTAAACCTGTGCTGGAGACAAGGTGACGGCCCAAGCCACATGGCCCTCCAGAGCTTAAATAAGACTGTGAAGCAATAAGCATAAAAAAAAAAAAAAAAAATGCATGAGCTTTGGAGGTACTCTACATGACATTAGGGGCACAGCTGAGATGTAGACAGCGTTTCAGTCTGGGTTTGTCATCTGGGCCACTGTGAAATGAAGCCTTGAATTAGGTTGGGATTGGGGGCTGGCCTCTATGCCTAAAATTGTTATTTCCCTTCTTTTCAGAGCCCCTTCCAAGTTCTGCAAGGTCTATCAGAACCAGACAGTTATCGCCACTGAGTTTCCTACTCGCAGGTACGTTAGCAAGCCTGCATTTAATTGGAAAATCTCGAATTCTGGCAGCCTCAGGAAAAATAACTATTTTTCATCATTTTATAGCAGTTCGTCTTACAGCATTTTAGGGGCTGGAGATGTATCTTAATGGTAGAACACTTGCCTAGCACATTTATAGTCCCAGATTCAATCCCCAGCGCTACAGAATAAATCTCAAAGCAGTTCTTAAGCACATCACCTTGCCAGTCATCATGCTACCACCTCTTGTCCTTTTAGAGGTTTAACTCATCCATTCTGCTTCTGTCTTACTGTAGGAAAAGCTCCAGCCGTGTACACCTAAGAGAAAACAGCTACTCTCCTACCTCACTGACTTCCAAATTGGAATGTCAATGTTATCAAGATCCTGTGAATGAAGACTCTGAAAATGCACTGTAGTTTGTTTGTACCATTTATGTTTATGGGGTTTCTGTAAATCACATGTACATGTGGGAGTAGATGTACTTCCAACCCAGGATGTAAGGGGCTATTTTGACTTTTGTCCTCCAATCTTGGAATATTTTTTTATAAAGCCAGTAAAAATTCAGCCACAGATACTGAGTCCATAATTGGTATGTCTAGTTACTATGAAAAAGAACATACTTTTGCCCACAGGGTTATGTTACTTTTAGATTCTGATCAAAAATTATTTTTAATATGAAAATAAAAGGTACAATCAACTTGGGTCTGTCATCTAACTCTCCATTTCAAAGGTGGTCATCAGGTTACCTTTATTCCAAGATAATGACAATCTTCCAGCCATTTCTCCCCGCTTTTTACCTAGTCTACTTAGCAACGAGTGCTTCCTTCTTCAGAAGTATCTGGTAAACTCTTATCCTCAGGCTGCTTTTCCTCGGCTTACTAAAATAGTAACGCTTTGGTGGAAAACGTCAAGACTATACTCTGGAGACCCAGCTCTGATGATAAATGTGTATTCTAGTGAACCTCACGCACTCTGACAGCACGACACTTTGACTGATGCACTTCTTTAGGAACTGTCACACACACAGCTGTGTGGCTCTAACAAGTCACAATGTTGTTGTCAAGCTAGCCTTTCGTGCTACAACACTGCACCATGTCTGCACAGCACAGCCCAACAGCTCCTCACCATAAGGGTTATATTCTCATAAAGCTATCTATCTGGCCAGAGTTGAACCATTAAGATACAGGATACATATACTTACAAGAGACACCACTTACTGCACATTATGTCGAAGGCATTTATTTCCAGCACAAAACCAGTCTTTCGTATTTCTCCTTTTTCACTTTACTTCTTTGTAAAATGCTTGAAGGTGTGGGCTAATCACAACTATTGACACGGTTTGGGAATAGGACTTGATGAAGGTAAAGTATCCCCTCATAGTCCCACATTTCTTATTTCTACTCTACACACACAGTAGTGGAAATTACCTTCTCTTTTTTTTCTCTTTATGGTGAGGGAACTAAACCATTTTTCTTTTAAGGCCACGTTTAAAGCAGTTCTCAAAACTGAATTTACTGAGTAGAGAAGTATAATGAATATATGAAAATACCTGATCCCAAAAACTACCTTTCTATAGCTGGGGATATGCTTCAGTGGCATAATGCTTTCCTAGTATGTGAAAGTCCTGGGTCTGAGCCACCATGCGCACCAGAACTTGGCAGCTTTCCAAAAGGACATCTTTCTAAAGAAACCTTGTACAGCCTTTACTAGTACTGTGTGACCACCACCAACAAAGCTCCATCCGTCATTTCATCAAACGCTTCATTACTTCAGAACAACAGCTGAACGCTGTGCTGGTGTACTGATGTGGACAAGCACTAGTTACCACCAGAGGGGCGCCTCCACAGCAAAAGCAGTGAGAAAGCCAGAGAAGCAGGCACCCACACAAGCTCTTAGGAGTTAAAAGTTAACAGAAATCCACTTTGCCTAGATAGGGTCTCTAGCACACAGATGTTGCAATGACAATTTGCTCCTCTTATCTTTAAGCTCCCAAATTTATAATACAGCAATTACACATGCAAATAGAATTTGGTCCCACACACAGTAAAGAGAAAACATATACTATCAGCCACCAATGGGCTGGCCTCAAAGATGCATTATACACGGATAGACACCACCTCAATTAGAAGTTCATGTGTTACACAGACCTCACCATACACTAAGCACAATGCTGCAATAAAAACTGACAGTTCACATATTCATCTGAAAAGTCTTACAGTTCAAAAATAATGCAACTACGGTCAACTTAATCTAGATACAGGTACTTTATTTACAAATATTTAGATAATAGCATTTTGTTACATCAAATGAAGAGTACAGCAATCTGAATAAATCCTTCTGTCACAAAAACAATGAAGACCCACTGTCATTAACTTTGGGAACTGGGGTATTGCACCTAAACAAGCCAAAGATCTTTACGGTATGACTGCTACCTTATATCCTGATGGGCAATTGGTTTTGTTTTGTAAATATATACACACACCAGCAGGTCATGGTCCCTGGGCGAATCCCTTGTGATGCAACAGTGTAAGCAAATAAATCACTGTAAAGTCTTTTAACAGAATATACCATTCTACTCCAAGATTCCTTTAAGTTAGACAAGGACAAAAAGGTGAATCCACAAATAAATCGAATCCTATTTTCTGCACATTCCAGTTTTGGCTTTTATTTAACATTGACTATACAAAACTCTGGAACTAACACGTTTATAATCCAGAAAGATGTACTTTTACATTAGTGTCTGGTAAAGAGGGATTTAAAATGTGTATTTTAAACACACCACTGAGCTGAGAGCATTTTATATAATGTGCTCGGACTTAGCTACGCGCACTTCCAAGGACCTCTCAATTCCCAGCCACTTTAAACTCAGCTAGAAATCAACCAAGAGAAGTGAAGAACTGACTGACGCACATGCTGTCTACAGATCTGTTTTGTTTCTTGCAAGGTGTTCTTTCTGTGGCCAGACCACCAGTGCAAAGTAGTAACTTACTTTATGTCAGTGTACACATTTAAAAACACTTTCCCTTTTACAAAACAATTTATGCCAACATGACATAAAATAGCCCCTTAACTATGAACACAAGGGAAAATATTAAACTATTTCACTGTAGTGTTTAAAATGCACAATTTAAAATCCCTTAATAGCAGACCTGGTTCTGGCTATATGGTCCAGAAGTTGACCATTCCAAGATAAAGGTATAAAAGCTTAAAATGTGCAATATTAAACCCAGCTTTTTTCCTTTTTCTATACAGTAAGGCAAGAATGCAGCCTATAACACAAAATGTTTACAAAAAGAAAAGCATGTTAGCATGTTGATTACACGAGAACAGTTAAGAAAATCAGCAGGTAAGCCACAGTGCAAAGATGGAATAGAATCCGCTAGTGTTTCCGCTGACGCCAGGAGCTCTTTCCAGCATTATGTCTGTCCCCAAACACTGCCAGCACCAAGGAGTGGAGCCAGTATTACTTGTGAACTGCAGTTGTGTCTATTTCCTTGTGTGAAATGGAAGAGAGTAACATGGTCACATATAGGTCACACTGTACAAACTGGTATTTTATACTGTTCCAATGCCAGTAATCAATTTATTTTCTTCATTAAAATAATATACACAGAAGGTATTGTTAGTTAGGTTCCTTCAAATTTTATACATATTTACTTTCTGTTAAAGAGAAAAGGACAAAATAGTGTAAAAATAAGGGAAAAAAAAAGATAAAGCTATTAATTAAGCACAAGAAAAGAGAAATGGTTTTTTTTTTTTTTTTTCCCTGTGCAAGGCTAAGACGGAAGCAAACCTCATCAAGAAAAATGCCACCCCTACAACAGGGAATTTATCCAACAGAAATAAAAGCAGTTGCAGACCCCTTTCTCTACCATAAGAAGTCATTTCCCAGCAATGAACTTACTGGCTACAACAGACATACTTGAACAGTTTAAAGATGGGAGAAAAGCTGAAGATATCAAATTTAAACCGTACAGTGAGACAAAGCCTTGCCAAAGGGAAGGTAAAAATCGAGTCCAGCATCAGTGCTCAGTTTAAATCATATCGGTGACAAACCTATCACAAGGACAATCAAAGGGGGGAGTCTAGATTTACCATGCAGGAGAGATTTATTACTCTACTTGCCTTTGATAACCTGATTACATCTAGTTGTTTAGCAGTTTAGTATTGTTAAACTGTTTTTACAAGAGTTGTTTTTTTCTTTTTTTAATTAAACCCAGTAAGATGTACAGAAGACAAGGAGGCAGTAAAAAGTACTGCTTCCAACAGACAGAGGTGAAAGGTCAAATGAGGGGCCAGAGCAAAGAGGTCACTAGCAGCCACAGCCTTCTCTCTGGGGTTGGGGTTCACTGGTTAGCCGTCCTCCCTGCGGGGCTGAGGGTTTGTGTTGTACACCAGACTCGGCAGCATTCAGATCCAGGCTTCCATCCTGAATGTTCTGATAAATTTTCTTGGCAGCCTCAAGAAAAGCATCTTCTACATTCTCTCCCCTAAGAGACAATCAACAACTTTATTCACAAACCACAGCTTTCTAGAAAACGTAAGGCATTTACACTGACCTTCTGCTAACCTTTAGTGAACCGCCATGATGTCTTCCACTTAGCCACTGTCATCTAATAAGAGATTACCAGAAGACTGAGCTAAGAGAACAGCGTGGGAAAGGTTTTTTGGTGGTGAGCACACAACACAGTACTGAGCTGTTTCTAAACTCAGATTGCATGTTTACATCTTCTACTCATTGTAGTGCTATGTTAACATGTTACATGGCGACTGAGACAACCACTTCTGAAATGAGAGCAGGGTCTCCAAACAAGACTTCTTCAAATGTACTGACAGGATTCCAGGCTTTCCATTATTTTATAAACAGCCTTATATAAACTATGCTATTTTTATCATCGGATGGTGACATAGTCATGCTTAGCCATGTTCACACCTGTTTCTCTTGGAACTAAGAGCAGAAGTAAATAAACAAAAACAGGTTGGTCTGCCTTTGCCTGGCGTGATACAGGACGATGACTGGGAATGCTGGGATCAATGCTGGAACTCCAAGAATGATCAGGAATGTTCACTGTGGCTCATTAGCCACTGAGTATGTCCTTGAATCATTCTTTAATGTGATCAAAGTGCTGTGTAAACAAGTTGGCCAAGCTTAGGTCCAAGATACCAAACTCAACCTCAGTTGTGAAAGTCAAACACTTGTGAAATGTAAGCACAGTTTCATTTATTAACCCCGTTACCAATGGGCACAATGAGGTACAACCCTTTAAGGGCAAAACTTGACATTCTCTTGCAGTGTGAAACCGAAGCTTCTGCTTACTGTTCTTCCTGCTGTGGGCACTGTACCCAGGCTCACTGTGCAGTACAGTTCACAAGCATGTCTACAGACATCATCCACTTGCACAGCACACGCTTCTACTCTGCATGTACTTGAAACATGATCCACATTTTAGCCATACTTACGTTTTTGCACTTGCTTCAAGGAACAATAAGCCTAAAAATAAAATTCAGAGTATAATTAGGACATTGCAGGCTGTCAAGAGCACTTCTCAGTCGCATCTGAGTAAGGCTCCCACAGCTGCCAGCACTACTATAGTACTCATAGGGAAGCATGTGGCAGGGCAGAGCTGCACTTGTCATTTAGTAGCTGCACTACTAGAGCATGTATCAGAGAAACAAATACTTTATTTCCTCATTGACACTCTGAATAGAATTTTTAAAAAAGCTATCAAATAACCTGCATGATCTAAACCACATTTCCTTTAAAACTCTCACAAATGAGTGTTAAAAAGTCTTAAACCCACCGTTTTCCTCAGCAAACTGTTTGGCTTCTTCATAGGTAACATCTCTCTGTGCTTCCAAATCTGCTTTATTTCCTATGAGAATTATTACCTAATTTGTGAACAAAAGAAAAGACATCTTAGAACAAAAATAACCATCAAAATTCTCAAATATAAAAGCCTTGAAAAGAAAAAAAAAAAAAAAAAAAAAAACAAGGCCTAATTGCCCTGGACTAAAGACCATAAAGGCAACAACACTAAGAAGGACTCTGGCAACACCCTAGGTCAGGGGTTCACAACCTGCTGTAAAAAATGTATATTTAGGTCCTCACACAAGTCTTACTGAATATTACTTCTATTGTTGTTACAAATCCCTTAAAAATACAAAAGCAAGCCATTCATTAGGTGAATATAGCCCACATGCCAGTTTGTTCATACCTGGTGTAGGCCAAAGAATAAACCGGATTAGTAAGAATGTCCTAAAATTAAGTGCGAAGTACAGTAAACATGAACATTCCCCTGGAGAAGGCTTGTGGTTTTTCAGATTCTCAAAATATTCTGGGACCCTGAGGAAGTCTGAAAACCAGTAGTTTAATTCTTTCAGGGTAACAGTAATTACCTTCATTAAATGCAAATAAGATAGAGAGTTAGCTAAGAGGGCATTAGAACCCTAAGAGAATGCAAACTGTAACCTAGAGGCAATACTGTCCTAGCTGATACTCTCCCAGGAGAGGTGTAAATTTCTAGCAACTAATCAGCAATGTTTGTGTCTGTCTACGGAAGAAGCTGGGGATGGAGCACATATGGCATAGGTTAAATATCACACCCCCGTTAGCTACTTCAGAATCACCTATGCAAGTAAAATTATGCTAAAAGACTAAAGGCAACCCTGAGAAACAAAGTGGTTTCCCAAGGTTGTTATTTTGGGCACAACGGGGAAGATACCAGCCCCTCTTCTACCTTTCTTCCCCTTCCAACAAGATACAGATATGTTAGAAATTAATGATTTCAACCAAAAAGTGGTTCCCCTCATTTTTTTTCCACATAAAATGAGTAGTTGGTTCTTCCATTTTCAAATATTTGGGACAAGTGAACTAATCAATCGTTTTCATACAATGGTTTGGTACAACAGAAGATCATTCTTCAAAGAGCAAGTGACCACTGAGAAGGGAAAATAGTGTTCACAAACAGTTCATAGTCATTTGAACAACAAAATAATGACACTTACAAACAATCAATTTAAAAAAAAGCCTAGTATAGGGCCATTATAAGAAAGGAATTCAAATCAAGAAATACTGCCTTGTAGACTGTCAAGAGTGTTCGCTGACAAGGCACAAGGCTCTCTGGCTTTAATCCCCAGCACTCCTCTCTACCACAAATTCTTCAAAAAGAAGTATTCTCTCTTTCCCAGCTACACATCAACCTCCAATCTTCAATGCCCACCCATCTGAGAGGTTGTAGTATACTAAAAACAAAAATGAGAAATACATTCTTTTTTTCCGTAAGAACCAAAGCCAATTTCATAGAAAACATAATAATTTGAACTGAGTTTCAAAAAACATTTTTAATTTTCAGCAACTTACAGAATCATGGTATAATCTCAAAACCAGAGAACTGACACTGGTACAATTATAGGGCCTTAGATGTCAATTTTTTCAAACACTTGTTTATGTGGCTGTGTCCGTGTGTGGTTCTGTGCAGTGTTAGCCACGTTCCAGAATGTCACTGCATTGGAGCACAGAACTATCACATCATCACAAAGAAACTACTGTGCTGTTTCTTCAGTTATACCACCCACATACCCCACCACTAACCAACCCCTGGCCACCACTAATTTGTTCTCCATCTATCTATAGCGCTATCATTTTGAAATGCAATGGAATCATAGAATATGTAAACTTTTTAAACATCAAAATTCTCTTAAGATTCACCAGAGCTGATACTGTTATGACAATTCCTCCTGTGTAGTTAAATAGTTTGCCATATGGTAGATGCATGCACCAAACTGTTTGCTATTCACAGCGCTCAGAGCATCTGGACTGCTTTTGGTTTTTAGTTAACACAAATAAAGTTACTATGAACATTTATCCATAGGTCTGCATGTATTACAACGAGTTTGGAATGAATGGAGACGAACACTCTAGGCTCCACACTAGCAAAACAGGTCTCTTGTTACTCACGCACATGCTCACCGGACCAGACCTCTGACAGGTGCAGGAGGTACAAAGCTAAGTGAGATGTAGACCTGTCTTCTCACTGTTCTTGCAGCACCCTCGGGTTACCCACTAACATCCCTGATGCCTGTAAAGCTGGCATCTCCAAACAGCCCTGCTCATCCTGCATTCACTGTTACTGCACTATTCACCACATTTCTAATTCATCTTTCAGGTGGTTGTATGGCTTCTCTGTAAACCTGAAGGTTCTCTCTCTATACTAGACAATAACCCCTTGAGGACCAGAGGCAAATGTTTATCTTTGTATGCTGTGAAATCTAGCATGGTAGTTGTCCTTTAACATCTCAGTATCTTTTCAGTCTGGTTAAGAAGTTAATTATTTAAATAGTTACTTTTAGTTGACATTTTACTCAGATAATTACAAATTCACATGCAATTATAAAAGAAAAAAAAATCAAAAAGAACCCTTGTACCATTTTGTCCAGTTTCCTCCAACAGTAATATTTTACAAACTTAATCCAGATGCTTTTTAAATTATAATTCAGATTATAACAATTCTACTTGAGAGCATCTCATTCATAGCTTTTTTTTTTTTTTAGATCCAAATATAACAAATATAATAAAATAGAAACCTGGAATCAGCCAAAACTAAAAGTTTTCTTCAGTTAGCTGGGGCTGGAGATGTAGCTTTATGGCAGATCATCTATCTGCCTAGCATACATGAGGCCTAGATCTCTAGCACCAAAGAAAATATGAATAAATGAATGAATGGATTAGTGGGTGGGTGGGTGGATGGATGGATGAATGAATGAAGGAACAGTCTCTTATTCATAGTACCCACATAATAAAATCTCACCAGAACAAAGCGTGCCTGTTTGGTTTAGATTTTAAATCTCTTATAAAGTGAGGTGTTGACTTACAGTATTTGGATTGGTGAGATTCCTTGCGTCTGTCAACCAGCTGCTTAAGTGGTTATATGTACTTCTTCTGCAAAAGTTAAAATTAAAATGTGTTGATTCTACATACAATTGCCATTTGTAGAAAACAAGAGTGAGGTGTGATGTGTCACACACATGTAATCCCAGCAATTCAAAGGCTGGGGTAGGGAACAAGAGTCCTGAGTTTGAGGCCATAATGACCGTAAATGAATTCCTTGTACTACAGCTTATACAGTGAGGCCTTGTCTCAAAAACAAGCAAGCAAGTAAACACACATATATAAACATATATATACATATACAGACTTTAATCAAAAGATCCCAACTATGTGTATTTCTACTTTGACCAGATGGCTACTCCAAAGAACAGCTGTAAATAGAACCAACATAATTCTCAAAAATCTAGCCAAACTTTGTTTTGTTTTTTGAAACAAGGTCTCACTCTGTAGTTCAAGCCATCTTCCCTCTCCTAAGCCAACTTTCCCTCAGTAATCCCATGTCCTGGATTACAGGTGTGTGCCATCATACCTGGCCACAAACTCATTTTTAGATAGTTCAATGTCCAACTATAGAAATGACACAAGAAGTATTTAAAAGCATATACATAAACACACCAATCCACAAGCAAGGAACATAGAATATTCAAATCAAGTTTTGTAATTTAGAGTAAAAACATTTCAAGGAACATTTCCTTGAAATTATCCAGATTTTCTAATCACAAAATAAAGTACCAAAATGTCTAGCCAGTAATATACTCAAGAGAAAAATATTTTTGCATCTACCTTCAAATTATAATTTTCAGTCAGAAATAAAAGACAGATATACTAAATTAGTACATAATTCATCTTTCCTAAATTCTTCCTTTCTTTTTTTTTAAGCTAGTGTTTCTACGCTACCCAGTTATTTTTTATCCTCCTGCCTCTGCCTCCTAAATGCTAGAATTATAGGCATGTGATAACCATGCCCAGATAACTAATCTGGAGTGAGTTAATATACAGATTTTAAAACTACCTTTAAGAAAGGCATTAATAATCTAGAAATTTAAAACCTCAGCTACCAGAAAGAAAGCTTGTATCTTATAACTCATATTTATGTGGGAGTTAAATCATCTAGAGATTCAGACTATGGCATTTTCCCACTTCATCTGAGTAAGTTTATAAAGCATAGTGTCATCTGCACTATCATATTGTCCCTAAGAAAACAAATAAATCTACGTACAGACAGGCTCTGGGTTAGAATGGCTCAGCTTTCTACTTCTTGACTTCAGGATACATTTACCAGGGTATTAACTGCATTCTGACTGTTTGGCAAAACAACTGACATGATAAGCTTCACTGTTAATTTAGGAAAGTGCCTATGTAACAATTACAAGTGAATGCCAAAGATAAAAAGTATTACTAAACCAGAAGCTTCTAAGATACAAAATATCAAAGATTAGAAAAAAAAATTGATAGAAAATAGTGCCATTAACTCTAACACCAACCTATAACTACGAATTGTCAAAAGTCACCTATGAACCTAACACCTAAAGTACTTTTCTCAGCAAATTATACTGACAATGAATCACCATAAACCCTTTAAAAATACAATTTACTTTGAATGTAACTACTATAAAATTCTAGAACACTCACAGGCCCTCAAAAGAGAAATCTTTTGCCCAACAACTGCCTCTAATCGTCTTCCTGCCTTATGAATTTGTCTGTTCTAGATAAATACACAGAACCACATTGGCCTTTTACATTTACATATAGCATTTATCAATCATCCTTTTTACAGCTCAAAGACAGTTCATTGTGTGGAAATACCACCTGATGAGTATCCATTTCTTTAGCTGATGGACATTTCTGCTGTTTCTATAGGAAGTGCTTTTGATCACTTGAATACACATAAATTTTACCACAGTACTACAACAATTAAAATGTTTAAAAGCAAAATAAATTGCATTTTAAGCACACATCATATTTAAATGTACTGATAATGTATGGGATTTTTAATTACTTCAAGTCTTCAGGAGGCAATAATAATTCACGAGGAGGCAGCTCTCTACAGCAGCCAAGTTTACAGTCTACCCACAAGACCATTTACTGATCATGTTACCAACTGCCCAGGATAGTGAAGAGAATTAAGACTTGTTTTACTGTTTGCTGAGAACTTACTGAGGCTTTATGTACATGTTTTGTTTTGTTTTGTTGTAGCCTTGACTGTCCTGGACTTGCTTTGTAGACCAGGCTGGCCTCAAACTCTGAGCAATCCATCTGCCTCTGCCTCCCTAAGTGCTGGGATTAAAGGCCTGTGTCAGCACGCCCAGCTTCTGTACATAATTATAATCAGTCCCTATCAGTACTCTAAGGCAGCATTTTTAAGAGTCTGTCAAAGTCAGGAACGTTACAAGGAGCTCCTTTTCTGTGCACATCTCAGAATCTTCTTATGCTCAGGTTCTCTGACTCTTCAGAAAGCTTTTTCCCACACAGAAACAATATGCAGCTGTCACTTGGTCCTGCTCAATTATCTCTATCTCCTAAGGAAGGGCTCTTCTTAAGGGTGCTTTTGGCTGATACTCTACATCATCATGAAAGGCGACCAGTTCATTTTTACCTACAGCAGGAAAAACGTTCAGGTCTAGTAAATGGCAATTTGCTACATGCTCCAAAGTCAATTCTTTATATTCCTGTTTTGTGACTTCATGTCAAGTGCTCTGAGTTTCCAGAAATAGCCATATGTCATGAATTGAATCCTGATGCAGTGTTTTAAGTCACTTCAATTCATGGTAGAAAAATGAATTAAAGAATTATACATAAACTACTATCTAAATGTCAAAAAGTCAAATATGTAAAAAATAAAAAGAGCCTCTTTTGTACAGATGAGAACAAAGGGTCTGTTTCAGTCTATCATGCTTCTATAATAAAAGTATTTCACTCCTCACTTGACCTATTTGCAGAGGGTGTCAATTTTAACAGAATGAATACAGCAAGTCCTCAGCACTAGCTTGCCTTTCTGAGGTGCAAGTTTCATATACGCCAACTCTCTGCAAACAACCGACACTGCTTCCCAGACTGTGTTCTTCTCTCATGTCCCCATTATTTCAAAGCCTTTCTTTAACCAACCTCAGAGAAAAAAAAAAATCAACATGTTACTTAGATTTTTTTTCACGGCTTTGGAGTAAAAATCATAAAACCCAAATAAATTAATTTACAGTCATCCAATTACAAACTAAAGAAGGCCTAAATCAGTTAAAATTAAACCACACTGCCCAAAGTAGTGGTCTACTCCCAAGTGGGACATCATCTTACCTGGTGATGTCATACACCATCAGTGCACCCGCAGCTCCTCTATAGTAGCTCCGTGTAACAGCTCTGAACCGTTCCTGTCCTGCTGTATCCCAAATCTGCAGTTTGATTTTTTGGCCACTAACTTCAATTATTCTTGTACCAAATTCAACACCAATTGTGTGAGGACAATCAGCCATAACTGTTGGAGAATAGAAAATATGCAAATTTAAAAAACCTTTGTGATAAGCAGAATAAAAATGTCATAATCTCAATTATATTTTGCTTATCAATTAGAACATATTGCTCTCTTCCTCCGCCATAGAGTACATAAGATTGTACTCTAAATCCTAGCTAGTCATAAAGACAGAAAGAATTCTATTTAGCATTTCAAAACTACTAATTATAGTAAATAAATGATACATACAGGAAAAAAAGTTTAAGATAATACATTTTAGAGTTGGGGAGCTGGAGAGATGGCACAGTGATTAAGAACCTTTACTGTCCTTCCAAAGGACTGGAGTCGAGTTCCCTGCACCACCTACAGTGAACAACTAACAACTGCCTGTAACTTCCAACTCCAGGCAACCCAACATTCTCTTTTGACCTCTGTGGGTACCAGCCCACATGTGGCATACACATACATAATATACATACATGCATGCTCATGCATATACACACACACACATTTATTTAAATTTAACATTCTACACATTTCAAAAATTAATTTGCACCAAGTGGTGGCAGCAAACACTTTTAATCCCAGCACTTGGGAGACAGAGGCAAGCAAATCTATGTGAGTTTAAGGTCAGTCTAGTCTACAGAGCAAGTTCCAGGACAGTCAAGGTTACATAGAGAAACCCTGTCTCAAAAAATAAGAATTAATTAATTAAAAATTAATTATATATCTGTATCATCAAGAACTCAAACCAGCCTGCCATGGTGGTACCATGGTGGTACACATCTTTAATCCCAGTACTCAGGGGGCAGAGGTAAGCAGAGCTCTGTGAGGATAACTTGGTCTAGACAGTCTACTCCAGGTCAGCCAGAGCTACAGTGAGACCTGCCTTTATTTACATATAAACAAAGAAGACTCAGAGAATCTGATCATATATCATGAATTTTTAAAAAAGAATTTAAATGACAATAATACTGCATTTTATCTGCACCTATTAAAAAATTCATAGCACTTGGGGCTAAAGAGATGGCTCAGCAACTAAGAGTGTTCAGTGATCTTGCAGATGACCCAAGTTTGGTTCTCAGCAACCACATCAAGACAGCTCACAACCACCTGTGACTCACTCCAACTCTAGGGGATCTAGGTCTCTGGACCTGCACTTACAGGCACATAACCCTACAAATACCAACACACAAACACACACTTAAAAAACAAACTTTAGAAAAATAATCATGGAACCGGGCGTGGTAGCACATGCCTTTAGTCCTATCATTAAAAAAGAAAAGAAAGAAAAAACATATCATGGCACTTTAAAAACCCAAGTATAAATACAGAAACAGGTTATAATCAAATGCATAAAGTACACTGAAAGTTAACAATGTAGAGAATGTGATAATAAAGTAAGCTACTCATCTTTTTTACTTTTCATACTGAACTTACATTTTTTTTCTGTAAATTGATGAAGCAAGCAAGATTTTCCTACTCCCATATCCCCTGTTTAAAAAAAAAAAGAAAAAGAAAAGGAAACTTCAAGAGGCAGTTATATTTCTCAATTTTTACTCTTATAATCATATGCAAAGACTGCTGCACTCAGCATATCACACACATCACAACTTTCTGAAGATGTGGAACACCTGCATCTTCCTCCTTTATAATCAATCCAAAAGACAAACTGACCACTCCTAACTTTTAGCAGGACAGAATTTGGTTGTAAATTACTGTTTAGTAAACAGCCAACAAGTTGAAGAGAGCTTGTGACAGAAAAATTACTGTAGTGGAATTTTTTTTTTTTTTTCTGAGACAGGGTTTCTCTGTGTAGCCTTAGCTGTCTGGACTTCCTTTGTAGACCAGGCTGGCCTCGGAATTCACAGAGATCCGCCTGACTCTGTTTCCCCAGTGCTGGGATTACAGGCATAAGCCACTGTGCCAGAGGCAATGGAATTTTTTTTTTTTTAACAGGAGGGTACCCAAATTGCATCTATTGGTCTATGCAAATGAACTAAGCCAAGAGCAAGCAGAAACAAATAAATTAATTTTGGAAGCTTGGCTCACTATGTCTCTTGTTTTACCTCTACATTACTATAAATGTCAACTCACAAAGCTATATAAACCTGACACCAAAGCAAAAGACATAAGCTTTCTGTTTGTTTGTTTATTTATTTATTTACAGTTTGTTTTGTTTTCCACACTGAAGATCAAACCAAACTAACAGGCAGGGCACACCTGTAAGAGCTCTGCTCTACAACCCAGCGCTGGACCTGGCCTTACCTGTTATACATTTATAACTATTCATGGAAAAGCAAGTTAAGACAACTTGAACAAAGTCTTGACACTTAAAGAGGAAACAAAACTATTCTAGTCATATATACATACATATGTATATTCTATTCAAACACACAGACACATATACCTGACTGAGTCAAGAAGTGTTCTCTACCAATTTTGGAATTTAAGGGGACCTGAAAACTTTTACGACATTGGGACATTTCAGCACTAGCAGGAAATTAATTTCATCCCCAACACTAACGAGTTTGTAGGAGACCCTGAAGAATAGCACCATCATTTCACTAGTGCCCCAAAAGAGACTAGATAAATGCCCAGGGCATGATGCGAAAGACATATTTATCCTCATCAAAAAGCTTCAGCACTGAAGTCAACAAATCATGTACTTCTGTAACAGTATGTTTAAGTATTGGTATATAAATGTTTCATGTGTTAACGTTCTTTGGAGGATACAAGTTAAATACAAGCATACAAGTTAAATAAACTTACCAATAATAATATACTTAAAGATGTAGGAGTAGTTGTATGGTGCAGTTGCCATGGTGGCACTAAAAACAAAACAAAAACAACTATGTTAATTCAAAAAAAGTTCACAGGTTACTGCTACTCTTTCAAAAGGCAAATATATTGCAAACATAAATACATACTCGTCTTCTAAATATATCATACATACTAAGAAGGCACACTGATTACACAAAATTTTGATCTAAGTCAGTAAAATTTCCAAACTGATCATAAATTCTTTCTTGAATGGATGTTACTTTAATATTCTCGTGTGATCCACAAAAATCTGAAAAATGTGTTTCAAAACACTCCAAAGTATAACTTTAGGAAATATCCAAAAACAGCTGCTATTCTGAAAATCTTTCAAAAAAGAATATCTTAAGTCAAACATAACTTAAGTCAAACATCAGTAGATCGTTCCTTCTCCCTTTAAGATCCTTTTCCTCATAAACTTACCAAATGTAATTATGGTATCAGAAGTAATCACTAATGTAAATACAAAATAACTTCATCCTCTAGTACAAATACTTAACAAAGAATCTAAAGAACAAGCATGTAATCCACATCAAATTGATGTCCAAATTAGACTGAATCACATGAAATTGTTGTTCCTGTAAAATTTTTAAAAGAACAATTATTATTGACAATTTCATAGAGCTCAACTTAATGTAATATTTAATTATTAAAAACACATTAAGTGCATTCTGCATACCATTCTAGGAGTTGAGAAATAATACTATAAAGCTGTACTCACACTTATGAAAGTCAAAAGCTTACAATTAAGATACTTCTAAGGATCATAGCCTACTCCTTAATCATCAAGTAGACTTAACTAAAAAAAAAAAAAAAAAAAAAAAAACTAATTTCTTTCCTTTGTAATAACAACTTTTAATCTCATAGACACAGTGGCAGGCAGGTTAGTCCCAGCCCATACTCAGGAGTTGAAGGATTCTGTGAATCCAGAATTTTGAGGTCAACTTGGACAATAAAAAGGCCTATATCTCAACAACAAAAATCTTCCCAAGTAATTCACGTGCCTTAAAATGTCTAACACTGTGTTGGGTTCTAGAGAAACACATTCTAATACCGATAATAATATCTAATGAATTTATTTTCATCAGTTTTCAGCTAAAAAAAAAACAAAAATCATACACACCAAGTGACTTATTAACTGTTCAAAATGTTTACTTTCTAGTGTTTTAATGAATATTTTGTGATAACTTTATGCTATATTTCAAATAAAATTTCAACAAAATGAAATTGAATCTATAGAAAAATCTACAATAGGTGAATAATCAAAAAAACAGAAATTCTTAAGTACAGAAAACTAAAGAACACGGTCATCTCACTTTGCTACACTGACTATACTCAACACAAGTCTATACCTTGCTCTCAATGCACCCAGCATGTTGTGACAAATTTCTAATCAGTCCTTCACATCACAGAAACTCCCTTAACCAGTTCTTTCAGGAGGAGTTTTTCTAGTTAGATCAGCTGGGATCCTAAACAAAGTAACTCTTACCTCTTTTCCAGATAATACAAGGACTCAAAATTTAAAATGAACTAGCCTTAAACTAGGCAGGGGAGTGGCGCATGCCTTCAATCCCAGCATTTGGGAGGCAGAAGCAGGAGGATCTCTTCTTCCAAGAGCAAATTCCAAGACAGAGCAAATTCCAAGACAGAGAAACACTGCCCCCCCCCACACAAAGCCTCAAGGTTAAACTTGATCTAAATTATTTACCAGATCTCTGAACTAGCTACTAATTACAAGGGGTGAGAGAAATCCTCAAATTAACTTTCAGGATTATTGAATTCTTAACATGTTGTAATTTCTTTTCTGTATGTATTGCAGTACATTCTTTTTTTCTAATTAGTTTTTAATTCATAAAACTCCAAAGTAATCATTTGGTCACCTGTGAATTAGTTTCTCTTTCACTCTTCCTCTTGATTTTTCTATTTTCTTTCCTTCTTCTGACTAAAATTTTGTATTCATGCTTTGCTTCCTTCTATTTTAGTATGTTAAAATCCAGTACTAAGGGAGGCAGAGACAGGTGGATCTCTTGTGACTTTGAGGCCAGCCTAGTGAGTTCCAGGACAGCCAGGACTATGCAGTGAGACCCTCTCATAAATTAAACAAATAAATAGATGGATAGACAATGAAGAAACAAGTAAATAACTAACTGAAACTACAGGGCATGTGACGTATCTTAGTGCTGAATGCATGCTTAGCATGCCAAGGCCCTGGTTTCAAGCCCCAGCATATAATACCCAAGAATTATGGCCTTTAAACAGTCCCAAAGTCACAAGTGTTCTAGAAGCAATCATGAACTTATAATTCAATTCTAGTTGAGCTACTTTATGTACATGATAGTTGTCAGAATTAGTATTCTATAAATATCAACTAAAATGATGACTTTTGAGAATTTAAAATATAAGCATTAATACAGTAGTTTTCCAAATAAATAATCACTATTTCAGGATGAACACTGATTCTTTGTTTTTATTTCACCACAATTTTTTGATTAGAGTTTCTTTTACAATTGCAAATAAAAACCCTAAAAACATAAACAGGAAGACAGTCCTGGGGATGTATCTCAATTGATAGTGTTTGACTAGCATGTACCAAGACCCAGCTTCACATATAAACAAGACCCAGTGGCAAAGGCCTATAATCTAGCACTCAGAAAAGAGGATCAGGTGAGGAAAGATCAGCCTCAGCTACATAATGAGTTTGAGGATAGCCTTAGCTACATGAGATGCTATCTCAAAAACAAACAAACAAACAAACAAAAAAACCCACATGTAGTCATCTCTGTAGACAAAGGCAGAAAATATTTATTTAAAAATAAGAACCTGGTAAATAGTCAATCAAAATTACATGTTTACAGTAGAGTTATATGCAAGGGACTCCTTTTAACTATGCTCAAAACTGCTTGAACAAAGGCTTTCTTAACCTCATTTTTTGAACATAAACCATGGCACTGATAAAAATATTTGCACTGAGTGAAATATTTTTGCTTAGCTTTAGAAAGAGAAAAAAATATTCCTGTTATTTAAGAGCAAGTTTGTTTTTAAAGCTCAAAGGTTAAAGGCAGGCAAGGGTTGGGGGATGTGAGTAGTGAGTAGTGAGTAAGTAAGTAAGTAGTGAGATGTGAGTAGTGAGTAAGAAATGTTGGTTAGTTCACATTTAAAATACAAGTCCACTCAACCTCAATTTCCACTGATTTAAAAAGAGCTTTGGGGCTGGAGAGATGGCTCAGCAGTTAAAAACACTGACTGCTCTTCCAGAGAACCCAGGTTCATTTCCCAGCATCCACATAGCAGTTCACAACTGTCTGTAACTCCAAGATCTGACACCCATTGACAGACTTGCAGGCAAAACACCAGTGCACATAAAATAAAAATAAATTGAATAAATAAATAAATAACAAAAAAAAAAAAAAGATGCTTTGGCAGGACAGGCCTGGTGGTTCAAGCCTTTAATCCCAGCGCTAGGGAGGCAGAGACAGGTGGACCTCTGTGTGGTCAGCCTGGTCTACAAAGTGGGTCCAGGACAACCAGGGCTACACAGAGAAATCCAGTGGGGTGAGGGATAGGGCAGGCAGAGGGAGGGCTTGGCAACATTCTAGAACTTGTGTGATTAAAATGCAGTTGTGTGATTTCTTGCAGTTTTGTTTTGTAAAACAAGGTCTCATATCATCCAGACTTGCATGGGACTCACTACATCATCCATTTATAATATTCCTGCCTCAGCCTTTTGAGTCTATAACTACAGGAAGTGCCACCCTTTGTTCCATTTTTTTTTTCCTAATAAAAATTAGTTGGATAAAGTTCACATAAGATCTCCTTCAAGGCCTTTGGTTTTTCTAAAGAAAAACAAAGAGATTGCTGCATTAACAACAACAGGCATCATTAAATATGTGATGAAAAGTTTGTGAACTAGTAACAATTGCTAAAGTTTCAATTTACGGACACTTAATAAGTGCCAGGCAATACTCTAAGTATGACTTCATCTTTACTGCTGTCCTTAGACAGCTACTAGTTTCCTCATTTTACAAATGAGGAAATGGATCTCAGGAGGAAAGCAGTATGTCTCGCTCAGGCAGTTTGGACAAGTCTATACTGTATCTAGCACTGTTAACAACAGAAATTCCCTTTTAAAAAGCAGCACCATCCTGACTCCTCCAGGTGACCACACACTGCACCAGGAGCTGATGCTTGAAGGCACAGACCTTTCACTCCTTTGCTTCTAGTTTAACACTCTAATAAGAAATATTAAATATTACATTTGGAATGTACATAGATATAAGAAACTACAACTTCAGATAATTAATACTATTGATAATTATTAATATTATATTTAACAAATATAATATTTGATATTAATATTATTCATAATAAATGTATTATTCATTAAATTTATCATTTAATTTATTAAATAATTTTAATATTTTAATTAAATATTTAATAAATATTTAATATTTATTAATATTAATAAATAATATTATAATATTATATAATATATTTTATATTTATATAAATATGATATATATTTATATAATATTATATAATATATAATTTATTATAATATAATAAATAATATTAATATTAATAAATAATAAAATTTATTATTTAAATAATAAATAAATTAATAATATTATAGTTAACAAACTATAATAATGAGAAGGAACATTTGATCTGTGTAACTTTTCCCTATACTAATTCTTAATTCCTACAACTTTATAAAGCTATTATTATTTTCATGCAAAAATTGAAGAACTTAAGATTTGGAGAAATTTACTACTTTGTCCAATGTTCAAAGTTAGTAAATGGCAGACCTAAACTTGAGCTCAGGTGCCTGATTCCAAAAAGTGGGCTGCTCTCTACTTAACTAATTACTGAAAACATGCAAAGATGAATTGGCCTTTGCTATCAAAAGAAACCTTCACAAAATGACCTATAAGCACTGATGATTGTTGCACTATGTAGTCAAGTGCTTAAAATATTAAGCATCTTTAATGCTGCCCTAACAAAGGATTTTTCAACTTTATCTCAATATGAACATACCTATATTAAAGATATGTATAAGCTTTATTTAAATGTGAAATATGCCAATGCATAAAACATGCAACACATTTTTTTCACTTAATGAAGTCATGGACATATTATATCTTAAGTAAATTCATTTATATCTAAATGGCTACTTAACATATATTACATGCTAGCCATTATGCGAAACAAAATCAGACCCCTTCCTGAATAAGATTTTGTGAGTTTTTTAAAATATATTTTGTGAACATAAACATTTTGCCTACATGTACGGTATATGCACCACCCGCATGTCTTGTGAGCACAGAGGGCAAGCAGGGTGTCAGATCCCTTACAAATTTTTTGTGGGTATTGAGAATCAAACCTGGCACATCTGCGCAAGCAGTGGGTGCTTTTATCCACTGAGACATCTATCTAGCCCCAAATCACTAGTTCTAAAGGTGCTGGTACAGGACTCTGAGTAAAAATAAAGCAACCAATAATAATGGTCATTTTCTCAGACTTGTATTTTAACTCTTTACATGTCTGTCTACATGTTTGTATTTTAACTTTGTGTCTATGTGTGTGTTTGTAGTCTATTCCTCAGATCACTACACAAGCTTTACATAGCTAACAAAATAGCTATGTAAAGGGGAAAGTAACCCACTAAATACTGGTGATCTAAAGTCTTAATGTTGCTTTTTAGTTTTAGGTTTTGCTATAAACACTGGATACAAGACTACTTTTGTGATTAAACATCAAAGCATGAAAAGACTCTATCTACTGAGCACAAACCACTATGAAAGATTTTTAAGAAGGATCATAAAAGAAAGTAACATTGTCTCTACCTTCAGGAACTCAAAAATGGATGCATTCTTACTTAGAAGCCCCTGAAGTGGAATGCTACTCTACCTGTTAGTCAGCTGGACATAAAACTTCCATAGTTAATCTAATAATCAATCTAATCAAAATGGTCAATTTCCTTTCCATAATAGCAGTACAACCTTGGAAAACCTGTCCATTTCTGAGACCAACTTTTCACAAATCACTTAAGGTTACATTTTGTGTAAATTAATGTAAATGAATTTTTAAAAATAAAGGACTGCTTAACAAAGTCCAAAAAGAAGGCAAAACCTTCCCTCTAATGATACTATGTGATGAATAAGAAAGTAGTCCCAATTCTGTGCTTTTTTCCATAGAAGTACTTAACCAAAATTCAGTGAGACCTGCATTTGACAGGATTAGTAAAAGTCTACTGATACTATATATCTGACACAGATGAGAATGGGAGGAGCAGTGTATTCATAGAACAAGACTGTTCTCTGCAGACACTGACTGAGGCTAATACAGTATTAATGCTCATTATACTGATGCTCAGTATACTGCTTTGTTTTGCAGACTTTAAAAAGTTTGAAATATCGTATCTCTTAATGCTAGTATTTGGAATTTGTCTACCACCACAGCTTTTTTAATAGCTATGTTTTATATGTATGTGTGTGGGCGTACACGTGGATGTCGGAGACTAACTAGCAGAAATCCATTCTCTCCTTCCACCCTCTCCTTCTGAGTTCCAGAATCCAACTCAGGCTGTCAAGTTTGGCATCAAGAGCCTTTACCTACTGAGCAATCTTGCCAGCCCCACACTGCTAACATTTTTTTAATGATAAAAGCATCTCAATAGCTATAGTTTTAACATTTCTATCTTAGATGTCTTGTTAAGAGTATGCAAATCTAATACCTATAAAAACTGGCTGCAAGAAATTTTCAAGCTCTGTTGTAAAGTTAAAGTTTAAAAATATAAAATTTAACATGAAAAACAAAGCAGAATTTTTTTAAAAATAGCCTTAATTCCAATGATTTTTCAATAGCTATTACAATCTAAGGTTTTTTAATTTTTTACAACAGCTCCACTTACTGAGTGCCTTATATAAACTAGTTACTTTATAAACAATCTCTAATCCTAAAAAGAAATCATTTTACAATTAAAGAAACCAAGTCAGAAGGAATATACTACTAAACTGGCAGGTAGGATTAAGCCCAGAGTCTACTTCCACAGCACTCATTCAACAGATATTAAACACCTATTATATATGCCTAGCAAATTACAGGCACTTACATGCCAAACCTGGTACTAAGAACTTTCTTTAAATTCTATTTAATCCGTGAAATAACACTGAAACGTGGCACAATTTTATAAGGACCCTGAGTAACTTTATAGGTGAGGACACTGCTTCTGGGAGGTTAGCAGACTTGGTTAGAGTCAACTGAGTAACTAGGAAGTGGCAGTACTGTTTGGGCGATTTTACTCGGCCATGGAAGCATGGAGATTAAGGTTTTGGAGTCTTGGTGCCGTACTCTGCTACTGCCATTTCCTAGTTACACAGAATTCCCGAGAAAACTGCTGAAAGAAAGGGAGAAGAGGGGGCTGGATTATTATTGGGTCAAATTTGTCCTCACTGATCACATTTACATTAAAGGTAATTGAAACAACATGCCATGACCAATTAAGTTTCCAAAAGTTTCTAATACCTGCCTGTGCAGCCACCAAGAGCACAGCTTTCTTCAGAAATCTAGAGGAAATCCTACCACCATGTCTCCTCCAATGAGCATTTGCCAGTTTAGCAGTTGACATGATAGATTTTTGGGTCTCATCAGTTATCACCCAGTGCGAACGGAGAAAAAAAAAATGGAATTGAGCCGCCACTACTCTAAAACTGTCGCGTCTTGTATGTCTCAACCCTCCTTGAACGTAGAGTAGTACCAACCTTAACAGGCAGTGTGGGCCAGGTGTGCCACAATTACTCAGCTACATGGTAACTTCTGGCCACAGTTGGTCCCCCGCCCCTTATTAAAAAAAAAAAATGTGGAAAACTCTGGAAAGGCACTCGAGGCAAGCAAGATATGTGTGAAGACACCTAAACCCGTGGCTGGCACACAGTGGAGCCTTGGCATTCCCAGTCCACCTTCTTTCCTCAAACCCTCGAGCAGCCCAAACTTTCTTTCCTTCGTTATTTCTGGCCGCTGTGTAGGTTCTAAACCGTGCAGGCTGCCCGGGGGCTTCCCAGGGCCCCAACGCCAACAGTCCCACGGACCCAATCCTCAGCCGGGGCCACGGAGCGCCGGCCTCCAAGGGCACGGGAGCCAGCCCGAGACGCCCAAGCGCTGCCTCTGGCAAGCCGAGGACCGCGGGGTGGGCCCGCCACGGCGGGGGCTCGTGGGTGGCAGGACGGCGCGACACGCGTGGGGGAGACGCCGCGGGGGTGGTCTGCAGCGGCGGGCACGGGCGGCGGGACCCGGGCCTGCGGAGGCCGCGGCTGGGCCAGACGCGGTGGGCACACACCCTCCCCGCGGCACCTCGGGGCCGGGCTGCGGGCAGGGGGCGCGAGGCAGCCGGGGGGCCGCACGGGGCCGCGGCTCGCCACCCCGGGGTCCTGTCAGGCCGGCGCCCTCCGCCGACCCCCGGGCCGGCCGCGGCCTGCGGGGCCTGGCCGGGCCACCGCCCGCCTACCTCCGGGCTCGCCTCCGCCCCTCGGAAGGGCCGGGCAGGGAGGCCGGCGCCGGGCGGCCCCCAGAGGGAGGCCTCGGTTACCTGGGGGGTTGCTGGTGGCTGGGCAGCTTTCCGGACGGGAGGGGGACGTCAGGACGAGGAAGCGGGGTGCGGACGCGGCGGGAGAGCAGCCGGGATCCGTCGGCCGAGGCCCCGGCGGGAAGGCGGGCTGGCCTGAGGCTGCAGGCGCTCGGGCGGCAGGCGCGGTGGTGGCGGCGGCTGCTCCTGCGGCTCCCTCCGGATCTTCCTCGGGCTGGTCCAAGATGGCGGCGCTCCCTGCACAGGGTTTCCTGTCACCCTCGCAGTGGGCCGGACCACAAAAGAAGGGGGGAGGGTGCGCGCGCAGCCTGCGGAGCCCGGAAGGGGGTGGAGGAGACCGACCCGACGGCCACGCCCCTTCCTCAGCTCGCCCCTCTGGAGTAGACCCGCCTGGGCTTCGGCCCGCCCCACTGGCCCTCGCGCCTGAAGGGGGCGGGGAAAGTGGTCTGCGCAAGCGCAGTCGTGTGCCCTCGCCTCCCGGGCAAGCTACTGCGCAGGTTTGCGTGCTGTTTTCTAGAGGTTGGCAGTGTCCGTAATTGTCACCTTTGGAGACTTAACTATTTTTAATACCCGTTACTGCTTCTCACTGGGCTGCCTCTCTATCCCGGCCTGTGGGACACAAACGTATTTGCTGCAGCGTTTACCGACCAGTTGGGGACTAGCGGGAACAAGGCTGGCCAACACCCAGAAATGCTTCTGCTGCTCTCAGAGGCAAAACGGTGGCTCACATTGGCCAACCCACTTGTATAAGCATGTAGTTAGGAGGTGACCCTTTCCGCCTTGTGTTTCATATTTGTCTAGCCTAACCTTGTTTTGTGGACACCTGCAACAGGAAGAGGGAAACATTGTTTGGCTACCACTCCCACCTTCCCAAGACATCTTGGTGTAAGCAACAGTTTTACTTTCTTCCACTTAAGTCTTTTCGCCTCGTAGAGCCTGGATGTGGCTTTATTTGTTTTACGTTTACGTCTAATTTATATTTTACAATTACATTGCCACAAGGATAGCTATGTTACTAAGGCATTTTCTTCAGCATAGAAGTTGATTTTTTTTTCTCCTGATTTTTTGGGGGATGGGATGGGGGCGGGGTTCGATGCAGGGTCTCATTCTGTCTTCCCTGGAACTCATATGTACATCAGGCTGGCCTCGAACTTGGAGAGAGCTGCCAGCCTCTGCATCCCAAGTGCTGAGATCAAAGGCATGCAGCCTCACACCCAGGTTTTCTCCCATGATTTTAGAGGATATTAACACGTCTTGTGTGCCTCTGAAGGTACTGTGGACAATAACCATTGTGTCTACCGTGCCTGATGTACAGAATCCCCAAAGAAAAGTTAAAAGTTCTCAGCATTTAACACCTTTTGTGGGCAGGGTATGGTCGCGCACACCTCTAATCCAGCACTTGGGAAGCAGAGGAAGGTGGATAACTGTTAGTTCGAGGCCAGCATGGTGTACAAAGCAAGTTTCAGGACAGCCAGGGCTACACATAAAGGGAACCCTGTTTCAAAAAAACCTTTTGTGGTACACACATGTCTATAATCCCAGCACTCAGGGAGGCAGAGGCAGGTGAATTTCTGTGAGTGTGAGACCAGTCTGATCTACAAACAAAAAACCTTTCATCGTAAACTGTTTCTGCCTCAGAAAAGTGAGATCACATTGGAAAAATACATAGCAGTTTGCAAATAACTCTTGTTTTAAAAAGACATTGGCTGGGCCCATGCCTTTAATCCCAGCACTTGGGAGACCAGCAGTTCTCTGACTTCCAGGCCAGCCTAGTCTTCAAAGTGAGTTCCAGGGCAACCATGGCTACACAGAAAAACCCTGTCTTGAGAAAACAAAAGACCAAACAAACAAAAAGACATTGACACAAACTTCATTTTTGCGCATGTCATTTGATTTCTCAAGTCCTTGCTCTCCAAAGTAAGTATATGATATCTAATTCCCATGGGTCCTTGTTAAAATTAAATGGATAATAAAATGCCTGGTATATAATAACTTGGGAACAATTATTATATGATATGCAAAGGTGTTGTCTACATCTCTTTTAGTGCTGGAGATCAGTGTTTTAATTCATTGTGGTGGTTTAAATAATGGCCCCCATAGGCTCATATATGACATAATATAAGACAGAAATTGGTACCAGGGACTGGAGTACTGCTGTGACAGGCCTGGCTCTTCCATTTGTTAGAGTAATATGGAAGACTTTGAAACTTTGGACCTTTTAAGTGGGGCTTAAAGAACCATCCTGGCAGGAGCATGGCTAACAGTGCTGACAGCAGTTTGAACTGAGAAGACCAGCTCAAGAAGTGTCAGAGGAGAAGAATATTGACTGTTGACTGTGTTACCTGGCTACTAATGATCACTCTTATGTAGATCTACAATGAAAAGAAGCAAGTGGGACAAGGAGAAATACAGAATGTGTTGTGGTAAATAAGTGGTATCAGGCTAATAATGTTTATTATTTGCCCTATAATTTATTTACCACAACATATCAGTGCCCCATATGGGTGCCATTATGTAGGTGTTAATTTAATGGTATGTCTAATAATGTTTATTATTAGCCTATAATTATTGTGGCAGTATTATCTAACCTAATATATCAATAAAGGACACAGACACCTGATAAATTTTAAAATGGCCTTATTTCATCTGGGGCAGGGCAGATAGTAACCCTCTAAATTTAAACTATCCCTATTACTTCTAAGGCCATGTGCTTTAATATTCCTATCTGGGCTACCTCCCATGCCCAACCCCAAAATACTTGCTAATGATCTTCATCTGGGCCAGTTCCTCCATTCATGCTGGCCATGTGCTTCTTTTCATTGTCACTACCTCCTTCCTTCTTCTCTTCCTGTCTGTCTCCTTCCCAAGATCCTCTCCTGTCTCCAAAGCCCTCAAACCTTAGCCATGCCTACCCCATTGGTCCTGCCCAGGTGTGTCAGCTTTTTATTGGTCACACAGGAATAAGTTTTTAGGCGCAGTTACAAACACTATTTTGGGATACATGGGTGTCTGCTCATTTGGGCAGCAACCAGATCTTGGGGTATCAGAGTACATAGCACTAGACCAGCCCCCAACGACGTACGATCTGAGGAGAAAAGGAGCACCGGGAAGTGTAATGGAGCTGAGCGTGAAGTCCAGTGACCAAGGGGATGATGTTTAAAGAAAAGCCTGGTGATAAATGGAATAAAGGGAGTGGTGGCCTCAGAGCAAGACCCCAGCCAGCTAAGCTTGTAAAGGAATTAATTTAATTACACTTAATTCCTTGCAGAAGGAATTAAAGAAAAGCTTTAGCACTGAAAACAACCAACAAGAGAAAGCTGATGCAGATGTAACTGAACGAGGGGCCACATTCCAGTCCAAGCAAATAGCAGAACTTGGCAATTTCAGCCACATGGTTTTGGGTTTAGAGTCAAGGATATGAGAAATAGGTTGTGGAATCCCCTTCCTTGACTCAATGGAAATACACTGAGGCCAGGAATGTGTTAGGGGTGTCTCTGCATGGAGGCCCAGAGAAGCCACTGTGTGAAGCTATAAAGACTGGATTTCCTTGGAGACCCCAAGATTTTGGACATGCCAGAGTAATGGGATATCTGTCAAGGAGAGCAACACATCAATTATACAACCAGCCTAAAAAAGAGAAGTGTGTTGCAGCCAACAAAGCCGAAAGGAGATCTGAAGAGCACTTTGACATCAGATGTAGAGATGTAGAGTTAGGAGTTTGCCCTGCCAATTTTCAGTCTTGCTCTAGTCCATTATGTATTCACTATGCTCCCTTTTCTCCCTTTTGGAATGGTAATGTATATTCTGTGCCACTATATGTAAGCAGTATGTAACCTGGTTTTTAATTTTGATTTACAGGCGGTTACAATGAAGAGATTGCCATGAGTCTCAGAAGAGATTTTGGACTTGTAAACAGTGCTGAGACTATTCTGGACTACGGAGACTCTTGAAATTGTACTGAATGCACTTTTGCACTATGATACGGCTACAGGCGTGTGGGGCCAGGCAGTGAAATGTGGTGGTTTGAATAATAACCTCCCCCATAGACTTGTCTATTTGAAAGCTCAGTCACCAGGGAGTGGCACGATTTGAAAGGATTAGAAGGATTAGGAGGTGTGGTCTTGATGAAATAGATTTGGCCTTGTGGAAGAAGTGAGTCACTGGGGGTGGACTTTGAGGTTCCAAAAGCCCATGCCAGTTCTGTCTCTCTCTCTCTCCTCTCTCTCTCTCTCTCTGTCTCTCTCTCTCTCATCAGGATTCAGCCCTCAAATACTGCTCTAGTATCCACCTAGGTGTCACCATGTTCCCTGCTATGATGATAACGGACTAGACCTCTGAAACTGTAATGAAGCTCCAATTAAATGGCCCCTCCCAGGGCCCCTTGGTACTGAATCTCCTTTTTTAAGAGCTGCTTTGGTCATGGTGTCTCTTCACAGCAATAGGAAACCGATTAAGACATTATAAACATATTTTGACATTTTTTAAATCAAGGAAATTTTTAAACAGTAGAACCAAGTATGTACCCAGGTGTGAGTTCCATCTTAGACACTTCAAAAAATAAAAAGCTTAAACTGTCTTGATAACTAAAGGAGAAAGCTGGACATCAATTGTTGCTACTTGCCCACAGATGAATTTGCGCCTACCCAGAAATCTTCTGCCTATCTATTTCTTATCTGAAGTGAAACCTTTTGGTGTTATTGAACAATTATTACATACCAAAAACTATCCAAAAGTCATTTTCTTACTCAGTTTCTTTAAACTTCTTTATTTTCTAATTGAACACATATGAGTGATTTGCCTATATGTCTTGGCACAGTGTGCATGCCTGGTGTCCACAGAGATCAGAAGGCACCAGACTCCCTGGAATAATTGGAATCATAGATGGCTGTGAGCCACTCTGTGGATTCTGGGAATGGAAATAGGTACTCTGCAAGAACAATGAATGCTCATAATCTTTGAGCTGTCTCTTCAGTCCCATTCTTACTTAATTTCTAAAATAGCTCTATAAATTTATCACTATCTCACCTATTTTACAAATGAAAAGGTGTAATGTCATATAAGCCTAAAGTCATCTATGTAAAAATTGGCAGTGTTGAGACAAGAGCCTGGCAGAACATGACATCAGAATTCCAACTCTGAACTCTACCCTGCATTTCTTCCTTAGCTGCACTTGGAGATCTGATCTGTAGCTTACTGTATCATTTTGAAGTAGCACTGAACAGAAACACTGTTTCAAATGAAGAGTTCCAGGGTCACATGCTAAGCAAATAAATTGACCATTAGTTATTTCTTATAGCAGACCCTAGACTTTCAAAGTTAAGGCCCAATGTAACTGATTGCTGTATAATCAAGGGTTGTCTTGCCAAACATCTGTCAGCACTTCCAGTTAACTCTTAAAAAGTGTTTCTATGTAGTGAAAAGTATGCACACAATATTTTTAGGGTCACTGTAATAGCAAAGGACTGTGGACAAAAATAGAGAGCTGTTACGGTAAATTATAATATCTGTAATGTGGAAGACAGATTATGCAGCTCTTTAAAAAGGTGACTCGCTTATGTAATAAACACTGGGAAGCATCTTTCCTGTTATCGTAGAACTACTGCCCTGGCCAAACCTGAAAAGTTCCTAAAGCATCTATATTGTTTACATGCAAAGAGCCACCAGTGGCTGGAACTGTGGTCCTTCTAGCAAAGGATTTGAATATCTATTATCCACTTGTAGATCTTGTTCCAGGAACCTCCACGCCACTGCTTCTCAATCCTTTTCCTCATCCATAGGTGCTACTCACAGACAGGTACCATCAGCACCACTCAGTGGAAAGATGGGCTGGAGAGATTAAAGAACCATCAATCTTCATGGAGAATACAGGGGTGAGGGGTCCTCCCTCCATTCTTCCCATAGAGGCTCACATCCCTTCTAGAGTTAAGGGAGGGGCTCCAAGGTCAGTGAAGACTGGGTGTGCCTGCAGCAAGAAGGGACGGGCTATCCCCGGGTATCTGTTCAGGCAGCAGATAACTGATCTGGTCTGCCCAATTGTTCCTTGCACTAGTGGAGGGAGTCAGCCTAGCAGGGGCTTCTGGATAGTGTAGAGGGAGAGCAACTTAAACTGCTTGCTTCTCTCCCAGCCCACTTCTCAGTCCTGCAATGGGATGTTATTAGAGGGCCAAAGCAGAAACAGTGGACCCACGGTCAGCTGGATAATGCAGCAGACACATGGAGGGCGCCAGCTCCCAGGGCCCCTTGGTACTGAATCATTGCCATACCCACGTGGTCTTGTTTCACTGCTGTTTATATATTTTTATGTATTTTCTTTTGTAAGATAAAATATTATTTTATTCTGTATCCCATTTCAGAACATAAACGATTAGAGACATTTTCAGATCTACTGTGCTTGTTAAAACCAAATTAATACATCTTTTTATTATTAGTTTTATAATCTTAATTTTGTTAGCTAATTTTCCTCATGTTTTCAATTTTAGGTTCATAAGCTTATATTGGGTTGCATATGTTTTTTTTTTCTCCCCTCCCCTCTCCTGTCCCTCTCCCTCTCTCTTCTCTTCAAGTCTTTCCTCCTTACCCCTTTTTGTCTGGTAGTATTGGAGCTGGCACCAATCCAGAATCAGATATTAATATATTGCTATCACAATGCCTTAGAAGGTATTGAAGATAATACCAGAATTTGTACAATTTGTAACTGAATTGTATGCTATATGTCAGTGCTACCTAAGTAAAAACAAATACCTTCTTAAATGTAGTTGATTAACTCTAGGAATACATAATTAAGTAAAAATAACAAAAAGCAAAACAAACAACCCCTAGTTCAAATAAAGAAGAAATAAGTGGTGTGCTTCCAAATTTAGCAGGTTGGCAAGCAAGTAAGTCAAGTTCATGGGACCTTCTTGTCTTCAGTCTAACAGAATTGAAAAAAAAAAAAAAACACCTCAGATACTCAAGCTCTGCCCAGTGTGGCACACAGTCTCCTTTTGCTGCCTGTAGATCAAGATGTAGAACTCTCAGCTCCTTCTCCAGCACCATGTCTGCCTGCTGCCGTGCGTCCTGCCATGATGATAATGGACTAAACCTCTGAAAATTTTAGAAGGCTTAGAACTGACCTTGAGAGATGAGGAAGATGGGCATCTTTATATTCTCTAGAAGGTTAGTCAAAGAGGTTGGGGAGAGAATTTGGTAGTCCAGATAAACACCTTCAGCCATCAAGTCTTAATCATGAAGTCACCAAGCCGAGAGTCATAGTCAACAGGCAAAGTGGTACCATTCACACAGAACCCTTTTCTTCTGCAGGTAATTAATTCATAACAGGAAACATTTTTTTGTTTCATAACACTGGAAATTAAACCTAGGGCCATACACAAGCTGGGCCCAGGCTCTACCACTGAGATACACTTCCAGCCCTTTACTTTATTTTATTTTCGACAATGCCTGACTAAGTTGCCCAGGCTAGCCTTAAACTTTTGACTCTTCTCCCTTATGAGAAGCTGGGACTCAGGCCTGTGCCGTCAGACCTGGCTCACTGCGAGAAGAACTTGCTGAGAAACCTGTCTGCCACCACACTGCAGGAGCAGGCAATAGACACACAGAGGCCTGCCTGCAGCCATACCATGGGACAGTGGCAGAGTTGCTGTCAGCCAGAGCCTCGCCAGCTGTGTGGCCCACCTGCAGCAGGAGCCTCTGCAATGTGCAAGTGTGTGATGGACAGACGGGAGGGAAGGAGATTCAGAACACTTTGAGCATTGTGAAGAGAGGCTGAACTGGAGAATCGAGGGAGGAAAGGAATAGCCTGCTATGAGTAACCAACCCTGCCACCTGAGGCCATGAAAGTCCTTGCCCTTGCTGCTGCTGAGGCCCATGTCTGGGTCCATGGCCACGCGGCAGTGGGGGTGAGTGTCAATGTCCGTGGCTCCTATTACCACTAGAGACCTTGAGGGCAGTCCTGTGAGCAGCTACCTGGGGCCACATCGATGTCCAAGGCCTCTGAAGAACTGGCCTCGCCCCTCTTGGCTGTGGCATTCTGGAGAGCTGGTCCCACCTCTCACCAGCGGTAGCCCTTGGGAGAGTGGTCCTGAACCTACAGCCTGGGCAGCACAGTGATGCTGGCCCTGGTAGTGGGGGACACAGGTGAGCCAGCCACAAGGGCATGAGCGCCGGAGACCTGGTCCCGCCACTTGTCTGCCATGGGATACACTGCGACACATCACAGCTTCCACCACAAGATGTTTTCTATGCTGTGTCTGTTTAATTTTTTTTTTTTTTTGCGTGTTTTTATTTTCTTTTGGAGGGAAAGGTTGCAAGGGTGGAGAACAGATACAAGGGGATGGGTGGGACTGGGTACATGATGTGAAACACAGAATCAATAAAACCATTTCTTTTTTAAGGACTCAATTCGGTTAACGGTCACTGAAGAATGGTGTTCTGTATCAAAACAACTGCATAAAAAATTAAAAAAGAAATATTCTATCCATTACAGAAGTGCTTTCTCATCTCCACATACTTTACACTGACTCTCAAATTAAGATCCTCTTCGGCCATTATTTATGATAATGTGACCTCTGGAAGCTGTCCCATAACAAGAATACCAAAGAAGATTAAAAATCACACTAAAAAATGTGTGTGATTTTGTCTAAGAAAAACCTGACGGCAGCAGCCTTAGTTTTCCTCTGATGTTGGATCTGACAGCCATTTCTCTGGCTGAGCACAGAAGTGGGTGGTTTCAGTGTGGAGTTGTGTCCTTGGTACGGGAAGGGGACAGAGGCATCTTGAACTCAGAGTTCATTCAGCGTGGCCACATGAGCCACCTGTGACGTTCACGTGGAAACACAGCTGCTGAAAACCAGATTCAGCTCTTTCGTTGCCTCCTCAGTCCAAGAGGCACTGCCTTCGAGACAAGGAGGCCCGAATGGCAGATTTAAATAAGGATAAGGGAGCTCAGGGGCCCAGCGCTTGCCTAGCGTGGGTGGAGCCGAGTTCCACCCCCAGAACTGCAAAACTGGAGGGAAAAGCTTAGAAGCTTGAGTGATGGGACACAACCAGATAAGGCCCTGGCGATGGACTGTTGGAGCAAAGGTGAAGTGTTGTTGAGAACTCGGACAAGTCTGTATGAGCGGACAGACAGCCAGTCAGTTTTACCCACAGAGGATGAGAAGCTGCTGGTTCTGAGACAACACGCCTCGTTCTTGGTAGCCCAGCGAGCAGCCTGAGCATCAGCATGCTAGAATTAGTTTCCTTGTCCCTAGGTCCCTCCAGGGTGCTGATGTGAGTGGGTGTCAGACACCGAGTAGGCTGCACTGTAAGATAAAAGGCTTGCGCTTAGAAAAACCTGCATTATTATTATTATTGTTATTGAGCCTCGACTATAACATGGGCTATCAGCTCCATTCCCGCAGAACTGTTGTTCAGATAAGTGAGGAAGTAGAATATTCCAACAATCTCTGCAATGTTCTAAGGACTCAGACCGTCCTCACCCCCCCGTTTATCTTTCCTTCGTTGATTCCCTCATATAATGAGTCAAGTGAATTTTTCAAGATTTATTTTTATTGTGTTTTAAGTGTGTGTGTGTGTGTGTGTGTAAGTGCACTGGAGGCAGTGCCCACCCAAAGAAATCAGGGCTGTTGGAATTTCCCAGAGCTGGAATTACAGGCGGCCGTGAGCTGCCCGGCGTGGATAGGATCCGAGCCCGGCTCCTCCGCAAGGACAGTATGTGTCTTTAACCACTGAGCCATCTCTCCAGACCCAAGCGTGTTTGTTTCCTGTTTTCTGTGTATGCAGGTGGTGCAGTGGTTAAGGACACTCGCTGACCTTCCAATGGACGTCAGTTTGGTTCCCGGCACCCATGTCGGGTGACTCACGACTGCCTCTGACTCCAGCCTTTAACCCTGATACCTTTGTCCTATGAGCACCTGCACTCAAGTGTGCGTGCCCCCTACACGCACATAATTAAGAAGAAAATAAATAACTGACAGCCGTGGCGCCTTTACTTCCAGCACTCAGGAGGTAGAGTCAGGAGGATCTCTGTGAGTTCAAGGACAACCTGGTCTACAGAGTGAATTCTAGGACAGACAGGGCTATACAGAGAAACCCTGTCTCAAACAAACAAACAAAACCAACCCTAAATAAATAAATATTAAATATAGGTGAAGGTGTGTGTCTGTGTGTGAGCATGCATGTGAGTGGAGGTGCATAGAGAGGCCAGGAGAAGACCCAATGTGGCTGCTGGGAAGCAAACGTGGGTCCTTTAGAAGAACGGCAAGTGGTCTTAACCCCTGAGATATCTTGCTAACACCCTCAAATGCATATCTGGGCCTCTGCCAGAGCCCTGTATCCCTCCTTCTTCTCTCATGTTGGAAAGCAGCTTCTAGGATTCCATTTGTGTTAGAGAGAAGATTTGGGTTCAGATACTACAACCAAGAGCCCCCTGGATGCTTTATTGCCCCTCCCTGAGAGAGAGAGAGAGTTGGGGAGAGAGAGCGAGTGCTTTGTCTGGTGGCTCAGAATACTTCAAATGTCTGCCCAGTACACAGCACTTCTGCTCACATACCACAGATGAGTCACCTGATCACAAGGCGGGCTAACTTGCAAGGCAGGCTGGGGACTCGGGTTTAAACCATGATACACACCCATATCTGCTACTCCACACTTCTTTGCCTAAGAGGGCACCGAGAGTGAAGTAACCTAAGGGGGATGAAGCTTAAGACCCGAGGACCCCTTAGCTGGTGGGACTGGGAACAGTGATACTACCATAATGAGGCATGGGGGGGGGGGGGGGAGAAGGGGGGGGGGAGAGAGAGAGACCACAGTCATGAGCTGGGGTTGGCGCTGAGCGAGAGGACCTGAGCTCTTTCCCACCAGGGTAATTCCCTCAGGCTACCCCCTTTGGGGCTCTCGGCAGAACTTTGGGTCAGTGGCTTCTTTCAGTGTTGCCTGAGTTCTGAGCTTCTTGAGAAAAAGAAACATAAGGAAGCTGGGGAGGGGGTGCCTGGTTGAAGAAGAGGATATTAGATCTAGCAGCACCCAGACCTGGGCTGCAAAGACCAAGGCAGGTTCCCAAATGGTGAACAGAACCAGGACCCCGCTGAGATAAGCATGGCCACGTAGTCTCAGAGTTAGCAGGCAAACCAGTCCCTCGTCTCCCTAAGAGTATATGAAATCAGAGAGGAGGAGGATTTTTGTAAAAAAAATCCTTCCCAACTGAAACAAGAACTAGAGAAAGGGAGTTTCCTCTACCATCCTGATGACCAGAGTGGGGCTTAGAAATAGCAGTCTAAGCAAGTCTTTAAAAGCTCCCAGACCGACAAGTCAGAAGTGACCCAACACCATAACTGGATTTGAGCTCAGCCTTCTTCTCTAGCTTTGAGGCCTTAGATAAGCTCCTTAAGGAACTTTATTTTCCTCGTCGGCAAAATGACAAAGTGTCAGTCTCCTACAGTGGTGATTGAGCTAAAACGAGGCAAAGCATGAAAAGCACCTAGCACGGGGCCTGGCACAGGGCGAACGCCCGCCAAGGAAACAGGACTGGCTGTTATTATATATATCCCAGAGGGACCAACAGCTGCAGGAGCAATTCCTCACATACACTGGGAAAGGAGAAGACCTTTACCTGTCAGCATGGAATTTGATGGAGGCCAGAAGGATGTTTAAAGAGAAACATAAGCAGGGAAAAAGAGGAAAGGTAGAGAAGGGTGGGAAGTGGGTAACTCCAGGCGTGGCTGTCCAAAAAGCTGGCTAACCTTTGCGACAATCTCAGCAGGATCTTCCGTATCTTTCTACACTGGCACACAGAGCGTATACCACACACGCACACACACACACACACACACACACACACACACGCACGCACGCACGCACGCATGCACGCACACACACATGCACACAGAGCCAGGATTTTTGCTAGACCTGTAGTCACAGCTCTTCTCAGGAATAGGTATTGTGTTCACAGAGAAGGTGGGAAAGGCTAGGCTTTGCTGTGTGGCACATGAAACCACCCCCAATCTCAGCGTTTATAACAAACATTTCGTTCTTGCTCACCCCTCACCCATAATGTGTCAACTGCTTCTCTGTGCCATGCCATCTTTACTCCAGGGCACAGACGTCACACACTGTGACCTTGCCAGACTTCACGGGAAAAGACAAGTGAACATACAGAGTTATTGGCCTTCCTTCTAAAGTGGCACAAATCGAGTTGTGCAGCCACAAGTTGAGAAGGTTCGGTGGGGTAATCCTCCAGTAGAAATATGAACCCAGGTAGACAGCATTCCAGCCTAGCACAATCGACCCCATCCCCATCAGTCACACCCAAGAGCCCAAGAGACAGGTGGTTGCTAAGAGCTGCCCTCTGTCAAGTGGGCACAGAAATACCTGTCCTGTGAACCTTACGGAGAACAGGTGGGACTCCACATGAGAAGCACCGATATGAGCATGTTTCATATGCTTTGGAGTAAAGTCCAAACTCCTGAGAGGGAGTTTCCTTACCTCTACGAGTACTGGGAGAGATAGTAATGTTTTCTGTCTGTCTGTCTTCAAGGTTTCCCTGTGTAGCCCTGGCTCTCCTGGAACTCATTCTGTAGACCAGGCTGGTCTCAAACTCACAGTGATCCTCCTGCCTCTGCCTCCGAAGCGCTGGGATTAAAGGCGTGCACCACCAGGCCTGGCTATCCTGTAATTGTTCTACCTCGTCGTCTCTCTGTACTCAGGAAAGAGCTTTTGACTGTTAGGGTGTAGTGCCATGCTCTGTTAAGCACTTTGCCCTGATGAGGCCTCAGGAGTATTCGGCACATGCCGCTGAGGCCACCCACAAGTGGGTAAGTACCCAGATGCAGGGCCGTGTTATTTAGTCTCAGAGGGAAAGCAAATTCAGATTCATGCCTCATGAGCCTTGGACATGCTGTGCTAGTGAAAAAAAGCCAGTCACAGGACTGGTGTTGTATGGTTCCACGTACCTAAGATCCCAGATACGCAAACACAGGGACGGGAGTTGACGAGATGCTTAGCAGGAATGCGGAGTCTAAGTGCAGAGGCCATTGCTTCATGGGGACAGAGTTTCAGTCTTCAGTGATGAAAGATGTCTGTGACAGTTGCACAACACTGTGCGTCTCCTTAACTCCACTAACGTATATACTCACAAGGTGTTTACAGGGGCCCAGGGAGACGGCTCAGCCGGAAACACGCTGAGCATGTGTTCTGGTTTGCTTTCTGATGCTGCGATAAGTGACTTAGAGAGGAAAGGGTATTTCAGCTTCGCTTCCAGGTCCTAGTCCGTCACGGAGGGAACTCAAGCAGGAACTGGAACAGAAACCATGAAATAGCTGTTATTGGCTTATTCCCTAGTTCATGCTCAGCTGGCCTTTTTGTTTTCTTTTGTTTTGGCTTTTTGAGACAGGGTTTCTTTGTGGAGCGCTGGCTGTCCTGGGCTTGCTCTGTAGACCAGGCTGGCCTGGATTTCATCGAGGCCAGCTTGCCTCTGCCTCCGGAGGGCTGGGATTAAAAGTGTGTGCCACCACGCCTGGGGGCTCAGCTAGCCTTCTTATATAGCCAAGACCCACGGCCCCAGGGATATGCTGCCCACAGTGGGCTGGCTCCTCCCACGTCAATCATCAGCCAAGACAAGCCCTCAGAGATATGGCCTAGGGCAGGTCTGATCTGCACAACTGCTCACGTGAGGTTTCCTCTTCCCGAGTGTCAGGTTGACAGTGAAAACTAGCCGGCATGTCATGTAAAATGAGGGCCTGTGTTCCATCCCCAGCACCCACGGAAAAGCCCGCTGTGGTGTAATCCTAGCATCGGGCACATAGAGACAGATGGATCCCTGTGGCTCATTGGTGAGTCTCACCTCTGCAGTGAATTTCAAGACCAAAGTGGGTGGCACCAAAGATTGCCATATGCAATTCCATCCGCACCTGTATACATACACACACACACACCTATACACAAACACATACACGCATATACCTATGCACATACACAGATTCATATATATGTGTATATACTCATAAGGGTTAAAATGGCAAATATTATATTCCACTACATCAAAAAGTAAATTGTATCTAAACCTTTATTATTATTATTATTATTATTATTATTATTATTTTGAAAAACACCCCCAAATCTTCAGGTCTTAGGTAACTGAGCTGCATAACAGAGCCTGTGGCCACTATGTGACTTGCTGATGGCTTTGTAGCCAGTTATGCCAATAAACAGTAGCTTCCAGGTGTACCGTGGCTGGTTAACTGGGGCCCTGGGAGTGAGGAGGTGGTGTGGATAAACCATGAAGGGAGACTGAGGTTTGAGGAACGGCAGAAGCCGGCTGGAACTCCATGAAAGTTGCTTCCCTTCTCTGGGTCTCAGTCTCCCTAACTGGGCTGTGAAGAGATTAGTGGAGCCCAGACTGCATTCCATCCCAATGTTTCTCCGCTGGGGCCACAGGGTTTTCCACAGGTCCGGGTGAATGAGGCTCTATCCCTCTCTCTCTGCTTTCCCCGTCTCAATACCTCTCTGCTGGGAAATAGTAATAACAATAATAAAATAATACACAGCAGCCATTTTGAAGGATTCATGGCTTGGTGGTTTTGTTTTAAAACTTTAGAAACAGAGAGTTAAAGAAATCTCTGCTGACATGATGTTCCTTGCTCTTTGCTGATAAGGGTTGTGAGGTGCAGCAGGAGGCCCTGGACTGACAGGGACTTCCCCCTGACAGGAACGACTGGCCTCTGACAGGGGCCCCTGTCTTTTCAGAGCCACTCAAGCCCCTCTGTGCCCACGTTTTTGTGTGTGTGTTTTTCTGCTCTAATTGTTATAGTCACCAGTAGACCTGGACGAGGCTATGGACACCTCTTAAATTAAGTTTCTATTAAAACAGAGGGCCAAAAAAAGAAAAAAGAAACAGAGAGCCAGGCATTGTGACGCACTCCTTTGATCCCAGCACTCAGGGAGGCAGAGTTAGGCAGATTTCTGTGAGTTTGAGGCCAACCTGGTCTACAACCTGAGTCCAGGCTACACAGAAAAAACCTTGTCTTGAAAGACAAAAACAAAAAAGAAAGAAAGGAAAGGAAAGGAAAGGAAAGGAAAGGAAAGGAAAGGAAAGGA